>NC_044348.1:4879545-5585378 GCF_007364275.1 Archocentrus centrarchus | reverse complement strand
GCAGCATGATGCTGGTGTTTGTACCAGCATGATAATCTATTTTCATTCAACCTTCAAAGGGTTATAAAGAGAAATTGATGCTCTGCACATTTATGACATTTTTTCCCCCCTCAGACCTCACATGTGATTGGACTGCCTCTCATCTTTTTTTTTTTTTTTTTTTTTTTTTTTTTTTTTTTTTACATGAAGTTAGTTTTCTTTTAACAGCTGGACACTGACTAGAAGACTTTGCGTTAACAATGGTTGCAGTAAAAAGTCCTCGAGCGGCTACTTTGTCATGCAGAAGAGCAGCTGGTGTGTCTGCTTACAGTACAGCCTCGCACGCTCACGTTCTTTTAATGAAAAAAGTCTGTCAATAATTGGCTTTTTCCCATCTTTCCACGAGCAACTACAATCTGATTTCTTTCTGTGCTGGATGAAAATACAAAAATATGAGTTGGTCTGTTGCCTCGCTATAAAGTTGGATATGTGCAGGCCTATCACTCCTTCCAGTTTTAAAAAAACTGATTCATTCTCAGAAAGCTGTTGCATTTGTGGATGTACTTTTGATCAACAAGCAAAAAGTGCTTATTGCGGTTACAAAGCCGCTGTGTTCCTCTGCTAGTCTTCAAATGGCAAAACACGCAGCATGTGCAGGAAATATTGGTTTGAATTAGCAGTAGCTTAACTTATAAGAGCGAAGAGTAACTAACAAAGAATGGGGCTAAATTGGATTAATCAATTAATGTTCATTCGTACAACACCTTTTGTTTGAGTTGGTGCAGTTCAAGGACTGACGGGATGATAATACAAAACTGCAAAAGTAAAAGGATCAAACGAGTAGCCATGCGCATTAGAAATGAAAATGGGGGACTAACAATGTAGAGAGATGCACACAAAGATAGTTACTGAATGTACGAGAGCAACTAAACTACGCTTGAGGAATTTAAACAAGCAGATTTTCCAGTGTTAACAAAAATAATTTGTTTTGATTAGTCGCTGAAGTCCTAACAATAGTTCTTCAAACTAGAATCTTGCATTTATGTACTGGGATTAGTGTCCTGCAGATGCAAATCAAGAGCCACTCTCTGTGAACAGTTAAAATATTTGTAGTGACTGTGAGCCGAGCCTTGAACAGGCTGTTTGAGATTCAGATTCAGATTCCTGAGCTGCAGCTCAATTATGATGATTACTTATCTCCAAATAATAGAGTGCTGTGTGTGTGTGTGTGTGTGTGTGTGTGTGTGTGTGTGTGTGTGTGTGTGTGTGTGTGTGTGTGTGTCTCTTTTTCCATGCATGTGTGCAAACCTGTGACCGCGTAGAGCTCAGATAAAGGCCTGCGTTTACTGATAAATTATTCAACAAGGACAAGATGAACTGAGAACCAGAAAAAGAGGGCGTAGATCTGACGGTGCATTCTGCATACAGCCAACTTGAATGATGTATATGCACAAACGTACACAGACTCTGCATTCAGGCCTTGTGGAGGATGCTGCCACCCAGCTTTTTGTTTGAACCTTCCATTGAACTGAAACGGTTTATTGTTATTCAAAGTAAAATGAAAGGAGAAGGTGAGAGAGATGTAATGTTATGCAGCAGATTCATTGATGTAATTTGAGTCCACAAGAACACAACTCTATGGTGTACAGCTCAGCCTGCTGCCATGAGTGGATGCTTAAATTGGTTTGATTCTGTGACTGACATTACCAAAATCCAATATATTATGATGTCTAATAGACTTTATAACGTACATAGTGAATTATATATGTAAACATAATTCTATAACTATAACTTAAGAGGTATAGTCAACAGTAAAGCCTTCACCTTAACGTCTCCCTTAGTGAGAGTCCAAACAGACAAGCTTGTACATTATTGAAGGGATGACTGCTCTCTAACAGGCTGCATGTTTCTAAAGAACAGGCTGTTTTCTTTTCCTATCCTACTGCCCTCTGTATGACAGCCCCCAACGGAGAGCTGCGCTTTTGTCATAGCACGCAACATTATAGACAAGACACTGGAGAACCTGACTCATGCCAATGCATCCCAGTGGAGACCAAGATAAATGTTGCATAACTTCAGATTTTAAATTTGGTCACTGGTAGCTATTAATGTATCTAGATTATTTGTAAATGTGTAAACTTCCTGTGTGGCACAGCTGTCAGTTTGTTTGCTAATATTACTTCAGTCCATTGCAGCAGTCTTGCAGTAAACCTCTGCTTCATGAAGGTTTTAATGTTCAGTGTTTTAGTTTAGCTAAAGTTTGTGGTCACGTTCAAATGCATTTCATTGGTGTACCATTTATGATCCCACTGCGTGCCCCCCCCCAATTTAAAATTTTTTTTAAAAAAGGGTCCTTTTTACTTCTGTTGTTTACCCACCTAACCTGCCCTCACTGCCCAACTGTACAGCTGAATTAACACCTTTCTAGAACAGGTGCAACAAAAACATTATGAACGTGGGAATTATTGCAGGACTGTTTCATCAGACTTTATTCAGTTTTAGCTGCTCGAACCTAATGAAGTGAAAACTGAGTCTGTTTCGTGCAAACACGATTGAGAACATCAAAGATGTAAAAGGATCTGCTTCCAAACACTGGTCAGTGCATGTAATGCCTCAAACATGCCTAAAACAAGTCTCCATGGAGCTAGTTCTGTAACTGAAAAAGCATTTAAATAACTCTCAAACACTGCCTTGCTCCAGCTTCTGAGCTGTGAGTGTTTTTTTGTTACTTCTAAGAGTTAAATTTCATGCTTCGACTTTGGACTGTTAGTCAGAAAACATAAGATAGCCGCAGGTGTCACCTGCATGTTATTCAGTTAGTAATAACCACACAACTCTGTTCTCATGGCTGCTAGAAAACGGTTTCCAAGGTTATTCAGTGACTCTGCCATCTTACAAACTGATTTCTTTTTTTTCTGTGTTTGCTCGTCTTTCCCCAGATGGCCAACACCACCAGTCTGAGCCACATGGTGACGGGTCTGAAACCCAACACGCTGTACGAGTTCTCCGTCATGGTGACCAAAGGCCGCCGCGCCAGCACATGGAGCATGACAGCCCAGGGCACCACCTTTGAGACCAGTAGGGGCACTGCAGACATGCAGACACAAATAATTGTGCATAAAGACACAAAATATACATGATTACAAAGACATAAACACAATACCTACAGTGTAGCGAGTCCCTGGTTGGCTGGGGAGTCACACCCCAGACCAAATGGAAGGAGGGGAATATTATCAAGCTGTGACTCCACAGTATAGTCCAGTATAAACCAAATACAAAGACAGGTATTTACCAAAATACTGCACATTAACTAAAAGAGAAATTGAGGAAAACTGCAGCAAATTTGGGGATTAATTGCAGATGGTAATTTCCTCTGGAGTAAGTTGGAGTAACCATGCTTCCATGAAGACAAAATATAATAAGAAGAACAGAGGTTGTATCAAAATAAACTATTTGTTTGCATGTTTTTCTTAGCTTACAGACTTAGGGCCAGTAAAGCTACAAACCAAGACTGGCTCTTTTATAGGTTCAAGCTATAAAATGTATTTCCCTTTTATTAAATCGTCCCTTTCCCGACTCATTATGTTAAGTTTGTATGGAGCCAATTTTTTGTTACCTTTTTCTTGGCTCAATATCTGTGACAATAAAAATGATCAATCTGGATCAAAACGAACAGTTTGACTCTGCCCGTGTTAAGATCAGTCTCTGTGCCACCACCCTAACATTCATTTTAAATCAGTCTCCCATAAGCTACTTTTGGCTGCTTCCTTATTCACAAGGGATGCCAGTTTGAAAATCCACAGTCTGCATACCTAACAGATAATCTAATGTGCAAACTGTCAGTACCCACACTTCATCGTGAAGCATAGTTCCTGACTTAGAATACACTTTAAGATTATTAAAAGCAAAACCTAATGGTTTTTAATTTCTCCCATAAAAATTTTTTGGTTTGTTAAAGGAAGGTGAATAGCATTTTTTTTTCAGCCTAGCTGGGGGTTTGCCTTACAATAGAAGAAGTGGATGGTATTTGCTCAGTCATAAAAACACACACAAGTAAAATACACTGCTCAAAAAACTTAAAGGAACACTTTTTAATCAGAGTACAGCATCAAATAAGTTAAACGTCTGGGATATTAATCTGGTCATTTAAAAAGCAGAGGGGGTTGTTAATCAGTTTTAATGAAATTAACAACAGGTGCACTAGAGGGGCAACAATGAGACAACCCCCAAAACAGGAATGGTTTTACAGGTGGACACTACTGACATTTTTTCCCTCCTCTTCTTTTCTGACTTTTTTTTTTGCTAGTTTTGCATTTGTCTAGAGTCACAGTCACTACTGGTAGCATGAGGCAATACCTGGACCCCTACAGAGGTTCCAGAAGATGGTCAGTCACTCTAGGAGAGCTGGACAGGGTTGTAGAAGGTCCTTAACCCATCAGCAGGGCTGATATCTGCTCCTTTGTGCAAGGAGGAACAGGATGAGCACTGCCAGAGCCCTACAAAATGACCACCAGCAGGCCACTGGTGTGGATGTCTCTAAACAATCAGAAACAGACTTCATGAGGGTGGCCTGAGGACCTGACATCATCTAGTAGGCTCTGTGCTCACTGCCCGGCACTGTGGCGCCTGACTGGCATTTGCCATGGAATACCAGAATTGGCAGGTCCAACACTGGTGCCCTGTGCTTTTCACAGATAAGAGCAGGTTTACTCTGAGCACAACTAACAGACGTGAAAGGGTCTGGAGAAGCCATAGAGAATGTTATGTTGCCTGTAACATTTTTCAGCAGTGATGATGGTCTGGGGATGCACAGACCTCTACAGGTTAGGCAACGGCACCCTGACTGCCGTTAGGTATTGGGATAAAATCCTCGGACCAATTGCCAGACCCTACGCTGGTGTAGTGGGTTCTCGGTTCCTCCTGGTCTATGACAGTGCCTGTCCTCATGTGGCGAGAGTATGCAGGCAGTTCCTGGAGAATGAAGAAATTTATACCATTGACTGGCCTCTACACTCACCTGACCTAAATCCAATAGAACACCTCTTGTTTCAGTTCATCCAACACCTCCAGGTTGCACCTCACACTGTCCATGAGCTCAGTGATGCCCTGGTCCAGACCTGGGAGGAGATCCCCCAGGACACCATGCCGACTTTGTCCAGGCATGCATACAAGCACGTGGTTCTACTGAGTGTCATTTTGAGTTGCTGCAATGAAATTTCAGCAAAATGGACAAGCCTGCTGCATCATGTTTTCACTTTGATTTTCGGGGTATCTTTAAATTCAGCCCTCTGTAGGTTGATTTTTCATTTCCTTCAAGCAATGTGGCATCCTTTCCTTCCTAACACATTACCCAGTCCATATCAGTAAGATATCCAGCATGATTTTCTTTCCCATTGAGATCTGGTGTTTTCAAAGTGTTCCTTTAATTTTTTTGAGCTATATAAAATACTCCTACATACACATATAGCGCTGAAAATTCTTGCTTTTTAGTACACAGGAACATATAAGCATAGGAACTTGACATATTTTACCCATATCTTGTAGTGAAGTTTAGTAGTTAAAACACGTGCCAACTTTAACCTTGATTCAACCTTCTCATCAATGTCTTGTCTCCATCTCTGTCACAGCTCCCAGCTCCGCCCCGAAGGATGTGACTGTGGTGAGCAAAGAGAACAAACCCCGCACCATAATTGTCAACTGGCAGCCTCCCTCTGAGGCCAATGGAAAAATCACTGGTGAGTCCCAAAGCCTCGGTTTTCTTTCTCACAGATTTCTCACGACTTATTATTTTGACCATTTCAACCTGTTTGTAGAATCTCTGTACTAATGGAGTCCCATTTAAGTGAAGAATTGATCTACAGAGAGTGAAATATGTGTGTGAAATGTCTAATCACTGCACTGAAGACTGAAATGTTTGTGTTAATGCCCTTTGTCCCGTTAGGCTCTGAAGCATAAAACCAATATCACTGATCTTACTTTGCACAGAATAAAACTACATTTTAAACAGTTGCTCACTGTTTTTGCTGTCTCCCTTTGTAGGATACATCATCTACTACAGCACAGATGTAAACGCTGAGGTCCACGACTGGGTTATTGAACCAGTGGTGGGTAATCGTCTGACTCACCAGATCCAGGAGCTAACGCTGGACACCACCTACTACTTCAAGATTCAGGCCCGAAACTCAAAGGGCATGGGCCCCATGTCTGAGGCTGTGCAGTTCCGCACTCCAAAAAGTATGTTTATATGATAAATATTGTTCATATAACATAATTTACAGACTAATTGTTCAAGAAAGTCAAAAATCCGGCAACTAAAGCCACCTTTTTTTGTATATGGGAGTTTTAGCTCTAACAAAAAGATGATGACTGTGAGATGTTTATTCATCAGGTAGCTTTATATATGCATAAGCTGGATGGTGTGAATAGGCAGCTCTTGCTTAACACATTATACACAATAAAACAGCTTCCATAGCTGCTGATACAGTGGGGGATATCAATTATTTGATCTGCTGAATCTGTAAGTTTGCTCACTTGCAAAGAAATGAACAGTCTGTAATTTTTATGGTAGTTTCATTTTAATGGAGAGAGACAGAATATCAACCAAAATAAGTATTTGATGAATAGATGACTTGTAGTTGGTCACCAGGTTTGTGCACTTCAAGAGGGATTTTGGTCCACTTCTCTCTACATAAACTCTCTGAATCCTTTGGGTTTCTTGGCTGCTGCTTGGTAACTGGAAGCTTCAGCTCCCTTCATGGATTTTCTATAGGATTGTGGTCTGGAGACTGGCTAGGTCACTCCATGACCTTAATGTGCTTCTTCATTAGCCACTCCTTTGTTGCCTTGGTGGTATGTTTTGGGTCATTGTGATGCTCGAAGATCCATCCATGAGCCATCTTAGATAGATAGATTGATAGATTGATACTTTATTGATCCCACAATGGGGAAATTACAGTTAACAGAACATCCATCCAAGAAGACAAACAAACAAACATGAGGAGATAGGTGAACTGTGGCCATGCTGCCCCCTTCTGGAGGCGCTGCCATCAAAAAGACGGAAACATATAAGGATGAGTGAGGAAAAAAAAACATCTTCGGTGTTCTGGCTGAGGGATTTTATGGTACATGGCCCCGTCCATTGGCCCCTCAATGCTGGTGAAGTTGTGTATCCTTAGCAGAAAAACAGCCCCGAAGCATAATGTTTCCACCTCCGTGCTTGACTGTGGGGATGGAGTTCTTTGGGAAATGCTCAGCATTTTCTGATCCACCATCTTTCTCATGATCATCCTCATGAGGAGTGGGCCTTGGGTGTGCAAACCTGGTGACCAACTAGAGACTAGTTCATTTCTTTGGAAGTGAGCAAACTTAGAAATTCAGCAAGGAATCAGATCATTATTTCCCCTGACTGTATGTCAGGGCTTTGGGTTAGTCGTAGAGTTATCCTGCCCTCGGGTGTCCAGAAATCAACCACTGATTTCACTGACACGGTGACTTTCCTCAAATTGCACCAGCTGATTTATGTGATGTGATAATACATCACAGGTGTATTTTTCCTGAAACATTGATGTTCCAGACCTGGCTTAAACACTTCCAAACACTTTTGAACAGTTCTGCTGATGTGCCAAACTGGAGAGCTAAGACAGGAATGCCTTTCAAGCCTTTTTGATTTGTTTGGGATGACCCATGTATGAGTCCAAATGTAAAAGGATATTTTAGGTTCCTTTTGGTGCTGCTTCTTACAACTGATTTGAGTTTTAGCTGAATATATTTAATAAGCCTCCATTCTTTTTAAGGACTGTTTAGTTATTGAATAATATTTTAGGACATAAAAGCCAGGTGTGTCGACTGTAGGAAGGTATTAGTGTTTGTTTTAATATCAGTATATGTTGTTTTTCTTTGTTTTTTTTTTTTATTTAGATGTTTTTTTTTTTTTTTAATTTAGATGCTTTGCTCTACATATCAGCCTGGTTGTATCTTTTGCATGCTCTGTTTGGCTGCTGTTTAGTTTTCTCACTACTTTTCATTCTTTTAGTTCTGCCCCTCTCCTCCTCCTCCTCCTCCTCCTCCTCCTCCTCCTCCTCCTCCTCCTCCTCCTCACAATCCCCATCTCTCACTTTAGTTCTGTCTCCCTTGCTGCTGTTTCCAGCTAACCAGTTTTTTGCTTTTTATTGTCTCTCCCACTCTGCTCTCCTTTGGCCTGTTAAGCTGAGTCCTCTGACAAAATGGCTAATGACCAAGGTAAACTCGCTCTCCACACTTTATCACTGCTGGACTGCACCCCCTAATGTGTCTCTTTTTCCAAGGATTTCCATCTTCTGGGCTGGTTTAAAAAAAAAAAATTAAGCTGCATGACTGGCAAAATCTTCTTGTGCTTGTAAAGGTTTTTAGGTAACAGTGTATCTCATGAAGATCTGATAGTGTTAAAAAGTGTTAAAATCACTTTTTTTTCCCCCCTATTTTGAATCAGCCTCAAATCTTCCACCAAAGCCGGGACTTTCAGGAAGCCAACCTCCACGGGACCCCGTTCCACCTAGTAAGATTATAATTCCTCCTGCCTTATTTAATGGTCCTGTTCAGTTGTCATGCTGTCAGTCAGACACTACAGTCAACCTGGGCACTGTTTCCCAAAAGTGTTGTAAGGCTAATAGGATCATAAAATCCATCTTGCATACATAAAGTGTGAATGCGTTAACACTCGAAGGTGGCTAAGTACATCTCAGGATGATGTATAAGTAACTATAGGTTTTACTCATATTTGTCCATTATAAATTAAATGCATCTATTTTGACCTTGTATTTGATGTTTAAATTGGAAAGCAAAGAACTTTGGCACAAATGAACTGAACAGCTGATTTATTTACTTGGCCCATATTATAGTCACATTATTTTGTTGCACTTAGACTTGTATTCTAACCCTGTTTTTCCTCTTGCCGAGGAATTAAAGATGGGGAAAATCACATCCTGGTCATTGTCATAATCATCTCAGTGGGAGCCTTCACCATCATAGTGGTGGTAGTGGGGGCCTTCCTGTGCACACGGCGCACCACGTCCCACCAAAAAAAGTAAGACTCACTGTCACACTTTTACATTCGGTGTCCTCTTTTTTTTTTTTTTCTCAGTGCTCCTTTCTGATACAGATCTTCTCCCTCCAGTGTCTCTTCTTCTTTGTAGTTTGGCTGTTTTGCCACTGTTGCTAATAGTTTTGTTCTCTCCTGCAGAAAGCGGGCTGCCTCAAAGTCCTCTAACGGCTCCCACAAATACAAGGGAAACTCCAAAGACCTGAAGCCACCTGATCTTTGGATTCACCACGAGAGGCTGGAGCTTAAACCCATGGACAAGTCGCCAGAGCCCAACCCAGTCATGACTGAAACCCCCATCCCGCGCACCTCACAGGACATCACCCCCGCTGACAGCGGATTGGAAAGCAACCCCCACCTGCAGCAGAGGCGCAACTCCTACCGTGGTCAGTCTCGCCCAAGGGGAGAGAACTTAAAATATGATGTTTTGGGGAAAAAGATCAAAGTCAAATGCCACCCTTGCTGCCTGAGCTTACATGCATAATAACACTGAGTAATCGTCTTGAGATTGGCTGCACACAGGGAACTACATTTTAGGAGTGTGACTAAGAAAACCAGTGATTTTTCAGGCAAGGATGAGCTAATAAACTCAGGTTTGCTTTCAGGAGCATGCTGGAGAAGTCCTGGAGAGTTTCAGATGCTAGTTTTGTTTCATGAGTCAACACCTGTCTTATTGTTGTTTTCCTGTGATTATCATGCAAAACATTTCATGCTTTTCATACATGGTACATGACGCCCATTACTCAACATGATGCAGCTTTCTGCAGGTAGGGTAAAGCTACTCTGTGTAACTGTGACATTTAAAGATACAATCAAAACCCAATTAGAGCATTGATTAAGGATCCTGAGATCTACAGACGGATCGTTAACAAAAGGGAAAAAAAAGCAATCGATAGAGTAGCAGCTCTTTCTGATTGGCTGGTGTCCACCGTACCTTTTAGGCCACGAATCAGAGGACAGCATGTCTACACTAGCAGGCCGACGAGGGATGCGGCCTAAAATGATGATGCCTTTTGATGCGCAGCCGCCTCAGCGTAAGTGTGTGTATGTGTGTGTGTGTGTGTGTTTGTGCACAAGTCTGTATGTTATAAATGCGCTTATAGTAATCCGTACAAAGCAAGCAGTCGATTTGGAAACTCTTCACTGAAAAATATTAACCTGGAGCACACAGGCTCTTCAACAATTTGACAAATGTTCCTCGTGGTTGTCTAATTAGGAAAACAACTCCATTTCATGCTTCTCATGACATGTTAATGAATTTTTTTATGGTTACTGAGCTGACAGAGAATATTGAAGTGTGTTTGTTACAGAGAACTGCATGTGTGTATCTCATCATCATCATCTTCATCAGTTGGTTAAACATCTTGTTGTGTTTGTGTGTTCGTGTATACATGTCCATTTCCATTCACAGCCGTGATTAGCGCTCACCCCATCCATTCCCTCGATAACCATCACCACTATTATCACTTGGGCAGCCTGTCGTCGCCGACACGCAGCTACCTCTACCACCAGGGCAGCGGGCACCCACGCCCGCACACCTGCACCACCCCCATCTCTCATCTAGACAGGGTGGACTCTACAGGTGAGACGCTGCCCCCTGCTGGATAGCAGGAGTAAGAAGGAGGACAGACGCAGTCTTACCTGGGCCCATATTCACTCTCAGATTTGTCATTCATATGCCGCTGCCATCTTATTTGAGTTCTCCATAGTGATACTAACCACTCTCCCTGCTTTCTGAATATGTTGGCTGTGCTCTTTACCATAATGAACCTTTTCCTATGGAATGCAGTCAGATATGTCAACGAATTACAGGGCAACAAAAGTTGAGGGCTGAACTGCTGATTATTCAACTGACCTAAAGTCACTTATAAAGTTGCAGGTTCGGGAATGTCAAGATGTGTTTGACTTTTATGCCATTTTAACACTCGAGCTTTTGAGCAGTTTGTGCACTTTTAAATAGTCTTAAGTTTTTAAAAGAAAAAATGGACTTTTCAAAATGAAGCTATACTGAACTACTTTTTGAAAAAAAAAAAAAAGAGTTTTACTTATTTATGGAATATGGAATATTTATGGTAAACCTGAAATCAGTGTTGGTGTTTACATGCTCTTATTCTAGTTTTGAGGAACCTGGATATGTTATTGCAATAGAAATTGGGATACTGTGAGATGTAAACACCATATTCTGGTTTCCGTCTCTTGCTAGAGGGGCTGAGATAAGCTATACCCAGAATTGTACTGATGTTTATATATTTATAGGGTGACAAATAGCCAGGTTTCTCATGTACACACTCACAAACAGATATATGAATGACAAATGTTCACATTTGACAGACTGAAATCAATAACTAAAGGCTCAACTTCCAGCTTTAATTATTAATTATGGCATTTTATTGACAACTTTCTCCTGACCAGTTGAATCAATTATGGTTTAAACTTGAGTTTTTAAAAAAAGGCCATTCTATATCACAAGTTTTAAAGATCAGAAATATTAAATATTCACTTGCATTACAGTCCGTGAAGACTATACGAAGCTGGTTGGCAGTCACTGGCATGCCAGTACAAGTTTTAATCCTGTAAACCCTCCACCTCATTGTCCCCATCCGCTGCCTCCTCTCCAGAGTCGGTGAGGAACACCCCCAGCTCTGAGCCCGCCCCTCCCGCCACCGCCTCCTCCCAAGCCTCCTGCCCCTCAGAGATCCTGGCTGACCCTGAGGGCAGCTACCACGGCTCCACCACCACAGAGGAGGAGCCTAGCTACTCCAGCAACCTGCCCCCGCTCCGCTCAGCTCACCCACATGCCCACGCCCACCCACTCAAGAGCTTCGCCGTTCCTGCTATCCCAGCCTCCAGCCATCCATCATACGAGTCGCCTGCCCTGCCCAGCACTCCCCTTCTCGCTCAGACTGGTGAGCCCTCAAATCAAACACCCACCAAGTTAAACTGGAGTCGGGTCAGAATACCCTTTATTCTCGACTCCTCCTGAGGGCTGAAAAATGCTTTTAACACTAGACCAGTTCAATAACCAGTTAAAGAAGACCTTTGTCCATTTCAAAATGCAGGTGTGTGCTGCGTTCGCTGAATGTAGTATTTTTGTGTGACCTTTCCTCATGCAGGGCCTCCCACTCACCCGCACGTTGTGAAAACAGCCTCCATTGGAACACTAGGAAGGACGCGAACACCGATGGCGGTCACCGTGCCCAACATCTCTGATGTGCCAGAGACCAGCAAGATGCTCGAAGATGTAGACAGCGTGAGTACAGCGCCCCACACTGGCTGCTTGTAGTAATGCAGTCTGACTGCCTTAATATTAATCCAGTGGGGTTTTTTTTGTTTTTGTTTTTTTTAATGATACCAGTCCCACATTCCTTCCAAATCCATGTCAGGCTTTCTTTGGGCACTGGATGATACAGTTACTTTCAGCAGGACATTGGTTTTAACCACATTTTCTGTTTGTTCTTTCTCTCTTTTTTTTTTTTTATTCTTTCCAACTTCAATCTCACCATTTTTTCGTGGCGTTGTCGGCTGCCCTTTGGTCATTTCATTTAACTTTTAACTACCGATCTTAACAAAAACCCCATAACTGGAATGATTTTTATTTTTGCCATTGAATCTGTTCTCTTGGTCGATTGGCTGTTGACCGTGTGTTGGTGTCGGCTTCTCTTTATTTGTTTTTTTCTCGATGTTTTGCTTTCGTCTGCTGCCTTTTTGTCCTTTTATGACCCTTCAGTTCCATTGATCCATCCCCTCCCAAGCTCGCCTCACTGCACCCATACGACCCCTCTGCCAACCCCCCCCCCCCCCCCCCCTCCCGTCCTCTGTGAAAGATCCCTGACTGACCCTTTCCTCCTCTCCTTTCCTCTGCTCTCTTCCTTCCCTCCTTCCAGGTGCTTGCCTCCCTCCCCCCCTGCCCCTCTCCCGCCCCTCGCAGTAACCCTGTTCCTCTCCCTCAGAGCTACGAGCCCGACGAGCTGACCGAGGAGATGGCCCATCTCGAGGGCCTGATGAAGGACCTGAACGCCATCACCACGGCGCCATGAGCATGCACTCGCACCAAAACACACACACATTTTCCCTGTCCACCACACACACGTATACACACATACACACATACAGAAAAGACACACATTCTGAAGTCAAATAAACATAACCAAACAAAAAAATAAAAACAAAAAAAAAAATCCCTTTTGGAGCCAGAGGCTGCTGGACACAAAATGGCTTCTTGTGCCCACGAAAACTCTCACGTCTCCCCTCCAGAGAAAAACAAACTTCCAGACTGAAATGTAGGAACTTTTTTCGGCTTACCTTGCTCAGTCTCAGGAAGGAGATCGCCATGATAGGGAAGAAAAAGTGAGACACTTCATCTTTATATGAAGAACCATTCTCAGAGACTATGAACTTTAAAAGGAAAAAAAACAAGAAAAACATTGGTCGCTTTCAACCGGAAGATTGTGAATTTTTTTTTTTTCCTCAGCAAAAATGGTAGGTTCTTTTTTTGTTTGTTTTGGGGGTTTTTTTGGTGCCGAACACTCACTTTTGAGACGGTCGATTCAGTGTCAAGTCCAAAAATATGCTGGTTTTGATGTTGGTGCTCATGCGGCACAGTCTACACACAGTGTTTGTTTGATTAGTGTTTTCTTTGTGCATTTTGTATATCTATTGGACCGTTTCAGTGAAGTGAACATGGGATTTCAGCCCCCCCCCCTTTACAACCTTACATTATTCATAAATTTTTTTTTTACCCACTTTTACCCACACGTGTCATATGTTGTGCCATGACTTTTTATTGTTTTTTATGTTATTGTATTATTTTTTACATAAATATCCTTATAAACATGTACATATGGTTTTTGTTTGTTTGTTTTTTTTTTTAAACTGCCTCATTTTTTTTTTATGTTTCCCGTCACTTCATTATTATTATTTGGGATGAAAGTGGAAGAACAAAATTAGTCCTGAAGCTCAGTTTTCATATCAGCAGGGGAGAGAGACCTGGTGCGTTTCTACAGTACATTCTTCTCTGGCATTGCGTTGCCCCCTTTGTACATTAAAATGTTTTCCCATCTTTGGTTTGTTGTGGGAGCTCCGTTTTAAAAGCCTTACCAACGTGTTTGTATGTCGGAGACGACTCGGCTCCGCATGGATGTAACTCAGCTGTCATCGTCGGCAGCTTCATCGTTCAGTGGGACTTGACAGTATCTCCTCGCGGGTCAGGGGTACCAAGGACTCGGGGCGCTGATCCCCACCCCTCCTAAATAAAGATAAATCAATAAACATCAATCAAGTACAATAGAGTTGCGTTTTATACGAGAAGTTAAGGTGAATGGGTGTGTCATTCTCTGAAAACCAATATTTGGTTTCAGGCATCTGTACTGCTGAACCACACATGTGCGTGTGTGTGTGTGTGTGTGTGTGCGCGCGCCCCCCTCCTCCCACGCTTGCCCTCGGCGGAGTGTGTTTGCTGTTTTCCAGCACCGTGGTTCTTTTACAAAAGTTACCAGATGCAAAGATGTTGGCCTTTTGAAGGGGACTCCCAGATTTTTTTTTTTTTTTTTTACTTTTTACATGACAAGTTTTGTATGAAGAAAAAAGAAGCAGCTTGTTCTCGACACAAATCCAGTTTAAAAAAGGAAAAAAAAAGAAGGAAAAAAAGAAACTAGTTTTTCATTACCCTCTTACCCAAAGAAACTTGTCATTTTGCGATCATAGTAATTTGCTCTACTTTTGTGAATACCATGTTTCTCATAAATGTACATCGTCATGAATGTCAGTATAACTGTAAGAGATTTTTACTATGGATACAAACAAGAAACAAGTTTTTGTGAGGGGGGGGAGGAGGAGGGAGGTAACAAAAAGGGGGGTGGGGGGGAGAAAAAGGAACGGACTCCATTTGGGAAATAATCTATTGAGTTGTAAACAGTTGAACCTGTATTGCACTTTTTCACAATTTTTGGAAAGTACATTTCTTACATATCTTGTGTTTTAAATATCGAAAGCTGTTTGTGTAACGTAGTGTCCTAGGTAAGCAGCAGGCAGCTGGTCTTGTTTTTCATGTTTATTATTATTATTATTATTATTATTATTATTATTAATTTTTGTTTTGTTTTGTTTTTGCTTCAGAGATGATATGAATTGAGCAGCCAGGTGTTTTACTCCGCAGCTCGCCATGAGGAATTCTGTCGTTGCTTGTTCATGTACAGAGCTTTCTTTGCTTTCTGTAGAAACAACAAAAAAAAAAAATCTGTGGCTTTTTAAAAAATGTTGGAAAAATGTTTGGGAAAAAAAAAAAAAGATGTTTTTTTTATTGGTGCTCCTATACATTGTGTATACAAACAATTATGAATACTAACAAAGTAAATGTGTCTGCTCGTCTTCTTTTTGCCAAACATGACGCCCAACAGGTAACGTGGCATTCATTCATCTCTGGTGTGTACATAAACACGTGAGAGTCTCTAACCTTGGGCTATATTTTATTATTTTATTCAAACAAAATGGGGGGAGTCAAGGATTGCTGTTTCAGTTTGATTTAAAGCACTCAGATTCCTTTTAAAGCACTCAAGGGCTTCACGCAGTCGGTGAATTAAAGCCTCTTGAACTCACTCAAATGCTGCATTTTGGATAAATTATTGAAATTAAATTATCATCAGAACACTTAAAGGGGAACTGTTAGGCTTTTCATAATTTTCTGGATGCTCATGTTGAACTCAGCCGATGTTTCAGATGTCAGCACTTTGTGGTAATTCCTATGAGCCAGAAATTGAGGATTCACGCAGCTCTGATCTGGTTTCAGTTTTTTTTTTCCTACTCTTGGTTATGTTTGATGTTAAAGAAAGCTAATACTTTAAAATATGGCCATTTGGAGCACACAGCTCTGGCAGTGAGCACTGAAGCCCCACTGAACTATTCAAATCTGTAGGAGGAAACCCACAAAAACATGCAAACTACACACAAAGGCCCCGGCTGAGGTGGGTTTGAACCCACACCTTCTTACTGGGAGGCAACAGTGTAAACCACCACACCTCTGATTAAATAATGATGTCAAAATATGGTATGGTGTGGTCTTTATTAAATGAAGAATATCTGGGGAGAAATCGGCTTGTGTCGGTTTGTACTCTGCTATCATGTGGTTATTATGAGAGGGGTTCACCTCGCAACATGATGGGACAAAAAAAGGGAAATATCTGTTTTTTTATTCACAGTTAATATCTGATGAGGCGTGACACACCTGCACATGAAATGTAACCCTGAATCTATGTATGCGTGACAAAAATACTTATGTCTGTGGACGTCATGTTATTCTGGATGTAGGGTCAGCTGATTTCTATCGAAGCAGTCACATGGCCATTTCATGACTGCGCCATTTCTCACTTTTAAAGCTGTGGACTTTACTTATAAAACCAGTCTAATCTTATTCGTGGTTCTGTGTTTAAACGTTGCTGTCTTTACGGCAGCAGTCACAGCCAAAAAGTGAATCAAAACTAACTTCTCCCTCAGATTTACTGCCTTTAAAAAAGATTTCAACAAAATAGTTCTGACAGCTGAGAGAACAGATCAGTCCAAGCTTGCAAATCCAGTATTAAAAATATTCATAACAGTGTACATAAACTATGTATTCTGGGATATTAAGATCTAGCAAAGACAAATATGGAAAAATAATACGCAAAAAAGAAAATATATATAGGCTAAAAATAAATAGTAAATCATGATATCTTAACTTTTTGTGCATTTAACCAAGAAGTCTGATCATCTCGTACCACATAACTTAGTATTATATATTCATATTATACAGTATAGGCCTATTAGAAACACTGAATTGCAATACATCACCATTTGCCTGACAGTATCCTGCTGCTACTTTACTACTACCAAAGCAGTCTAATGCAACAGTTCTGCATTAACACCCAACCTTCATGTTATTTGAATTAAGTCACATAAAACTGACATTTTATCATCAGTAGATCTGTCCCACGGTAAGTACACTCCTACTAACACCTTTAAATGGGTACAGTCAGAATTAAAGGTTCCAGATTAGGTAACAATGATTTGTTTATAGAGTGACAAGTAGGACTTTTTTGTTTTTAAGTTAAACCTCTGACATCACATCAGTCCATCCATCCATTCACTTCCGCTTATTCTGTTCAGGGTCGCGGGGAGGGGGGGGCTGGAGCCTATCCCAGCTGACATAGGTCTAGAGGCAGGGTACACCCTGTACAGGTCACCAGCCTGTTGCAGGGCTAACACACAGAGACAGACAACCATCCACACTCACATTCATACCTATGGGCAATTTAGAGTAGCCAATTAACCTAACCCCAGTAAGTGCATGCCTTTGGACTGTGGAAGGAAACCGGAGTAGTGGGGAGAATATGCAAACTCCACACACACACACACACACACACACACAGAGAGACCCAGGTCAAGGTGGAACTCAGGCCTTCCAAATGGTATTGTAACTGTGAGGCAGCAGTGCTAACCACCGCACCACTGTGCTGCCCACATCACAAGATTTGTCAAGATTTAAAAAATATCTAAGGACTTAGGCATACATAACCGTGTTTTATTTTTATCAATATTTTTGGAGGCTGTAATGCGGGGAAGTGACCGGCAGGTGTCGCTGCAGCCGTTAACACCCCTCTCTCCCCCGTCTTCCCTCACACCCCTCCACTTCCGGGACGCCAGTCGTTCTAACAACAGGGAATATGGCGGCCAGCTCGGATCGGAACCCACCTCCTTTCCCCGCAGCAGAGGAGCCAGAGCCGGGACTGTCTGACATGGCAGACGCGGACAGCGACGAGGGCGAGGACATCTTTGTTAGTAACGTACGTTCCCGCTTCGCTGACACTGGTAACAAACTGACGTGTGTTTTTGGGTTTGCATTAAAGTCAGAGGCAGGAAGTCAGCTTCTTTATCTGAGCTGAGCTGCACTCACGAAATCCTGAAAAACCGAACCTCGGGCAGACAGGCGAGAAATGGGGCAGGTTTTCTTTGGAAGCAGCGAAAGTGATCTGCAAAGGTATCTGGTAATTGGCTGAGAATTGGAACTGGGCCTCGTTTATTACTAAGTAGTAGGTTTTTAGCTTTGTTTTTGTATTGTTCGGTCTGTATCTGTTGCTTAACTGTTAATTTAAACGATGTTTTGGTAAACGGCCGAGCCCCTCTTTACTTTTTATTTATTCCCTCTCTAAAAATGATAAATTGGTGGGCTTTGCTGGTGACACGGATCCACCCTGCTTATCTGCTTCTGTTCTAACGGTCAGCAGGCTGTAACGTCTCTGTGGTGTTTGTCTGCAGAGTAACCCTGTTTCTGTGAGCCGAGGAGTTTCTCAGCCCGACCGCGTCAGCGAGGAGCCTCCAGATCTATTCAGTGAGGAGGAGGAGGAGGAGGCCGGCAGCACAACGGCCAAGGCCAACGGAGTTCACTCCGACGATGACAACGACCTGTTTGCTGGTGAGGACACACTTTCCTGCTAACAGCCTCTGCTGGTTTGATCACCCTCGTCACTCGTGACTCTGCAGCATTCACGGCTGCTTGATCTTATCAGATGGTTTATTTTTTAGATTAGGTCCTGCTACATCATTTTATGGAGCTCTTACACATCATGTTCAATTTATCTGTTTCAGATGGCATTAATATAATAAAGTGTGTTTTTAAAAAGCATATCACAGCATGGTCAAGATGACCTGTTGAAGTTCAAGCTGAACATCAGAATGGGAAAGAAAGCTGATTTAAGGGACTATGAACACTTTATGGGTGTGTGTGAGTATTTCAGAAACAGCTGATCTACTGGGATTTTCCCCACACAACCATCTCTGGGGTTTATAGAGAATGGTCCAAAAAAAAAAATAGAAAATATCCAGTGAGCAGCAGTTTTCTGGGAGAAAATGCCTTGTTAATGCCAGAGGTCAGAGGAGAGTGACCAGAGCTGATAGGAAGGCAACAGTAGCTCAAATAACTATTCTGTACAACAAAGTTATGCGGAAGAGCGTCTCTGAATGGACAACATGTCAAACCTTGAAGCAGATGAGCTACAGTAGCAGAAGACCACACCGGGTGCCGCTCCTGTCAGCTAAGAACAGGAGGCTAAAATTTTCACGGGTTCACCAAAATTCGACAATAGCAGATTTGAAAAACATCAATTTCTGCCACAACATTCAGGTGTTAGTGTCAGAATTTGGTGTAAACAACACAAATGCATCCATCCTGCCTTGTATGTGCCTGGTAGCGGTGGTGCAAAATTTTCTTGCCACAATTTGGGATCCTTGATACCAACTGAGCACTGTTTAAACACCACAGCCTACCAGAGTATTGTTGCTGACCATGTCCATCCCTTTATGACCACAGTGTACTCATCTTCTGATGGCTGCTTCCAGCAGGATAACACACCATGTCACGAAAGTTCAGATCACCTCAAACCGGTTTCTTGAACATGATAATGAGTTCACTGTACTCAAATCACATCCACAGTCACCACATCTCAATCCAGTAGAGCACCAATGGGATGTGGTGGAACAGGAGATTCACATCAGACAAATCTGCAGCAACCACAATCAGTGGACCAGATGGACCAAAATCTCTGTTAGGTACACCTTGCTAGTACTGGGTTGGATTAATTCTTTGTGGCTTAGATTCAACAAGCTGTAGGAAACATACCTCAAAGTGGCCAGTAAGTGTATAATTAGCCTCTGCTTAGAACAATAATTTTGGTCTGGTATGATTTTTTCCTTAACTCAAGAACACTGTTACAAAACTCACGTCAGTGTGCAAGGGTTTAAAGGTGACATACCTGGTACAGAGTTCTTAAAGTGACACCTAATGGATCCTCCCTTACTAATAAGTCCACATCAATTGCTTGTAATATAAAAAGTTAAGCTGCTGGTCATAAAATATCTCATAAATCAGGTGCTAGAGACCCTAACGCAGATTTGATTATTTTAGAATAGAACAGAACTTTATTGTCATTATACATTCAACGAAATTAATCATTATACAACAAATTATATAACGACAATCTGTCATAATATAACGAAATTGTGTTCGGAACAACCATCCAGAGAAAAAAAACAGACAAGACTAACATAGGGGAGATGGGTGTCCGCACCCGCTGCTGTTTTTCACTGGCACCACCGCTACAATCAGTCCCCGGAAAAGGAAAACAAACACACATCATGGGGTAGTTAGGTTAAAAAAAAGTCATCTGGTGCGGTGCTCAAAATGAGCACCATACCAGGGTCCAAAAAAATCACCTTAGCAAAGCATATTTGCACATTTAAAGCCAGGATAGCAATATGGTGGGTAAGGGAGGGGCAGGAGGGGGATGCAGACGGAGACGAGAGGGTGGGGGCATTGTGGAGCCAGATGCCAGCTCCTAGCCAAAACAGTTCGCTGATAGTGATGGAAGTTCATCAGCAGCTGTGGTACATCAGATCCAGCTCACACAAATCACAGAGAGGGCTGAGGGGAAGAGCGACCATCACACATTGTCCCGGAGAGATATGATTACCAGCCCAAGGCCGGCTAGGGAGCCGAATTCCTGATAAAGCAGATGTTGTTTTGGAACAGGTTGCTTGTTTTTTTCCAACAGCCTTCAGTTTCACTGGGGAACCCATTCAGTAAATCCAATATTCCAAATTCATTAGTTACTGTCCTCGCCGTGCAGAACCGAACCTTATCTCCAGATCTAACCCCTCTCGCCTGCGAGCACGTTCTCAGCTGGACTACCCGTCCGCTTACGGCTCAGGTCCACCAGGCTGTGAGTCTGAGTCTGTACGGCTCTGCATAGCCCATCCACCTGGATCTGCAGCCCCAGCAAATGTTGAACTGCTGCCCAGATTTTCTTAATTTCCCGGTAAATCAGGTATCCTCCGAGCCCAAACAGAAGAGATACTGCTACCAAATAGCCGAATATGTAGACGTCTTCCACGTCCTCAGCCTCCAGCGCTGAGAGGCACACAGGTCTCCATGAGCCCCAAGAATCGATGGTGTGTCCAACAGGGTCTGTTCCACTCGGACACGCAGGCTCCCCTTTCCCCGATTTCATAGTGAAGAAAATTCATTCACTGGTGTTCAGGGCCCAGTTTGCCAGATCCATGTTGCTTCTTAATCTTATTCTTATTCGGACAGTGTGTAAGAGATGCTCTTACAGCAAGCAGCAAGCAGGAGTGATAGGGGAGGGCAGGGAGAGAGATAGAATGCAACCGTCCCCGTCAGAGAGCAGGAGGCTTGACATTGTTGGTGATGGGCTTGGCAACAAGTCGAGCTGTACAGCAGCAGGATCGGTTATTTTCTAACTGGCAGAGCTGTTATCGTGTCGGAGTTTCTGTGGTCACAATATGTTTATTATGTCTCGTGTAAATGGACATCATCGGAATGTGTGCATTATGTAATGATACAGCACAATACTGTGATTTATAACAAATTATTTTGTGGACTCTGCTTATGGGTCCTGGAGTCCACTCAGTTTTATTTCACAGTTTAAACTCAGATTTTTAGAGTTCAGAGAAACGGTGTCAAACGCGGTGTTGCAGGTTGTAAGTATTCAGTGCTTTTGTTTCTCATATATGATAGAAAGCTGAACTACTCCCTGGTTCGGACAGTTGGTTGCATAAAGCACAGTTTTATTTTTTTATCATTTTAGACCCCCTGAAGCGATTAATTGAAAAATATATTTGCAGATAATCAAGCCCTTAGAAACCTTCTTAAACGTGCTTGTTTTGTCAAGAGTGAGCATCCAGTTTATAATGATATAAACAGCAAACCTTAACAGAAGCTGGAACCAGAGCATGTTTTACATCTTTATATTAAAGTGGATATTTACAGGGCAGAGGAAGCATAATAAAGCATATGATTAACTTACAGAGCTTTTGGAGCTTGACTCCAGTTGCCCCATACTTAAATCTGGATATCTTTGCTTCTGCTGCATTAATGTGCATTAATATTTTAAAATGTCTGTCTATGGCTCCGACCAAAGCACTCGCTACTTCTTTAGAGCTAAATGATGCAGTGATACTCTCAGAGGTTTGATTTATCTTGTTAGATGAAGGTAAGGAATCCAGACGTATCACACTGAGCTGCTCTCCTTATAATCTGCTGGATTTCCATCACTGCTACACTTGTATACCAAATCCAGATGATGAGCCAGCTGGAATCAGTACAAGCAGCTGTGCATACAATTTGCCAAAGCAAACTACAGTGTTTCAGGTTATGAGTTACATTAAGATTGAAATTTTGAAGTTTTGGAGATGTTTGCCTGTTCTTCAATATAATGAAACTAGTAATGTCTTTTTCCAGAAATCACGATTCTCTCTCAAAATTCATGAAGCTTGTTGTGAGCAGTTTGATGTATTATCAATTATCTTTCTTTCCACCAAGTTACACTGAACATGCATGCAGCTAATTAATGTTACAGTTTGGCTGCAACAGGCGTGAAAATCCAGTCATGAGTAGATACATGCTTTCCCACCTTGGTTTAATCGTCAGTCACCGTCAGAGGTTTGACTGTTGTAGAAGCTGCAGGTGACCAAGAGGGCCCACGATAATTTAAATGTGAAACTATCATAGAGCTCATGAACCTTTTTGTAGCATGAAATGGCAGCCAGTCTATAATAAATCTGGAACATGAATGAAAAGGCTTTCTTTCTCCAGAGGCACGCTTGGAGCTGGGCACAGAAAAGTCCGGCAGCTCTGCTCGGAAGGAGCTCTCTGGTCCTCGGCATGCCTCCTCATTCACTCCGAGCCCCGCAGCCTTGCAGCCCACCTCCTTGGAGCAGGTACGTGCTAAACTTTCTAAGAACTTGTAAGAAGCTCAGTAGCATGAATGCTTTTGGATTGCCTGCACTGTAAACACCAAGTTATGTGTCTGCTGCAGCCAAATGTTTGAACTGTTTGTGTTCACAGTATAAATTTTGTTGCTGTCTTCTTATTGCTTACAGCTGGAGGAGGAAGAGGCCAAGGACAGTTTTGATGTGGATGTTGCAGTCACAAATCCAGAGAAAGTCGGTCAGTCTCTTTTTATTATTGCGCCATATAATTATCATACAATCGTCAGCATTTTGGAGATTTTATTTAATTCATTCTTTTCTTGAATGTATATTTGATGTTTTTTGTCCTCTTTAGGAGATGGCATGAATGCATATGTGGCCTATAAAGTATCCACCAGGGTATGTAGTCAAGCTTGTGTTAATTCATGGCTATTTAGTAGCTCTTGCTCTTGTGCCTTTGTCATGTTCTGTCCCTGTATCTTCCACCAGACTTCCCTGCCCATGTTCAGGAGTAAGGTCTTCTCTGTGAGGAGGCGCTTCAGTGACTTCCTGGGCCTTTATGAAAAGCTTTCAGTCAAGCAGTCGCTTCATGGATGCATCATTCCACCACCACCAGAGAAAAGTGTCGTAGGTGTGTGCCAGGCCTTTTCTTTTAGCCTGGGATTTTGCACTTTTGTGAATCCTTTTGTGTGACACGTTATTTGGTCCAACAGGAATGACCAAAGTGAAGGTGGGGATGGACGACCCATCATCAGTAGAGTTTGTGGAGAGGAGAAGAGCAGCTCTGGAGAGGTGTGGATCCATACATGTTTTACGCAGTGACATTATTAACTTGATATCTGTTTTTTTTTTTCTGCTTCACACACTTCATCCAAGCACCACTCTGCCTTTTATAGATATCTTCAAAGAGTAGTGTGTCACCCATCTTTACTACAGGATCCTGATGTGCGTGAATTCTTGGAGAAAGAAGATGTGAGTAGATGTGAGATATAAAAAAATAGGAATAAAACCAATGTGTTGTGGACAAACAGTTAATTAGTTGTTGCTGAGTTTTAAATGTAGAATTCTTAAGGATGATATTTTGCCAAAGTAACTTGAACTCTTACTTTTTGACCATGTGTGTTTGTGTGCAGCTACCCAGAGCCGTGAACACTCAGGCGCTGAGTGGAGCTGGGTTCCTCAAAATGATCAATAAGGCATCAGACGCTGTCAACAAGATGACCATCAAGATGAATGAGTCTGACACTGTAAGGGCACTTGGAGTGAAGTGTTTAGTTTTCAGATACTATTACACATCTGACCTCCAAATGTAAACTTGGCAAAGAATTGATAGGAACAGACCCTGATAGATCAGTGGGGCCAACAGAAGATGTGGAAATGTCTGAATTATGGCAAGACAAACAGATTTACCATTCTATACTCGATGATGAGGTTGTTGTTGATGTGATTTATTCTGGGTCTCAGTGGTTTGAGGACAAGTTACAGGAGGTGGAGAATGAGGAGCAACAGCTCAGGAAGCTTCACATCGTGGTGGACTCCCTCGTCAATCACAGGAAGGGTGAGCTCCACCTGCTTTTATTCACTTGTGCTTATCTTTGCACAGTTTATCAAATTAAATTGTTGCATCTGAGGAAGGAAAACGGTTCAGTCCAGCTGTCTAGTCTTTTATGTGACGTAAGTAGTCTGAATGTATTTTCTGTTTCCTCCTTCAACACCAGAGCTATGCGGGAACACGGCAGTGTTTGCCAAAAGTTTGGCCATGCTCGGGAATTCTGAGGACAATACAGCTCTGTCACGGGCCCTCTCTCAGCTGGCAGAGGTGGAGGACAAGATGGAGCAGCTGCATCAAGAGCAGGCAGCCAGTGACTTCTTCATCTTTGCAGAGCTGCTTAGTGACTACATCCGCTTGCTGGGTGCTGTGCGGGTAAGCTCGCTACTTACACTACCGGAATGGTAGATATGATAAGACTGACAGGAAGAAGTACATTTCTTGAGGGAAATGAGGGGGAAAAGGGCAGAGAAAGTAAGGTTTGAGTATTTCATCTTTTGAATGTAATCTTTTGAATATTTGTCATTCGTTTTTAATGTAAATAACTTAAAACTGTAGTAAAAGAGAGACAGAATCACTTGTGCAGAAAAATTTATATATGTACAATCCAGTGTGTCAATTGAGCCATTTAATGTTCTGCAAGTGAGTGGTGCAATATGTATGGCTTTCACTTTGAATTGTACCATTTGAGCAAACTAAAGACAGCAATTAGGGCTCACCTTAAATCTTTAACCAACTTTAAACATGGTGCAAGGTCACAGTTTTACTGCAGACAAACTTTCTGTTCTTTGTTTTGTGGAAAAATCAGGTGTTGCTACTACTGCTCTCTAATCTAAACATGGATGTCCACAGGGCTGTTTTGATCAGCGCATGCGGGCGTGGCAGCGATGGCAGGAGGCTCAGAGTACTCTCCAAAAGAAGAGGGAGGCCGAGGCCAAGCTCCTGTGGGCCAACAAACCCGACAAACTGCAGCAGGCCAAAGAAGAGATCACTGAGGTAACAGTGGCAGTGACCACACAGTTAATGCAGCACTAAACACACAGAAACTAGCTTTAAATGTTTTTCATTTTGTTTTAAAATTTCAAATGCAACAGATCATTGATCAGGTCTAGTTTGACAGTAAACCAAACAAAAAGACCTTTGTTTAAAATGGTTTGTCATGTGGTTCTGATTTTAGAGCTACCTTCTCCAAATGTTCTATAAGTTTATGCTAAGGACTAAATGATCAGCTTCTTGTGAGTAGAGGTGATATCAGAGTATTTTTTATTTATTTTTTTTTTTTGCTTTAGTTTTTTTACCAGTAAATTTGCAAAAAGCCACAAACCAAAATCCATGTAGCTTAACTGAGAGTTGGAACCGGGACAAAATAAACATAAATTATTTTATGGATCTGCATTACACATTTTAGAATTGTATAATGGCACCGTGGAGGTGGTTTTTCACTATTTTCTGACACTGATTAATATGCATCTACCGTAGTCCAATCATGAATCAAAAAGTAATCTTAACTTAGCACAAAAAGTAAGGAAATTTGTGTTTGGTGGATTATTTCTTTGTTGTAGTAATGCTTCTTGGTAATAAATCTTATACCGTTGGAAAGCTTGTTTATTTCCCCTTTAGTGGAGCCACATTTGTGGGTTGAGCAGCAAAGTTGAGTATGTGGGTTGCACCCATGAAACCTTGCCAAATCTTCTCTACCAATGCCAAACAGCTTATTCTGCCATTGACTCTTGTTTGGTGTTTCTTGGATTGGATGAAGAAACAAGACATTGGCAATTTACCAATTGTATTCATCTAACAAACAGGGGCCTCAGTAGCATGTGGAAGAACCACACCACATCCACAACAGCCTGGCTCCTCCTCCTCATGCTGCTCACCAGCTTGGTCACACACGGCTGTGGGATGGCATCTCACTCTTCAGCCAGCGGCGATTAAGTTCACTTTGTGTGTTGTATTCTTTTGGTGGTGGGAGCTCGCCAGTTTATTCCTTCTTCTGTGGAAAGTTCTGGTTGTTTTTCCACTCCTAAAGCTGTTATTGTTTTTTCAGCCCAATGATGGCCTCCTTCACTTGCATCATCACCATGGATATCAAATTCCTGACCTTTCCTCAATTTTTCATGAATTTCATGAAACTGGTGTGCTTGTCAATTAAACTGATTATTAGGCAACTGCTTTTGAGCCTGTACAAATTCTTAAAGCTCAACGCCTTGAATTAATATTGAAACTCTGGGCTTCAGTCACCTCTTGATTGCTTCATTTGAATTTCACTGTGATGAGTGTAAATGCATTTCATTGTTTTTAGTCGACATCTGACAGGCATTTGGTAATTCTTTATAAATAGAGTTGACAAATATAATCTTTTGTAACGTTGATATTGTTGGGATTGCAACATGTGACGGTAATTGCTTTGTTTTTCTTCTCTTGTCTGTGGTCAGTGGGAGGCGAGGGTTACTCAATACGAGAGAGATTTTGACAGAATTGGCATGACTGTACGCAAGGAGGTTCTCAGATTTGAGGTAAGCTGGGAAATGTTTCTTTTAATGTCTTACCACAAGTTCTCTTTTTGTCACTGTTTGAATATAAAGAGTGCCACTGTACATATTTGACCTGGTGGACATGCATGACTTTTCCAATACCACAAACAACTTTATTGTGACATCAGCATAACCAATTCAAACATGCACTATAGCCTTGAGTGTTTCTAGACATTTCTCTGCAGAGGTGCATGGGAGAATCCAAATAGTCCAATAGAGTCAGATCAGACATTGAACAGTCTTTACCCTGTCGGCTCCATAGAACAAAGTCACATAATGTCAGATTGCACTAATTCACACCAATGTGAGAACAGAGCAGGTAACAGTCCCCTACACTAATGTTAGGCCACTGTTCCTCCTGATAAAAGCTGAAAGCTACAGTGATTTGGTCTTCACAATAAAGTTGCGGGTTTTCAGCTCTTCTGACCTTGGAAGGAGGGGAAGTTCTGCCAGAAATTCCTACAGCTAGCTTTAGCTTGAGATGTGACTTGTCTTTTCAGAAAGAGAAAGCCAAGGACTTCAAGAGCCAGATAATGAAATACCTGGACACAATGCTGCAGTCTCAACAACGGGTAATTATTTAACTGTGTCACATATTTTCTATTTATGAGGATAACAAACATGGCTATTAAACAACTACCTTCTTGCTGTGATAAAATGTTTAATGGTCTTTTTTTCTTTTTCCTCATGCTGACTGTATTCCAGCTCATAAAGTTTTGGGAGGCATTCCTACCTGAGGCAAAAGCAATAGCTTGATGAAGAGGGAGACTTTTTAAAGACCCCAACTGCCTTTTTGAACACTTTACCTCTTTAGCAGGAACTGAGAGGACAGTTTTGGAACACACAAAAAACTTCCATCCATTTTTTTGCTTTCTTTTGTCTTTTTAATTATAGTGTATTCTCTTATCTTGTACAGTTCTTTGATATGATAAGCTGCCACATTTACACAGCACTTCTCTGGCATAATGCCTTGATTATGTTCCTGATTTAAAGATGGTATAAAGGACAAATCCAGCAGAAACCTGGCCATTAGTATTTGTGAAACTCACTGTCTTATCAGTGGGATATATATATATATATATATATATATATATATATATATATATATATATATATATATATATATATATTTATGTTTGTTTATATTAACATGGAGGTACTGTCCCAAGGTAGCATTGTCTACAGTTTACATTAGAAGGCGTATGTGAGTCATCACACACTAACAGATGGATGCATGTCAGATAACATTTTGATGCACTAAAATACATTGTACTGTTTGAAGAGCCGTCATTATTATTATTTTCAAAACACCACTATTGATGACTAAGGTCATGTACCAGGAGTATTAGCATATTGTTACAGTGTATCATACAATACATATTAGATCATTGGAATCGTATTAAAAAGCAGATTTGACAAGGTTATCAAGCTTGTCAGAGTTGTTACAGTGAGTTGTAACACTAAGTTTGGTGGCATTTTCTACAATGATGCATTTGATAGTTGTGTTTATTATAAGGATCTATTTCTTCAACAGCATATATTTAGTCTTATTGTGTTAGACATTAAGGCCTAAAGGGAGTCATTGGGAACTGCTGCAGAAGGTGTCCAGAACCCATGTAAATGGCTGACATGTACGAGTGTGCACATATAGAGCATTGAACACAACTCATACAGTCATATGGCTGCAGTCAGATTACTAACCATAGGTGTGTTTTTTTGTTTTGTTTTGTTTTTTGATAAATTGGTCTAACAATGGCAGAAAGGCACAGACATTCAAGTAAGGCAGTCCCTTATTTTCTTATTCTGCATTTGTAAGTGTAGTTTTTTCTGTCATGTCATTTCTGTAAGAATGTGCTTTATTTTTGTAATCACTTTGCATTAGTACACATTTTCCTGGAAATGCTGTGCAGGTAGATGTACAAAATAAATGATGATTAGTTAAGCTTTTGGGGCACTTTTGTTTTTATGTGAGTTTCTGTCATGTGTTTGGTGGGATTTCCTGTTTCAGTTTGTAGAACTCATTTTCTAGCTCAAGCTGTCTACACTTACACTTACAATAACTCCCTTTATGCATACACAATTATATAGAGTTTGTGATACATTCTGCATTTTTCTTAAAGCATGGTTTTTTCAAATTTATTAAATAAAATCCAGAATCACTGCCTCTGTGGCTGGCCAAACAAGAGCAAAAGAGACAAACAGGCAAACAAAGGGTTTGCAGTATTATTTTTTTTTTTAAATCAGTTCTAGGTCAGCTTAAAATTACTTCATATTTATCTAGAAATCTAATTTTCAACCCAGTGTGGACTAAAGTCCTTAAATGCTCAGAATAAAACTAATGACATGAATATGTAAAGTGCACAATGACTATTAAGTGGATTTTGAAGTTAGATTATTGTTTCTGGCTTCAAAGTAACCTTTTCAGACTTGATATTTAAACATAGTATTGTTTATTGTGATGTATGGTTGGGTCATTTGTTGGTAGAATATTAAAGAGCTGCTGGGATTAGGAGCAAAAAGAAATGCAATCACAATTCTGGTTGTTCGAATAGTGACTGTTGATTATGCAACAGAGATTGTGGCCGTGTTAATCAAATTGATAAAGGGACTAATAACTTCTATTAGGCCATGCAGTAATCATTAATGGTCTGTGCTGTCAATGTAAGGTGGCATGGTGCTATTTAAATGGCATTTGCAATCAAGCCTTTAAGTTTAACTATAATGCCAATGCTCATTCTTTTTAATTCATTGGGCTGTCTGTAATTTAGGTAAACCATCTCTCCTCATTAAGACCCAAATGTGGAAAGGATTTGAAGTGGTAGCCTTTTGCTTTTCTTCAGACTGGGATGGTGTGTGACTGAGACAAAAATAAAGTTTGTTACATGGGTTATACATGACCAGATATACCTCGCACCCCTCATACAGCTGATGTAAAACTAATAAGAATCCAAATGCCAATCGTTAATGTAGAATGTGAAAATTCACAAGTATTGCTTCTTTCTGTGTAAATGATTTTTTTTAAGGTGCCATCCCATCAAAGCCATTTTTATAAGCGATTTTTATAAAATTGTGTGAAAGCCATATCAAAATCAGTGTTATCTGTCAGCTGGATTGCAAACAGAACATTGGCATTAAAGGGCTGAGGTTGGGGTTATTAAAGTTTTGTAATTTTCACTTGTTCCTGTTTGTTACTTTTTACTTGTTTTCAATTTAGCTTCAGGTAAGGGTGGATTTGATGGATTTTGTTTTGAGGTTTTATTAGTTTCATTGCTAGTCCCCCTCCCTAATTATAATACAGGTTTGTATATTTGTAATTGAATAATATGTAGGGTATTTGCCAAGGACACAATTTAATAAGTTCAGAGCCAGTATTACAGTAGTAGACTGTCCGGTCTCAGTATGAACCAAAACTTCTGCATTGAAATTTGTGGCCAAAATGAAGGAAAAAAACAAAACACTAACATATTGTATATTTTTATTTTAGTTACTTTTGCAAGTATGTGATATATTTCAGTTTTCTTTTTTCAGGAGTCTACTTTTTATTTTAATTTCAGTTAAACTATTTTACACGTATAATTTTATTGATTTTAGTTTAGTTTGTAATTAACTTTAATAACCTTGGCTGAAACACAATAGGTCAGGATTCTGGGATGCAATCTGATATATAGGTGTGGCTTCAGACTGTGTGGACTGTTATTAGTAACATCAATCAGACGGATGGCAGTGTCTTAGTAAGGTGCTGAGCTACTACATGCCAACAGAGCAATGTTAATGTTTCTCGGATTATTTAAATCTTTATGAGCGATGAACACCAGTCTTCCAAAGGGTATTCCCCCCAGTTGGTGCTTTGATGATGATGATTGTGGTGATGGTGGAGAATATTCTATAACCTGTGTGGTTAACACAAACTTTGCCTCAGGTGTTTGATTACTATAAAGGCCACAGTATATGATTCAGATAATTTCAGTACTCTCAAACCATTGTTCCTCTTGACTAATGTCTGTGGTTCCTGCCATCTGTACCCCAGAAATAAGCCCTCTATCAAAGTCTTTTCCTCTGGGACGGTTAACCAGTTGTATCATTTTTACGCACACAGAAATCATGGGTTGCGCTATCATACTTGGAAACATTTGTATTTGTTCGGACGCCACTCATTTACTTCCGTTACTCCTTCGCTTCTGTACTTTTAATGGGCTCACCGCTAATTAGCCAGTCTCAGCGTGACCTGGAAGTACGCGTGGAGAAGCGGGCGGTGCCGTCTTTCTACATCCGGTATGTTCGACCCTCTCACGAGCAGCGAAGGCAGACGAAGAATGGATAGAGCCGCTAACGGCGCTCTGCTGGCTCTTCAAGCTTGAGACAACAGCAGCAACGAGCAGCGCGGAAAACCTCCCGTCACACTCGGGGTTTTCGTCTCTTTTTTTTTCTTTAGAGTTGCGAAAACAACAAGCTGCATCCCGGCCGTCTTAGATCTCCCCACAGCGAAGGTGAGCAGGAACTGTTTGCTGGCGACCAGCTAGCGAAGCAGCAGCATTTGGTTGGAGGCTTTTGGTTCTTGGCTAATATTTTCGCTGCTAACGGAGCTAATTTCCTTGTTGCACTCGGTCCAGCTGTCACCTAGCCATCAGTAGGTGTTAGCTAAGGCGTTGACACCAGGCGAAGAGAGGGAGGCTGCTGTGTTTGCTGCCCTTTAAACAACTCGGTTTTTATGATTAACATGCAAATGTCTATCTCGCGATTTTTCTCACAGTATATTTAGCCAGCCCAACCATCATCGTGGCTAAGTAATGTTTTGCTAACGCTAGCTTTATGGCTGATTAGTCTGTTTTAACGTTGGTAAGATGGTGCTTTTACTGAGCTGATGGTTAGTTTGCTTATCGCTCGATATGACCAGCACGAATGTTAGGACTGGGTTTGAAACGCTGGCATGCAGCGGCCACCTCGCTTCCTTGTTTTGATTCAACCTTAGGCCTGTTTGTAAAAGATCGATCAGCCTCAGCTGCCTCTGCCCAGCACTTCCTCACATAGAAAACCCACTGTCTTGACTGCTTGCTCCAAGGTGAGGGATGCTCCCAATAGAAAAGGTTGAACCCAGACCTCCCTCTCAGCCTGCTCGCCGTCGGGACAGTTGTACGTCTTGGAATTGAGCTTGTCTAGTTCTGCCTGATGCGCACGGTTGGGGTTAATATCAGTTTAATTATTTTTTTTTTTTTTTTTTACCTCTATGTGTAGCTGCAGTGTATATTTCTTTTTTGCCACCAGTCAAACTTTAATAGACATGGTCCGTCGTAAAGTGTATTTCCTTTCTCATTAGTATGAAACGAGTTATGATCAGTATTTTGCAATAAAATAACTGCGTGGCTGTGCTTTAAGAGAGCAGCGTAAACCAGTTCTGAAGGTCACATATTGAGACATTAGTAGCTGAACAATTGTCTAGTCTGGGGCCATGTGAGCACATGATCAATTATATAAAATAGTTTGTGTAGAGCTCAAACTTACTGTTTACACAACTTAAGACTGCCCACGTCTATGCAAAGTGTAAATATTTTTTAAACTTCCTCCTTGTATATTTAGAAACATGTAACATCAGTTCATATTGTGCAAATGATTATCCGAAAAAGACAGTAGCTGAATTTAAAAAATGATATACTGGTGCTGATCATGCAGGAATTTGGGTGATCATTCAGTCAAACATGAGGAAAAAATAGCCTGTTCTCATACATTTATTTATTTTTTAATGTGAATTTTCAGAGGAGGAAGAGTATAGATTATCAAAATTCCCTTCAGGCAGCAGCCTTTAGCTGGCACGGTCACAGTAGGAGTCTGCACTGTTGGCAGGCCCCCCTCTCAAGCTGATCTTTCCACTGAAGGTTAATTACTGCACTCAGAGCCTTTATGCTTCTGTAAAAATAGGAGAAAAAAAAGATGTCAACAGATTAGTCATTTTTAATAGATGCTAATCAGCTCAAAGCATCTTTCAGTTTTTCGTGGTATTTTGACAGGCACATTTACGCGCTGTAATCAAGGTCTTTTAAATAGATTTTCAATGCCTCCTTACTGTGGTACTGAAGGAAAAGTACTGGTGAATAGTGCGGGATGTAAAAACTGCCTATTAACCAATTACATGAACTTTTCTAAACTCTTGAAATATTTAGGTTTTGATTGCCAGCGATTGATAATCCAATGAACTCTCGTGCTTGCAGACAGATTTGTTTCTGAGTCTCTTCACATTTCAGCATTGCAGCAGCTTTGTGAAAACATGCCGTCATAATGCATTACTTGCATATTTCTACAAATGCTGCTTTCCTCCTTCATCACTTCTGCAGTGGAACTAGAAAATAAAATGGCCTATTGCACATTTTCAGCTCAGAGATTATGAGTGATGTGACAGATCCGTGACATCAGCAACAACAACTCAACTGTGCTGTGAGAGCATCTCCAGTAATATGACACATTTCCTGTTCACGCACAGTGAGCAGCATTCAGAATCATAAAGCTTTGGGATATCCTTGATATCCTCGTTGTGGGGAACGGCTTACTTGAACACAATAACTTTAATTATTCAAAATATGCAGTGGTTCAAGTGCATTAAATGGGTCATTTGTGTGGCTTGCATACAAACAACCCATTTCTGTTAGTGGATATATAGTGGCTGCATTTTTTTTTTTTTTTTTTACTTTTAAGTAAAAACAGAAGTGGCAGTTTTATCTGTACATTGGTGTATAAGAATCCAAAATATTTATGAGGGTTTATTTTTATTGAGTCTATTAATGTCATTGTTCAAATGAGCACATCATAAAACATCAGGCCATGTCATCACAAAGTCAATACCCTCATTAAAAGGGAAGCTACATTTACCACTAATCTGTTCCAGTTCAGGACAAACTAATTGTAGTATCTACTGGAACTGGGCCCATGGTCAAAAGATCATATTGCGATCATCAATCAGAGTCATAATTCTCGCCACATATTGAACTCACATGATCACACGATTAGCATCCAGTGTTCGCGCAGATGTTTATTCTGAAGGTTAAGATTGCAAGGTGCGCTTCGTATTGTCATTACTTTGACGCTTCTTTTGACGTTGTAGCTCTACTCATTGCGATCTTAAAGATTTAGGAAAGCCTACTGTTTTTCCTTTTTCTTGGCAGTCTCTGTAATGTGAATTAGTTTGGCATTTGCCCACTACCCCGCATGATGTACAGAAACACTAAGTGTCGTTAATGAATCCGTATTGTTGCGTAACTGCACAACGTCGAAGTGAAGTAACTGTGAAGTCGAAGGATAACTTGTTTGGGAAAATATATCTTTAAACATTATTTTGGTGACCAAAGTTTTGAATTTTTTTTTTTTTAATTGGATTTTAATGGCAACTATAACAAAACTTCTGAGAAAAATGATTTCTTGTTTTGCATTCATTTATACTAAGGAGTTTCCCCCACCCTTGTGCTTCAAATCAAGCACCCCCTTTCTTTTACAGCGGCCTGCTTTTGCCCCTAGCTGAAAGCTCACTCATTTAACTCCAGCTAAAATTACTAAAAGGGAGCTTTCTGTCATCTGGATCTAGCTATAGGAAGAAAAACCTCACAAGATTTCTAAAGGGGAACCTGTGTGTTGAAGTGTGCCTGTTCCCTTCGTCTCAGGATCAGTCAGGACCTTTACTATGAAGCAAGATTAGTGGCTTAGTGAAATAACTTTTTGGGTTCACCCTGAGTTTTCACGGTTTCCAAGGCAGTTCACTTCCTAACCTGCTCCTGTATTTGAGATAAGAGGTCAGCAGCTAAGAAGTCACCAGCTACTGTCCAGACAGTTCTCTGGAAAATGGTGTCACCATAAATGGAAGATACCTCAGACCTCCGTGTGCAGATAGTAAAGTTTTTAGTAAGCGTCTAAAGTCTTTGTTTTCAGTAGAGCTTCAGTAAGAACCTGCTTTTTACCTCTAGGCTGAAAGCAGTTTAAAAAAAGTTCTATATTCCCTTAATGTATGACCCTAAAGCAGGGCACTTATCTATACTTTTTATGCTTATATTAAATTAAGCTTACATTTGAATTATCTTTATTTTTGACTTGCTCTCAGACTGTTAAACAGCACCAATGCTGCAGCTGAAAGAATGAGGCTGAAATTGGCTTATGCACATCTAAACATTAATTTAATGAATAAGAGTTTGTCCTAGTCATTTTCTGACAAAAAATTTTTTTCTTTTTTATGATTTTGGGTTTTTTTTGGCCTAAATCATCAATCATCTTTTCAGTATTTGGTTCTTTTTTTGTGTGTTTTCTGAAAAACCTGAATATGTATTAAATAAATAGGGCTCCTGGGTGGCTTAGTGGTGAAGCCGGCCCCAACATACACATGTCGTGTTGTGGTGCGGGTTTGCATCCCGGCCAATTTGCCCACGTGTCTTCCTCTGTATCCTCCCCCCATTTCCTGTCTCTTTCCACTGTGGATAAAAGCCGCTGTGGCCAAAAATGCAAAAAAAAACACACACAAAAAAAATGAAAATTATTGTAAGAGGGTCTCGAATTGTAATCTGTCAGATTCTTCTGTCTTAGTGAAAGTGCTATAATACTGATAAGTGTGTTTACTTACACAGTCGGCATTTTTTACCAGTTTTCCTTTCTGTTTTTAAATTGGCTGAACTTAATTAATATAGTAGGCCTTTTCAGTCATTACTCAGCAAAATGCTGAATGCTCACATACGTTGATCTCCTATCGTGCAATCACACCACTGCTTTGGCTACATAGCTGTGTTGCTTTCAGCCGCACCACATGGCCAAATATTCCAATACAACAACCAACAATCTATAGATCTATGTTTGCGTGCTTATTCAGCATGATCAGCTGATTGCTGGTGGGGATTACCCGTTCAAAAAGGTTGCTGCAAGATGCACTGTACACAGTGATGTGCGAGCACAATTTTTCACTCTTGTCAAAATCCAGGACAGTTGAGGGGGTACGGCTACCTGGCTCAAATTAGCGTAGCTAATGTAAACCCTGGTCCATGCTGGATTAGCATGGCTTACAAAAGTAGATTGATAAGCATAAAATTATTATTTATCTGTGTTTCTGATTGGTCATATGCTGCAGACACCAGCACTCTCGCATGTATATGCTTGTATTTATATTGAGCACTTCTGGGTTTACTTATCTAGTTAACCACATTTGTGTGACCACTTAGCCTGATTGCTTATCTTGAGGTAAATTGGGATTTGTGGTACAAATATTTACACAAACTGACACAACCGTGAGTTTGTGTAGATATTTGGCTATGCAGAATGAATGATTTTGGTTATCCAACCTACTCGGGAGTGCTTGCAACTAGTCCTCCAAAAAAAAACAACAGCACATAGGCTCACGGTAATGATACTAAGTGTAGGTTGAATGCTGACTGTAAAGTGAGCTTGAATAGGGAAGGAGTCATAGCGGAGTTCACCATGAAGAGGGAGAAGCACAAAAATAATCATCAGACATCAAAGAAGCAGCATGAAAAACACAGACAGTGGCCACAATGGACAGTTTTCGTTGTTTTTAACACTTGGTTTCGCTCCCTTATGAAGAAGGTTTTTGTCTATTATGACTTTGGCCCTCTCTGTAGCAGGAGCTGAACTCAAGGACCAACAGCAGCGTGAACAAGTCCTCTGGTGACAGTAAATGTTACAGCATGTAGACAATACTCTTCAAAGTTGTGTGGATACCAACACGTAACCACACTGCACCATTAAGTGAAGCGAGATAAGGTAAATATAACCTAGTTATGTTGAACTTGCTTCTTAGTAGAGGGGCCCCTGTGTCCCTCACCGTACTCAGGTTTTATTTATTTATTTACCTTTGAACGAAGTCTTACATTCAAGGAAATGCAGTGCAACAAAACACGTTGCTAAATAGAGATAAAAAGAGCAGTCCACAAAAATGCTGATGTGAAAGTCATGGCAGTAAAACTTCTACACCTGAGTCACGTGCAGTTTTTTTTTCTTCTCCCTCCACTCTCTTTAACTTAAGAGATTTAAAAAAAAAAAAAAGTCACTGAAAACTTCTGTAGACCTACTTTTTCCTCCACAAAGAGAAGTGATCAGGAATCAACAAGGATATTGATAAAGAACCTAACCGAATTGACTACAGCGCTGCTGCCATTAAAATCTTATCAATATCTGTAATACACACCAGCATCGGCCGGCCAAGCAGCCGAGTACTCATTGTTGACAATAGGAGATCTTCACGTAGCCCACTCCTTCCGTCCACTATGAAACTCTTGTATGACATTGAAAATACATCCATAATATTACATGTGAGCTGTTGCTCAGCATGCCTCTCAACTTGCCAAATTAGGCCAAATGTTGCATTTGGGAATCAAGAATCAGTTCTCATTAAGACTGTTTCAGATTTGTCTGGTTTCTGTTAGTCACGCAGGTCTGAAAATATCTGTTCCTTTTATTAATCTCTGCCAAGAACCAGAATCTTCACATGAGAGATGAGACCTTAACTATTGCAGACAGGAGACTTTATTGGAGAACAAATTTGAAAAAGCACCACTAGCCTGTAGTATTTATTTTATTTATTTTAATTTGCAGTAATGACATCTTTGACTGCCGTCAAAAGTTCGTTCAGTACTCTGTAATGGGATTTGATTTTATAAAATCCTCTCCTGTCATCTATTTCTGAGAGTCACATTTACTTTTATAGGATGCCAGAAGGTGTGTTTCCTCAAACATAGCTTCATTTATCTGTAGACACGGTGCCTCCAGCGGGATAAAGGCTGGGGATTCCCATCCTTACATCATGACTAAAGAAGCCATTTATTCAGACCGCAGGTCTCCGCAGTAATTTATTCTCCACAGTTTCCCACAATCCAGTGGATTGTTTGACTTTGTTCTCCTCTTTATTGATTATGGGGTCCACTGAAATTCATGTACACAGACTGCATGTGCCCAGTAAAATACTAATTTTATGCAATTGCTTAAATATTTATTTTCCCTTATAAACACAGAGTAAAGAAAAGGATACCTCTGAAATGATGCAACCTACGTCTCTGCAGCTGTTTTTCTCCACTTAATGATAACACATCAATAAACAGTACAGTAAATAAACCAAACTACAGGCAGATTAGTACAGCATTTAGTGCTGTCCATCTTTGCTGTTAAAGGTTGAAGGTCTTTTTGTACTCTCGATGTAGTTTTGATGCCTTTTATATAGTATGAATTAGGTTTGTGCCCCCTTTGATGTTTCTCCATGGCAGTCGTCAGGTTAGGCATGTCAGGGCATGTTCACAAAAGAGGAGCTGTGGTGCAGTGCAGCTGGCCAAAATAAATTATACATTTATAAAACAGACTAGATTTTAGTTTTATCTCCAAAAATATAAAACTTGTTACGCTTATTCACTTTACACTGTGCACAAAGTGGGTCAGCACTTTGGATCAAATTCTATCCAAGTTTTGCACAATCGTGCTGCACGTTGGATTATCATCCGTATGTTCATCCATGTTTTAAAAAATAGAATTAAAAAAGTTCTTATTGGTAAATTTACGTAGATGTTGCATTTTCTGGAAATTAAGTTTTGAAAGCCGTCACTGGGCTGAGAATTTTACCGTTTGCTATCACAACCATTCGCTATCACCACAGTTAGGAAGCAGGCGCAGCTATTAGCACTAGCGGTCATCCAATAGCCGATAGCCAGCCCCCACCCCCACTCAGGTTGTCCGATCCTCCAATAGTGGCAGGCTGTGAATTTTTTCTGGGCAGAATCCTGCAGAAATTGAAAGGCCAAAGCTCTGTTCAGCCTAGGTTGGATATAAATCTGTAATATCTGTGATTTCTAGAAAATACATTTGTATTTGAAATGGATGGGCTTTTTGTACAATTAACAACAAAGCAAGCTGTATTATTTGTTAGTTAATTTCATGATAAATGCCCTAAAGGGGACAAACACAACCAATGCGGTTGAGAGGTACAGCTAAGTGGCTCAAATTAGCTTAGCTAGTGTAAACCCTGGTGCATGCTGGATTAGCGTGGCCTACAAATGATTATTTGCACAGTGGAAACTGCTCACCGTTGGTCCTTGCTGCAAACCTGTTTTTATAGCCACGTTGTGCTGTTCCTGGTTTTATGTAATAGCAACAGTGCACTGTTGCCCTTGAGAGCAAACTAGCTGTCTTTGATGCTGAGATCTGTGCAGGCAATACTGGGCATGAGTCATCCAGAAGCCCACACACAAATACTTTGAGCAGCAGTCTTTCCGTGCTCAGGAATTACAGCATTGTCATGAAAACAGTAGTAGATGTTGTTTTTCCTGAAAACATGAAAAGGTGTTTTCAGTGTTGACGAGAGATTTTGAGTAAATAATTAGCAAGATAGTCAGTCAGCCTAATTTACCGGCGACTTTTCGTCTTGCTTCAGCAGTACTCTAATTTGTTGAAGATGATTAACAGAATGGGATTTCCCCAAGAGTCCCGTAGCTGATAAAATCATACGCCAAAGTGATTGTGCAGTTACACACTAATCGCCTTTTTGTTCTGAATTCACATAATTTAATAAGGGAAGACGTTAAACCAAAATGGGATCAGTGTCCATCAAACTGAGCTTCGGTGTCCTTGCGAGCCGCTGTGGCTTTATATAATTGTTTACATAATATTCTCCTCTGACATTGTCTGGCAGGGTTTAGCTGTGGGTGGTGAGATGCCTTCAGGAACACAAACTATGACTTAAGATTTTTGTGTTGATGTTCAAACTAACTGTTGTGTTTTCTGTGACCACTGTGACTTGATTACTATCTCTTTACCCAGCAGCTCTGTTGGAGTGAGCCACTTGTCCTCGTTTGGCACTGTCTACTTGTAAACACGATTTTTTTTTTTGTAAGCCTGTAAATGACCTTTAAAGATGAGTTAAACCTGCTCCCGCATGACAGAGTTAGATATAGGAAATATGGTGGTGGCGTTGTTAAAATTTCATTAATAGTGTTGCCTTGTGGCCTGACGTGGTCTGGATTTTTCATTTTGACATTAAAAACTTTTTGAAAAACAAGCACATGGAGTAAAGTGTGATTTTGCTCAGTTTTTTTTTTTTTTCTCCCACCTAACAGCAGTTGAGAAAACAGAAAAATTGAATATCCATCCTATTTTAACCTTTGTCCCTTAAACAAAATGCCTAAACATTTTAGTTTAATTTTAATCTGTGATCATCTATTTACTTCTTGGGGCAGTGAGGTTTTTAAAACGGGATAAAATGCTCTCTATTGAAGGGTAATGTCTTATCTCTTGCCATATGTTTGTTACAGGTCTTCCACCTTCTCCTTCCCGTAACAAATGTTGAGGCCTAACATCTCTTAGAGGTGAGGGTGAGGACGGGTCAGAGTGTCGGTCAGCTGCGCCAGGTTTTGTCCCATGAGAGTGACTGTACCATCCAGGCACCACCAGTGACCAGGGCTGTGGCTGTGGTGGGCCCGGCCCAAGAGGCCTTTTTGTACATCACTCCAGGCTCCCACTGACCTGTGCTGCTCTCACCATGGATCAGCAGAGAGACAAGTATGGTGACCGACCGCAAAGGAGCACGAAAGTGTCCCAGGGAGGCCGGAGCGGACATTCGTCCCGGCCATCTGGCTCTTCCAGCTCCTCCGGGGTTCTCATGGTGGGGCCAAATTTTCGCGTAGGCAAGAAGATTGGCTGTGGAAACTTTGGTGAATTGAAGCTTGGTAAGTTGAATCTCAGTCAAGGTTCGTGTTTTGCTAGTAGACATGGATCCTGCAAAGTTTGCTGGAAATATGTCTTCTCATCTATTATGGAATTATTTGTTCTCTGAAGTAGTGTGATTTATGTTTAAAACCCATCTCATGCATTCTTCTACTCTCCTGTCTTATTTCAGGCAAAAATCTCTACACAAATGAGTATGTAGCTATTAAACTGGTAAGTGCACTCTTTCTTTTACTGCTTGACTTCTCACATCTGCAAATGATTTTAGAATCAAATTTAATGTTAAACTCATTACTTTTAAAGGACTTCGTAATGTAGAAATGGTCCAGTGGTGAAATTGGCAGTAGTCAGTTTAACTCATGATCCTTAATATTGGTACAGAAAACTTTGAAAGGGTGGTTTGCTTTATTGTAATTGTTTTAATATAATAGACTGATAATGGGAAACTGAAATAGTTCATTAGTGCATAGAAAACAGGATGAGACAGATGCTTAATGTTAGTCTCTCCTCTGTGTTCAATATTAGGTGTTGATTTTAAATGGGTGAATTCAGGATGAGCCATTTTGACTAATTTGCAGTCAGTTTCCAGAAATATTGGTGTTGCATGTAACTGTTGTGTTCTTGAAGAGAAATGTGAGTGAGGTGTAGATGCTCAGCTAGGCGTGTCTCCTCAGCGGCTGCTGGACTGGAAATCGTGGCTCCTGACTCATGCCCTTATTATTGCTCACCAGAGAGTTGTAATTTGCTGCAGAATCAAAGTATTAAGCTCACCAACGAAATGGCTTTCAGCTACTCGTTCTGCTGTATGGTGTGCTGACACTTGAGCTGAAAAAATGTTTAAATTTAAAGTGTGTTTGAGTTTCAAGACTCCCAACAGTGAACTGGAAATGTATATTTTAATGTTTATTTTAAGGATATTATCTTCAAACTGTTTTTTTAAGCTCTATTATGATGTTTTGGTAAAGTGTTAACTTTGGGCATTGAGCGATACAGAAACATTTTAATGGTTGCAGTGTGAAAGTATAGAAAATATTCTATTCGTTATCTTTATTCATTCATTTAGACATTGCATTAAAATTCCATTTATTCCGATGTGTATGGCTGATTAACTAAATATTGGTCTGGATGTCTTCACTATTTAGGAACCAGTGAAGTCGAGGGCACCACAGCTGCATTTAGAGTACCGGTTCTACAAAACACTGGGAACCGCAGGTAAGGTCATAGATTTGTTTGCTACTCCATCTGGTGTTTTTATGTGACTGCATGTGATTTGACTGTTTGGGAAGATCAGCCCAAAGATTGCGTCGTTTCCACAGCAAGTGATTACTCATCTCAGGTTACATATTGATATTAAGCTGATTCAATCGCTGGGAGTTTGTGTACATGACTGGATGAATGCCTGCATGCATAGACAACATGTTGAGCAGTGACCTTGGGTCTTGCCAGAGGTGCAGGAGTTGTCTTAAAGTGTGCAGGCAGCTTCATTTTCACTTTCATTTTGGTCTGCCTTGCTTGTTTTTTGGAAGTAAGCGTCATAGTCTGAACTGTGCTTTGGACCCTCAATGCTTCATCAGCTGGCAAGAACTTAAGTTTACTAAACCTGGGATCCAAAGCAGCAGTGCAGCAGGACCGGAGATTCAGGTTGAAACTTCCCATTTTGCTGTGATCTGTTGAGCCACATGAGCCTGGAAGGATCTTGCTTATGAAGTCTCGAAAGCTGAATTCTGTATGGACGACTTAAAGCTTTGGGTAAGCCTTGGAATAACAGTGAGTGTAACATATTGTTACTCACTCAGGAATACTATAGCCCCTTCAACTGGCTCAAGGATTTGGTGTAGTTCCTCAGTCAGGTTCCACTGATCAGACTTGAGATTGAGATCGCAGTGTCTTCCTCTTGGAGCCACTGCTGGGTTCAGACAGTGCAGCAGTCACAGGCCATCTTTGTTCCAGAAGCCTGGATAATGTGGTAAATGCTATTCCAGGACGTATTTGCATCTTGAAGCATGTGCTGCGGTGTGCCCATTTGGAGCTGCGTATCCTTTAGCTTAGTGCATACCAGCTTGCTCTTTTTAAAATGCTCAACGAGGCATCTTGAGACTGCCCGCTTGGTGGTTTTTCAGAGCATTCTGCACAACTTCAGTTTGTGACTTGCACATCGCCCTGATGTCCATCAATTTTTTCTGGCAAAATGCGATTATGACAATTATGATATTGTCACGGACAGCAGCTTTTACTTTCTGTGTGTAAGCTGTCGGTCTCCTTCCAGTGCAGTTTATGGTCTCGCAAACGTGTCCCTCTGTGTACGAGTTTCTGTTCGCACAGCGTTTAGAGAGGGGTTTTCCACCCACCGCAAACGTGGTCCCATTTAGTTCTCCAAATCACAACTGTATGTCGCTGGATGCGGATGACCTCTCGCCAGTCAATTGCTGATTGGCTGACAAGTGGGCCGGAATAGGGAAGGAAGGAACAGCGGAGTTTACTGGGAATGGGAGAAGCATGAAACAAATCAAAGATCAAAAATACAACATGAAAGATACAGATAGTACCTGCCATGGACGCTACTCTTTGTATGTTACAACTTCTGGCTGATGAACCAACAGCAGCACAAACAAGAGTTGTATCACACGTTTTTGACACTGCCCCATCTGACAACAAGCGCACTCTGCAGGTAGACAGGCAGTCCTAGACTGCCCACAAACTGCCTTTGCTACCTGCGTTCTAGCATAAAACAACCATAAGAGTGGTCTTCTGCTTGTCTTTGATATCTTCATACTTTCTCACCATCATTTTCATGAAGTAAGTTCTTGAAGGAAACGTCTACCTGGGATTGAAAGCTTTTGTCCTCCACCATTAACAGTGAGCCCATGTCTGTGATAATCATGTTCAAAATGCTGTCAACTCAGCGGCCAGCTCAGCTGAACATGGTACAGGGATTTACTCAAAGTGAGAATAATAAGGAATTCATTGTCTAACCTAAACTTCACTGGGTATGATATATTTTTCCTGGCATGTGAAAAATAAAGCTGTTAATATATTTTAATATAATCATTTTATGTAATATAAAAATATTTCATATTGTATCATTTCATATATCTGAATCTGCAAAATAATTTCACTAAAGCTTTGAAATAAATCTATTTGACTACACGCCATGCTCTCCTGCGTGTATCACTGTGACAGATAGTGGGACGGCTGCTAAATTTTAAATACCTTGTCAGACCAATTTAACAGTTTATCTGCGTATATTCAGCTTTTATTTTAATTTCTACAGCTTTACTGCAGCTTTGTTGCCATGCAAAACAAGCGGCAGTCAATGGGAGGAGCTGAAAAGACAGTTTTCTTCACATTTAAGCTTGATGAACAGGTGGTTTGCTTAAGGATTCTGGCTAGCTTTTTACCAGTGAAGATTTTAATGGATTAAACTCACAAGTACTGATGTTGTGGATGCCAGAAAAAGATTCCACCTTGCTCTTCATTATGTGTATATAAAGACTTCAGCTCCACATTAAGCTACAGTGTCATCTTTACTGCTGTTATCAGTCTTTTTGTTGAGGAAAATTAGGAGCTTGTTTGGCACAATCCTGTATACGTGTTTCTTTTTTTCCCGCATGCATCAATACATTTCTACTGGAGGTTTAGTTTTAGTTTCTGGTTCTGCTCTCTGGACTTGATGCCTAGATTGGGTACTTTCTGTTGAGATGTTGAATCACTGATGTCATGCTATGGTGTCAAACTAATTAAGTTTTACAATGGACACACTGGACAGTTTTTTTTTTTTTTTTTTTTGTTTGTTTGAAATGGTCCCAAACTTTGGATGATTGTCTTTTTCTCTGGCTTTGCCCCTCGCTGTTTTCTCCACCACAGCAATAAATCAAGCCTGCTACATGTAATGAAGTGTAAGCACATTGTGCTTCAGTACTAAGCCTCGGTGTGAAATACGGTAACTTCTGAGCATTACATAGTCACGTGAATTAAACGAAGCATTGACGCAAAGAATTTGTGTCCATGATCTTTTTTCAAGTTACTCCATGAATCATTGAAGCTCTCCTGAAAGTAGGGGAGGGCTGTGCCATAGCATGATAATAGCTGTGTACATTTTTACATAATAAAGGAAAAAAAAATCACATTGCAGTTCCTATAGCAGTGCCATGTGTTTACGTTCCCTAGTGTGCACAACATTGAGACCAAACCAGGCATGTCTGAGCCATGAGCCATGTGATGATTTAGTACCTAAAATCTGAGCTACTTCAGCAACCTCAAGTAAAGTACAGTACTTTAGCAGTAACAGTTTTATTGCCTATTTTTTAAACACCATTTGATGCAAAAATACACTGTGCAGTACAACCAAGATACGAATGAGGAAATGGTAGCAGACAGTGACGTGCAACCCAAATGTAAACGAGTGACTGGAACATTAGTTGCACTCCATATGACAGAAATGGTTGATGGAAATTACTGATGTGGTTACACGGTGGAAAAGCAGGGCTTTAAGCAGCTGGCTAAAAATGCTCAAAAGATAAAACATCCCAGAGAGAAAATATTTAGTTTTATTTTAGTTTTATTATGACAGTGTTGTGCAGCTCCTGATGAGTTACAAGGTTAAGTTGCTTTAGTTACTGTTAAACTGAAGTGTTAAGCAGTTATTTTATACTTAAAATTTCCAGAAAAAAATACAGAGGCTGCTTTTGCGCTTGCATTTTACTAATGCTCTGTCACCTACTAATGCAGTATAATGCTGCTGCTGGCATCTTGTTTCAGTAGGTTGATTATTCGTTCATATTAGGAAGTGTCACGGGTAGCAGTAGCTCATTGGACAAGGATAGAAAAGCCCCTCATTTACTTACTTAAATGCTGCTGCCTGTAAACTGCAAGCAGCAATAAAACATTGTTCAATTTTTTTTCTATATTGGCAGGAATATTATCAGAAATGTATAAATATAAATATTGAAATATTGTGATAATTATCTATCACCCACTCCTACTGTGCAGGATGGTTTAATTTAAACTTCTTTTTTTTTTCTTTAAATCACTTGTGGAGTGGAAAGCTGTGAAAACAGTTGCATTGCCTTATTAAACTGATGGGGATTTTTGAAGTTGGCTATTTGCATATTCAGCAGATACTAAGCATCATAATGATTCAATCAGACCTGTGGTTTCAAAAATCTGGCCAGTCTAAGTCTAATTTTTGCTTTTGTTTTTTGCCTTGTTATTTCTCAGCCACAGGGGAAAATATGACTCTTAAGGGTGTAAATGTTCCACCATTATAACCAGTTAGACCAGTTAGTCATGGACTTTAACCTCTTTTTAAATAAAAAAAATCAAGAAACTTAAAAACAGCTATTTACCTGATATGACGATAACACAGCTTATGGCTTCAGTTTCTTTCGTACATCATTTGATTCATAATGTTGAACAGTGATTTTAGCTTTAATGAATTAGTGCAATAACTGACAACTTCTCAGTTTGCTAGAAAAGATTAGTCAGGGTTTCTGACGCATCGCTGTTACGGCATCTACCAGCACGAATGTTATCAGGATCAAATGAGCACTACAGAGAATGAAATTAAGGCAACTTTTTTTTTCTTTTTTTTTTAGTGTTGGTGCTAGAGGAAATGGGTGGGAAGGCTAGAAACAATGAAATAATAGAAAAGTCTTTTTTTAACAGTATCCATGGTTCTCCTGGTCAGATGAGTAAAATAATAATGGATACATATGAAATGTATTGACCCAAACAAGAGCTATTCATGAGATTTAACTTATTACCTAATGTGGTCATTACAACACAGTGATGTTACAGTTTGTCATAGAAAATTAAAGGCTTGGGGGGGTTTTTTTGCTAGTAGATGATCTTTGATGTGCTTTTTTTTTTTTTTTTTTTTTTTTGAAGCTCTACATGCATATGTGATAACCCGACAGGAAGTATAATGGCTATTGTTTTGCAAAGGCAAGGGCTGGAAAAGGCCAACTGTGCGGAAACTCATTAAATATTTAGAGAGTGGGTCTGCCTCTCTTAGTACTAACCTGCCTCTGTCCTCTCCTCCAGATGGGATAACGTGACCTCATTTCTTCTTGGCTGTGTGCTGTGCCACATTCCTCTCAGCCAATGTGGTTATCACAATGTCTGTGTGATGGGGTCTTTATGAATTAATGTGGTTTGACTCAGCTGCTCTGTCAGGTGTTGTTATCTGATGCATAACCAACTGTCGCTGGATATTAATGAGGATGATTCAATTAAAAATCGAGCATCATCTTCCAGTTAATATTTGAGTGTATTTGTCATTACAATAGGAGGTGCATCACTGCTTTGGTTTTACAAGACAGTAAGATTATGATTCATTGTGAGAGACAAAAAAGGTTTTTAAGAGTGTGAGGCTTTATTCAGGGGTGGGTGGACATTGTTGAGCTGTTAAAGGTATTGGCAGGCAGACGTGGTCATGAAACACTACACCATCTCTGTAAGCACTGCAGGCCCAAAGAGTAAACATTTCCAATAGTGACACAGTTTAATAGATTTTACAGACATGTAAAGGAAAGGCCAGAGGCCTTATCCTGCATGTCTGTTCCTACTCACGTGAAATCATGGATCTTTGTTGAAGAAAAATGAGCTTCTCTTATTACAGTGTTTGATTTGAGTGAAAATAATTAGAGAAAATGAGGGATTGGAGAACCTCTAGAGCAGTGTTTCTGTATGCTTTTAGAAATTAAAGAGCTCTGCGTTCTTGAGAGTGGCTTTAAAGGGAGACTGAGATCTAAAAGAACCACAGGATTTCCCTGCAGCTTTCTTTTTGCATAGAATGATAGAGTATAATGCTTGTTTTTTAACACCATCGTTGCTATATAATTACAAATGTTGATTTCTTGTCACTTCAAAGAAGAACGACCTTTTAAAGGGGATTCATTATGCTCATTTCAGCCCCTGGAGTAGCTTTGCATAATTCTTAGTTCAACGTAACCCTTGTTTATCTTATACCGTGTATGTCTAAAACAAACAGTTTAGCTCCTCCCTCTTTAAGATCATCTTCCCTTTATGCTGTCTTATGATTGGCTCCCCCTCGCAAACAGCAGGTGGGTGGGGCTTCTGTGGTTACCGTCAGACCTGTGTGCCTGAGAGATCAGTGTTAATTAGATCTACTCTTTAGGACATCAGACAGTGCTCAGAGCAGAAAAAAAAGGCTTTTAGAGACTGAATTGAGCTCAAGGATTACTCACATATATGTTCACCACAGTATTTGAAATTCTGTCCATGAGCATCCATTGTAACAGTATGTAGAGCGAAAATATGGAAAAGCATGTTTGTGGTTTTTAAGTGGCGTTTCAGTTCATTAACTTGGTGAAAGAATTCACATTTTATTTCAAATAAATTAAACAGCAGAAACTAAATGCTGGCTCTACAGCTCTGATAAAATGTAAATGAGTGTAACAAAATGGCACAGTAGTCAGATAATTGGTCCAACAAATGAGCAGATTGACAGTCGTCATCACAGAGAAAGCAGCCACCGAACAACAGAGGCAAGCCAGCAACTATGTCTGTCAGAAACTGAAAGGAGCCAGCTTCACTTTGATTTGAGGGGTAGAGCTGAGCAACCAATCACAGGCTGTAATAGTTGTGCAGGCAGCCAATCAAAGGTGGGTCTGCACAATGTGCAAAATCTTGGCTCATGCAGGAGCTGGCTGCATTCCCATATTTTATTTTATATTTTTTTTGTAGAGCCGCTGCAGACGCAGTGTGAGTAGCCTGTTTAGCGTTTTCAGTAAAACCCACAGGTTAGAAATGTACAGTGGAGAAATCTGTCGACCAATCTCTGATTTGCTTTTCCCGCTGTGGCGGGCTGGAGTCTGTCCCAGCTTACAGCGGGTGATGAGTAGCGTGCTACACTCCGGACAGATAACCAGTCTATCACAGCACTGACACACACATACACACACATATATACTATAGTGAGGAAAAATACAGGCGCTTACACCTACAGTCAATTTAGAGTCACGAATTCACCGAACCTGCATTTCATTAGACTGTGGGAGGAAACCCACGCAGGCACGAGGACAACATGCGAACTTCACGCAGAAAGGCATCACACACTAATCTGAAAATTAATTTCTGTGAAATTCATTTCTAATATTTTTGTTGTGTAACCTGGGCTACAGCATGATGGGCACTTGGGACTGGACTCATTACATCGTGTTTCAGTCCAGTGAAAGATGTGATCTTTGACTTCAGGTTGCAAAATTGCACATACAGATGTAGGTGTAGCTGGGTAAGCGTATCTTAGTTGGGATGAGTCGTATTCAGTCATCATGCGTTCATCTTGCAATCCTTATGTTATAAAGAGACTGCATTTACAGTTTGATTAATTACAGTAATGCGCAACAGAATGCGTTCAGCGGGTGAAAGAAGTGGTGCATTTGTGAACTGTATTTACGCTGGAGTGGAGCAGCATGAAGGAGGTTCGCGCAGGTTTTAGGTGCACGTTTTATTTAAAATATTGCTCTAGCAAAGGCAGATCCCTCAGTGCTCTCCTGCTTATTCGGTCACTATTGCACGTCATCCGTTTTGTTAAAAATGCAGACTTTGTATTAAAGAATATCTCACAAACCAGGTGAGCACACAGACTCTCCTTATGTTTACAAAAATTGAAAGAGAAGTTAAAAGTGGTACCTACAAAATTGGTAGCTTCCAACAAAGTTTGAGTCTTCCTGTAGAATTATAGTGTACAGTTGAGGACAAAAAGCCTCAGTCTTTCATGTTTGTTGACTTTTGTGCTTTAGACAACGGTGGTTCGACCATCCCTGGAGTTCCTCTGCTAGTTAAAAGCTTGATACACATTGTTCTCAACTGTTTATCAACTTATTTACAGCACATCTCCAATCTGACACATTTTTAGGCCTCCCACAGGCACCCAGGGTTTCAAGGCACTCATTCCTATGGTACAATTAACAACCCACAGAACTACATAATGGTGTCCAGAAGCACAGGATGGAGCACAGCATGACTCCTACATGCCCATATGCTTGCTGACAGCATTTATGCCACCTTTCATACTGCAGTGCATTTCCCATTACCCAGCTGGCAAGCCAAATGTCTCCAGCAACATGCTTAGTATAAATATATCAGTGCACTAAATTGGGAGTATTATTTGTATTTGTTAGCAGTTTCTATTACTGACTACTTAAGCAGAATAATAGTTTTATAATGGCAATGTTGTCACTTAACTTATTGTACCGACTCCTCCTTCATAGCACATAAAACACAAACGACCGAACCAGTATAATGGGGCTGTCAGCCTGTCCATCATTTTCTGTACGCATAGTGAATTTTTTTTTTCTATTCAAGGTTGTACATTGAAACAGATACACTATTTATATGTCAATGTTATGTTGTTTAAAATGATTATTACAGCTTTAAATTTTAGGTTTCACTTATAAAAAAAAAAAAAAAAAAAGTGCACAGCTTTAATGATACATTTAAAATCTACATATGTGCACTTTCTTCAAGTGTGCATAGATGTAGTATACACAAGACAAAAGATTACTTTTAAAGTCAGAAGCACAAGATGTTTGATAGTAAAGGACTGACTGCATTTTTTTTTTTTTTTTTTTACTTTGCAATTATACTGCATGTCTGAGGACTGAGCATAGCTTTATTATTCTGTTAAAAGCAAGGTCCTTATGATTGGAGCTTTCTTTGAAGTTTCTCGAGAGGACCATTTTAATAGGACTCTGACTAGAAGTAAGCAGGGCCAAACTTTGAGTCATACTTCCCTGAAGGCAGTTAACAGTTTGACCTGATTTCCTGTTCTTTGAAACCAAAGTTCAGGCAGTGGTCAGGATAACAACAAAGAATACAAATGTACCACCAATTACGATTAAAAATAACTACGAATCGAATGCACATGCGACTTTAAATCCTGCTCTGTGCGTGCGTGTGTGTTTGTGTGTGTATAGATGTATATCTGTGTGTATACACATACACATTATTTTTGTATATAATTTTTATTATATATTTTTTAAAAATCTGTGATTTGTAGCCTTTTTTTGCTTTTAACTTCATTTAAAAATGCAGGAGGAAATAAAAAGTAAAGAAAAACATTTCCATTAAGTTTAACTGTTAGAAGGAACTTTAACTCCCAGATTCCCCATACAGAGAAGTAAGAGGGCACCAGCCTTTATGCGAGTCCCAGTGGCATCAGACTGATCACCCAAGACTAAATTGTACTGTGGCAAGAGGGAAAGTAAGAGCCAGGGTGACAGATGGACAGGATTTTGGAGCAGTGAGAGAGAGTAGAGCAGATAGAATATCTGTTGGGAGGTTGTGATATGAGGCAGAGAAAAGATTAGTTTTCAGCTTGCAGCAGCAAAGTGGCACAGTATTTCACCTCAGGGTTAATGTTTACCTAGCAGCTTTCTCTGCTCTGCCCTCAATGACCTTGTGGTGCTGCTCCTCCTATCTGTCTATTTGGAGGCCTCTTGTGGTTCACCTTGGACCCAAGTTAGAAATATCATTAGTCAAATGAGACGGTAAAAATAAACACTGAAACCATATTGTTTATTGTCTTGCTTACTACCTAAGCTTTTAAGAGTTGTCTTGGATTTCTTTCAGGTGCTTGCAAATATATGCAGCAGATAAATCTAAAGACAGCTACTGGGTTTTTGTCTCTGGTAAGCTTTGTTTCTTTCCTCCCTGTGTCTAAGCAGAAGGTGTGCCTCAGGTGTTTTACTTTGGGCCCTGTGGGAAGTACAATGCCATGGTCCTGGAGCTGCTCGGCCCAAGTCTAGAAGACCTCTTTGACCTTTGCGACCGGACCTTTTCACTGAAGACCGTCTTAATGATAGCAATTCAGCTGGTGGGTTTAGAGCACTCTGCGCCACATTACACAAAACGTCTTCTCCTCACTTACTACGAGTGATGACATCAAGTACATTTAACATAAAAACTAGCTCTATGAAATAGTTCAAAAACACCATCTAACCACGTACAGGAGCAGCCCAAAAGAGGGCAGATTACTGAAAATTAGTATGTATTTGCTACTTCATATTTAATTTACATTTTCAAAACAGTCCATCGTCATGCTGTATCAGAATGTTAACAGAAACAGTGATGTGAAATCAGAAAGTTTCACCTGTTTCAAACAGTATCCTGGTTCTGTATTATTTCAGTGAATTAATCCATTTAAGTTTTACACTAGTTTTACATATGTCCCAGAAAGCATAATACAAAACTGCTGCTATTGATATAACTGATTTTAGAACAGAAAATGTCTAAAAATATTATAAATTTGTAGAGCTTCATTTGTCTAAAGTTTTGCCTGCAAAGCTGAAGTTCTTAGAGCTTGTGGGGAGTGAGTGTACTGTTACCTAGTATGCAAATTAGTATTCTGCTAGTATATGCATACTTTTGGGCAGATTCAGGTAGACTGGAAGCTGTCAAAAAAGAGCAAAGCCACCACTGACTCGCTTCAAGTCTGAGCAGCTCAGAGGGTGTGATGGCCCAGTCTTTTAGGCGCCTTACACATCTCAGAATTTCTAACGTTTCATTTTGTCAGCACAAAATCTGCAGTGCTCTTGTAATATTGATATCCTCTGAAAAAATGTAAAGAAACCTACACAGAAGCTCAGCACATGCCTCTTACAGAACAGAGGTTTGCTAAACGCTGCGTCTTCGCCATCCTCACGTTCTTTATTTATTAAGTAGCTCGTCCTCTTTATTTTTGACCAAATTTAGTGACGCTACTGTAAACGCAGCAAGCTAAATTAAACTTGTGTAAAACAGGCGGGGCGCCTCTTTGATGTGCCATAATGCTGAAATTTGTTATGGCTAAGAAAATGTTACAGAGTCAACTAATGCAGCAGAAATACCCATTTTCAATAACTGTGACTCTGATTTCAGTGGTCAGGTGGAGGAATTTTGTTTGTTTATGGTGACTGTTGTGTTCTTGTGTCACCAGATTTCTCGAATGGAGTATGTGCACTCTAAAAATCTTATCTATAGAGATGTAAAACCTGAAAACTTTCTCATTGGACGGCAAGGAAATAAAAAGGAACACATCATCCACATCATTGACTTTGGCCTGGCCAAAGAGTACATCGACCCCGAGACCAAAAAACACATTCCGTACCGAGAGCATAAGAGCTTGACTGGTACTGCCCGATATATGTCCATCAATACACACTTAGGCAAAGGTAAGAATGATTTTATAGCTTTTTTTTATTTATTTGCTCTGGAACATCTCTGTGTAAAACAGCTGCTTTTGCACGTAGTTCTTGAAGTGTGTCAGTGACATGCTATCAAATCTGTTGTTATAGAGCAAAGTCGGCGAGATGACCTGGAGGCCCTGGGCCACATGTTTATGTATTTCCTTCGTGGGAGTCTACCTTGGCAAGGGCTAAAGGTATGTCAAATATATGGACAGTTTCCAAAATGGATTCTGTTCAGTATAGAAATGTATGTCTGATCTTCAGCTCTCATGTCAATTCAGTCAATTCTGAATTAAAGGTCAAAATGTACATTTTTTGGGGGGGTTTTTTTGGGCCTATCTCTCCATTGGTACACTTCATGTAAGCCTTAACTGAATACTACAAAAATAAGGCTTCAGATTAATACAAAGTAGCAACAAATATGTGAGTTTAAAATAAACCAGCTGTCATTTTTTTTGCTCATAGTTCAAAATTCATGATCTGTAGAAGCTTTCCTTCAGGGTAATACAGCCAGAGCGGCACAATTTGTGGTTAATTGAAGCGGCGCACTTCCCGCGCCTTTTTGCTTACTACTCTGATTCCTGTCGGCTTAACCATCTGAAAGGCTCTTGATGGTGATAAAGTGATCAGTAGTATTTTGTTGTGGCCGTGTCTTTGTGAAACACACAGTACCACATTCATGTTCTTCAGGAGGGCGTTTGGCTCAGACATCTTAAAGAAAAAAGAGCGCGTGAAAAAACACAGGTTTCAAGCAGCATTTCAGATGAGGCAGAGCTCACAAAATCACCAGGAGTGAGACCAAAAAAAAGTGAGATCAACTGATTTGGAAAGAAAAAATAGAAAATAAATGAGCAGCTGTAACAGACACACATGCACATACACAAAACTTTAGTAACTTAGTAATAATAATTGTGATTATACTAAAACAAATGCTCATTAGTGAGTTTTGGTTCATGGGTCTTTGTGTTTTGGATCTTTTATTCAGGCTGACACACTGAAAGAACGATACCAGAAGATTGGAGACACAAAGCGAAACACTCCCATCGAGGTCCTCTGTGAGAACTTTCCAGGTATATAGTTGATGACTGTAATCTCACTTATAGATCATCCTATGAGGCTTGATAATGTGGATACTGGCTGTGATATAACCTGAATTTTCAAATAAAATGATCTGAAAGTCACCCCACTACACCTGTTCTTTCTGTAATACAGAGGAGATGGCCACCTACTTGCGATATGTGAGGCGGTTGGACTTCTTTGAAAAGCCAGACTATGAATATTTGAGGACTCTGTTCACGGAACTGTTTGAGAGAAAAGGATACACCTTTGACTACACTTACGACTGGGTTGGCAGGCAGATTGTAAGTAACCCCGATCACATTTTACAGGTCAGTAAATTCGTCCAGCTGTTTGTCTGAATTCATTGTTATTCCCCTCAGCCCACACCGGTGGGATCTGTCCATATAGACTCAGGAGCATCTGCAGTCACGAGAGAGAGCCATCCTCACAGAGACCGACCCTCGCAGCACCCACCAATTAGAAACCAGGTACGCCCGGTCATGATTGAGCAGTGGGGACCGGGCTGCTTTGTGCCATTCTGTGGTCCAGTGAATAAAAGAGAAATGGTGCATTACAGCCTGAAACTTTATTCAGGCTGTAATGCACTCAGTTATTATGATCGCAACATAATTGCCAAACAAAGCTTAAGTGCATGCAGTGATGGTTCTGTTATGATTATTATTTCTAATAGGAGGTGTTGTGCAAGTATTTTTTTATGTATAAATGCTGGAAAATTAGTTTTAAAGCATCAGGGCAAGTTCATCCCAATTATGTTTGCATTGTTTTTGGATTTACTCAGTGTGCTTTAGATGGATGGACTTTTGACAAGTGTTTAAGATCACAAATTAAATGAAGCTAAATTCTGCTAGTTAACAGCAGCCCACAAAGTTGAGGGTGACTGAAAAAATGCTTTATAATCCTTTGCATACTCTACAGTGTAGAAAAGAATCACGGATGGGGAAATTATTTGGATCTATGGATTCTGTTCACAGGTTGTCAGTCTGCTATTTGGTTGCTCTAAATGCAAGTTTCAGAGCCACGTTGAAAATTCAGAGTTTCTGAAAAATTAAGGATTTAAATAACTGTTTTTAGTGAGTCCACAGTTTGCTTGTGTTAACACATTTGCTTTGATTGCTGTTTATTTCATTTCTGGTGTGATGTTAAGCCTAAGAATAAATTTCTGGTTTGATAAAGGTCTGAGCATTTAAAAAGGTTACTTGTCAGCAGTTTATGTTTAATTTTTGTTATTTAAATGTAATGAGATTGAGGCCAAAGTTTGAGATCTAAGAGCTTGCCTTCATTTGGCTTCAGGCTCATTAGTTTCTGATTCAGTTTTATGGCTGAAGCCTTGCTATGATTTTGATTCACTTTTTTTTTTTATTTTGTTATATATTTTTTTCTTCTCCATTTCTCATGCTGCTTTGCATGGTTACCTTGCCTCGCACACCCAAATATCCATCTTTCCTTCACCCCCCCTCCCTCTCCCATTGCACCTTCAAAACCCACTTCCCCTCACATCACCGACGCCACCCCCGATTCCTGAGCAGACAGCAGTCTCAGATCGACGAGGAGCATGGGAGGTGCAGCCTGCACGCCAAGCAAACTCCTCCTATCTGACCTCCCACCTGACAGCGGACAGGCACGGGGGCTCAGTACAGGTATACACCCCTCACCTGATCAACCGGCAGCCCCTACCCAGTCTCCATGGAGTCAGATCTGTCTCAAATAATCCAAACAAAGATAAATGCACTTTTAGATATGGTTTGTAAATGAAAGGACAGGACACAATGGCTTCGTGTGTGTGACTGAAATTAAATTATTTCACTTTAGGAAGCTATACATTTTGTGGTGATTACTCTGGCTTTATGGATATTTGAGACAAATATTTTTGTTTTAAAGGCTACTAATATTCAAGTACCTCATGTTCAGTAAAGTACTCAAGTATTTACTTAATAATATTTTTCCCAAAAAATTCTGCTGCTCACCTGACATTTTTATTAATCTTCATTAGATAAAAGCTCATAATTAATCAGAAAACAGTGACACAGCAACTAATGCTTGATGCCAGACGCTGAATTTCATTTGTTTAGTAATTTAGCCTTGTGTGTGAGACAGATCTACAACCATATACCTCCTCCCCTCTGATCCCTTTACCCCTGGCTGGGAAATGTTAATTTTCTGCTCCACCATATGCATGTCATCTGGTGCCACCCACCCCAGATGGTCAAAGTATGATTTAGCTTTATAAACAGCAGCCCTTCTTGTGGCATTTTGATCTCCAGTCCTACAACTCTTCATGATGCTTGGACATTCTTTGCAAGATCAAGAAGCCTTTTGCATGGCAGGACGACCTGACATAGCCAGCCTTATTGCATGCTTCTAAATCATAAAGGGCCTTTATGCTCAAAGGAACATATTGGTGTCATTTTGACTTAGCCCACACCAAAGATCGCCTCTGTCTTCAGCAGGTATTGTTTGTATGAATACTGATTTTACTAAATGGCATTCACCTTAAAATAGTTTGGAAATGTGAACATTTTTATCCATATACTTGGAAAAATTATTGATGTAGATTGTTTCCTGGATTTTCATTTGCATACCAAGATGGCAGGGTGAATTGTGGAGAAAATGCCCCTGTGAGCATCATCGTGTGATTTGGTTGATTCCTTTAGTTTATTAGCTTATTAGTCACAATCAGTCAGAGCTTTAACTCATTAAAGTGTAGATGACCAAATAGTGAGAATACCACAACTATCGGCCCTTCATGAAAGTACAACTGATATGTCTGTCAGAGTAACTGTGCTGCACAGTTATAGACTGCTGTTTTTAAATGTGAAGAAAAAATCATTCTGTTCCCATCACTTTGTCCTTCATTATGGATACAAATTTAAAAAAAAAAAAACACTTTACAAAATTGAAAATTGAAGTGGCGTTTGTTGGCTTTTTTCTATTTTCCTTTTTTTTTGGGGGGATATATTTGGATAAGTAAACCCTTTAATTCTCTTGTAATCAGTGCTTACAAATCAGGTAAATTTTTACAAATCTTTAACGCAGCCCCCTGGAGGGAGGACTGGGGTATTATTTTTGGTATGTTTTTTGTTATATTACAGCAAAACTACCAGTCAGATTCATACCAAATTTGCACAAAAGATGGCCACTAACACCTAGATCACCTGATCAAATTTTTTCCATTATTGGGTCACAGTCGAGGTTTTTTTTTTAAAAAAAAAAAAAAAAAAAAAAAAAGAGAGAGAGAAAAAAAAAATCCAGAAAAATTGAAAAAACATTCCTGTCATTGTCAAAATAAAAAAAAAATAAAAAAATCATATGTCCCTCAAAACAATCAGATTCATCTGATATTCAGTACATATTTGTGGAGGGCCAAACTAACAAGCACCATCTGGATCCAATCCAGATTCTGGATCTGCGGGCTACTTGAATTCAACACAGGAAACTTCTTTTAACACACATTTCTAGCCATATCTCAGCTGAAAAAAGACACATCGTCCTCATTTGTTGCACTAAGAAACATATCACTATGGTCCATGGACATGTAGCATTTGATCGGGGTATGATCTGGATATACAAATATCACAACTTTTGACTCATCGCCCACCCGTCAAATCACATATTTTCTCATAAGAGATAAAGTTTTCACAAAAAATTTAAATTTTATGCTCACTGTTGTGACCATAAAATGAAAATTATTTTAGTTCAACTTTTTAAACCTTGGAAAGTTATAGGCATGGACAATAGGACCTGTCATCTCTGTGATTCAATGTTTGAGAGGGACACCGCCCCCTCCTAAACAAGAATGAAATGAGACACTCCTTTAGTCATTAGGCTCTGCTGTTCTCGTTGCTCTTGAAGTGTGTTCTGGGAAACGGTGAAATACTGAGTGGAATTTCAGTTGAAATTTGATTTTACTCATCTCTGTGGTTGCGTGGCTTACTGGTGCGAGTAACGCTGCTGATGTGATTGCAGATGGTAAAGTGGATCCACAAGTAGTACGTGATGTGAAATTAAATGTGAGGCGAGGTATCGTCACATTTAATTTTCAGTCTGATTTCCCTTTACTACCTCACTCTTTCTCTTACCCTAAAAATGTTCTTCAAATCAGTATGAACCTGAATTTCCATGCAGGCGTGCACATTCTCCCACCAAGGTTCCACCAAGGAAATGGCATACGCCTCATTCAGGTGATTTTTGTTTTTTGTTCCTATATCATTACATAAATGCGACCCCAGGCCTCTCAGGCACAGTGTGCTCTGGCAAGACAAATCAAAGGCAGTTGAGTTGAGAGTAGATGTGTTTGGCGCAGTCCTAGCCAAGTGTGCACTTCTTCTAGAGAGGAATATTGAATCTATTGATATTTTTGGTTGAATAAATGATTGAAAAGCTCGTTTTCATTGTGGCGTCTCAAAGAGGATATGTTGTTTACCTTTCTAAATATGTCCCCAAAAAAGCCATCAAATCCACTTGAATTTTTTTACAAACTATATGTACCCATGAATAGATCGGAGCACTTAAAAACCTATTTTTATGACAATTAAAAACACTTTCTTTTACAGGTTCATGGTTCAAGAATTAAATGGCTGTTAATTGGATATATATTTTATATTTGTCGTTCAACTGAACATGTTTTACAGAAGACAATTAGGGCCACGAGGGGCGTGACTTTTTTTTTTTTTCCCCACAGAACTATTAAAAAGAATTCTCAGAATTGTGAAAGGAAAAAAAAAGTCATGACCCAGAAATATTTGTTTGTGGCCCTTATCCTCTTATGCAAGTTTTAGAAAGTGTTACTAAAATGTAAGCATTTATTTTTTTTAAATAATAGGTATATAGGCTGCTAAAGCAACAGAATGATATTGGTGAATTAATTTTCCCAAGGGGCCATGTGAAAAACTGGAAGTGTTGAAGGCCACACTAACAGGCTGAACTCAGTTCTGCTCAATATTAACTTTAGCTCTTTGTAAGCTTACTGGTGCAGACCTCCTCAACAGTCCCAGTTTCTCACATGGCCCCTTGGGAAAATTAAATGTCCACTTCTGCTCTTTGCAAATCCATTAAAATGAATTTCTACACACACACTTGGCATTTGCCAGGCTCACCAAGTTTGTTCAAGTCATTACTTCAGTTTCAGGTGTGGGCACTGGTGAGGACTGGCCTCTGTATAGCGGAGGGACAGAATGTGGTTGTTGATGAAAAACTAAACTGGACTACAGCCCTGTATTTAACTGATATTACAGTTACTGCAATCTGAAATTTCCCTGCCTCCCACCCAGCTCGTGCTGCTGTTTGGGATTTTGACTCCTGAGCGTCTCTAGTTTTTCCTTTGTGGAGCATTTCTAACTTTGGTGACTTCCAGCTGTTTTGGGGCAGACATTGATGCACACTGATAACAAACATGACTATGCTTGTATGACACTTACTACAAAATGGCAAAAAAAAAAAGTGTCAGAATAATTTACAAAGTGCAGGCCAGTTTTGTCTTTATAGTGTGGTGTTCTTTGCTGCTGATCTGAGACCAGTTTATCCCCAAACAAGCAAAAGTAAAGTGATCTGGTGAAGCTGCATTAACTTGTTCTTTGTTATCCAGGAAAACTGTCACAGCAGTGCTTTTGTCCCCCCCCCCCCCCAACACTGATCCTGACTAACACTTAAGTGTTGTGTGGACTGAGACAAACATAAGTGGTTTAACTGAACTAACAGCAGTCTGTGTCACAGGTGGTCAGTTCAACCAACGGGGAGCTGAATGCAGACGATCCGCTGGCAGTTCATTCCAACGCTCCGATTACAGCTCAGACAGAGGAGCATCCGCCCGACGAGGCCAAGTATGTGCCATGTACCCACCACGCCTCTCTTCCATGTCCATCTGTCGCTTCCTCTCTTTCCCTCTTTACCTCCCTCTGTCTCACCACCTTTTTGCTATAGTGTGGAATTGTGACAGCCCAGCCACCAGCTGTCATCCTCCACCTGCCCCTCTTATCTGTCTGGCTGTGTGGGTTTACGATGGTGACTGCAAGCTGTCTCTATACAATTTTCTCTGTTAATTTTCTCTCTCTCTCTCTCTCTCTCTCTCTCTCTCTCCCCCTTGTTTATCCTTAAAGAGAGCCATTGTACAGTACTATGCAAAAGTTTTGAGCCAGTCTTTATTTCTTTATATTTCGTTGGGAAATGGGTGTAGCAGTTATTGAAACAAGTGTGAACATACATGGAAATATAGTATATAAGGCAAAAACAGAGTTTGTACAGTTTTTAATAAGCTTGAAAATCAATATTTGGTATGATCCCCTTTATTCTTCAGCACAGCCTGAGCTCTGTGAGGCAGCTTTCTTGAAATTTCTTTAAGTAGTCTTCAGGAATCGTTCTCCAGACTTTCTCCTCCACCGTGTTTTACAGATGGCTAGATGCTCACTGTTGTGACCTCTCTCCTGACCTCTTCCGTAGATATTGATGACAGTTTGAACCAAAAAATTCAAATTCCGATTCATCACTCCGTAAGACCTGTTACCACTGATTTTCAGTCCAGTTTTTGTGTTCGCATACCTCAGGATTTTCTTCCCAATAAAAATTTCTTAAGGACATGACTTTTAGGTACTGTTCATCAGCTGGAGATGATGTTTGTTTGTTTGTTTTTTGTTGTTTTTTTTTTTTTAGGCCTGACACTTCTTTTGTCTTCCACTTGTGCAGTTTTAACAACACTGCACACCATGCTGACAGATGCTCATAGCTCTTTGGGAATCACACAGTCACACAGTGTTTTTTTTCTCAGAAAGTAGTGAGGACGAATTCTGTTTTTACATCAGGATGCCAGTAACAAAGTGCCTGAAGATACAGTTTAAAACTGGTTTTTTGCTAAGTTGTTTTATCTGTAGACACAACACTGGTTCATCCTTTGAGTTTAGGTGCCATTTTTATCCTTGAATTATTCGTAGGTCAGTGTTATCCTCCTGAGACCCTGCATCCACATATGGGGACATTACATTTTGGCTTTGCTGCACCTTATACTTTATTCTGCTCAATAGTGTTTTACACTTTAAGTCATGTTGTTTTTGTTGTTGTTATGCTATTAAATTATCCCAGTGTCCACATATGAGGACATTTTTTTTTTCATAAAAGTATGTAACAACCATATAACAAAATACAACTTCCTGCTCAAAGAGGAAGTTTAATTTATATACATATCAGGTCCATCTAATCACAAATATCAAGGAGAAATTAAAAATGCATCACAAACAGGAGCTCAGGTCTCAGGAGGCTAAGTGGCTTAATAAACAAAAAAAACATTCCTCTGAAAATGGTCAGGTACAAGGACTGGACAGAAAATGAGTGAAAAAGCAGTCAATGTCCAAAGAAAACCTTTGAAAGACCTTCAGGAAACGTGAAGAACTATTGCTCAAAACCACTTCAGAAAAAATTGCAAGAAAGTCTGGCTCCTTGGAGGCAAAATACAAATGAGGGGCAGTTCAAGACTTTTGCACATTACTGTAGTTTAACTAATACAGCTTCTTATGCCCGTGCCCAACCACTCAACCATTGGCCACAATCTCCCCAACACACAGAAGTAGTGTAAAAATCATGGAAATGAGTGTTAGATCTGGTTTGAGCTGGTAGCAGTAGCTAACCAGTTAATGTTGCTAGTTTTAAGCAGCAGTAGCTGGAATAGTGCGACGCTGCACGGCTGTCCAGTCACTGCAAAATCTGCTGTGCAAGCTGGACCTCACATGGTTCAAGCGGCTGAGAAGAACTGAGGGCAGCTCTTATGATTCACACAGCTGTGAGACAACAATATAGAATGAAGGAGATGCATAATTTGAAATGGAAGTAAAAACAGAAATGTGGGAGTAAACTTTAAACACATTTTCTATATCCACCAGTGCAGCAATAACTATGCTAGAAGCCACTCAGCTTTAATTGAGGGAGGCAATCATTCTAATTTGACTCTAGTATCGCACCAACGGTCTGGTTTCAGGTCAGCAGTGGAAAGATTTAGGATGCTGGGCCCGCTTCATGTGGTTTTATCCCCAAGTGCTTTTTATTTAAATAACAAAATCAAGATATCAAGCAAGCTCAAATAAGACTAATAAAAACAGAGCAAATGAAAAAATGAAATATAATATGGATAAAGAAATAAATGGCTCAGTTGCCACAAGGAATGAGACTGTTTTCAGCTTTAAGACTAGCTTGTGACTCGTGTCTCATTTAATAAAAATAAAAGAAGCAGCTATCATTCTTTTTTTTTTTTTCTTCTTCTTTTTTAGATTCTACTTTAATTTTAGATAAGAATAAACAAAATCGTCTCTGAAACAATTATAGCAGTGGATCGGTTCTTCAGTTTTTAGTTTCCTCTATTTTATGTGTTTTATTTATTTACGTTCAATTAAAAGCTTTCCAAAAAAATCACATTAATTCTTTTGTAATTAACAATAACAATTAGCAATATGTATAAGTAAATAGAAAGTGCTTTATAGAGCAACTTGCTATGTTGCTGGTTGTATGGCTAGACTTTTTAAAAGCAGTTAATATGCACATCATCACTCGAGTAAGTCGTCTTACTGCATCAAAATGACAGAGAGCTCGTTGCACACTGTGGAAAACCACAGAAGAAATTCCCCATTGCACGGTGCATTTTGATATGCCCTGTATATATTGATATAAATGACCTGTGAATGTGTTTAAAACTGCTTCGGTTGAGCTCTCTGGGAAATTTTAATACTTCATATTTGAAGGGATTATCCGTGACCCGTCTTTCACAGCAGAATTCATCATAGCAAACAAAGTGTTTTCCTTCTGCACGTCTCCTCCTGACTCTCCCAGCGGCGTGTTCTTTTCAGTCTCTGCCCAGACGGCCGGCCTTTCCTGCTGTTGTCTCTTTTTTACACGTTTTGTTTGATATGATGATCGGTGTGTTTCCTGCCCATCTCTTTGATATCTCAGCAGATAAGATTTTTGATTTGAATATGAAAAATATGTTGTAATAATATCACATTTTTATTCACGTTCATGTACTGAATCTAAAAGTGATAAATAGCTGGATGTCTGTGCAGGACCAGTTTAAAATGTTAACCCTCAGTCACACAGGCCTAGAGACTGGTTGGCCTGAATAGCAGCATATTGCTTTTTTTTTGTGTGTGTGTTTAATGAATATTTTCACATATTTAGGAAATGTAGCAAATCAATATTTCTATGAACGTTTAAAGTTAGGCTACTTAATTGTTTCACTAAACAAGGCTAATTATACTACATAACTTCAGTCCTTGCCGTTGTAGTCACCCTGATGAAAATGCACGTTTTTGATGCGAAAAGAAGGAAATATCATCCCTGCAATAAACAAACATTGCAAAAGAGCCTTCTTTCGAACGGTAATGCAGAGTTGCTCTTTATTTCATAAACTTAAAAAAAAAAAATGAAATTTTAATCAGTAGCATCACGTGTCCCCTTTCACCCACAACTTCAGTAATACCTTAGGCCTGAATTGACTTGTGTCAAATGTTTAACATGTAAAAGGAAATATTCAGACTAAAACAATATTAAAAAAAAAAAAAAAGCCACACATATCCTAGTGTTCAGTAGGACATATAGCAGATATAGGAATAGATTGAGCTTGCACACCAAACAGCTCCTGTATTGGGATTTTTTTTTTTCCTGCTCTAACATTTTTGACACGTGCTCAAAACGTGGTGCCGTAACATCCCCGTTCCCGGGAATTCTGGGAGATGTAATAACCTGCAGGGATGTTCTGTAACCTCTGTAATCTTTTCTCCCTTAACCTCTCTTAAATTTCTGTCTCCGTGTCCACCTGTGTCCTGTTGGTGCGTGGGTGTGCATGTTCGTGTGGCATGTTCCTGGCCCCATCATCTCGGTCTCGCTGTATTAATCTATCTTTCTTTTTCTCTTTACACTCTTTCCTCCCTCTCTCTCCTTCTGTAGCTGCGTGAAAATGCTCAACCTGTGGTGAGTCCCTCTCTGCTCGTCCACATCAGACTCATGGGACAGGGAGTGGACCAGCCTAGGCTGGGCCCAGTGGAGTTATTTACACAATGTAACCAGACTCTCACTGGTGCATAGTATGTAGTGCCATATACGCCCACAAACACTGTCAGCTGTATTTACTGCCAAGTTTCTGCCCTTTTTCTGCATTTAGTAAACCTTACTGCCTGACCAACATTAATTTGTAACATCAGGCCAGAAAGAATAAACTTGAAGGTCTTTGAGAAAAGTTCATTAAATCGTCTTTGTTTTTTGTTTTTTTTTTAATTATGGCTCCTTTATGACTAAACATTTGACTTCAGATGAACCCTTTTTGCATGGTACACCTCTATTTGTTAGCTATCAAATTAATATAAGGGTACCCAGTCACTGTCCTATGTCTTAATCTGCTTTTTTTTTTCTCGTCTTCGTATGTTCTTATTAACTGTTCAGGCTCACCGTGTCCTGTGCTTTTTGTGTTCACTGCTCCAGCCATTTATTTTATTTGTTTTTTTGCATAGGAGAAGTTATTGGCTTCAGAGTATCTGCCATTTGTCTGTTAAAATGGTGGGAGGTGAATACGCAAACACTTGGTGGATGGCAGCGCATCCATTTACGTCCATGCTAATGTGTTAACGAGTTCTTACTGTTCTGATTTTTTTTTAAAAACAAAACAAAAACAAACCAATTTAGAAGACTCAGATGAAGCTCTCGTGATATTTAACACACTAATTTAAGCAGCGTGCTTGTTTGTTTTTTCTCGTGCTTCATCCGAGGCCTCTCTCATCTACACGCTGATTAAACATCTGCGTCTTTCTGCAGGTGTTGCTGTTTCTTCAAGCGGAAACGGAAGAAGAACACGCCACGGCACAAATGATCACGGCAGCACCAGCCCGAAACGTTCCAACTGTCCGGCTCAGTCGATTTGTGACTTCAGAAGGTCCCAGATAAAGGTCCCATTCAGAATAAATGAGGGAGTCATCTGAAAGATTTTGATTGTTCTTCGTTTGGACGAGTATAAAACGATTTGCCGAGATGTACAAGATGCTTGTGTCTTTTGTTGGGAGTTCTTTTAATTTTTTTTTTTTTTTTTTTTTTTAAATCTTTCACCCCCCCCCCACCCGCTCTGCCAAGGTGTGCCAGGATGTGTTGCAGGTCGCAGGTCAGTCAGCCAAATGGAAAAACCTTTTTGATGGAATTTTGCAGGGGGTAATCTTTTTTTCTTCCTCCCCATCATCAGTATTTATTTATTTTTTGCTTCCATTCCTCTCCTGTGGCATTTGCAAAAGAAGAGGTGGATCCTTTTGTGGAATCTTGGTTCAATATGATTTCTGCTTGACTCACAAACTCATTCCTTCATTTCCCCTCTGATCAGCTAAATGCAGCCTGCCCTCAGTTTGCTAACTCATTTTGACACAAAGCCCTTGTGGTCATTCCTGATGTAGAAACTGAATGTAAGACGAGAAGAACCAAGGGTGTAACTGCCTATAGCCACATACAGGCACAAAGAGCATCAGTCTGCCATTTGGCCCCTGCACTTTTTTCCGCTCCAAAGAGGTCAACCCTGGCACTGGGACCCCGGGCCTGAGAGATCAGAAAACGGAGACTCCTCCTGCACTGTGTTCTCTGAGGATGATTTCTGCTCATGCTGCTTGGTTAGAGCACTCCCCTTAACCTCGCTGCTGTCAAAATACACTACAGTCTCTTTCGACTCTCCTGCAATTTTTGCTCCTACCCTTTGCTGAGCAGCAACCTGACACTTGTAGATACGGGGTGGGGTGGGGGGGGGTAAAACAATGCTATTTATGCTATTTATCTCTTGGTTGCCACCAGTTTTCCTACTAATTCTAAAACATACACACTGAATGTATGGACAGAAAAGTAAATGACTTTGGAGCATTTATATAATCTGTCATGTGCACGGGAAGGAAATTGCAGCTGGGGAGTCAAGACCAATGCTTAAAAAAAAAAGAAAAGAAAAGAAAAAGGTGACCAAAACTAGGTGGGGTGGTGATTTGGGAGAGTCTTAAATGTTCTTGATCTTGGACTCTGTACCAGTAGACATTGGGGGATGCTTTGGAATAACATGAGAAAGTGGTGTGACGTGCTTCGGAGAATCACAGCCTCTAAAACGCTTCTGTCCGATGCCTTAACCCCCGACCAACCTACCCACCGACCACGATCGCATCACCAGTTGGATGACACGTTGGCGGCATGGCTAATGTGAGATTTCAGTGTCTTTTTTTTTTTTTTTTTTAACCCCCACCATTGGGTAACCTGTGTAATAAAGCCCAAAGTTGCAGACTGTTCCCAGCTAGTACCAGAGCAGTTAATGACTTCCCTTGTTAACACACTGAAGATGTATTCCCAAGAAAGCAATGCCAAATGGAAGCTTTGGTATAATGGTGTTAAAGATGTTCCCAACCCCGTGTGCTGCAAAAGTGGTGTGTGATGTTTGGACAACTGCTTGAACACACACACATACACACCCTCCTCATCAGTGCAGAGAAGAGGAAGAACCTAACGAGGGCAGAGAAGCGAACGTGTCCGTACCATTCTCATCTTTATTTAGTGTCATGGAGGACTGCCTTGAAACAAAATCCTTAATATGTCACCTTGCCTATCCTCCTAACAGAGTGAATTACCATACGTGTTTTTTTAATTTTTTTTTATTTTACATCTAATGCTAATGTGAATTTGTTGAATGCAATTTCTTTTCCCCCCATTCCAAATAGCCATGGTTTTATGGGGAAAGAGAGGGTAAACAAACAAACAAACAACAACAAAAAGCTTGAGACCATGACTGCACTACATTTGTTGACCCCCGGCTTTCCCTGACAAGACCCTGCCTTCTTACTGTACTTTAAATGTGCTTATTACTTTAATTGTAGCTGCCTCGTGTGCTAGGCCTTCCCTATAGGGTGCAGGGAATATACACACACTTCTGTTTTTAAGCCCCACCCACATTTGTGTGCCATGACACCTTCCAGCTCACTCCATTCCCCACACACACATACAGATACACACTCCCATGCAAGACCAAGGCGAGTGGAGTGTCAGATTTGTCTCCATCATCTTTAGAAATATGATGTAGATTTTTCCTCAATGACTCAGTATGTAAACCTGCTTGTTATATGTATTTACACTGTATAGCTTCTGGTTTATTTTTACCCCTGACTTGGTTACTCCGGGGTCTAAGTTATTGTGTTATTGAAAGTACTTGAATATGAAAATATACGGGACCTTTTTTTTTTTTTTTTTTTTTTTCTTTCTTTTCTTTTCTTGGGCGTTACCATAGTAATTCCACACATAGGATTTGAGGGGAATCGAGGGAAAACGGGCTAGCTGAATGACAGGTATTCATTTCTCTGCGATGTCTTAATGCCTCTCGTTTGGCAGGCGTTCCTGTTGAGCTGCAGAGGGTTGGGTTATTGTTTCCACCCAGAACAGGTGCTGTTAGATGTTGGTTTGGAGCTTAAAATCACTTCTTTGCTTCAAAGTTTTTGTTTTTCTGGTTCTCAGACACCAAACCCGTGGCATGCCTGCGATCGTCTCTGCATTCATCATCAGCAGCTCGGCCGTTTCATTGCAGCTACCTGAGAGAAGCTCAAAGTATTCTGAGATGGATATCCAGACTGTAGCCTTCGGTCTTTCCCCCTGAATTCCCCTGAGTGCCATTTCCTGAGACTACTACTAGCCCATGCCTTTTACCTGTGCCAGGAATATATGAAGTTGAATGTTTTTATTTTTTTTCCCTCTCTTTGGATCATTGCATTCCACCTTGTGTCCTCGACATGTCCGCTGTCATTTTGGGAAGAATCCTAGAGCAACGTGGCTCAGCACAGTAAAGCGTTACAGTGAAAGTTTCATGAGTCGTTCCTGTCGGTTTCTTTCATTCACCACGTTACCCAAGAGAAACCGACACCATTGCGTCGACCGGATTTATTATTTCCAAGTCAGATGTTGTGACTGATCGTCTTTGCGACAGTCGCTTCTTCTTTAAACTGCGGGTTTTCCAGCTCCCGGCTGAAATGGTTGATATATTACTCCAGTGTATCTGCTCTTCTCTCCGTTGGCCTCATGCAGAGCGATATAGGAGTGCTCTGTATGATTTGTATCTGCATGGCTTACCTGGAGACGATCTCTCTCTCTCTCCAGTGAATTTCCTCACCTGTAGGGCTCGTATACTGTTGGGTCGGTGAGTCAGGTTTGGCTTTCAGGCCTCATGTAAAATACATCAAACATTTTTCGTGTCTTCATTCCATTTCGATGGCCGTTATTTCTTACACCGTTCACTTCAGTCAGATTTTGGATGTGTGTAACTTAGTCAAAGCAAAGGACGGTTAAAGTGTGAATGAACGGCTTCGGCCTCTTTGGGTTCTCTGGCACTTTTTCCTTGTTGCTGTACTGTAGACTTGTGTTGGATTTACTGTATGTTTTTCTTTGCGGGAGAGGCTTAGGTTGACATTTGCTACAATATTGTGATGATTATTTGAACTGTAAATTGTACAGAGTTCAGTTGTCTGTTTTCTGTTGGGAATCCATATAAAATTGTATTCTGATAATTTTTTTTTTTTGTTTGTTTTGTTTCTCAGACTGTGGAAAATCAAATTGTACAGCTCCAAGAGTTTATCCTCCTCCCTCTGCATTGTTTTTTTTTTTGTTTGTTTTGTTTTGTTTTTTTTAAACAGCCTATGATTAAGAGGAATCTTAAATCTGTAAATAGATATTATTGTGCTGAAATATGAATGTCACTTCAAATATGTATTTGAATGAGTTAGTCAAGGGCTTCAAGAATGAAGGACCCACATTTCTTCTTTTTATGGTTTCATATGTTTGATTTGCAGAAAGGTAAAGGTCCTTTTTATCTGAGATGCCTGTTTTCTTTTTTTTTTAATTTTGCTCTTTGGATTCGTATAATACAATGTGTCACACATGAACCTTATAAAAATCACTTTTTATTCCCTCCACACCTAAAGGGAAACTCCAATTTGCACCCTTTTTTATGTAAAATAAAAGATCTCTCCACCTTGTGGGAATGTCTTTTGTAAGACTTTTGCACTAACTGCTTCAGCAATTTTGACTTTATTCAAGTATTTAATGTGTATAAATTATGAACACAGTAGATTTGGACCTCCCAGATTAAAAAAAAACATGCTGCCTTCAGCTCAGTATGTGCGTGAGTATTTCAGAGACAAACTTCTATCAGCTCAGCTCTGCTGGTCCGTTTGAAGAAACAATAATGCGTTTTGGAGCCTGACCGATATAGGAGACCAATACCGATATTTGGAAAATTTAAAAATCCAATATATCAGCCAATATTTTTACAACAGGGAAGTTTTAGAATACCCTCTGGTGGACAAACTGGAACTCTCTCAATATGGTTGAAAGGTATTCCTCATTCAGTGCTTGTTAAATTTTAATTTACTGGTCAGCATAAATGCTGATACGGTAGTTCAAATGGCTACTATCTGCCTGCCAATAAATTGCAACTTTAGTACAATAGAACTAGGAGGGCACTCAGAGCGCATGCCTCCCCCACCCCAAATTTTCCATGTGCTGATACTACACTGCAAAATATACCACCCAATGTTGTTGTTGTACTCCATCATAACAACAACAGCATTCTGGATCATTCGATCCCGAATCGTCGTTCGATCATGAACAAACTTTGCTGTATGACAGAACCTACAGTCATGTTGCACCCCAGTTCTTTTCAGAGGATTTTGACTTCCTTATCCTCATAAGGTTGGATGCAAATATGTGAATATTTTCCCTGTCTCACCATGGTAAAGAATTCTTTTAAAAATTCCTGGCTCCAGATCAGGAGCACCACCAAAATGTAATGAATAGTTCCTTGTACCACCCCCAACAGCTCCAGAGGTTTTCACTGAAATCTGTTCACAATGATCCTACAGACAGACCAGCACAACTAAAAAAAGTAACAATGCCACCCCTGTTATGACATCATTTTGTCAATTTTATTTATTAGAGAGGGGTTGAACATAAGTACCAGTACATAAGTAAGTTTTGGGATAACTTAGCAGGTTAAAATATATTTTACAATCTAAAATCACATTTCCCAAAATGCATCTTGGGCTGTGATGATCTTTGTCCCATTGGGGCTGCTTTTCAGAGAATGTATGAAAATAGATCATTTTAATTTGTAGCAATAAATAAAAATTTTAAATTCACTGAGACCTTTGCACAGTGTTCCCCAGTTTTTGAATTTACTGTATGGTATCAAATACAGTCACTGGCTTTTCCAAATATGGCACACTGGGAAATGTTTTATTTAATTACAAGTTCCAACATTTATTCAAATCTTAAGGTACCAGGAGTTGATTTTAAAGCATTTTTCATATATTTACCAGTTTGAAGTAGGTAAAACAGATTTGCCAATATGTCCTCAGTATGTCATCTTGCTTAAATGTACCTAGACTATATTTAATGTTTATTGGTGGTGTAATTTTTAAAAAATTACATAACATTTGAAATATGTATTTTGCTGTGACTTATTTACAGCTACGCTAAAATGCAAACATCAGAAGCAAAATGCTTTTTGTATTTTGTATTTTAAATATATATTGTATTTTAAATTTTTGTATATTTTAAATTTTTGTATACTCAATCATCCATATTTAAACATGGGTATAGCACAATGACAAAGGCCCCATTATTCACATACAAGTGGGAAATGTAAAAGTTAACTTTATATCCAGTATTTTTTTAAAAAAGCAGGTAAGCATAAAATGATGACTTTAACAAAACAAAAACAAACTGTTGCTTCTCTATTCTTGTATTACTGCAGCAGCAGTACGTATAGGTATGGAAGTTTGTTTCCACTACTGAAAAAAATAAGCGTTTCTTGCCATCTTTTCTTGCCAAATGTCAGATTATCTCAAAATCTTAACTTCATGCAAAATATGTATTTTTTTTTTTATTATTGTCAATTTTGACTTTATAAGTCTCAGACCAACGCTAACCATGACCTTTTCTCTAATCCTAGATTTTAAGATAAGAACCAAATTTTTGACTTTGACGGTAAAAAAAAAAAAAAAAAAAATATATATATATATATATATATATATATATATATATATATATATATATATAACAAAAGTGGCGGTTCCATATGAAAGTGACGTTTTTTTAATGAATAAACTGCTGTAACATTTACAAAACATGAAACGTCTCACTATATTGTGCAGTTCTCTCCTCCCACCGCTAGGTGGCGGCCTTGATCGCTAGGTTGTAGCAACACAGCCGCTAAACTATAAACTTCCGGTGTGGCCTGTCGCGGCCTCTTTTCCACCGGTCCGGATCAACATGGTGAGTATTCAGAGAACAGTTCACTCAGCTGTCCTTCATAATCCTCCTCAATCCTCGCTGCCTGTCCTCTCACTGAGCGATTACGAGCGTCCGTCCGCACACAGACGACATAAAGATTCGGAAACGGGTGTTTTCGATGCACTTTGGTGGAGTTAAACATGTAAACAGGCTGACGGCTCCCAGGCTAATCGGGCGCTGAGCCGAGGTTTCGCGGTGCACCGAACCTGCGAGGAGTCGGCGCCGGTTCCGCCTGTGTTCCGCCTGCTCCTCAGAGTTTGTGTCCCGTTGGTTGTGTAGACGGACAGTTTGTTTATAACGACATGTCTAATGTTTTCGTTTAGCCATCTTTACGGGGTTCGCGTGTCGCTAATCAGTCACTCAAGGATAGTAATCTTGTTTTAAGTGTGCTTGGAATGCATTTTATAGTTATTGGTCCTCAGTTATATCCTCTAAATGTAATTTATAGAAGTTTGAAAAATGAAAACCTCACAGTTGATTATATATAACGTGTTCTACAAAATCATTTCAACATGCAGCTAAGAGTGACACATCTCCCCATTAAAAGCTCTCATACTTTTTCTCTCTCAAAGTGCCTTGTTTAGCATGCTTATAGTTCATAGATGTGGATGTAGATAAACGCATATATGCCTGCGCCTGAAAGCTAAGGAGTGTGTATGTGCGCGCTCTTTCCCCTCAGGGTCGAGTCAGGACCAAGACGGTCAAGAAGGCCGCCAGGGTCATCATCGAGAAGTACTACACACGACTGGGCAATGACTTCCACACCAACAAGAGGGTATGCGAGGAGATCGCCATCATCCCCAGCAAGCCTCTGCGCAACAAGATTGCAGGGTGAGTGGGGCTCCAGCTGCTGGCTGAGCCCGTTCAGACCTCCCGTCGTGATTTGTTCAGTGCAGAAGCCTTGCTTGTGTCTTTTGTGCTCACCTCAGATTTATGACAGAGGATTTCCGCAGTGGTATGAGATGGGTTTCTCAGGGTCATGATTGAGTGTACCATATGATGGGTAACTTGCTTTTCTTTTTAGCAAAAGGAGTCAGAAATGTTTGAGCAGTTTCTGGAGGTGTAGAAACTAGTCACATTGGCGGGTTTGTGTCTCAGCGTTTGAGAGCAGTGGTGTCTGCTGTTGTTTATTCGTCACAGCTTCCTCAGAGATCAAACATTATTTATGGACCCGTCAGAGCACACCACACAGAGAAATGTCTGAGAAACCCTGAGAGCGTCCTCATGTTCTGGTTGGCCTGGTCCTCACACAGATGAAGGTGTATATGGTGTCTGCTAGTACTGCAGTTCAAGTGTTGATGTAGCAGGTAATAATTTTTCAAGTGCAGCTAACGCTGACTGCTTCTCATCGTTCTGTTGCACCCTGTGATCCATCAGTGGGGTCCTCTGTAGGGAGTTGCAGAAAATGCCTGTTGTGTTGTCTTGCAGAAGCATTTTTGATGGCAGTAAACAGCTGCTGACGTGCAAACACGTTGCTTTCTCTGTGACAACTACTCTTACTCAGTATTTGCCTCTTGGATGCTCTTGATGTGAAGCTGTAGTGTTGAAGGCATGCAGTTTTTTTTTTTTTTTTTGCTGCAGATGTCACCACAGACACTCTGTTTATCCTTGCCAGTTAACCTAATCCATGCATGTGTTTGGACTGTGGGAGAGAACCGGCTGGTGGATTTGAACCCGTGCCCTCCTTACTGTGGGGGTGACAGTGCTAACCACCGTGCTGCCCTCATCAGATAAATTAATGTGGTTTTGATATTAACGCTGCTGAGTAAGAATATAGATAAAGTTGAAAGGTGTTTTAACAACTGTGCTGTTCAGTCGTTTTAAATCAAACTCTGGTTCCTTTTCCCTCCTTGGTGTGGCTGTTGTGTCCAGATGTGAACACGGTAATCAAATCAAGAGTGCGGATCAAAACAACTGCATGGTCCAGTTCCAAAATAACTCCAGAGCAGTTTGTTTGTGGCGAGAATGTGATGTGGGATGTGGCAGAGTATAATAGATGTGCAGAGTACAGATTTGCCTGAAATATTGGCCAGATAAATACAAATGTTAGGAGGAGAAACTCCATGTTATCCACTAGTTCAGAACACAGAACCTTTGTTTTTACTTTTGTTGCTCCTGTGCAGACACATCTGGCCAGTAAGCGGACTGGGGTTTGTGCAGACTCAGCAGAAACTCATCAACTGATTTGGACCAGAGTAAATGAACTATAGGTTTGAAAACACCCTAAGATGCTCAGTGCTCACATGTAGTTTCACATTCAGATTATTGCCACGTTTAAAAGACACGATCCAGACATCTGACTTTGTGTTAGCTTTCAAAACAGCCTCGATGGTGTAGCTTTGAGCCTCAGAGTTGAGTTTTTCAATCAGCTGTTTAAATGTCTGGAGTGCAGAGATGGAGAAAAGTGAATCAGCAGCTTTCCTCAGAGACCTGCCTGTCCTGCTTTCCTGCAGCTCTTCATCTCAATGAAACGTGAACACTGTTTTATTCTCGGATTGAGGCTTACTCATTTCTGCAGGAGAAACCAGCATGTTGGCCTCTTTGTTTCACATTTAGCGGGCTGCACTTGTGTGTCATCAGAGCTTTGTTATAACGCACACACTTTAGTGTAGATAACATTTTTTTAAGGGCTGAAGGGCAGCATTGATATTAATAACATTTTGTGTCAGATTTTTTTTTTATCAGTTGCTTGATTTTTCTCATCAATTTTCTTTGTGAGAAAAAAGCGAGGCTCACACAGTTCAGCACTGACACACCTGTTTTGTGGTTTCTTGAATGAACACAGTGAATAATCAGAGTGGAAATGAGGTTTAAATGTGACTCTGGTGTAAAGAAGCTCCTGGCACAAGTTTCACATCAAGCTTCTGCAGATGAAATGAATTGAAGAGCTTTGAGGAGAATTCATCAAATGATTGTTGCAGCTGAAATAGTTTTTGCTGTTGCTAACATGTAACCAGTTCATATTTCTGCGTACTCCAAGTCAGCAACAGTTATCAGTGTTATAATACATCATCGGGGCTGCACACTGTAACTGTAAAGTCTTTTGTTGTGGCTTTCTAATCGTGTGTTCCTGCTCACGTGTGTCTCAGGTATGTAACACACCTGATGAAGCGTATCCAGCGTGGCCCAGTCAGAGGAATCTCAATCAAGCTGCAGGAAGAGGAGAGAGAGAGGAGGGACAACTACGTCCCAGAGGTCAGTTTACTCTCTTCTCTGTCCTACCTGTGACAGCAGACTGCAGCTGTTACCTGTGCTTTGGTTGGACACTTTATCACAGGGTGCTTTCAGCATCTGCAGCACCAGTGTCCCCGGGTTCAGTGACACCAAAGCGTCTTTGGTGTCACTGAATATTTCTCTCCAGCTGTTGATGGGATGAACATGGTGGGAAAAGACGGTTCAGATGGCTCATTTGTGTCTCTCATCCTCTAGATTTCTGCTCTGGACCAGGAGATCATTGAGGTGGACCCAGACACCAAGGAAATGCTCAAGATGCTGGTGAGTGTCAGACATGCTACTTTTCCACCGCCGAGGTTCTGGAGCCAGAGCAACTTCCCGTGCCGATCCCAGTGAACCGGCGAAACGATTAAGAAGGGGCCCGCGTTCCCACCGCGTTTCTGTGAACTGCTCCTTTACGTATGAGCGTGGGCGGGTCCTCGTCGGGACACGGAAGCCGAAGCGCACAAACGTGGGAGAACACGCTCCCCTTTCTTGTGCTGCAAATACGTTTTACGGTCCAAAGCAAACTACTGCAGCATCTGTGTGCAGCACAGAGGGAAACACAGACAGCGATTAGAGCAAGATGACAAGTACGCACTTTGTGTCCTTTTATCTGAACCGACACAAAGCAGCAAGTTCAGCCTTAGAGCCCAACCTAATTCACAGCCGTGAAAATCGCTTTGCTTTTCTCACGTAATACACATGTATGTGATGTTGAGACGGCAGAGTCACGCCCCTCTGCCGCTTTTGGCACGCGTTCCTGGTTCCAGACCAGCTAGTGTGCGGGGCTGGAATTGAACCCGTTTTTCGGCCGAGCACTGAGTGCTTCCGCGGTGGAAAACCCGCCTAACGGTTCAAATTACAGCACGGGCTCTGGAACCCTGTTGGTGGGAAAGAGGCCATAGTCTCTGCTGCTTTAATTGGTGTCTGTAAATGACTTAAAAAGTGGCACTGTGATTGTTGCCAAATAATTAAAATTCCTTCCGAATTTGTGGCAGAACCCTGACTTAGGAATCTTTTTAAAATACACTTAATATTTTGATAAAAAAAAACACAATCGGTACATAGCACAGAAATTGCAAGGCATGATTTATATCAATCGTACATCTTTAACTACCAGTGTGTTTGGTGTGGGGGGGTAGTAGTTATGCACACATTAAATGAGTACATTAAAAAGGGTGGGGCAGTCACCTGCACATTTACTCCGTGTAACAAAAGGTTTTATTTTAAATGACATTTGAATCCCACTTTGATCGCTGTCTGCTCAGAACCTCTGAACAGAGGAGAGCCGACCCATATTTATACATAATGCACCCGTTAAGGCTGAGAGCTCTTTGGTGCAGGGTGTTGTCAAACTGGGGTGATAAATATTAATACATTATAGGCATAGGAAATGTATATATCCAAACAGGAACGGCTGGCACATCTTCCACTTTTCTCTGTGACTTCTGTAAACATTTTCCTGATGAGTTTATGGGCTTGTTAAATTTTGGTCATTCCAAGAGTCACAAATGATTTGTGCACTGGCTAATGATTTGTGATGGTCAAGTCATCAGCCAATGAGGGTGCAGTGTCCTGGCTCAGCTCATCACAGCAGCTGCGTCCACCTTTAATCTGAGTGAAAGTAACTATGTGGAAAACCAGAGAAAATCTGAGTTATTGTGCTGCCTGACAAGAAGCAGTGAGACACGTAGGGAATCCTTTTTCTGTCATGTTTGTCCATCGTGCTTTGAGTATCTCAGAAACTGTGCAGGTGACATGTTTTATTTTTTATTTTTACAGTTGAGTGACAGTGCAGACAGAAGCTGAACTGTTACTGAACAAGCAGCGTTTCAGAATTTGGAGAAATAATTTATTTAAATCATTAAAACTTGTTCTTTCTCTTGCAGGACTTTGGTGGCCTTTCCAACCTTCAAGTCACTCAGCCATCCATTGGGATGAACTTCAAAACACCACGAGGACTTTAAAATTAATAGCCTAAGAATAAAGACAGTTGTTTAAAAAAATACTCTACTTAAAGCCTCTTTGATCTTTCCTAAAATATACATGAACAGTAAGGTGTAACTGCACATTTTCATCAGGCAAATGGTGTCAAACTGTTATTAGAGCAAAACTTTCACTTACTGAGGCAGCCAATAGAGCTTTGGATAGGCAGTAGTGCAAAGTAACTATGCTCAGTGTTATTTCCATAGTGCCAATTCACATAGTCACCTCTAGGTTTCGAAAGACCCAACAATATTAGAAACACCGATCAGATGACTCCCTATGAGCAAGTGCTTGTCAGCATTGGGAAGGAACAACTCAAACTTCCAGCAGAACCAGGCTCAGGGAGGGGCAGCCGTCTGCTGTGACAGAGTGAAAACATAGTGATGGGATGAAACTGAATTGCATGCAGTAATGGCAAATAGTGCATTATGGGAAGTCCCTCAACAGCCCCAGACTATGTGAGCATATGTACATAAAAGCACTGAATTATGAATTAGAGGTTCTTGTATTACACTACATTCTGCTTCAGTACAGGTACAGTAGTATTAACTAGTTACTGAAGTTCTCCTTTTATGCAAGGATGACAAACATTTCATGGCTCCTTAAAACACTGTGTAGTGATCGGTCAATGAAATTATGCAAAGCAGCGGGCTAATATGAAACTGGGCCACGGGTCAGGGAGACTGAAGAGCATCAGCATTGGTGGTCTGCACTCTTGGACCCTTCTAAATATTTTAAAACTAAGATTCAGAAAACATTGTAAAGAGCTCACTTGTTATTGTGGGTAATACATTTACCAACTGCAGAGATTTATGTAACAATCAGAATAATCTATAGTGAAAAATGTTAATTGCAGCCAAAGACCAATTTTGACAAATTCTTACATATAATCAGCCATTATTACAGTCGCCTAGAATTTGTGGTACTTTTGCTACTACTTTGGGGAAAATACAGATTTTAGATGTTTCTGTTTAAATGATGTGCCAATACTACATTTTTACATTTAATTCTATAGCCTATGTTTTAGGTTACGTCATATTACAATCGCTGCATTCAGTTTCTGTGGGTAAGAGCAAAACAAATTTCTACATAGCACATCTGAAGTGGTCACAACACAGCAACACGCTGCAAAATGTTGACTTGGAAATATAAGCAAAGGAAATAAATTTTTAAAATTAAAGCCGCAAGCGGCGCGCTCGAGCCGTGCCGCGCTCGGAGGTTGTCGCGGACGGGAGAGTCGCTGGCTCACCTGGTTGCTGTCAGCCCAGTAGGCTACCCGTACCTCGCGTCGTTCGGCCGCTGAACGTCTCCCGCGTCCACTAGGTGGCGTCTGCGAGTACCCACCAATTACGTGTCATGATACTCTGCCAGAGGTCACTAATAGGCGGACCTCGGTCCGGATTCGGACCGAAATGATGTCTCATGCGGACCTGAACCTAATACCAAAACAGAAATGACCACTTAAAATCTTGAGCGATTTCTGGTTTACCGGCGCAGCTTTTACAGTCCTTACGGTAGTGGTGAAGCGTCCAAGGAAACCCACAGACCAATTGCATGCGAGTTTGGCCATACCACGTGATACCACCAAGCTGGTTCCTGCCTGCCGGTAAACTTTGTAACAAACGGGGTTATTATAGTTAACGGAAACGGAAATAATGGAAAGTGGAAAAAAAATTTTTTCATCAACTGAAATAAAAACTATAAAAGCAAAAAATGATAACTAAAACTATTGTGAGTTCACAAAACTAAAACTGAAATTATGATAAAAAATGACCTTCGTTTTCGTTATTTTATTTCCACTAGGTGGCGCTTCGACTGTTATTAAATATTGTCATATGTATGTGTTCAGGGCTGGACCCTCATCCTATTTAAGAAGTTTGGTCCAGATTGGATGATGTAGGTTTGAATGAGAGGCAATAAAAATTTCCTGGCGAATGATAAAAATTCACGGTGGCGTCATGGCCACGCCCTCTGGTGAAAACTTACCATTTTTAAATTTTAGATTTCCCTTGGTGTTTAGATTAGACAAACCAAATATGAAGTTAATTCAGAGGTTTTAGACTGTATCATTAGAAAAAGTCTGAGGGGTGCAAATCGGCAAATTTGCGCAATTAAAAATGTCGGACTTCCTGATGGCTTTAGGGCATCGCTCCAAGAGGATTTTTTTGTGCATCTGGACATGTTACATGTGAAATTTCATACATGTGAAACAGCAGTAGGGGAATCCACTTTAGGGGGCGCTAGGGAGCCATTTTGGATGGCCCTTTCCCAAAACCATTAAAGCCCCCAAAAGGGCAATTTATTTAAAAAAAAAAAAAAAAAAAAATTAAATGAAGCAATTACAATAAAGCCTTCACACATTTTATGCACAGGCCCTTAAAGATTTTTCCTTATAATACTGGAGACCTTGTACAGAGGACAAAGTCTACTCAATGTGGGGAATTGATGTACATTTACAAGAAACACTAAGCAAGTTTAAGAGTAACTTAAAGGGAAATTTGAATTCTCCTCAACTTGATGACACCTTGAGGAAATGTAAAAGCCAAATGTGCTAATGAGTAAGCCAACACTGTAGTACTCTGAAGGACCAGCAAAACTACAGGGAAGTTCACTAGCCAGTTACCATATTAACTGGATTTACATTTTACCATCTCAGCAGACGAGCACTTCCAAATTCTGGTCACTTTAATGCAATATAGCTATTTAGCAGTGACCTGCAGGGGTTGGTGAGACCAAGATTTCCCAAGGATGACAGTCATTAAGAGTCCAGACATCACCAGTAATGCTTAAACACCTTTATTGTGCCCAATCTGAACATACTCCACAACTGTTAAGTAGCAGCAAACTTGGCAGACCACAATGAGGTAGACTTTCAAAACTCTAAAAAGCAGCTGGGCTAAGGGACAACAAGCTCAGCATGACAAACCTAATGGATAAAGAAAAGACACACTGTCTTTGGCACACAGCTTATTATGCATTTATATCCAACTGGAACAGGAAGGCAAAAATGGGATAAGAAAGCATTTGATCATGTACTGGTCTACTCAAGCTCTGGATAGATATGTTATCATCAGCTAAGTGGAAGTTCTTACATTCAACAGGAAACAAGCAGCTGTTCTAACATAGGCATGCCCCCCTGCTGATGTACAAAAGTGATTAAAAACCACTGCCACCTCTCCACACGTGCAAATTAAAAAAAGTGCAAAAATCAAACTATGTACAAATGATTTGCTCATACTTTCAAGATCCATCAGTTGCTTGGAAAAAAAATTAAATGGATTACCAGTTGAGTCATATCCAGTACTATTGTTACATTTAATATAACTGGACCAACTAAGTTGTAGTACAGCCAACAATTTGCACCTATTCAGTTGAAATTTGGGAGGGCAAATTAAAAAAAAAAAAAAAAGCCAGGAAAAATAAAATTAGAAAAAAAAATAAAATGGGAAAAAAAAAAAAAAAGAAGAAAAAAAAGGGGTTTTCCCCATAGAGAGCCACCGGGTAGAATTCTGTTCAAAATTTTCATGTCATGACTTAAAACCGTTTGTGTACAAATTAGTAAAAAACTGCGTAAAAATGTCTGAAATGCGACTGGTTAAATGAAGCCCAACATTCAACTCCCAAAAGTAAGAAACACCAGTTGGCTTGCACAGGAAAAAAACTGATGCCAACTGGGGTAGGGCGGGGGGGGAAAAAAATAAAAATTTAAAGGCACTGTATGGCGTTTGCCAATGAACGGCAATGAGACTTGCGTGATTGCTCTTCACTATGCAACACATGTAAACAAAAGAAAAAAAAAAAAAAAGGCATTTTTATCCACTTAACCTTTAGGCTGACTCCCATCTTTCCATCTGGCCACAAGTCTGGGAAAAATGCATAAGTGTGAAGGGCCCCTTGTCTTTCCCAACAAGGTCACTGTGCATAGTGCCACTGAACAGCAAAAATGTAGCAAGTGCAAAAGTGAACATTTTCTACAGTGATATCCCCAGTGCCTGGTGGTGTGCCACGGTACCCTTGTACCGGAGATCTGGCACACGTGCTCTCCTTGGCAGGCAGTCTTGCCCCGTGCAGACGGGCACCTCCTCTGGCCCTTCAGAGTCTGAATCATGTCCTCTAGCTGGAGTCTCTGTTCTTCTGGTTGCGCATAAGGGGTCGGTGGTTGCTTAAGATGTCCATTGAGTGCTGCCAGTGCCAGCAGGAGCGGCAGTAGTACTTGAAGCAGGCCTGGGTGAGAGTGATTCAGGTCATTATGGAGTTGCATCTGAATTTAACAGTCAATAATTCAGGGGATATTTCCAGTTTATCTGAACTATTGTTTTACTGCTAGTTTGTTAGAACATTGTACGTCAAGTCATTCAAGTATGACTTCTCACAGTAGAGCAGGCTGGACTATAATTATGATGGAAACAAACCACGGATGGGAGAAAAAGCCCAACAGGTATTGCTGCCCCTATTCCAGTATATTCCTAGTCAGTATAAGATATGAAGTCTACTGGACAGAACGCTTTACTAAGGCCCTGTTTACACGATGTCGTTTCCACTGGAAACAGTGTCGTTTTGATGCGTTTCAGCCTTCCATTTACACGATGACACGTGAAACGATGAAAACGATGTAGTTCCCATGCCAGGCCACAAGTTGGCGTTGGTTCTCTTTGCAAAGCTTGTTTACGCAAGACATGCATGCAGGGAGGGACACAGTAGGAAGCGCGGCAAATCGTTTATTACAAAACAGCCAATGTGAGGTTGTGTGTGGACTGACGATGAGGGTGGATCGCTGGTGCACAATGAATTACAAAAACTGTAAAAAAACAAGAAAAGCACAAGAAGCACTCGTGAATCCGCGAGTACTGTTTATCAATTTGCGCCTGGGCAGAAAACTGGCCGTTGCAACCATAGTGCGCATGTGCGAGTCACCAATTTTTTTCACCCCAGTTTCAAGCATTTAACACGAGAACGCAAGCCGGTGCGTTTCTGAAACACTAATCTGGACCCAGTTTCTGAAACACATCGTTTTCACGCCGTCGTCATGTAAACAGAAGGCCGAAACACATCAAAACGACGCCGTTTTCATTTTGAAACTGTCGTGTAAACGGGGCCTAAATGAACCCAGCCACTGCTCACAAGAATGGTGGCAGGAGTTTCCACTAACCTGGTCTCTGCAGAAGAAAGGCCCAGATTGGCGAAGGCAAACTTGACACATGGAGTCTTCCAGGTAGGGGTCAATCTGAACCTGAAGGGAAAAACAATGCTAGTTTATAGCAGTCTGGTAAGAGGCAAGTTTTAAAACATCAGACCCTGTAAAAGGTTTCATCTTGATGTTGGATCTGGAGCGCTCCAGAACAGTCGAGATAAGCGATTAGAAGACACTGCCATTACCTTCTTTGTAAACTTGGGTGTTTTAATCTCCACAAATGCTGCGCACACAGCCTTCAGGTAACTGCGCTGATTATTGAAAGTGACACGTCCAGAGCCTGCACAAGAGTCAAACCATGACATTTGAAGCAACCCACAACCCAACTGCAGCAGATACTGATTGATACAGTAAAAGATGATTCACTGTTGATTAGACACAAGCAGTCTCACCTATGGGGTACTTGTGCTTGTCCGTGTCAATACCAGCATACATGACTCCTCCAAAGAGGTCGTTCATGATGCTGGCCAGCGCCTCCGCGTTCAGCATGCCGTGCAGTGCGCCAACAAACACAGTCTTGCTGGGGTCCAAACGCTGGGCAGGGCAGCGCACGTAGTTACTGTCAGAGATCACCCAGGGTATCACCTGCACCTGTAGCATCAGACAAGAGGGCAGGACAGACTCAGCTTTGTTTTTCCAAAGAGATCAAGTAGTAAGAGCTCATTTCTCTCCATCAGTAACCAGATGAGTCTTAGTAACAAATGTGCTCAAGAATCGCTCAACAATCCACATTATCAAAATTCAGAGACAGTAAAAGTTTTCCCCATTTATAATCAATGTGAATTAGGGATTTCACTTGATAACTTAATCTGAGGTCACTTGAAATCCTTGGAAAGAAAAATCTGATTGAAATAAAAGTTGTGCATTGTCCAGTCCTTGACAGCTTATTTCTTGGTGCTACATTACAGCCAGAATTCAGACAGTCCACAGATCTTTACAACTGCTGAGAACATCTTTGGGTGTGTGGAGTACAATGAGAGCGATTGAGTACTTCATGAAATTAGACTAATGCCTTGCATGCTTTGTTTCCACTCACATCTTTGCATCGCATTCTGCGGCTGGACATCTTGAAGTAGTACTCCCTGTTGTCCTCTGGGTGAAAGGGGTCCTGGGAGCAGGCGTGGAGCAAAGCCCGGACGGACTTTTCATTCTCAAACACCAGGTACACATATCCTGCAGACAAGCAAGAAAACACTTTAGGAAGAAGAAAAAAAAAGGCCACTTGGCCAACTTGCTGTACCACTCTGCATGGGGTGGGAGGGAATGGGGGTGGGAAAAAGCTGCACTTCCCACTGAGGCAAAATGCATGTCGCCCTGCATTAACCCTGTTGTCACATTAAAGATTTAATAGTTGTGACCTTCACCTCTGCATAATGTTTTGATATGGAAAATATTCATGCAAGGTTTCACCAAAACCCTTCAAACCCCCCCCCCCCCCCCCTCTTTTTAAGATTAGATTTTTTTTTTTAAATATTTGTCTATGACCTTGACCCCAGTGACCCCATATACAAGTGCAATCTTGCTTTGGTCATAAGCCATCTACCCATGAAGTTTGGCAAGTGTAGGCCAAATGGTTCAAGTTGAGTGGACACCGCCCAGATGCCTGACCGCCATTTGTGATCACAATACATCGTCTTTTGATGGATGTATAGAAGCACCATCTGGTCAGTGCTGCTTCCTAATTGGACTGATAACTTGGGTGCTACAGTGTTTGAAGCTCCACAGGCCAACAACAAAATGGTATTACAAGCCAGAACTATGATTAACATGGTGACAACAGTAAGACTTGATAAAGCAGTGTTTAATATGAATGAATGATACTTTATTGATCCCACAGTGGGGAAATTACAGCACAATATTTATTAAACATTAATATTCAGGACATTAATATCAGCATCATTGAGTTCAAAGTGACAGTATGGAGGACTGTCTCCACAATAATGCCATTTCAAACTTGGCATAAAATTTTTTTTAGTAGATTAATAATGAAAACCCATTTACTACTCTAGACCAATTTCCTCCATCAGATGTCAGTATTGTTTGGAACAAGTTAATATATCTCAGACTGACGACAACTACCATACTCTCTGCTAAGGCAGACCATATTTGTACAATTTATAAAGTGATGTAATCATGGCGGTGGTACTTCTGTTTTCAATTCGATTTTATATTAATAATCACCAAATCACCTCAAAGCACTTAAATTGTAAAGATCCTATAATAGGAGAAAACCTCAACAAAACATCTATGAGCAGCTACTTGGCAACAATGGGAAGCAGAAACTCAACAGGAAGAAACCTGACAGAACCAGGCTCAGGGAGGGGCAGCCATCTGCTGTGACCTGAAGGTCCTGAACTTTTATTATCTGGAGCTGTGATTTGCTGAAAACTTGACAGGTACTTGACAATGAGCCAGATTAATGCTTAATGCTGTGATTAAAAAGTAACACTAACAAGTACAGCTGGGGGGGGGGGGGGGGGGGGGGGGGGAGAAGCAATGCATACATTTTAAATATTAGACAAATGACATTTTCTGTATAAACAGTTGACTGATTTTAGCGCAAGTCCATAAGCTGAAAATAGCTTTGAAAACAGATTCAATTTTTATAGTAAAGACTTCAAAATACTTGTACCTGTGGGGGTACATCACTGCCGGATGTCCACAAGACTAATTTATACAAATCCTTACAAACTAGAAATTAGCATAGCGCTACTGAGGACCTTAGGCCACTCCTTGCTTCTAGCACCACATTTTATGCTCCATTTATGCCCAGATTCACCACATTAAAAAGACCAGCAGTTACTCACCAGCATACCACATGCTCACCATAGTGCCACCTTAAAACCATAAGGGGAAAAAAAAAAAAAAGATAGCCTACCAGCTCTTTGTTACCTTTAGCCACATTACCTTTGGGAGGACAGCGAGGGTGCTTCCCATCCTTACCCGGCCACTCCACAGTCAGTGGACCATAACCACTGAAGGTGTTGATCAGGCCAGCTGAAATAAAAGGATGCGTTTTATAAGTGGGCTGAAATTGTAAATTTCAATGTGAGTTATGCCATTATAGTAGCATTCCCAGTTTTAATTTCCATGCCTGTAATACTTAAACACTTTATGAAAATAAGGATTTAAGTAGTGTCATATCCAGGAATGCATGTTCAGACCATGCTGCCACTGGTCCCAAGCTCTAGTTTTCAACAGTTGCCATTTAGAGCTAGACACCTGCTAATGCTGTTGCCAAGATACTGGTTAGCCAAGTAAACAATTTAGCATGAATCAGTTCTGTCAAACTACAATAAAAGGTTCTTGCTGCATGTACAAAGTAAACACTGCAGGTGACTTATTTATACCATCAACTTAGTGTTAATTCTCAAGGCCATGCATGCTTAAACATTGCCAATTTAAGACCCAACCTGAAAAACTGAGACCAAGTCAGGCTGGATTTACTGTGGATGTACAGGACAGTTTGTCCTTCAGCATCTTGTCATCTTGTAAACTGTTCTGCTAAGAGGCACCATGAATTCTTACTTTTTAAAAAAAAAAAAAAATTATATACAGCTCTGGGCCTGAAAATAAAAAATGCAGCTGCATTTACCTTCTGTGATGTCCCAGGGCACGCCACCAAGAAAGACCTTGCAGGAGTACAGAGGATCCTTATTGTTACGGGGAGGCAGCTGTCCACTCCAGGTGAATGTCGCCTCATTCACAGCTGGGGTAACACACACACACACACACACACACACACACTTTGTGGATTGGTCCCATGCTCAAACAATTTCAAGATTAAAAAGGGTAGTCACTACCTGCAGCCTGTCTATGCAAGCGGGCCTCCCTCTCAATGCTGAAAGCATCCTCTGGCTGGTCAAGCACATCTGCACCCGGCCATGGAGAGCCAGCACGCCAGCGGCGGGAAACAGCTGAGGAGGAAGGACTGGCACTGGATGGAGGGGTCAGAGGAGAGCTAGTGTCCTGAGGGTCCAGACGAGACCCCAGTCGCAGCAAGTCCTTCTGTACGTTTGATGCGAGATAAGGCAGGGGAGGGGAAATCCGCAAGGTGGACTGGAGGGGGGGAAGACAGTGTAAAGTGGGCTCACATTTTATCAGTTTAAAAAAAAAAAAAAAAAAAAAGTTAGTGAAACTGAATTTGAGAGTGTAGGTGATTTTATACCAAGATAAAGTCAATCTGGCAATTTTGACTTTTCAGATGTTTACAATATGAAGCCCAAAATATCTGCTACCAAAACTTGAAAATTAATCATGAATTTATACAGAACAGCCTGTCAGTGACTAAATCTCAAAGCGTCCCACACAGCTTTTTGGTCTGTGGCACAGTACAAGTTAACCAAATGCTTAACAGTAACTGACAATTATGAATCTGAGCAACTAATGCAATACTCATAAAATGCCTATTTGCTGATGCTGTAAATATGCACTCAGTTTTCCTAGAAAAAGTTGAAAAGGCACTTTCCAAAGCATTTTCTTGGCAGCATCCATGGTTTAAAACCTCCTATAATGGGAGGCTTGAATAACAAAGCTGCTGACTGCTGTGCTCCAATAGAGGTTCGGTCTCACATTGATTTTAAAAAGACCAGAATAAACTCATCTGATGTGAGAATATAAGCAAACTGCTTATCAGAAGGAAAGTGGTTATTTTTAGGACACTCAAGCCTATGTTCATCTGTGTGAGAGCCCAAACTTCAGTTTAAGAGTTGAGGCTTGAGGTGAAGAGGATGAGGTGGAAATGAGGGAGGAGAGCAGTGATGGATAAGAGGAGATGATGATGATGATGATAATGATAATAATAATAATAATAATAATAATAATAATAATAATAATAATAATAATAATAATAATAATAATAATAATAATAAAGTACAGATGATCACAAATGGCTCTTTCAAAGTAACTAAAAGGCATACTATGCATTTAGCCACAGATAAAACAGAACGCATGAATTTGCTGGAAAGACAATTACACACCAATCGGTGAGTACAAGATTTTTTTTCCATTAAACAACCTTTTAAAAATAAATAAATAAATAAAATAAAGGACTGTACTTTAAAGTGAGGTAGCACCTAGTGAGAAATGAAAGTGAAATTAGTGCACACACAAAATCTACTTGAAGGAAAGCTTGCAAATTGGCCTGTGTCCAAATTTAGGCTACTGTATTTTTTGGACTATACGTCGCTCCGGAGTATAGGTCGCACCAGCCAAAAAATGCATAATAAAGAAGAAAAAAAACATATAGGTCGCACTGGACTATAAGTCGCACTTTTTTTGGGGGTGGGGGGGTGGATGATATAATCCGAGACCCAGAGCAGAAATTCCATCTTGAACGGCAATTTAAAATAATAATGGATTAAAGAACAGGAAGAACACGGTTACGCCTACGTTATGCTAACGTAGCACATTCAGCTACATGACGCACAACGAACACGTGTTCGGTATGTTAACGTAACATTAAGTTATTCAGATAACCATAGCATAAAGAACATGCTAACAAGTTAACCAAACCATCAATCCATTGAATTCTTCATCCTCGGTGTCACTTCTAAACAATTCCGTACACTCCGTAGACGAAGCTCCGCTTCCTCTTCTGTGTCGCGTTAGTCAGACTCGTCGTCAGCTGCAGTTCCAATTATTCCAGCCTTTCTGAATCCCAACAGGATGGTTTGGTTGTCACTGAAGCCCATGTTTCCTTGATCCATCCAATGACTTCCAGGAAAGTTGGGTGGCGCATCCTCCCAGTTGCTGTTAAGCTGTGCTCTCCATCCATCATCCACTGCGCCCACAGGTTACGCAAGACTGCCTTAAAGCTGCAGTTCACGGAGATGTCAAGTGGCTGGAGTATTTTGGTTCATGTGTTATAAATGTCACATATACGTCTCTCCGGAGTATAGGTCGCACCCCCAGCCAAACTATGAAAAAAAGTGCGACTTATACTCCGGAAAATACGGTACTTCATTCATGGCACATCCTGTATATTTGGATGTTGCAGTATAACGGCAACTGGAACAGTTACTGATATTTGTGTGTTCACCACCAAACAAGCAACAAGTTAAGAAAGTCATGCGCCTTACCAACATGTCACACAGGTGATCTGAGCCAGAGCTGAAGCCGCTGGTCTCTGAGTCTTCAGGACTGCTGGAGCGAGAGTCCAGAAAGGAGCTTGAGTCTAGGCGGTTTGCCATGCGAGCAACACCAGGGAACTTCTCTAGAATATCAGCAGTCATACTCAAGGAATCAGGAGGCAGGTAGCCTGGGGGCTTTCCAAGGATGCCACTGAAGGGACTGTTCAGTAATCCTAGCACTGAAAAACAATTACACCAATAACAGTATTAAGTTCACTCACATTGGTTCCAGCAGCTGTGGCAAGGTCACACCATAGCTTGTTTGCCATTGCAGCTTTGCATGTAAACTGAAGTGGGATTTGTGCCCACAGAGCTAGATTGATTTGTCAGGAATGAAGCTGAACTGCAAACTCAAGTTTCAAAAGGTGCATCTTCAAGGGTATAAATTAAGTTTTGTGCTGAATCTACAGACAATCAGAACTGAAAGGTAGCAAGGCTGACTGGGGTTTCCAAAAATATTCTTGTTGAAGATACCAGATGTGCAAAGCTGGCTGCCAGACTCAAAGCTTAAATGGTTGAGTCATTCAGTTCATTGCATTTTCTAACCTGACTACTACTGAAACAATTTCTCCCCCTCAGATGCTAGATGCCTTTCTATACATCAAGACTGGAAGCCAGTGTTTTCAAGTCAAGTCCAGTAAATGCCAAGCAACAATTCCCCAAGTATTACAAGCCTCTTCTTCCTGATAACCAAGTGAGTCAGCTGGCAACAGCGACGGGCATGTACTGCACGGCCTGTAAGTCAATAGAAGCCTCTGAGGGGGATTATTCAGCTGTAGGCCGCATTCAATGCCCTGTCCCACTTTGTTGCAAGCCCAGTTTAGAAAGCTCTAAATGAATTCATGCTGGGTTGGTGTGGACATGTGATAAAAACTATAGTGCTACAAATGGGTCAAGTGAAATAGGACATCCTTATCAGTGCCACTCATGACAAAACCCAATCACAAAACTGACATCCAAATGTCAAAATTTACATAAACTTGCTCACCCATGTCACCCAGCTTTGGCAGTGTTAGTTCCTGACTAACTACATACTCAGCCTGACGAGTTTGAGCAACAGGTAATACTTAAATATTTAACTTTACTCTGGTAATATGATTGTTGGGGTTACCAAAAATAAAATTGCTTCACTGGCTGTTTGTGCTTGCTGGATTGCTAGGGATGCAGCAAAGCAAAACTGCCACATCATCCTCCGTAGTGACGCTACACTGTTCCCAGACTGCTGTTCCATCATTTAAATATTAAGTGTTACACAAATCAAGGAACTATCTTACAATATCTATTCCATATAAACAAGTCATGGAGCAAAAACTGTTGAACAGGTATCCCCACCAATCCCACTGAATCCTACAATACATACAAGCTAAACAAAGGTTTGGCACTTACTAGAGGGTGAGCTGTTTTGAACATGGGACAGGGACGTGTGCGTGTCTGTCTCTTGGCTGCTCCAGGGTTTGTCCCAACCAGACAGACGGAGAGACTGAAGGCCCAGGCCCAGGTCTGTGACACCTGGCGGGTCCCTGGACAAAGACATCTCCTGAGAGCCAGGCATGGCGTCGCAGTTTGGGAAAAGCATCCTCCTGCTGCCCACTGCAGCCAGCTCTGACTCTGTGTGCCGAAATCCAGTTCACAGATGTAGCAAGAGAAAGGAGACAAGCGTTAGCCACAAATCACATATTCCCCCCCCTCTATCTGCGTTATATAGAAAAGGGCAAAGTAAGACTTGTCACAAAACCCTTTTGGTAATAAAAACCTCAATAAACTTTGCTCAACACCACATCTCCCCCTACCCTGGCTGATGGCAGAGCTAACCTGCTGCCTCTGTGCCCGGTGCAACTGCCATGCATCTCCGTCCGCATCACTGACCCACCTAGCAGCATGTGACATGGCTGCTGATGCACTCGCACACCCCTGCTAATGACATCAGCTTCCCCCACCTCCCTGCTTCCTTGCCTAACAACTGTGTAATGAAAAATTCCAGCTGGAGCTATTGGCTTGTTGATAGAAGCACTCCCCTCCGGTAGGCACAGCACGTCTCCGAGTCAGTGGGAAGACAGCTGCCGCTGTTACTGCTGCTGCTTACTCTGTGTCTAGCCTTGTTTCCTGAGCGAGCTGACAGAGGCGGGGGGGGGGGGGGGGGGGGGGGGGGGGGGGGGGGGGGGGGGGGTGCGAGGGGCCGAGCTACAGAAGCATGGTGGGAGGCAGCATGGGAGCAGATGACTCAGCAGACTTCAACTATAGTACCTTAGACTTTGGGATGCTCAGGGTGTTTCAGTTTAAGTCTGGTTTGCAAATTGATTTTAGCACGAACTGAAGAAACAGGCAAGCAGTGTCTCACTGTAGCTGAAAGCAGCTGACTGATCAGATGTTGAGGACTGAGTGATTTGCACCACCAGCTCCTCCCTTCCCTCTCCAGGCCTGGAAAGCTTCCAGCTGCCTGATTCAGCAAGACTGGGCTGGGGTGGATGGGACACAGACCACAGCAGAAGTTTAGCTCACTTTGCATCAAGATCCAGCTTACTTTTCTTATGCAACATTTATGTTCTGCTTGTGTCAAACCGAAAAGGGATATACCATCATCTAACAAGACCAGCAGTCACAAGACCAGACATGCCTTAAGCAAACAACTGAAGGAAAGGATTCCAGCAGTGTGCTGAGCTTAAATCTTGGCAAATCCCACTCCTGGGGTTTTAAAAAAAAAAAAAAAAAAAAAAAAAAAACCCTACTGCAATGCTGCAGACCAGCAATGCAGCATGAATCAGCTTCTGGCACCTGAATAAGAGACAAGGTGAAGGAGGGTTAACAGCTTTAGAAAGTGGAAGGGGATTTCCATTTGAGATGATGCAACTTTCCATCTTGCAACACACAACACTGGTTTTGTACCTTTGCATTTGTGTTTCTTCATGGTTTATGTAGTTTTAATATGCAAACCACAGCAGCAGGAGAAGCTCCCAGTGAGGGCACAGAGGTCATGGCCTCCGCTTTCCAAAACTTCAGTGAACACGGAACTGAAAGCACTAACCTTCACATACAACTGAAACAGTGGGAATTTCCAGATGATTCAAGCACTTTTGGACTCAAACTGTTGTTGCAATAGCCCTCAATACTACCTGTACTACTACCTGATGAGGATAAATTGGTTCGAGTGCAATTATTAAGTCTACTCAAAGAAAATTCTCTACTTGAGTAATTGAAACGTACAAAACTGCACTTAAAATGCAACATAAGTCTCCTGAAATACTACAAAATTAAAATACTCTTTAAAAATCAAACAATGAAATCAGCTGTTTGGGACACAAAATTATGGCCTTGATGTTTTTAAACCAAATCATATTTTTCGTGCTTCAAGTGTTTTGATAACAATGAGCACCTGATGTGCAGGTTAAAAAAAAATTAGCAGAATATACTGCTTTACTGATTCTGCTCGGCCTTTATTAAATAGGGTTCACCATTTCAGTTATTTTAGTGTGTCTAAATGTTTTTAAAACGTTATGTCTCCGGGCCAGCTTTAAATAAGGCCGCAGTAGGGTCATATATTCATGTTTTTTTTTGCTTTTTTTGCACTCAGGTTAACTGAAGTCGAACTTCTCCAGAGTGAGCGACAAATGAGGGTTTACCGGACAGCAGGTTTGGCTTTCCCTTGGTGTTGGGTGTGGTGCACACACCGGTGAAATCCAGGGCGTTGCCCAGCATGGTGTTCATCCTGCGGAAGATGTCTGCGTTGCTGCAGGTGGACAGCGCCGGAGACTCGATGTCCGGGCTCTCCGGCCTGCGGGCTTCGTTTCTCTGCAGGAGAAGACCGTGAGAGGGAGGAAGCATTAACCTAACACCCGTGCTAAAAGGTAAGGTCAAGCTTGGGAACCACGCTGCAAAATGAAAACTGTTTTTTTCCCCCCCTTTTCGACAGCTCTGGGGTTATTTTAGGGAGGCACTAAAGGTTCAAATGAGGCCCCGCTGGTAGTTTCAGGACACACGGACGTGGCCCCCAAAACTTGTTTATTTCACCTATTTAATTTCGTTTCAACTCACCAGGGAAAACGCCATGATGTGGACGGACAGCCTAAAAGAAATGTCACAACAATGACCGCTGGATGCAATAAAAGGTCATATTTATGAGACGCGCCAACAGCAAATTAGTCTTAATTTTCCAAACGTGCGCGCTGCAAATGCCAAGGCTCGATGGCCTCCGCCCGTTCACGTGCTCCGCTTCAAAGAGCAGGCCGCCGAGGGGACAATCACGTGTTATCGTCACGGGTTATCATTTAAACCGAGGATTATTTAAAATTATTGAGACAGAATGTGTTTTAGCCATGGAAACATGAATAAAATACTCCCATATCTAAAAACACAGTGCTTAAAAACAGTATATCATATTTTATTACATTTATATTAGGTGGAATTAAAATACATTTTTTTCTAATATATTGATATGAAAATATAACCCCCCCCCCCAAAAAAAAAAAAAAATTGTATAACTCTGAAAACAAGTTTAAAGCATAGTTGTTTTGTGTGTGTGTGTGTGTGTGCAAACTGGACGAATCTGAGATACGACCCTTCAATTCAGAGGCATGCTCTTAAACTTTATTAAGAAAGGTAAGACTTAGAAACAGTTGTGACAAACTCTAATAATAACCTGACTAGTAATAACTAATACATAATAAAATAAAAAACAATAATATAATGAATATAAATAAATGAAATATGTTCATAAAAGACGTGTATACAAATGTAAGGTAATTTACAAAACGTAATAAAATACAAGGTTGTTGGAGGTTTACTTTGAAGATACTAAAAAAAGGAACTATCTTGTATACGTAATTTTATTTGAAAACAGCTTCATATACATTATCGCTGTGACGTGTTTTATTAAAGCAGATGGATCTTGTATTCTTTCTACTTTGTCTTGGTATTTTACATCAAACCCAAAGACTAAATCTTAACACACCACAAATAAATACTAAACTTTGAGCTACAGCCTTCCACTGCTTTGCTGTACATAAATATCATGAATTACAACTCAAGGACTGTAATGCTGGATGAATCTACACACTCTGCTGGAAAATACACTTTCATATCAATGAGCTGACCTGATAAACCTCTTGACCTCTAGGACATATAAACTGATAAGCCTTAGCATTAAATCGCCTGCTTAATATTGTGCAGGCCCCCTTCATGCTGCAAAACAGCTCTGAGTCATCGGTGGCATGGACATGGTATCTCTGGGGGTGCCTTTTGGTGTTTTGCATCATGAAATTGGCAGCAGCTCCTTCGGTCTTGTGGGTCGCAGGGTGGGGCCTCAGTGGATTTGGCTTGTTCCCAAAGATCCCATGCAAGCTTGTTCAGCTTGGAATTTGAGAAGTTTGGAAGCTGGGTCAGCACCTGGGTCTCCTTCCTTGTGTGGTAGGAGACCCCTGCCTTGGGGGAGTGCAGGTGCTGCAATATTTAGGTGGGTGGTACATGTCCACATAAATTCCAAGACCCGAGGTTTCATAGCAGAGTGTTTTATTAAAACAAGATGATTAATTTTATACACTTTACCTGCTGGTGGTTTTTTGGCTGGTGGGTGAATGTCCTCTAGTTGAAAAGGAGAGCCTTTTTTCACCTGTGTTACTGTGGACACTTTAACACTTCGATGAATAATAATAAAATGGTTTATAGAGTGTTTTACTGACTAATAGCATCATTTGGATACCATGTGCCTACTCCTTTGTGGGGAGTTGTTTCATTACACTCTGGAGGCAGTTATTTGTTGGTATCTTGTAATTTTTCAGTGTTTTTGGCACTTTTTCCTTTTATAACTGGTTCCAGTGGTGCAGCCATTTTGATATATCATTTTAGACTTTGTTGCTCCAAAATAGAGGTTGATTGGAAGAGGTTAAAAAGAGCTAATAAGCATACTCAGAAATTAGTGCTGACCAGTATAAACCCATTCTGATCTGAAGCAGTTGTGGTAATGATGGGCAACCAAGAACTGCACTTTCTCTTACTTCAGCCAGACTTATGTAACCTTTACAATAACGCAGCGACCTTGTACTCTTCACCTGCACATTGATAATATCCTGTCCAAGATGCCAAACATATCTACTGAAATTGTCCCAAGGCCTTTTGTTTCAGTGGCCCACAGCTGGGCTTTGCTCCTTTGGTCTCTCCCCATCCTGCATCAAGGTTATTTGTAGATAACTAAAACTAAAAAGTGGGGAAAAAAATTGAAAAACATTCTAGTTAAGTACAACTAATTGAAATCCAACAACTATCTTTAAGAAAAAAATATATACATAAAGAGGCTTTGGTGAGTATTTTTCCTGAACACCCACCAAAGCCTGTCTATATGACTGAGAGTTAAAAGCTTTATGTTTGTAATAACCTCTATGAACTCGCTAAATCTCCCCTGTGACAAATACCCTCTTTTATTTTATTTTTGTGTAATTTTGCAACCACCATCAAAGTGGATTTTTTTTTTAACATTCTGTTTATCAGATTTTATGGAAAATTGTCCAAAAGGCATCAAGAGTCAAAAAGATGATAAATGAATAAACAACCAACTGTAACAGAACCCCCACCCATCACCACCTGTGGCACCTATCCTTACCAAAGCAGTGACAGAGCTGCAACAGAAACAAGACTCCCACACATGCAAATATACAGTATATAAATACATTCCAAAATAAAGAAACATTTTTTTTTTTAAAAAAGTAACAAATAGTAATTGAAAAGGGAAAAAAAAAGTATTATTAAACACACAAACTGCCTCCCATCAAAGTGTTAAAGTGATCCTCAAGCCACTATAATGTTGCAGTTTGTACTTGTAGAACAAAAAGGGTTTCCAAATCTTATCAAAAGTTGATGCATTGCCCGTCTTAGAGTGCCTGATTTTTTCCAATTTAATGATGTAAAGTACCTCCTTCACCCAAGTCATGTAGGTAGGAGGTTTGTGGGATTTCCAGTTCAATATTATCAGCCTTCTGGCCAGCAAGGTTGAGAAGGCTATTAAATTCCTTTCATGGAAGAAAGACTGGCTGGGGAGGGCCAGACACCTGAAGAGGGCGACTAACATCTTAACTAAAATTTTAACTAAAACAAGATGCAACAGAAGTTCAGAATTTCAGCTTTAATTCAAGGTGTTTTAACAGAATTGTAGCATTAACCATTTATGAACTGAAGCCATTTTTATACATAATCCCTTTCAGAGGCTCAATGTGGACAATCGACTGACCAGCAGCTCCACGGCCGGGTGAGGCCTGACCATTGTTACTCTATGACAAATGAAGCTCTTTAAAAGATGCATATTGAGCCACATGAAACTGTACTGGTGAGCGAACATGAACTGGGACCTTGTGCACTCTTAAAACTAGTTGAATACAGTTTTATTGACTTTATTGACTGAGGAAGGGGGGTGTTTGGATTCAAGGATGCTACAAGTTTAAGAGGGTTAGAGGTCATGTTGTTCAATCACCAGATTTTCCATTTCATGAGAATAACGTGGAGCACATGCAGCAGATGAGCATAAAAGCATTTCAGGTGAACTGTGAAGGGATTTAAATTGTCCAGTTAACAGACTGCGTTTGGCTTTTACAGTGAAATATGCTTTGAGACTGTAATCACCACTACTTGCAGTTAAGGCTGGATAAGATGAACACCTATTGATTTGTGAGGAGGGAGGAAAGTCTATGCAGCAGTAGAAATTAGTCATGTGAGAATAATAAAAGATTTATGCCAATATATTAAACTGCTGATGCACTCAGTGCTAGGTGCAAAGCTAGAAAATCTGGTGTAAAACTATGAAAGTATGCTTGTGTAAAAGCAAAAAGAACGAGGTCATTTAAAGGTGAGATCTGATGGTTCTGAGAGCACAGCTGACATTGAGACACTCCCGTGTAGATACTCTTATTTCCATGAGGAGTCTCTGTAGCTGCTGCAGGTTAACTGACTGTGTGGGAGCTGAGACAGTAGAGGGCAGAACAGACCTGCAATAAGACGCATCTCCGGGCTGTTTTTAAACACCATCACCAAACTGGAACAATTATTTTTTGCTAAGAGCCACATTTTTGTACACAAGCTGCTTATGCACTTGACATCTTTCTACACACTGCAGTACATAAATACATACAGTTCTATCAGATAAATATCAACTGCAAAAAAAAAAAAAAGTTACATTTCTCTGAAAACTAGTGGTAAACAGTGACCTCTTAAAAACATGATACTAAATTGTGTTTCACTCGACGTGTGTGCTCCTTTCTGATATGCTAAGTAAGTTTTGTGAGGAAACATTAAATCCTCTCCATTGAGGGAACAGAGTCTAATTTTACATTTGGTTCCAGCCGATGAAAACGGCAGGGAAAAAGAAACGGCGCTCCTTCCGATCTGTAGCATCCTCGTCTTTGCACTCCATTGATTTTATGTCAATCCAAATACTCTGACAGTGATGTTAAATGACCCATATTTCCACGAAGGGCAAATGGCTGATTCTTGGGAGAATATTTGCTTCTTGAGAACCGTTTGTTGCCCTTTAACATGCTTTGTTATTTTCATTCCCATTGTCTGGATTATTTTTATTAGGATCAGAAAATTCATTTAAAAAAAAAAAAAAAGTCAATATGATCGTTACTAAAGGTGATGTCTTAAATGTCTATATTCAACTTTTTTTTTTTTTTTTAAAGACATACAAGTTCATTTAGGGGGCATCAAATCGATCTTAACCCATTGTGAACTGATGGTTTGACTTAAATATAAATGCCAACTGATACAATACCAATCCTGTTTATACATAGCTTAATTACCACAATATGGTCAAATGTAAATAGTTACCACAGCACCATTACCACTTCAATTAGACAGCTGGTCATATTGAAAAATAGTTACTTAAGAGTCCCTGGAGGATCCATCAGGGTTGGTTGAGCAGAGCATCTTACCAGCTAATGAGGGCAGAGTGTGGAGGTCATCTCCACACATGATGCAAACAGACACTAATGCAGTGGTGCATTACAAATGAAGAGTTGGCATCAATAATTCATACATCTGATGTTTCTGTGAGTTAGCATAGCATTGGATCATTTAGCTTTGATTGCATCAAGTCAGAGCCCAGTGATAAATGACAGACGTCCACATCTATGCATTCACTTCTTTTATTCATAAGATGGGATTTTTTTTTTTTTTTTAACATCTTATGCACAGCAGATACAAAGACAAACATGTTTCTAAACCACAAACTAAATTCCTCCATCAGTCTAATCCTGCTTCCCACTTCAAAATCCCCCCCCCCCCACCCCCCCAAAAAAAACAAAAAAAAAACGCAACCCTTTGTTTGTAGTCCAGTTTCACATTCTGAAAGATCGTTTTACAGCAATCTCATTTTAGCAGAATGGCACGAGCCATGTTCAGAATACTTCCACGTTTTGACAGATACCCACTTCCCCCTTTAAACAAATTGCACTTTTTCTTCTTTAAAACTACTTCAACAGGATTATAGGCTCAAAAAACACCAAAGAACACAAGAGACGACTAAACATCCAACTTATACAGGTTCAGTATTTAGTTGCACAAAAAAAAAAAAAAAAAAAAAAAAAGGAAAAAAAAAAAGCATAAATATACATTATGCAAAAAGTACAAAAATATTTGTACTTTCCTTTGCTCAAATAATGACAAACATTGATATGATCATAAGGACTGGGATTGTCAGAACATAGGGATGCATTCACAAGGTCCATGCAAGATAAGCCATTTACACAACAGCCTAGCTTTCACAGAGGTAAGACCAAGGTTCTACAGATAAACAAAACATTTCGCTGTCTAGGCCAAGGAAAAGCGGCAATACATACACTAAGAAAATCAGGATACACAGAATTCTGCGTTCTAAATTCATGCCAAAAAGACTAACATGCAATGACTTAACGCTTCTAAACCTCCCAGGAGTCGCAGTGATCCATGGAAGGACTAGCTTAACAACAGTAACTTCAATGCATCAATTTTCCTCAGCAATTATGAGCCATGGAGTTTGAAAAAGTTTTGCATGAGGTTTTTTTTTTTTTTTTGAAGTGTTAGGATGGTACCACAATAGTTGCCAAGGATAAGCTCAGATTGTCGACAGCAAACTGGTCTTAACTCAGGCTCCCCCCAGAGACAATCGGGAGGAGATATAAATACTGTTTGCTTATAGTAATGCACATTTGTCCATTAAATAAACTGATTAAATTAATGAAGAGCTTGGCAAACCTCACTTCAGCTGGACAAAGGTGTGGTTTCCAGAGGCCTGAAGAAAACAGGGGGAGGAGAGAAAAAAACAAAAAACAAAACAATCAAATTAATCTTAATACCAGGCAGCCTCACATTTTAAAACATTTAAAGAGACAGTGTGATGGTGCTCTCAGACTTCCCTTTTCCATCTGTGGTGCTAAGCCCCAAAACAATTGGTTCAAATTTAAGACATACATCTTAACAAGGCTTAAGAAGTCTCCAGTTACCCAAACTGCTGGACATTGTATTTAAAGCAAACATTACTCAAACAGGGGGCCTACTGGTGAATTTGGCGAGGACATAACAGCTGTGGGTTAATACACATTTGATGCATTAGTAAACATTTACAGCAGCATACACATCAACCTAAAAGGAGGAGAAATACCAACCCTACAGTATCTGTGTACATGGTAAAGTAGCTAGTGTCAAGAGCCATAGTTTGTCCATCAATAGAGGTCTATGGCAGAAAAATGAGCTGTGTGATTGGTCTAAAAGGTGAGTGTACCCATAATCTGCATTTGCCTTGTCAACAACTATTGGAGGTGGGGCTGAAGTCACTGCTTTATTCAAAATATGCCTATTCTGCTGTGTTAGAGCTTCATTGTGATTCAAACAGCAAGTTATTCCCCTCTGCTGGAAACATGCACCAAATTTGTGTTAATCCTCAGCTCGAACACACCTGTAAAGCAGTGGCAGTCGTATAACATCTTAAACCGATACAAATTGCTTCAAGTCGGCAAAGAAATGCAATTAAAAATGCAAAAAAAAAAAAAAAAAAAAAAAAAAAAACCCTAAATACTGGAATAGAAAGGGTAAGGTTTGTTTTAAAAAAAAAAGGTCAAATGAAAGGAATAATAAAATTTTTATGTCTTTAATGAGAAAAATTTGGGGCTGAGTTACAGAAAGGATGGGGAAGTCCTAGTTATATGAACCAGCATCTTACTGAATTTCAGCAGTAGGAATCACAATATTGCCAGCCCTATCCTTCAACAGCAGATCAGGTTGTCAGGCATATGCATTTGTTACCTCATTGTGCAGTGTTCAGTTAAACATTATGTTGTGTCATTATGCAGGTTTCAGTATGCATGACATCAGACTAGCAGCCTGAGAATTGTGGGTGGAGGGGTGGGGTGGTGGCAAGTCTAAAAATACTGTTTGACCAAAGGTTACTCACTAAATATCTAACAAAACTGCCGGGACTTCCATCCAGGCTGGGAAGTCTCAGAGGGAGTAGGGTACCAGCGCATCTAAAGAAACACAAACACAGTCATGTACACCAGACCATAACCAGGCTTCAGTGCTTCAATCCACAATTCTGCAGATTTCAACAATTAACACTCGTGAAATTTTACTTTTAAAAAGGCAGTTTTAGGAGGACTGCGAGTATCCCTTTAAGCCCTGGTCACTGAAGCCATGGGAGTGTGGGTCACGCTCATTCAGGACAACAGTCCTGGAGTAATTAACAGGCACGGAAATGTGGAGAGTGAACTTCTCCATGTGTTAAACATTTCCACGAGGTCAGAGCTGGTAGCTTACCTGTGACTAAACCCTGTGGCAAAATGAGGCCTCCTGTTTCTACACACTGCTACAGACCACAACTGCAAGGCCAGACTGCTTAACATATCCATACAGTTGTTTGGAGTTTCTTACATTTGGCGCATCACAGAAACTGAAAAAAGGCTGGGAGTCAGCGGGAAGAGCATTAGGATCAGGGCATTTTAGGGATCTTTCGTCAGAATGCAATTATAAGCTCCCCCCCCTTTGTGTTGCTACCCACTCAGCTTATGTTCCAACAGGAACATGGACAGTAAGTTGGCACTTCCAGAGAAGGCCATAAGGTCTGACAATTTCTCCAAGCAAATGCCTCACATTCCTCAGCCTCTTGTGTCTGACAAAAATGGCCAGTGTAATAGCTGCCTACTTTACAGTCTAGCACTCCCTCACACTCTTATTGCAGGACTACATTAGCTGACAATGAACTTTAAATGACCCAACAAGAGAAATATTTTCCATTGCTATTGTTACTAAAAGCCCTGCCTACTCCCGTGTAGTTGGCTGCACTACTGCTGTATCACAGAGTGCAATTAGGTTACAATAAAAACACTGCCCATTTCAGTACCAATTCCTCCCACATCACCATCATCTAGTCTTCTGAACTTTATTTCTGATTAAATTTGCAACCCAGATCCAATAGAGTCCAACACTAAAATGTTCAAACACAAAGTGCAGCTGCAATCTACGGTTAATGCAAAACCTGCACCAGTTCTCAGCTGGCAACACACACGCGCTTTAGCGTCAAATCTGGATTTTCAATATTAAGCCTTTATTTCACGCTGAAGACCTAATGATATTTTCAGTATGGGCATCTTTACCCCTTTTATCAAACATTATCCTGATCCGGCATTTTCACACGTCGACGCTGTCACTGTATTACCTTAGAGGACCACTAGGATTGTTTCTAGAAACTCAACCTCTGCTGTCAGTAGTGCAGTGTTGCATCCTTAATCTTCAAAGTTTTAGAATTACACACAATCTTACAGATTAACTGGACGAACTGAGTAAAATTAACACTTACACAAGAACCATGAATTTTATGTCATGATTTTGTATTGTGCCAAGGTGCAGGCATCAACTTTGTCTTTCTAAATGTTCCCTATGATATAACAATGCATACAGAGTGGAAACATTTAAAAAGGAAAAAAACAAAAACAAGAGGAGAAACACACCGGTTGGTCCCTCACCTGGGCGTGGAGGGCTGCGGCTGCAGCAGCGGCCGCCGGGTAAGTGAAGGCTGCGTGAGGGAGGCCTGGGGTCAGCTCAGTGGTATACAGAGGGTAAGGAGTCCATGCATCTGGTGATGCTGGGATCAGCGCTGCCCCTGTCAGATCATCTGAGGAAGCACAGGGTGGGAGGAAACAGAGCTGACTGACCTAACTAATGACCAACATCAAAAGCCAAAAAAAATAAATAAAAAAAATAAATAAATCAGCAAATCACAACTGGACAGTCATTCCCATTTATTCCTATGTGAATCAGACAAATTTAGTTGTAAACTCACCCACTTTTGAACTCCAGCATTTGGTCAGTTTGCAAAATTACAAGCAGTGCTAGAATAAAAGATACAGTCTGGAAGAGCAACAATGCAGCTTCTCAGTAAAATGTTTGATAAAGTTTTGTGAACTGTTTTATTGCTTCCCCTTCTTGTCCTTTATCAAGTAAATTTCAGCAGGAAAAACCTGGTCTGAAAGCAGCTAAAAACCTGTCAAAACCTAATGAATCTATGAGGTGTTTAGGCAAAAGAGCAGTGACAACTGCTGACTACAACCTGAAAGAATGCAGTTACCCAACTGGACAGAAGCAAAGCCGCTGTCATAAGACTTCAAATGACATGCATGCGCGTGAGTTAGTCCTTGATTTGTTAGATGTTTTTAACTTGTGGACATTTGCCTTAGAACCCCCCCCCCCCCCCAATATCCAAAGCTTGTAAAATGGGCAACAAGGACAACAGAGGACTGCCATTGTCAAGGTGAGAGTGGATGAGAGCCTACAGTGGTGCAGCTGTAAAACTTACATGGGTCCCGTGCAATGAAGTGTGCTCCTAGAGCAGGGTGGATATTTGTGGGGTTCGGTGTGGCCATCAGCTTACTCTTTGCCATCTTCGTGTTGGCTTTAGCAAACTCTAAGCGCAGGGTCTGGGGACTTTCAGGGTCAAAACGGATTCCCTGGGGGGAGAGACGGAGGGGAGGGAGGGACACAGTATCGTAAGGGAGGTGGGCTCAGTTTGAGGGGCTGTAGCTCAGTAGTCTCACATGGCCCACTTTCCTTAAGCAGAGCTCAAATACTCAGAATGTATCCTTCAAACTTCCCTTGAGCCAACACTTCTGTCACTGCGATGTGAACACGCCCGCTCCAGCTTCACTGAACTAAAACCCAGTCATAAAGATCATGTCAGCAAAATAAGGGCAGATGGAAGGACACTTCTGAAATATTCCAGCACGCCTGCATCATCTCCTCCTCGTGACAAAAATCAAGAGCACAGGCGACTGCAGGAGATCAATCACGTGAGCTCAGAGGAGAGGGAGATGAGGAACAGAGCCAATGGTGAGACTTTGAGTGTTTAAGTTTGTGGTTTAACCCTGCTTGTGTTCTTGTGCCCTAAGCGTTGTGCCCACATGCAGGTGAGTAGTATTTTGGTGTTTGTTGGTGTGTGTTTGTGTGTGTGACTGCTGATGTGTCTAAGAGGTGATGCTCGTAAGGAAGGCTAGGCTATGAGAGAGAGGAGTGTTAGATACTGCCAACGTGGGCTACTGAGTGACAAAATAAGAGGTTACACTACAGAAGACGTGTCCATATAACACTACACATGTGGCTATAGAACAAGTATTACAGTAAAAGCAGTGATATGCAAAATGAGGAAAGCTATACAGGACTAAGAAGGATGTGTATCAAGGTCAAAGTAAACTACCGTAAGGCTACAGGATTCTGGCCTCTTTCCAAAAATGGCCCTGCCATTGAATTGTAAAAGACAAAATGGGTTGGCTTTGAGAAATGTTAAAAACAAAAAAAAAAAAAACAAAAAAAAAAAAAAGGGGGGGGGGGGAATAAAAGACTAAGACCCAATCATTCAGGTTAAAGCAAAGATTAGAACAAATCTAATTGCATTTAAGATTTTTTTTTTTTTTTTTTTAAAAAGGAGAGAAAAAAATAAAAATCAGTAAAAACAAGTCATTGCTTACATTTAGTGCATTTTTTGCAGCTTCAGCTCCAGATCGACTGTCAAAGGTTACAAACCCGACAGGCTGGAAGACAAAGGGAAGAAACACACTGACAAGAGAGGCCGATGAAGCTACAACATGACATTTCATTCAAATATCACACTGATCATTTTGGTATCAATAATATTAATACAATGCTCATGGTGAAGCAGGGCCAACACAGCCTGGAGCACATTTAATAATGCATTAAAGCACTGATGGAAGGCATCTCACCTGTTTTGATGTTAACTTAATCAGTGACCCTTCATAACCCTGCGGGGAAGAAAGACAGCCAATTATCCACCCTGGAGTCACATGCAGGAAGTCAGGCATGAACGTCTCACTATATGAAGAGAAATCTGCTTTTGTGCACCTTCACTTTGAGCTCGGCAGCAGGCCATCTCAGACCCTTCTGTGACAAGCGTTTCACTTACATTTGTCATGCTCAAATTACATGCACGTTTCCAACAATTACAGCCTCCTGTGATTTGACTACACATAAAATACAGACTCAGTTTTATCCTCAAAGCTAAACAGAAGAAAATAGAGACTATAATAGGCCAAGCATGTGTTATCAGATATGCGAGGTTCTCTTTTGCATTCGTTTAAGGACAGATTGGGAATGACTTCCAAATAAAGCCACCAGTTTTATACAAAGTTTAATTTAAAAAAAACAAAAAACAAAAAAACACAAGAGTTAGGAATTTACTCAGGCTTTAACTAAGAAATGAAGGGGAATTTTGCCTGACTAGACCACTGATAGATGAGATCTCTCCTAAACCTGATTTACAGCTGTGGAAAATTAAACAACTTTTAGTGGCTGTGATAAATCCTTAGCAACAATCCAAAGCATGAAAATAGGAAGAATAGTTATTATAAACATCTCTCTGGAAGCTCCTGTAAAGGGACAAAAAGTTCTTATTTAAATGTGGTTCTGAATGTAAAAACTGAAATCAGATTAACCCTATCTGCACACAATGAGTCGTGTTTGCCTGCCGTAGAAGTAAAAGGACAAAAAAAAAAAAAAAAAAAGAAAAAAGGCAGTGTTACAGGTACAGTCAGTGGTTTCACAATGTACAAATGTTAGAAGAGGAAATAAAAATTTCCCTACACAGTGAGCGAGCTGGGTCACGGAGAAGATTGGTTGGCCAATCGTGAGAGCTACTCATTTACACATTCCACAAGAGCATCCATGTGCGAGGGATACCACTTTCAATTTGGTTAGTTAGGACAAGGGTGGGAGGGGTGTTTATGGAACTGAGTCCAGTCCAAAAAGCAAGTGAACAATGGTGTGGCCTCATTTCCATATATGCAAATATCTGTTCTTCCATTAATGGGTTGGCTTGCCCCCCCCCAAAAAAAGGAATGCTTTATTTTCAAATGTAGCTCAAAAATAATTACCTGTACCCTGGCCTAATCTTCATAGAAACTGTTCATGACTCTTCCAGTACCTGGCACACAGTAGCTATCTTTGACTTCTGAGTGACAAATCCACAGCCATTCAACTGATAACCCAAATGCCCCCAATATGGTTTCACAATCTGCACAATAAGCCTCATCACTTTTCCTTAGAACCGCTTTAGAAAAGCGGTAACTTGCCTTAAAAGGTCTGAAGAGAAGGTAAAGTTCCCGTGGCTTTATATCGACTGGTAGGCCACTGACAAACAGGGTTCGTACCTGCAGATGGAAAAAACACCACATCAATTAATAAAATAATGGAAAATAAGACAGAAAAACCCATTTCTGAGAGTATAGATTAAAAAAAAAAACTCTTAAAGATTAAATACCAAAAGAAAGCTTGGACAGCTGAACATGTGGACTGACCTTTAAAATAATCACGAATCAGCTGTTCCAGTGGTACAAGTTTCCCAAACTTTTCTTAAATGACTTAAATGGCCAAAAGCTAGAAGATATTGCAGTATGAAGTTTAGGCCATAACCCCCAGTTTAGCTGGTCAACATGAGACCATAATATTCCTTCTAAAACCATTACTTTTAGATTTCACAAAGACCTAAAATTATCCAGTGGGGAGTATGCAAGTCCTTTTAGCGATGTTTTGTCCTTCCACGTTAGTTTTTTAACCATGCTGCGACCTCTAAGACTCACCAAGTGAACTCTTTGATAGTCCTGAACCTCGGGTCAGAAACGACTCTTTAGAATGACCCAAACAGATGCCAATTTAATTTAAAGGATTATAAAATGTTGACTCAAAAATAATCAGTTATCTGTGAGAGAAAGCTGGGAGTAAAGATTTGTTTCATCCTGACATTTCCCCAACATGTTACACAGAAAATGGTTAACATAAAGACGTAGAGCCTCTTATAGGAAACCCCCTTAAAGAGGACCCTTGAACCCGTCTTGATCAGATATTGAAAAACGGTGCTGTGTATGGTCCAGTGTGGGCAGGAAAATAAACAGGGCGGTGCGAGGACCCATTAGTTCCCAGCCGGTGGGAAGGCCCTCAATACAATGGGGCTGCCAGAGGAACAGCACTGGACAACAGTGCACAGCATGACACCATTTCCTTCCCCTGACCCGTGGCCCCAGCCCTGTCGGCCCTCCGGCATTTTTCAGGTGCCGCACAGCAGCAATTCTCAGCCCTTTACAAGTCAGCATGTACAGAGACTGAAAACTTGCCCTGCTAGACACAACTCAGTGGAGATGTTTTAATTTATCCCCCCCAACTTCTCACCTACTGAGTGCCTCCAAGACGGCAAGCACATAAAGCCCAAGTCAGTGCACCCTGTATGGCTTTAATAAAATTTACAATGAATCACTTTTACACTGAGATGAAATTCTGGAAACAGCTGTTAATCATTGACAGGATTTAATAGGTGACCAGGGCCAGCTCCTTAATTTATCCTTTGCCCTTAATTACAACAAGAAAAAAAAATATAAAGCAAATTGGTCTAAGAAAAGTCAAGTGGCTACTCAAGGCTTTGTTGTAGCACAATGGGAACAAAAGGAATACCAACAAAAGGCCTGGTGCTCCCCTCAGTGTCTCTCTATAAGGAGTCATTAAAGAGGAAATGCAGCTGACCACACAGAAAGAAGAGTGACTGCTGAGAAATAAATTAGTAATTCAAAGAAACATTTTGGCTTTTAAAAAAAAACAAGAGCAACACCTTACAAATAATGTCATATTGCAACATTTGTTCAACGTTTCAGTTTCATGGTGACAAAAATGAAGTGGGGCAACAACTGTGCTAAAACAAAAAAACCCCACAAAACCCTGCAGTATCAGTACAAATGTATATACACCAATAAAATACAAATAAAGTAAATAATGCTAAATACGTCTTCAAATTAGACAGCATTTACAGAACATTTTCCCACTCCAGGCAGTCCGCTGATCCCCCCCTCCATTCAAATTGATTTTCTAAGGCAAATTTCATGTTTTTAGATTTCACATGCTTGATTTCCAACACCTTGCACGTCACATAAATTAAGCGAACCTCAAAGAATGAGAAGAGGGAAAAAAAAATTATGCAGTTATTTTTAACTGATTCAAATTAGTCTTTGCATGCTGGCGCCAATAATCCGCAAACTGAGATAATATTAAGATGTAAAATAAATATTTGGAAAAGATTACTCCGGTCGTGCAACTTTGGGAGGCTCCTCAGGTGGCGCAGGAATGCCCCTTTAATTTTCGCTCCTTTTAAACCGCTTCAGGGCTGGAAGAAGCTAAGAGACAACTTTGGAAAGTCTAAATTCGCGGCCGAGTTTTCATCAAACGCGAACAGGACCGGGTCACGGCCCGGCGCGGCAGAGAAATAAAACTTTGGCCAAACTCACCTCTTCCTCGATGGAAACGTTATTATTCGGCTCTGCGTCAGCTTTGAGACTCATGTTGACGGTCGCTTCGGCTGCTGCTTCGGCCGCTGCACAAAGTATCAAGTTTTTCCTCGTCGAGTGATATTTCCCCCAAGTGCGTCTGAAGCTGCAGTGAAAGTCCTGGTGGCGTTTGAACTTGAGCAGAGAAGATGTGCCGAGGTGAGGTTGTGCAGACGAGGACGGCGAGATATCCGAGGAGAGTTTAACAGCAGTACTGCGAGAGAGAATCATTCATAAAAGGGGGGGAAAGAAAAGAAACACAGACGCGCTAAACTAAAGGTGAGAAGGTGGATTTGTGCTCCGTGTGTGAGGGTGAGAGATGGGGGGAAAGAAGTGCGCGTAAAAACCAGAAAGCCTCTGCGCTCACATCAATGCCCTCAGCTGTGGGACTGTGCGGAGGAAGAACAAGTAAACTTTTTCCTCATTGGAGCGCGTCTCTCTCCCTCCTCCTGACCCCCCCCTCATCCACCTCCTCTCATCCACCTCCTCCGCCTCCTCCTGCTTTTCAATTAGGTCATCAATTATGTTGCAGTCTGCTGTGAGCCGTAATCAAGCTGCAGATCCGCCTCAGCTGTTGCAGGAAGCCCCGGTCCCTGCGCCGCTACATCACCGTTTCTATGGGACACCGCAGAACCAAGGGTAATGATAAACAAAAAACCCTTTAACTTTATGAAAATGTTGTTGGCGTTGGCGTTATTGTCATTAGGTATACGGTAACCTTATGCGTGTGTTCTTTTTCTCTTTGGCCTGCATCTTCTACCACCCACCCCCAAAGAAAGGAAAAAAAAATTCCTTTTTCAGGAAATATTTAGCACCGATTTGCTGAATTTGAAACAGTTTCTCCACGATGAAGCAAAATTCTGCTCTTTGTGTAAATTTACTTAAAATTGAATTGTTCTGCTGCCCATCAGTTTAGTGGAGATTATTTACTCACCAGTTCATTTGCAGAAGAATTTAAAAAAAAAAACAACAACAACAAACAAAAAACAGTTTACACAGTAAATTAGTATAAAGTGAAATTATAATAAATAAAATGTGTAAATGTACCAATGTTGGATTTACAGTGGATATCTTTACTTATACCATTTATATCTCTTGCTGAAGGATGAAGGTAAATGTGGTATTTCTGCTGTTCCAGCTCTGATTATTGATATTAGGAATATGACTGAATGAGGGCATACAGTGAAATTAACTCATCTAATTTACATTATTTTAAAATTATTCTATCAGATTAAAATGACAAAACTGAACTGATTTACAGTTTTCTTATACCTTTTAATAGCTAGCACACTACACAAATGCTCACAAATGTAGAACACAAAGTTTTCTCTTAAATTACATCGAAATGCTCCATCAGAAAATGAAAGCATGACGCAGAACAGTCTAAAACACCTCTGTGCAAAAAGAAAAAATATATTAAAGATTAGATTTATTGATGAGACTGATTTAATGTGGATTAATTTAATAAGCTACAAAAAAAAATTAGAGAACAGACCTTGTTTAATATTTGATATAAATGTAATTCATCCAAATGTTGTAACCTCTACAATTCTAAACAAAAACATGTAATAAATAATAATAATTGTGTGTTAATTGTTTTGAGCTCAAGTTGGTGTAAGAGGGGCATGGGTGGAGGAACGGCTTGCGTTGTGTATGGAGGCTCAGTGCTGGACGTGAGCCCAGCATGCAGCTTGTTTCCTCACAACAAGTCAGCTTTCAAAGGCCGGCCAGTTTCCTGACTTTGTATAGGAACACAATCAAGCCCACGGGGCGAGGGGAGGGTGTATTCTCACTGTACTTCTTTAGTGATTTGAACTAAAAATAGCCAAGCTGATTTTTCAGTGTGTTTCTGCACACTTAACCCGAGTGGTTCATATGTACATACGCAGAGACAAACAGGGGTGCAGTCGGTCGATGAGCACAAACAGATATTGGAGCAAATCTTTAAATGATGGAAAAACAATCTGTTTATCTCCCTGTGATTGTCTTGTGACTGTATTTCAATGCAGGACTAATTTTATACCCTGCAGACTCAGTCCAGCTCTTTATCTTAAACTGTACATCAGCTACTAAGTGATTCTCTGATCGAGAGACCAGGAATCATTTGTTATTTCAAGCTTCTCCTCAAATACAGACTTTAAATATTTTTGTATTTGAACTACATATTGGACAAAAAAGATATTTGAAGAAATGTCTAATTTGGCACAGTTACTGATAAAGAAAATCATCATTTGTTGCTGGCCTCAATAAATCTGTGCACAACTACACAAACTTTAATGTTTCTAAAACTGAGAAACCCTGAATAAATTAAATTGTCATTGGATTTGATTTATAAAGGGTGCAATATGTTGCTGAAGGGTCAGACGAAGCTGGAGACAAAGTCAGCATCTCTGTTAGTAATCTTAATGGTTCTGGCCAAGATGAATTAAGGATTATAATCTGCTCTGTAAACTGGGATAAAGGGAAGGCTGGTAAGTAAGTAAATTTATTTACATAGTGCCTTTCAACATCCAACTCGCAAGGAGCTTCAAATCAAAAAAACAAAAAAAGAGCAGGAGTAAAATGACACCAGGACATCGGCGATAAAAATAAAGTTCAAAAACAGAAACACAGTAAAGTGCTACCTGAATCTAACTGGATAGCTAACAAACACCATTTGATGTTTTAGCTTTTTTTAAATGACTTAAATTTTATTCAAGTCTCCTTCCTGCTCCTTCTGCATACATGGATTAAAGCTTTAGCTCGATCAAGCTGTGAACAGTAACCTGGATATTTCGGTTCTTCAAAGACACAGATCCATTAAGTCAAAGCTGGGAGCTGCCTTAATCAGTGTAGAAAAGACGATATGATGACTTAAGTGTTTTCCAGCCATCAGGCTTTTCAATTCTCATACAAATATATGACAGACATATGAATTTCCCTCTGGGATCGGTAAAGTTATTCTTATTCTTAAAAGACTCATTTCTCATTTGGAGACAAAGCTTCTTGCCATGAGGTAGAGTTCTGTGGTTTATGGGGAAAAACACACACAGTATACAGCAGAAAAGCAGAAGTCTGTCTTTTCTCTGCCTTGAACCAGCGGCTATATTATGCTTGATTTTGGAAGACAAAAATGACACACACCACACTCCGGTTGCCCTTTAAGTAACGCTCACTGCTTACGAAATATTGACTGTGCTTAATTTCTTCAGCCTCTTTTAATGGTTTTAATGCACAGGACTTGCTATATCCTGTGTCGTCATGCACATTTGTTGTGGGTATGCAGATGATTTGATCGATCTGCAGCATCATATTCGGTTTTAAAGCAATGACTGATTGTCTTCAAGAAAATTTTTTTTAACACATCATTCAGTATATATAATTTGTATAGTCATTGTATCAGTTTGCTAAAACTCGTTAAAGAAACGTAAAAAAAAATTAGATTAAAAATCACGAGCACTTGAAAAAGTTAGGCATTCAAAAAGCAACACTGAGTCAGAGAGGCTAAACCTTTAATATGCCAAAAGCAATCTTCACTGCTAAAGATAACTTCGTGTGGATGCACCACAAAAAATATGTCATATTTATTATATGTCTCTTTGGTTGAATTTAAAAGAACACTTGATGTTGTTTGGAGGTACACTCACAGACCTCTTAGTGCACAGTGGCTTTACATAATTGAGGGCCGAGCCATTTATGCTTGAAAAGAGATGTTTATTTTTATCTGTATTTTCAGATTGCTTTAGTGCATTAGAGTATGTTGTCTCTGATGAGCTGAATAAAAATGGAAAAAACGGTCTACTTTTCTGGACCTGCTAGATGAGTGCCGTCTGCTTTTATCGATGACCGCGTTTGTCAAAAATAATCTTTCCTTTCAACCAAATCAGCAGTTACACATTGGTCTGTGTCACCCTTTAATAAAAACAACAACAACAACAACAAAAATAACGAACAGCAAAAACAAAAATAGCTTCTAGTCACCTATACTTGAGCAAAGATTGCTTGATTTTAAAGAATCGAAGAGGTGAAGATGCATAGAAATAAAAAAATAAAGTACAGGAAAGTTTTAAAAAGTAAAAATATTTTAGTGTAGCAGGACATCATATGTTTTTTATTCCAACCATGGTTCCAGCCCTCAGGCTACTCTACATACATATGTTGCGATATCTGATTCCAAAATGTCCGACCCTACCAAAGAAATTTCCTGTCCAGTGATCTTCATTTAATCATATCTGTTTTACATTTCACACATTTACAAATGTATCTTAATTCAAGCTGTCTCTTTGTGACATTTTAGCAGTTAGCCTATTTAACCTCTCAGCCTCCACTGTCCTGATGGTGGTCCTGCAAACGTTGTTCAGAATTTCTAGATTAGAATTTGTTTATGTTAAACCACAAATCATAGAAAAAGTTATGCAAATGAGTTTTATCGGAAATGGCATTTGAATATTTCATCAAGTGTAAAAATGATTTAATTTCAATCAGAAGACATTGTAGAATAAAACATTAGTTAACATGATAAAAGTGCAAAAGTAGATGTTAAATATGCTTCCTGGACATAGAGTATTTTGTTAAATTACCCTTCATTGTATCCACAAGATAATCCAGACAGTTCAGGACCATTAAATCTGATTTTTCCGCCCTCTCTTTCAAACCACAAACACCTGACAGAAGCTGAGACTCTATAGTTCAGAGGCTCTGGATAAGCCTCATGTTTTATTTGCGAAAAGCGGCCCCATTGTCCCATAAGTCACCTCGCACAGCACTCTTCTGCTTCACGCCACACTGCGCCTGTCCTACTGCGTTAGCGTCACCCGCTGCTAAAGCACTTAGCTTGTGTTCTCCATGTCCTCTGTGGTACAGCCAAACATCCATTTGGAGGTCTTAGGAAACTTTGAAGCTTTTTCACCCACTCACTGAGCGAGGGAGGCGCGGGATGCATTTGTGACGTTTCATGAATACTTTGTCCAATAAATAGCTCTCTTCATGAATGCATTAAAGCCAATCAAAGACATGGATGCTGTTGGGCTTTTACTCTAAAACCCATATAAACTGGATTTGCTCAAATAAGAGATTTTATTGAGAGTTTCATGCCAATAAAATCTGTAGCACACTAGACAACCAATGATGGCACCATTTATCCATTTGGTTGCCACGTTTTATCTACTGCACTTTTTTGCTAACACTTGTCAGACATTGTCACACCTGCTGTGAGAGCCAGAGAGGACAAGAGCAGGGTGACAAAGCAGCTTCTTATGGTGGAAATCAATCATCCCCCATATACTGCACTGTGCTGATACATGCATCAGACATACCCACACTTTTAGGGAGCTTTATCCGTAGAGCATATTAGCTGTCACTTGTGAATTTCCATTTAAAGCAAGAGTGTGTAAGATTTGCTGAGTACTGGCAACAGCGGCCTCTGTGGCTGCAAGTAGTGAATACAGAATTTTGGTGAATCCAATCCTGCTGGGCTCAAGTTAAAGTGGTAAAAGGTCCACAATCTACAACTCTCATCCTTAATAATGGCGAAAATATGGAACAAGAGAAGAGTTAGAATATTTAATTTGAAAATAAATGGGATGAAAACACATTAAAATCTGAAGATAAATCTGAAAAACCAGTGAGGGCACTATCTTTGTAAAGGTCTCTGATAACTTAAATGCTTCGATTGTGCCACAGAAGATAGGTCACATTAGTAAGAGCATGGGGAAACATGATTTTTCAATAACGACATCCTATCTACAAAATAATAACTCGGGTGAGTGAAGCCAATAAATCAATTTATGAATATGGGAAGACCCATAGTATAAAAGAAAGTTGGGAAGGGCAAGACCACCATTAAATGTAAATTGTTGCAACAAAAACGATCACAATGTGAAGGGCCAGTTCTTTCCTCCACTTGCACCATACTGAGAACGAATAGTTCTTTGGGAATCACCCAGTTGGTGCAAAAATACCATTTTATGTCTGTCAGACTGTGGCATTATTGTACACTGAACTAAAGAAATGGGAACAAATTATGTGTTTTTATGACAAGCTGCAAATTGCCTAAAGATGCAACTTGTCTTATGTGTGGTCACAACACTGGTTCATCTGTTGAGTTAGATGCCTTTTAATGCTTCAGAAAAAAATCAGAAAGTCTGGAGAACCATTGCTCAAGGTCACGTTAAAAAAATAAAGATGGGCTCCTTGGAAGCAAAATGTAAAGAAATGGGGGTGGCATTTTTCATTACTGTTGACGAGTTTTACAACAAGAGCTGTGCTCCACATACCTTTCAGTTTACTGATAAGAAGGCAGAGGTTATTGACTGGCCCTCAAACTCTCCTGGATGATTCATCACTAAAATCAGTTTTATTGATCAACCCACAAATCCCTGGAGAGAAAAAAGAAGCCCAATTCTGCTGTCGCTTCAACAACAACAATAACAACAACAACAACAACTAATTCAGCTTCTAAGAACTTAAGTCATTTTATGTTTGGATGAGTTTTAGGTAAGTGTTTCATGACAGAATGCAATGCATGCAGTTTTGGCTAGTTTGGTCCTCTAATTCTCCACATTAACATCTGATAAAGGAGCACAGTGTTAAATTGTTACATTTTAGACTTGTGTTCATGTAATGAAAAACACTGTTTACAAGAATAAACACTTTAAAAAATTACAGTATAATTATATCAACTTTTCCAACTATAGTTGGAGTGGAGATATCGCAAACATGAAACTGGAGCATGAAGATGGTTAACACAAGTTAGCATAAAGACTTGGAACTTAATCTAAAAATCTGTTAAATTACTGCACATCAGATTATTGCTTATTGGTATAGTTTACTCCCTGTGATAGCCTGACTACTTGTCCAGGGTGTACCCTGTCTTTTGCACACTGATTAGGGACAGTCAGCTGATCCTTTTCACCAACTCCTCAAGCACTCTAGCACCACCAATGGATCAAAGTTGGAGGTTTATTAATGCACATTGCCTTTGAATATTGTGCCTAAATATATATAAAAAAATGGCTTCTTGGATGAAGTCAAGGTGGAAGAACTCCATCCATCTGTCCTTCCATCCTCCATTTATTCAAAGTCAGGTTGCGGTGACAGGAGGCTAAGCAATTCAAGGTGTCCCTCTGACCAGTAACCCTTTCCAGTTCCTCCCAGGGGATCCTGATGTGTGCCCAGGCCAGATGAGGTATATAATTATCCCAGCAAGTTCAGTGTCTACCCTGGGGTCTTCTCCCAGTTGAGCGTAACCAGAAAACATCCAAGGGGAGGCACCCAGGAGTCATCGTAACCACATGCCTGAACCACCTCTATTGGGTCAATTTAACATAAGGGAACACTGAGATCACCCGCTGGATGTCCAAACTCCTCAGCCTACAGTGCTGTGAAAAAGAGTTTGCCCCCTTCCTCATATCTTATTCTTTTTTTGCATATTTGTCACACTTAAATGTTTCACATCATCAAGCAAATTTTAATATTAGAGAAAAAAAACCTGAGTAAATCCAAAATGCAGTTTTTAAATGATAATTTCAGTTATTAAGGGAAAAAGGTATCCAAACCTATCTGGCCCTACATGGAAAAAGTACCCCCCCCCCCCCCCCCCCCCCCCCCCAATTAAATCTTGAATTTAACTGTGATTAACAATATTTTTTGGAAAGTGGAGTTCAGTTTCACAAGCCTCACCTGGGCCTGATTACTGCCACACCTGCTGAATCCAGAAATCACTTAAATAGAACCTGTGTGACAAAGTCAAGTGGGCTAAAAGATCTCAAACAGCAACACATCATGCCACGATCTAAAGGAAACAGCTGAGAAACAAAATCATTGACATCAGTCTGGAAAGGATGACAAAGGCGTTTCTAAGGCTTTGGGACTCCAGTGAACCACAGTGAGAGCCATTTTCCACAAATGGAGAAAACTTGGAGCAGTGGTGAACCTTCCCAAGAGTGGCATGCTGAGCAAAATTACTCTAAGAGTGCCTCAGCAATTTATCCAGAACAATATCTAAAGAACTGCAGGACTCACTTGCCTCAGTTAAGGTCAGAGTTCATGATTCAACAGTAAGAAAGAGACTGGGCAAAGATGGAATCCATGGGAGAGTTCAAAGGAGAAAACCAATGCTGACCAAAAAGAACACAAAAGCTCATCTCACATTTGCCAAAATATCCTGATGATCCCCAAAACTTTTGGGAAAATATTTTGTGGACTGATGAGACAAAAGTTGAACTTTTTGGAAGGTTTGAGTCCCGTTAGATCTGGCATAAAACTGATACACCATTTCTCCACACCAATGTGAAAGACTCAATGCGAGTTATTTCAAATGCTTGATTGCAGTTCTTGCTGCCAAGAGTGGCCCAACCAGTTATTAGGTTTACTGGGCAATTACTTTTCCACACAGGGCTGGGTAGGTTTGGATAACTGTTTCCCTTAATAAATGAAATCATCACTTAAAAACTGCATTCTTCTATTTACTCAAGTTATTTTTTTGTCTAATATTAAAATTTGTCTGATGCTCTGAAACATATAGGTGTGAAACATATGCAAAAAAAAAAAAAAATCAGGAAGGGGGCAAATACATTTTCACATCTATAAGGCTGACCCCAGCCACCCTACAGAGGAAACTCATTGCAGCTTGTATTCATGGCCTTACTCTTTCGGTCATTAAATCAATCTCATGACCACTGGTGAAGGATGGAACATAGATGGACTGGTAAATTGAGAACGTTCGGTTCAGCTCTTTCTTCACCATAACAGTCCGATACAACACTCACATTACTACTGACACCGCATCAAGTTCCCAAGATGCTTGAACTCCCTCACTTGGGGCAGCCTCTCTCCCCCAACCTTAAGGGAGCAGCCTAAAATGCTTTGTCAACTTGAAGAAGGCTTATGACCAGGCCCCAAGGGGTGTGCTGTGGGAGTATGTGGTTCTGGGTCCATCAGCCCTTGTATAACCAAAGTGAGAGCTGTGTCACAAAGTCAAGCATGTTTCCAATGGGTGTTGGACTCCGCAAGGGTTGACACTTGTATCCAGTCCTGTATGTGATATTCATGAACAGGATCTCAAGGTGTAGCTGGGGTGAAGAGGGTGTCTGTTTTGGTAACCTCAGAATAGCATCCCTGTTTGTTTGGTTTTTTTTTTGGGGGGGGGGGTTGCAGTTGATTTGGTTCTGTTGGCTTCATCAGAGTCTGACCTTCAGCATGCACTGTTGTAGTTTGCAGTTCAGTGTGAAATGACTGGATTGAGAGTCAGCACCTCCATGGTTCTCTGTTGGAAAATGAGGGAAACTACATTATATCAATTTCTGTCATATCCGATTTCATGGAGATTTTTTTTTAAACAAATCTTAACATAATTGGTCAAAGGGGGGCAGCCGATTAAAGCTACCAAGTAGGAAGTGAGCAGTGAAGCTACCAAATGCATAATTAGGTCATATCTCAGCAACCGTTTTAATTTATTGAAACCAAACTTGGTGTATGAACTTCTAAAAGTGGCTACAACCATGCTTGGTGACCCTGAGCCCTGCTGAGCTGCTTGGTCCCATCATCCCTGTTTGCTGCCATATTTACACTTTTGCATGATTTTTGTATAACATGTCAAAATGTCTGCTGTAAAAAAACAAAAAAAGGTAATGTCTGTTATACTTCAGTACAGTCATGGGGAAAACAGAAGAACACGAGAGTTTGTGTATTACTGGTTTCATTTTCATTATTAGTTTTAGATGCCAAAGAAACTATAATGATCCAGTTCCAATTCAGCTGAAGTTTGAGTCATAACCTCTGCAATCCACAACAGCTGGAACAAGCCATTTTCTTCATCTCCAGGTCCAGATGTACAGCACTGAGCACGGCGGTAACATCCCTGCCCCTGTGACAGCACATCATGAAAAACTGTTCACAGCTTTACTGCAGGGGCCTTTGAATTTGGATGATGTAACTCATCAAATCTCCCCGCGTTAATCATTTCTAAAGGCAAATAAGGTCTTACCTACATCAGGACTTCATGGCTCAACAAATATGATATTCTATCATTTCTAAACACTGTAACCCCAGTTCATTGCCCCCACCACTCGTGGATCTCAGAAATGTTATGTTTTCCAAAATGACAACAAAGTCAGTGCCAGGAGTGACTATGTTTATTGTTTCATACAAAGTAGAAAATAAAACTATGAGCTGAAAAATGTTCCGAAAGATTTGCCAGATTGGGGGACTACTGTGAGATTGTGTATTACACATTGTTTGCAGCTTCGAAATAAAAACAAATCTTTTTTTTTTCTCCCTTCTGGCAGTCTGTTGGTCTCTCTGTTTCTCTCACACTCATTTTTTCTTTTTTCTTTCAATCTTGAAGAAATGACAGGACAGAGATGATCTTGATTTTAATCTTCTAATGCATTTCCTTATTGCGCTGAAACACTCCCACTCTGAACATTCCTAACAAGAGGAAGTGCAGAAGAAAAAACCCACCGGGACCATTTAAATAGTCATTTTCTCATGAAGTAAAACTCACAGATAAAAAAGGAAGTCCACTGAGATTTTCTTCATCATGGGAAAATGTGAATGAAATGGCCTCTCTGAATCATACTCCTAAATAAAAGTCAGTACATAAAGTCAAAATTGAACACAGCAAACTGTCCGGCTTTACTGCATTTTAGAGGAGGTGCTGTTACGAAATGCAAAGTAACTATGAACTTAGTGGAAAACAAACACTTTCACAACATCCTCCCACAGAATTAACTTAACTTCCTGTTTGTGTATGGAGTATGGGACACTGAGGGTTATGCTATTTAAACCAAAGGGCAGCAGATTCCCATCTAACAGGGGCTGGTGGGCTCTGAAAGTCTGCTGCCAGCTTCTCAGGGGAATGAAAAGTGGGTGGGAAAAGATTAAAAGAAGGAACTGAAGTAAAACATATGGAAACCCCAGCCCCCCCCCCCAACTAAGTTCAGATGGGAAAAGAAGGGTCATGTGTAAATACATATTTGACATCTATTTTATTTTTAGTCAAATGTGCAAAAAAAAAGATGCATTTCTTTCCCCAAGATGCCTCCGTTTTCTTTTGTGATGTCAGATCTACACACACACACACACACACAAAAAATCACTATCAGCTATCTGCCAAAGTTTTACTGAATTCAGCAAATAATTTTTTTTTTTAGATCATTTCTAAATTATAATTTATAAAGAAAACAATCCTTGAAACAGACCTTACAGATGAACCTTCAAGCAGCGGAAAGACATGTTAACTAAACTATGTTGTTGCTTCCTTAATCCAGTCTCTGATCTGTAAATACAGTGAATGCTCTCCAACTTGAGAAAATGAAAGGACAGTGAATGACAGAGAAAATATGAAGGAAAATACCGACTTCTTTCTCTTGTTGGACGCGTTAATTCTGAGAATTCTGTCTTTAAGTGTTTGTGTGATCTTGTAATACTCAGATCCACTAAGAGGATTGTAGAGTGTAGTTGGAGCTAAATATTCCATCATCACAGGGATTTCCAAAACGGGAAGACCTTTAGATAACAATCAGACCCCCACCCTTCAGCCTTTGCTTTTGCTTGTGGGCACTTTCTGTAGCACCCAAACACAGCAGACCATCTTGTCTAGCACATTTAAACAGTGTTTGGACACTTTTCCTCAGCTGTGAGACATGATAATGTTCTGTTTTTGGGCAGCGCCTCTGGAATGTAAACAACCCGCTGCCCACTCATAAACAGAAGACTGCATAACAACTGTGTAACAGTGTTAGGAAGCCTAATGAAATACAGTTAAGTCTCAATTTCCACATGTAAATCTCATCAAATTTGCAGCCATTTATTTATCATTATATTATTACTAATGGATTTTAATTTCTCATGGGGAATTACTTTAATGAACTGTGGTTATTTCTGTTTATTTGATTAGCAGTGTGTGTATCTTTGTGTTAACATTCTGTAGCCTTTAGCCACTGAACTGAAGCGGTTTGTCTTTTCTTAACAGCCCTTCCCTTCTGTTTTTGTCAAATTCATGTAATCCAGATGTTTTGTGTGTTTCTTCAGATAGATCACATTAATTAAAGCCAAACCAACCAACCTCAAAATACAACTGAGCTATATTTCTGACAACTTTAAAGCAGGCCTGCTCAATGATGGAAAATCCAAACATGGTCAAACAGCTAGAAAACCAACCTTACAACCCAAATCCACTGAGCACTGTGACGACAGTTAAACCAGCCTCTGTCTACCAGCAGTGCCAACTGAGAGCTGCAGCCTTCTATTTTTGTGGTGTGATGAATGAGTCAACTGTGAAGATGACATGAAAGTTTCAGCAAATCATTGAGGCTGTAACCTGTAATGTGCTGGTTTATAACCAGCAAAAATGCTTAAAATATGTAAAGGTGAGCATGGCTTGGTGCAGGATCTCAGTCAAAAAGCAGTGAAAACGAAATTTCAGGTTTCCTGACTACAGAGAAAATCAAATGCACTATTTGCTTTCTGGTGTATTGGTTTATTAAATACTAACATGTAAATTCACATAATATTATCGCAGACTGAAAAGCTGCTCATATTGTAAGACTTTATCCAGACAACATGGAACAATGGATTTTATTTAGCATTGCCGGCGGTGTGGTGCAGCATCGCAACGTCAAGCTCACAACTTTGGTCCAGTCTGAAATCTCTCAACAACCACTCAGTGGATTACCATTAAAGACATTCATGGTGCCCAGATGTGCACTCTTGTTGTCAGTGAACAGCGAATTAAGCAAATAGCTCTTGCTCCTAATGAATATTCTTGTGAAATTGGATGTGATCCATTCTGCATATGATCGACTGCAAACAACAATATAGAGCTTTGTTGGCACAGCTACCGAGTGGTTCAGAGAGCTGAAGACGAGCAGACAGCATGTGCCAGAGGTGACCAGACAGACTGCATGCAAAACATTGTTGTTATATATCAAATAATGGCAAAATCCCTAGTGTGAATTGGGGAATCCTAAACAAACATGTTACATACAGTATTATTACAGGCAGTATTATTGGAAGGCGTAACATACATTTTCATTGCTATGCAGATGATACCCAGCTTTATCTGTCCAAGAAGCCAGATGACACATCAATTAGTTAAACTGCAGGAATGTCTTAAAGACATAAAGACCAGGATGACCTCTAATTTCCTGCTTCTAAATTTAGATAAAACTGAAGTTATTGTACTCAGCCCTACAAATCTTAGAAACATGGTGTCTAACCAGATATTCACACTGGATGGTATTACCTTGTATTACCTCCAGTAACACCATGGGGAATCTTGGAATCAGTTTTTACCAGGATATGTCCTTCAGTGCACATATGATACAAATATGTAGGACTGCTTTCTTGCATTTGCACAATATCTTTAAAATTAGAAACATCCTGTCTCAGAATGATGCTGAAAAACTAGTTCAGGCATTTATTACTTCTAGGATGGATTGTTGTTATTCATTATTATCACATTGTCCTAAAAACTCACTGAAAAGTCTTCAGTTGATCCAAAATGCTGCAGCTAGAGTACTGACAGGGACTAGAAAGAGAGAGCATATTTCTCCCATATTGGCGTCTCTTCATTGGCTCCCTGTTAAATCTAGAATAGAATTTAAAATACTTCTCCTCACATGCAAGGTCTTGAATAATCAGGCCCCCAAGACCTCATAGTACCATATCATCCCAGTAGCCCCTTGCTGGGGGCTTCTCGTGATGCACTGATTGTTTCTTCATCTTTTCTCTCTGCATTTAATTATTAGTTATTATAAATCTCTGGCTCTCTTCCACAGTGTATGCTTTGTCCTGTCTCCCTCCCTTCACCCCCATCTGGTCACGGGAGATGCTGCCCCTCCCTTCTGGAGGTTTCTGCCTCCTGAAAGGGAGTTTTTCTTTCCCCCTATTGCCAACTGCTTGCTCATAGGGGGTGGTCTGATTGTTGTGTTTTTCTTTCTATTATTGTAGGGTCTTTACCTTACAATAAAAAGCACCTTGAGCCAACTGCTGTTGTGATTTGGTGCTATATAAATAAAAATGAATTGCTCTGTGACCTAGAGGGACAAAACCTGTGGCAGATGGAGAACTGCTGTGCCAAGCTCAGCAAGACTGCAGAGCAGAAAAACAACTACAAACTGCAGTTTGTGGAGTTGGAGTCCATCTGTGGGACTAAAGGCTCTCTGGAGAGGCAGCTGGTTACTGTCAGTTATAGTGTTCACAAAGTACTTGCAAATTAAAATACTTGCAGAGAAACACCTTATATAAGGTATTGTTTACCATGTGTGCCTTCTTTGGGTTGACAGAGGTTCTCACAACATTCAAACCCTGCTAAAGCCACAGGCATAATCCAAACCCGTGAGAAAAACTGCTAAAAAAGATGTATTCTTTTCTAGTTGTCAGCAGGGGGTGAGTCCATTGACTATGAGAGAATTGCCCTAATTCTCACTTGATTTATTACATCAGGAAACATCGTCCTAGTTTCAAGCTTTAATTAATATAGAATGCTATTTTTTTTTAAATTATGGTCCAGTTCAGAGGGCGTAGCTACCTTCAGGCTGACAAGATAATGCCATATGATCATGCAGTGTCTTCGATCCTCAGTCAGAACAACAAAACAACAAGCTGGTGATGGCCAAAATGCTCAGCACGAGGCTTCAAGGCAGAAATTCCCTAACTTTCAGTGGCTATGTGCATCCGTTATAAAGTGTGTGATCCCTAGCAGCATCAGCTACACTTTGTGATTAATGTGCAACTGTATGCTATCAGTCTGAACTAAAACATTATACATGCAAAAGCATGCGTAGCATGTTGACAACAGCTTTAGCTCAAAAAACATGGACCTAAGCAGGGCCTTGCATAGATTTGCACGTGGGTCATATTTCAGTGTGTTCCACACCAGATGCTCAGCAATTACATTATGGCTTAAAAAGTAATACAAAGTGCTAGCAAAAAAACTCAATATCACATGTCCTTTAACAATTTTTGCACAGATTTATAATTTCTTGTTTGTTGTCAGGAGTTTGCATGTTCTTCCTGTGTCTGCATGGTTCTCTCCAGGTACTCGGCTTCCTCCCACAGTCCATGGCATGCAGGTTAGGTAAACTGGTGATTCTAAATTTTCCATGGATGTGAATGTGAGTGTGAATGGTTGTCTGTCTCTCTGTGTTAGCCCTCTGACAAGACAACCTGGCAACCTGTCCCCCCCCCCCAGACCCTGAATTGAATAAGTGGAAGAAAATGGATGGATGGATGTTTGCTGTCACATTTGCTGTGTCCTAAGCCCAGTCTTTAGTGCAGCGCAAGAACGTAGCAGTGGTGGGTAAATCTCACAGAGCATCAATCAGTGGACTCCAGTCCAAACACATGTTCAACGCACATTCTCCTGTTCCTTCTCCGCGCCACAGATTGCAGGCATGGCTCTCATCTAAGGGACAATAACAAGGCAGTTAAGAGCAGCAGGACCGAGTTCAGTCCTACTCAGAGACACTAAATCAATCTGTCCCAAATAAACACTGGGCTTTTACGCCATTTGCTCATCCTGAAGCCTGAGTTTGGAAAGTAACATCTCTAATTTATTACAATCCAATGACAAACAGATGAAGACTTTATGTTACCTAGAAGGAAGACAGTGCTGTCAGTGCACTCATGAGTTGAAATATCTTTGCTCTTCTCCACATTTCTGCTGGTTATCATTTTCTCTTTGTCTGTGAAATCTAAACATTCCTTCCTGGAATTAGGAGGAGCTATTTTTAGGGTTTCAGCATATTTCAGAGAAATATTTTGCACAAATTATTGCAGCTTTTTAAAGACAGAGTAACTTTGCAATTTTCTGTTTAAGTTCAAACTTCTAATAAACCCACTGAAATCCCTGTTCTTTTAACGACGCTCAGTCGTTTAGTATATTATGCTTAAATAAATTTCAGTTTAGTTGATATATGCCCAGTGCACACAAAGTGAGAGCTGCCAGTTTGGGAAGACTCAACAGTAGGTTAATCAAGTCCATGTGATAAATTATAAAGACATGGTATTAAAAAAAATAATGCTTTAGCATTAGTGTACACTGTGTTTTCGTACTAACTGTGAACTAACTTTGTTCACTCTGCACAAGAAAATTACTTTTTAATGGCATTTAATTAGTCTTATGTCCATAAAAACCATTTGTCAGCCAAAGAACAGAATCTGCACAGAAATTCATCCTTGTGGGGACATTTTCTGCTCTATAAGCATGCAGATATGCAGCCATTTACAAACGCTTTGGTTTCTTTGTTTAATGGGGCAGATGTGCCAAACATGGCCTGCCACTTTACATATCTGCTTGTTGGGAACTTTGAAAAGAAAAATCCAAGTTTTTTTTTTTTTTTTATATCCACTCATAATCTCTATGAAGACATCTGCAGGCAGTGAGACAGAAGTGTAATTACACAAAGACCTTTTCATAGGAGGATCAAGTCTGAAAAAATTCTGAGTTTTGTTTAAAATGGTTACCATAAGAATTGTGCCTTTCACATATTTTGGACAACTGGGCCCTCCTCTTCAGAATTTTCCATCTCTTCCATGTTAGAGCCTGTACACTGTAAACCCAGACATTTACTGTGGTCTAAAACATACTTTGTCACATTTAGTATATTTTTAGTCTAAAGGCTGGTCGTCATAAAAATTAGGTTCTTGCCAAAGTTAATTTATTCTTAATGTAGGTTTTCCTTTTCAAATAGATTTAAATTGTCTCACATTGAGGGTGAAGCACTGCAAACATTTACAAAAAGGAAAAATCAGGTTGCAGTTTGGGGCTGGAGTCACTCAGCAGAAGTAAGAGTGCAGAATCAGTGAGCAGAACTAATTTCATCAAATATTAAACTTGGTTTAGCAACCCGGCCGAGCAGTGCAGGATTCCGGTGAGATTTCTCCCCCAAGTCTGACTGCATGAGGAAAGCTGAAGGATCATGGGACATCTTGTACAGGAAGAGGAATGATGGTTGCCATTTTTGAAAAGTAATTAATACAAAATATACATAATCAGTCAAAAGTTTGAGCACACTTAAGTGTGTAGAGGATTTTGCAATAATCAAATCCATCACAATATTTAGTGAGAGGATGATAAAAGCAGAAGAATTGAGAAAAAAAAATGCTGAATATGCTCAGATCAACTCTACATAAAATGAATCAAATGCATCATAGTGTGGACAGTATTTTGTTTTTAGCCTTGATTGATTGTTCTTTATGCCTTACTTTTTTTTGGTCAACAATCTTGATGAGTTTTGAGAATACCTTAAATATATATGGATACATGATGAACTTTTAAGCACTTAAACTAAAGGCAGTTTGGCTTCTTTGATGCAAAGAATTTCCCAAGTTAAAGTTATCTGAAAAGCAGCTGAAGCTCTGAAAATCCAGCTCAAACCCAGAAAGTACTGTCTGTTAGGCTCTATTAGTCATCTTCTTCACTGTTCTTGCACTAAGAGACTGCATGAATTTTATTTGGAGAAAGTGGAGATTCTGTTCTTGCCGTGAACATTTTAGGGCTATGGCAGGTGCTGTATATAAAGGCAGGGCCTTTAATGGGTGAACCGAATCAGGGAAGATGTTTTTGGAGGTAAAATAAAGTGCATTACCCACGGGCAACCAATGGGTTGGCACTATCCCATCGCCTCCACTCAGCTCCTCCAGCTGAGGCATACTTAGCACCATTCATAATGCATGGTCACCCCCCCAACACACACAGGCCTGTCATGGCTCGTTCCCTTCGACAACTCAGCCCAGCTCTACTTTTGCCCCTAAGAGGATGCAAACGGTTGCATAATTTAGATGCTACCCGCTGTTTTCAGGGCTCATCTCTTATCAAAAATGTAACAGACTGAGTTTCTGGGGGATTTTTATCTAACGGGGGCAATGGAAGACGCTCTAGTTGAGACAATGGACTTTAACACAGTATAAAACTTCCCAAACTTTTTCTGTGCAACTTTTTCTGAAACATGATGATATCATGTATTGCTGTCTACATGGGTACAGCTCATAAAGCCTGAGCATGGGATGAGGAATGAAGACATAAGGTGTAACTTAAAAACAAAACAGTGCAGATTCATTTAAAAGGCTAACAACAGAATCAGATCTCAGCTTAAGCCTTCACAGACTAGTCTATTGTATTTTATTAAGAAATGTTTCTTTTTTGTTACTTCATACAGTTAGGTCTATAAATTGTTGAACAAAGACATTTTTTTGTAGTTTTGCCTCTGTACACCACCACAGAGGGGATTTTTAGTCAAATAATCAATATGTGACTTTCAGCTTTAATTCAAAGGGTTTACGAAAAACTTTGTATTGACAATTTAGGAATTACACACATTTTTATACATAGTAAGTAATTGGACAATTGATTGACAAGCAGTTTCATGGATAGGTGAGGCTTGTTCCCTTGTTATTTCATGAAGTAGACATAATATCTGAAATTGATTTAAAGTGTTGAATTTGTCTTTTATAGCTCTTCACTGTAATTTTACATATGAAGCCCAAAGACATGCCACTGCCAGAAACGGAGCCCATCATTAGGCTGAGAAAACAAAGTAATCCTATCAGAACAATGGCAAGGACTTTAGGAGTCACCAAAGTCAACAGTCTGGTTCATTCACACAAAGAAGGAATGCACTGGCCAGCTCAGCAACACCAAAAAGCCTGAAAGACCACAGAAGACAACTAATGTGTATGATGACAGAATGAATTCCATGGTTAAGAAAAATAACTTCACAACATATAAGCAAGTCAAGAACGTGCTCGAGGAGGTAGGCGTGTCATTGTCAAAGAAATCAAAAGATGCCTTCATGAATGGCAAAACTGGTGCAAACCACTGGCTACACTCAGGAACAAAAAAGGTCAGATTAGACTGTAGCAGAAAACATCTGAAAGCACCTGTGCGGTTCTGAAAAATCATCTTTGGACAGATGAAACCAAGAACTTTTACCAGAATGATGGGAAGAGAAAATTATGGAGAAGGCGAGCTCATGATCTGAAGCATACCACATCATCTGTCTAACATGGTGGAAGCAATGTTAGACACACATATATATATATACACACATATATATATATATGTGTGTGTGTGTGTAAAACCCCTTAAAGTCTGCACTTCAGTCACATGTTGATTGTTTGATTTAAACTCCATTGTGCTGGGGGTAAAGCGGAAAGAAGCAAAACTATAAAAATTTTGCAGTGGACCAAACTGTAGAATAATATTCTCTATGAGATATCTTTAAACAACTAAATATGTGTCTCAGCATGAAGTGGTGGTAGAATCAAAGTATATCACATTAAATAAATGAGAGTATTGTTTCAATGGAATTGATAAAGAGAAACAAAAGGGCCTATTGAGGTGACTCTTGCAGCCGGTGTGGCCATCTGCAGCCGGGGAAGGTCAAGGTGAGTGAGGCCACAAGGAGAGAAGGATAGAGCAATATTTAAGACAGGAGGCAAATACCTGACCTCATTCTATTAAAGAAAAGACATGTTTGTGAGGAATGTGTAGATTGATATTGCAGAGAAGTTTTCTTTTGTTTCATTTCATCATCGCTGTGGAAAGATTAAAATACAAAAAGCCACTTTACTGCATAAAAATCTTTTTATTTATCTCTTAAATCAGACACAGTGGTAATGTCACCTATACATGACTGGACTGGTGTTGATTAACATCAAAACTGGATTCAAATAAACCATTTACAAATTATTTTAAGTGCACTGACCCTGGTGCAGTGGTGGCAGCAGCAGTAGTTTTCATAAACAGGTAGAAGATAACAGGGATCTCCATAATCAGACCAACTATGAATCATAAGCTTGATGTCATTACAAACAAAGAACTTGTAGCATGTAATGCATACATTTTAAAGGTATGATATGGGAGGAAGAAAACTTAATGGGCAATATGAACATCAGGCAGATGGAAGTAAATACATTGCTCAAAAAATGAAAGAAGCACTTTTTAATTAGAGTATTATATCAAGCAAATAAAACTCTGGGATATTGATCTGGTCAGTTAAGTAGCAGAGGGGGTTGTTAATCAGTTTCAGCTGCTTTGGTGTTAATGAAATTAACAACACTAGAGGGGCAACAGTGAGACAACCCCCAAAACAGGAATGGTTTTACAGGTGGAGAACACTGACATTTTTCCCCTCCTCATCTTTTCTGATTGTTTTTTTCACTAGCTTTGCATTTGGCTAGGGTCAGAGTCACTACTGGTAACATGAGGTGATACCTGGACCCTACAGGTTGCACAGATAGTCCAACTCCTCCGGGAAGGCACATCAAAACGTGCCATTGTCAGAAGGTTTGCTGTGTCTCCCAGCACAGACTCAAGAACATGGAGGAGATTCCAGGACACATGCAGTTACTCTAGGAGAGCTGGAAAAGACTGTAGAACGTCCTTAACCCATCAGCAGGACTGATACTGCTCCTTTGTGCATGGAGGAAGAGGATGACTGCCAGAGCTACAAAATGAAAGTTGAATGTGCTGACAACAAAATCACATAAAAATCATCAATGGAAATCAAATTTATTAACCAATGGAGGCCTGGATTTGGAGTCACACACAAAATTAAAGTGGAAAAACACACTACAGGCTGATCCAACTTTGATGAGGCTCAGTATTGTGTGTGGCCTCCACGTGCCTGTGTGACCTCCCTACAATGCCTGGGCATGCTCCTGATGAGGTGGCGGGAGGTCTCCTGAGGGATCTCCTCCCAGACCTGGACTAAAGCATCCGCCAACTCCTGGACAGTCTGTGGTGCAACGGGATCTTGGTGGATGGAGCGAGACACGATGTCCCAGATGTGCTCAATTGGATTCAGGTCTGGGGAACGGGCGGGCCAGTCCATAGCTTCAGTGTCTTCATCTTGCAGGAACTGCTGACACACTCCAGCCACATGAGGTCTAGCATTGTCCTGCATTAGGAGGAACCCAGGGCCAACCGCATCAGCATATGGTCTCACAAGGGGTCTGAGGATCTCATCTCGTACCTAATGGCAGTCATGCTACCTCTGGCGAGCACATGGAGGGCTGTGCGGCCCTCCAAAGAAATGCCACCCCACACCATTACTGACCCACTGCCAAACCGGTCATGCTGAAGGATGTTGCAGGCAGCAGATCGCTCTCTACGGCGTCTCCAGACTCTGTCACGTCTGTCACATGTTCTCAGAGTGAACCTGTTTTCATCTGTGAAGAGCACAGGGCGCCAGTGGTGAATTTGCCAATCCTGGTGTTCTCTGGCAAATGCCAAGCATCCTGCACAGTGTTGGGCTGTGAGCACAACCCCCATCTATGGACGTTGAGCCCTCATACCATCCTCATGGAGTCGGTTTCTAACCGTTTGTGCAGACACATGCACATTTGTGGCCTGCTGGAGATCATTTTGCAGGGCTCTGGCAGTGCTCCTCCTGTTCCTCCTTGCACAAAGGTGGAGGTAGCGGTCCTGCTGCTGGGTTGTTGCCCTCCTACAGCCTCCTCTACGTCTCCTGGTGTACTGGCCTGTCTCCTGGTAGCACCTCCAGCCTCTGGACACTACGCTGACAGACACAGCAAACCTTCTTGCTACAGCTCGCATTGATGTGCCATCCTGGATGAGCTGCACTACCTGAGCCACTTGTGTGGGTTGTAGAGTCCGTCTCATGCTACCATAAGTGTGAAAGCACCACCAACATTCAAAAGTGACCAAAACATCAGCCAGAAAGCATAGGTACTAAGAAGTGTTCTGTGGTCCCCACCTGCAGAACCACTCCTTTATTGAGTGTGTCTTGCTCATTGCCAATAATTTCCACCTGTTGTCTATTCCATTTGCACAACAGCATGTGAAATTGATTGTCAACCAGTGTTGCTTCCTAAGTGGACAGTTTGATTTCACAGAAGTTTGATTTACTTGGAGTTATATTGTGTTGTTTAAAAGTTCCCTTTATTTTTTTGAGCAGTGTAGTTTGGGCCTGTCACTAAGCTGGAAAGCAGCCTGGAAATGCATCAAGTATGGTTTATATGAAGTCAGGTAACCCTGTACCCTGGTTCTGATCACACTCAGGATATACTCTTTAGATGAGAAAACAGGTTTCAGATCATTTGTGTGCAGGTGTGTCTGTTTAAACTCCATATTCAGCCTGTGTTTGGCATTTCTGCACTGAATGACTTACCTTTGCAGTTAATGATGAACCCAGTTTGGTGTCTGGCTTACTTATCAGTGTTGTGGAAGACAATAACAACTAAAATGTACTATTTAGCAGAGTTTATTTTCTCTCTTTTTTATGTTTTGTGGAAAAAGATGCTTCCAGTCAATATTATAAATCAGGTGCTTGAATAGATTTCAAAGAATGTGTGTTGTAACTATTAAAGGCTCTGGCACACAAATAGGGAGCAAATAATAAAAGCTTACAACATCTATTACAGTCTGAATATTTAAGGTTTTCTCCAGGTGTGAAAAGGGTTTAAAGTTTTATTCTGTGTTGAAACTAAGTATGTGATACATTTTACAAAAACAAACAAAAAAACCCCTCAAAAACATGGATCACAAGCTGACCTTTGTAACTGGATCACCTCTACACACAATAGGAGTTCATTCACAGGACCTTATTAGGCAAGGAGCAGAAACAGAGGTGCACATGTGAATAATATGTAACTGTGGTGAAAAATGATGACAAAATGATGACAACAGCCCACCTAAACAGAGAACAGTTTCAAATAAATAGCCTCCAATACACTGACACTGCAGTGCTTGTTTGAGATATATGACTTGTAACTGTGTGTCATCAAAAAGTCCTTTTTTTTCTTTTTTTCAGAGACTGCAACTTTATATGAGCTCGATTGGCTTGACCTCATGTTATTTTACAGACCTGACAATTCACCTGAAAGCAGCACGAGTATTTTAACTCTTTATTGGAGTTAAAATAGGAAAATGACAAAGTTAAAGTTGTATTTTTTCTTTCTTTTTTTTTTCTTTTTTGGACAAGGACCATGTAATATTATTTCAAGGCCATGTAAATATTTTGCCCCAAATATCTGCCAATATAGTATAATGCACCACAAAACCTGCTATTATGTGCCAGCAGCAACATAGCCTCATTTACTTCTCCATAATAGGTCATATCAGGAGCAAGGCTTGTAATTATTGTTTACTGCTCCCTGACTCCATTTATGGTGAACCGTCTTGATCTGGTGGTGAGCAGCGAGCCTGCAATCTCCAGGATTTGCAGGCTGCTCTCAAAATTACTGCCACGGATGAGAAGATTATTTAATTCCTGATTCCCAGTAAGGTCAGGATTTCACACATCAGTGAGCAGCCTTGGCTTTAAATAGGAGCTTGATGGTAAATGGTAAGGTCAGTAAAAGAAGTAATGTTGATTAAAGACACTCACTCCCCTTTATGTACATGCAAGGTTACCAGTTCAGAGTTTCTACATGACAACTATCTGGTGTAAGTGCAGGTTTGTTATTATAGGAGTTACCTATAAAAGCTCAAAGTGGATGCTGCACAGTGGTAGCACAGATTACTGGAGTTATTACTTTAGGGCTGATAAAGCTATTATTTATAATTGCCATTCTTTCCAAATTGACACAGCCAGTAAGGCTTTTATGGCTGGAAAGCCATGTACTTCATCTCATCCAGAAAGATGTAGCAGATCCAGTTCAGTAGCTGAATGAGTTTAATTTGGTGCTGCACTTAATTTTAAAGAACTGCTGAACTTTGAGCTTCACTTCATGGATCAGAATATGTGTTAAAGAAGACTAAACCTTACTGTTTTTCCTCCTCTGAACACTATAGAATAAATGATCCTGTGCATTTTAAAACTCTTGATCCTTCTTAAGTAAAACTGTCAATGTTACCTTGTTTAAAAACTCAGACCTGGGACATCCTGGTGGCCGGTGCCTTCCCCTGTTTGTGTCTGGCCTCTGACCTTCATTGCATGCTCATTTCCTGTCAATCTGCTATTTCCTCTTATCTAAAAAATGAAGAAAAAGAACAGAAAGATTACACTAAAAAAAAAAAAAAAAAGCAGGCTTCTCTTTCTTGTTACTTTGTCACCCACTTTAATGAATGTTTCTTTAAAAAGATTTATTTAGCACAAACCATTTTGACTCATTTTTTTTAATGCAGTTAAGGGCTTTACATGCAACAATAAGAACATAAATTATTTGTTTTGAGTCTAGTTATTTAGGAACAACTGGTCACAAGATCTTGGCCCAGCTATTTGGTTATAGGTTCAGAGATATAGTGTAAGAAGGTGCCGTGCTGTAGCATGACTAAAAACCATGCCTGTCCCATACTGAACCAGCTTCAGCCTCACTTAAACAGGGAAATGAAGAACTGCAGTAATCCAGGTGGGACTAGGTGAAACACTGAACTGATTTCGGCAGTCATTGAACACACAGTCATAGCACTGCATCAGTGCAAACATAAGTCCAAAGTGTGGATGGTTCGGGGTCGACGAGCTGCAAGTCTGTGTCTCCTGAGCTATAAACCATCTTGGACTTGCTGCCAGTGATAGGCGGCTTAAACTCAGGATCAGCGATGGGATCAAAGGCTTCAAAAAGGCAGCAAGTCTCATGTTATGCTTAGCCTCTTACGCTAACTAGTGTGTTTCTCTTCTGGGACTGGGGGGGAGATTGAAAGAGGACTGCACTGCAGGGTCACTCCCCCTTGTTCCTGTCTTCTTCAGCCCCTCATCCTCCCTCTTTTCTCTCTTTCACTCTTCCTTCCTCCTCTATCATCTCCTCCTCCTGTTCCCGCTGCTCCTCCTCCAGTGTGAGCAGGATAACAACCCGCCTGCCTCTTGTTTGGATAAGTTAATGCTGAGATGTCAGCCTGGATTCTGATATATACCACCTGCCTTGGCCTCTGGCTGACCTTGTACTCCGGCTCCCACTGCAGAAACATTCCAGTGCTTTTCTGGTGCTGTGTTTACACTGCAACAGATTGCTGTGTGCTGCCTATCTGTTTCATCACAGTGGACAGTGGTGGGCCTTCACGAGTCATCCCAGTATGCTCGTGTTGTTCTGAAGGATATGTGGCCCTCAAGATGAGTTGCTCTCATTAAAGAGTGTCACCTGAAATTTTAGACTGAGAAGTTAAATTTCCTTTTTTAAAATGTAGATTTAAACAAACGGGGGGCATGTTTGCTCCCCAGAATTTTTTGGCCCCAGTTCAGGAGAGGAAGCCGGCAAGCAGCCAAAATCCTCCCCCTTGACGCTATGACCACACTACGCCGGCCCTTTAAGAATTTGAACAGCTGATTTACGTTTTAAATCCACGTTAGATCCAAACATCAAGCAAAAAGAAGTTTTCAATTCAGTAGCCTTTATCTTGGCTGTAGCTCAAATCCATCAGTCTTAACAGGACACACACACAAACTCTATTAACTAGAAAGTTGGCTGGGAAATGTGCGGGTTTTTTTTTTTTGTGTTGCTGTGTTTAGGAAAAAGGAAGACATGTTTTTCTGCCAGCATCTGGCTGGCGCTGTTTGATAGCAGTTAAGGTGGAGTTTGTGACCAGGCTACTCTGTTTATCTTCTGCATGACTGACAATATTCAGTTTAGCATCTCGTTCAGCAATCAAAATTAAACAAAAACAAACCAATGTATTTATTTATTTCTCTTGCAAGACTTTTGACCAGGCATCTAAAGTGTTTGATTTACTTCTACTTTTTTCCGCTGAGGAATCCGGCCATTTGTGTCTCAGGCTGAGATAGAGATGAGGACTGACAACTTTTGTAATTCACTACTCCCTCTGTCTTAGGAAATAATCCCTGGATCGTTTACTGATGAGGCTTTCAAAGAGCTCTCAGGTCACCACATTACTGATCCATCCACAGAGGCTCCCCATCAAATCCATAATTCATTTCAAGATTCTGGGGATTATGTTTTTAGAGTCCTCTATGGTCAGGTACTTGCCTACATGAGAGATCTACTGCCATCCTTGTTTCACCTATAGGTCGCTCTGTCTATCTATCTGATAATATAAAACTTATGGAGTAGAACTGGAGGAGGGGTAACATGAATTTCCTATATTCTCTAAGGAAATATATTTAGACTCCCAGCAAAATGAATGGTCCTGCCATTTTTCAAATCAAATACTTGTTGCTGGGCATTCACTGCTGCCACCTTCACTGGCTGTTTGTTAATGGGTTTTGCTGCCTTCAGTTTCGTCACAGTTGAGCCTGTGAAAATAGCTCAACTGTGTACAAAAAAAATTCCTGCATTTCCCAAACCTGTAACATCTCTATATACAACATTCAGAACAACTGGATTTTGCGCCAGAGCACCAACACCTTAAACCAGAACAAAGAAAGACGAAACAGAAACCTGGGGCTCTCAATGCCAGGAAAGCCAGACCAGTGCTGACTTTGGTCTTCTTATCCCTCTTTGTCTGAGGCCTTTCAACCAAAACATGTTGTTTCTCCAGTGGAGGAAAATCTGAAAGGTCACCCCAAGCTGAAAGCGCTGGACTGCACTCTACCATCTTGCTTTTACAATGCAGTTCGGGAGGCCATACTCGACACTCATTATAAACAAAAAGAAGCCAACAGATTCAAAGGGAGGGCCGCACATGGGGTGAGTTCATTCTCCGCTAATGATGCCATCACTGCAATATGTCTCTATTTATAGAAACACTGATGCAATATTTTTAAACCCACTGAAATAAAGCTGAAAATCCAAACTAATGAGTGTTGATTGCTTCACTGTGTTGATGCACAGAAGCAAAATTTCATATATTGTCCCTGTCCAAGTGAATCTGAACCTATAGAGAATGCTGTCTTATACTGCTGATGGCACAAGGTAATATACACAGCATTGTTTTGACAAATGTGTTGAACTTAAACAGAAGTTGAAAATCAATAGCTGAATTAAAAACACAAGTATTTACCATTCGTGCCCCATAATCTTTCCAGGTGATGTGAAAAGACTAAAAAGATAACTCTATAGAAAGAAATGTAAAGAAAAATATAAATTAAGAGTAAACTAAAAAAAAAAACAAAAAAAAAAAAACACTAATCAGAAGAGTTCCTTAACTGATTGGAGCTGTGCTGAGATGTTTTGCGTCTGTACAGTAGCTATGAGATTAACCTTCTAGTAACATGTGCTGTAGCATTAACAGCAGCTGGTTGTAGTACAGTCATGACCACCTACTTAGTTTGTAACTAGGTGCCCATTATTGGTCACACACCAATGAAACATTAACTCCCTCTTTAAATCATGACCTCCAACATTTCTGTTTGAGTACACAAAACTGATAACAAAATGACAACTGTCTAATCACTTATGATCATATGTGATTTATTTCAAACTGACTATATTAAAATGACTTTGCCTTTAGACCTGTCTGCACTCATCACTGTGCTCAGTAATGTCTTGGTCACTGACTGATGGCTGTTAACCTAATTGTGGTGGTTATTTTTCATAGTTTATGGTGATGGCTGAGCACTATTTTGAGATAGAAATGTTGCTGTAACTCTATGAGAACAATTAAGAGCACGTTTCCTAACACAGACCAGAAAGACGTGGCCCGGAATATATTTGAAAAGTGAACACGTTTGCCATCAAGTGGTAAGTAGATGAAATTACACAGGAAGTCAAACGGCAATGGAGGCTCAACGTCCAGCAGTAGACACAAGAAACTATTTTTAACACTCAGCATCGCATAACACTTGGCTTCATGTTATGGAAGAAAACGTTATGTAAGACACATGGCAAATATTTATTTTCCTCTCTGGGAAAACGAGTAAATAACTCCTATTTTTTTTTTTTTTTTATTAATAACCTGTAACCAAGGTTTCAGAGACACATGCACTTGAACATGTTGGTTCTTTTAAAGCTTTTATTTTTGAAAACTGGAGGCTTTTAATCAAGACAGAGTCTCTTAATTTGTTGAATGAAATTGTCAGTCGGTGCACTGCTTCTTACATTGATATCGTTCTGTGTTTTATTGTGTAAATAAAAAGGTTCACGTGTGACACATACACAGAAATCAACACTTCCGACAGTTTCCAAATGTTTAATGTAAAAGACAAAACAATACAGGTTTTGGTGACACGGGTGAAAAGAAAATTATTATTTTGCTCATTTGTCCTTTTCCTTCTGCTCCTTCTCCTTTTTGTCTTTTTCAGCCTTTGCCTCTTCGGCCTCGTGGCGCTTGATGAGTTCCTCCACCTCTTTCTGTTTCAGCACTTTGATTTTTGTCTTCCCATCTTCCCGTGTCAGGGTGGCAATCTCCACTGAAACAGTCAGTGCGATACAGTGTTTTACTGTCGTATGCGGCACACAGTTTCTCTTAAAACATCATTAGCAACAAGGCAGGAAACAATTTGGGTCCACTGATTGGTAAGTGGGAATTACAGTAAGAAAGTCCTTTTGCACCTCACCTTTCTCTGCTGACAGCTTGCTGACATCCATCGTTTTGTTGAGGACTTTGACAGCCAAAGCCAGAGCAGAGGACAGAGTCATCTCTCCCTCTTTGTAGTCCTGCTTCAGCATGGATACAGCAGCCTGAAGCCAACAAGTCCATGAGTCAAACGCCAGGAAAACAGTGCAGTAAAAGAAGAGGAAAAAAAAAAATGGTGGATACATTTGTCACTTAGGCCTCTAAATTTTCATTGAACATTGCTCTGAATTTTATGAAACAAATATTTAGAAAATACATTTCTACATCAGTTTAACCACATCAAAGGCAAAATAAAATCTAAGAAACTAAAAGAAATAAAGGAATATCATGTAAGCTGCTGACATTCAAGACTACAATCAATTTTGTTTCTCACTGCCTGGTGTATGTAATGAGATCATTTTCAGACTTACAGCGCTGTTGTTGCCAATGCAGGTTGCCTTCCAGCCTCCGTAGTTGCCGCTGGGGTCACTTTGGTACAACTGGAAACCGTAATGTTTGTCCCAGCCCATGTACAGCAGAGAAACGCCAAATGGCCTCTTACCTGTCAAGACAAACCTCACAGCTGTTCGAAAATGTCAAAGTACCTGTTTTTGTGTTGTAACACAGAGTTGAGAGCTTCTTTACGAGACATGAGATTTGACAAAAAGGTAAAAAAGTCGATGCTGTGGAGAGACATTTAAAACCAGGAGTGCTCCTGACGACTAATTTAATAGTTGTTTAAATGATGGGCGAAAATATAAACTAGCTGATTGGTCTAAAACACAAAACACACCTGGCTGGTTACACCCGGCTCCGGTTGCTTGGTAATATTCCATTTTTTTCCTGACACAACTGACATACAACTGCTCATTTCTTTACATCAAAGTACTGCAGAACCATGCAAGAGTGAGGGCTGATTAAACGAGTGCATCCCTGTATAAAACATCTTAAATATTAGGACACTGAGCGGATTTGCTCCGATGAGCAATGTAAAAGGCATGAGCACTAAAGTAGATAAGCTGACCGCTGTGCATCTTACCTCCAAACTGTGTGTAGGCTTGCTTAATGTCACACAGAGCTGTGACCAGCTGCTCGCAGGGTATTGGCTCCTGGTACTGCAATAAATACCTAAGAAGAATTGAAATTGGTTAATGGCTGGTGTGAAAGCGATTAATAGCTAGAATTCAGATCATTTTAGTGATAACATAATTGAAGTCCGAAGATTCATTTTGAAAGTGTGCTAATTTAAATGTACACATATTAAGGCTTTTTTGTGTATCTATGGGTATGAAAACACCTGTTGGTAGTGGTTACATCAGCCTGAATTCACCATTATCACTTTGAGCAAATAAATACATTTCTAATCACTACTACTGGCTAACAGGTTTCTTCTCCTTCTTCTTTCAGCTGCTCTCTTTAAAGGATCACCACAGCTTCATTTCCTCCATCTCACTCTCTCCCTAGCATCCTCCTCTGTCACACCAACCCTCTGCATGTCCTCCTTCACAAAATCCATGAATCTCCTCTGAGGTCTTCCTCTTTTTTCTCCTGCTTGTCAGCTACATAATCAACATCTTTTATCCATTATATCCACTGTCTCCTCTCTGCACATGCCCAAACCATCTCAGCCTTGCCTCTCTAACTATCTCCAAACCGCTCAACCTGAGCTGTCCCTCTGATACTCATTTATAATCTTGTCCACCTTGGCAACTCCCAGTGAAAATCTTAGCATCTTCAACTCATTTAACGAGGAAAAACAAACAACAACAACAACAACAAAAAAACCCTTTAAATATGATGAATACTGAAAACAGATTTTTTTGGTACAGCCATAAAATTGCTGGCTTGGCTTCTTCTGAAACTCACCTCTGTGCGATTAGCCGCAGCTCATTTGTCAGTACATTAGCATCTGATGTGATCCCAGCAACGCTGCAGGCCATGTCTCTGAAAACATGATCACGCACACACAACGTTAACCATAACAAAATGAGCAACTACATTTTGACAGCAAGAATCGACTGCAGCTCACTCACTCATTTAGCTTGTAGATCTTCTCCGAGAAGAAAACCTCATCGAGCAGTTTGTGGATGTTGCGTCTCTCCGCCGCCAACAGCACTCCATCATTTGCTAGGATACCCAGACACGTTCCAGCGTGACCGATCGCCTCCATTGCGTACTCGACCTGATACAGGCGGCCTGTAAATTACAATCATATTTATAAGGGAAAACATTGGATTAAAAAAAAAATTACTAATTTCTAAAACCTTTAAGACATGTTTTTGGAATACACTGGCTATTTAAAATAGTAAAGAAAACTTGTTTTGCAGCAGGTTCATTGATGATGAGAGCTCATGTTAACCCAGGGCCTTTATTTCTACTCGGCTCATAAAATCATGCGCTCGCTGTCAGTACCAGTTATGATTTGGTGTATTTGGAAAGTATGATTTGGGTTTAAAGATGCATGAAATTGATTTATAGAGAAATAAAAATAAACTCCTAAGAGTGTGATACAGTGTAATAGTAGAGGCACAGTACTGGGCCTGTTGTATTGTATTTTTTTTAGTCAGTATTTGTCTGCAAAGTCTTAAAAAAAGAAATGAAACATACCTTCAGGAGAAAATATGGTTGTCCGGGAATCATATCTGCGAGACTGAACAACAACAACACGACATTAAATACTGAGAAAACAAACAAACAAACAAACTCTTTATATTTTTAAAGCGTGTAACAGCTTCCTACCATCTTCTACGTCACTGGAAATTATCCTGAAAGTATAAAAGCAGAGCAGCAGTTAGACGCAGGCTGCAGAGGACAAGACACAAACTGTGGCGTTTCCTTTAACCAACACGAGATGTAACTGAATCCGGTGATAGAGGCAGTGAAGTTTGAAAGTTTGCTAAAGTCTGGAAACAAGTAACTGCTGAGTTTCTGAAGCAGGCTCACAACAATCCCCCGGTAGCTAGCTGTCGGCTAACTGCTTCAGCAGAATGAATCTGCAATATCTCAGCGTGCTAGCTAGCATGCTAACGAGCTGTTTCATAACAAACGAAGTCGTCTGGCTGTTCCGCGACAAACGGGAGTAAACATGTAAAATTGTGTTAAAATAGCAAATATTGTAGTGGATAATGAAGTACTGATGTATTATTTACCTCAGATAGATGAGTCTAAGGTGGCGTTCAAGCTCAGAGATCCACTACTTTCAGTTTGGCGTTTCCTCGCAAACACCGGCGCACTGCGTGAGTGAAGTAGCCGCTCAGCAGCGCCACCTCTCAGTGGGAGGACCGATCAGTCTGTGACACTGCGCAGCTCAATGGCTGCAGGAAGGTGATGTACTCTAACACCTCCTACTGGTACTTTATAAAAATCACAACTTTACCAAAACAAAAGTACCTCCTTCTACTTCTTTAGGGAATTATTTGCCCCATCTCACCCTATCCCTGGTAACCTAACAATCAAATCAATAACTCGAATTCACAATCAAATAAGAACGGCAGGCAAGATTATGGGTCACATTACCTTTAACCTCCAGGAGCTCTTTGACCAGGCGGTCGTTTTACTGGCAAATAACATCTTAACTGGCACCTCCCATGTTGTGCGCACAAAGTATTTATTGTTGAACTCAGGAAGGAGGTACAGGGTTCCTCTCTGTAAACATAACAGGTACAAACACTCATTTGTATCTCTGTCAATTAAACTCATCAATGAGCAAACGTGAAAGTTCATAGGACTAATTCTACAATGCTTTTTTACAAATTTGTATATTGTTTTAATTGTTTTTTGTATCGATGTCCAGGTAATTTTTATTGTGTTTGTCTCACTGTATTTATTGGATTTTAGTGGTTTGATTATTCTGAATGTTCTTATTTGTGCATTGGTACCCTTCCCCCCTTAAACTGAGTCAAATTTCTCCCATGGGAGATAAATAAAGAATCTTGAATGAAATCCTCCTCTGTCACACCAACCCTCTGCATGTCCTCCTTCATTACATCCATGAACCTCTTCTGAGGTCTTCCTCTTTTCCTCTTGCCTGGCAGCTCCATTTCAGCATCTTTTCTCCAGTATATCCACCATCCCTCCTCTGCACATGTCCAGACCATCTCAGCCTTGCCTCTCTAACTTTGTCTCCAAACTGCTCAACCTGAGCTGTCCCTCTGATGGACTCATTTCTAACCTTGTCCATTCTGGTCACTGCCAATGAAAATCTTAAACTGGCTTAAACAGCATGTTGTTTATAACAGGCAAACACCACACAGGAAAGCGTGACTGTGGTGGAGAAGATGAGACCACACAACATGTTTTATTGCACTGTCAGAAAAATGAGGCTGAGAGAAAACAACTGATCCAAAACCAGAAACTGGGCCTTATTGAAGAAGAAGAAGTAGAAAAGAAGAAGAAACAGCTTTTATTGTCCCACAGAGGGGAAATTTGGGTGTAACAGCAGCCGCAGTTATTATAAATATAAATAAAGATATAATAATTCACACTATTAAGAAAAGAATATATATAAAATCAACAAACAATATTAACCTTAATACTACTAATAATAACACTATATACAATGTACATGATAGATTTCAAAAGAACCCAAGAAGTGAAAACTATCATGCCATATTCGGTTTTTAAGAAAGACTCATTTGTGTCAGGATTTGAGGGTTTTTTTTTTTGTTGTTGTTGTTGTTTATTTGTTTTGAGCGATATTGTAGTCCACATGCTATACCAGTTGGTGGCGGCAATGCTCCATTTCGTTGTTTGCCAACCACCAATAAAATTGAAGCAGAATTTGTCATGCCATCTGTGGACTTTTACATACAAAAGGCAATAAAAGGAAAGTCCAGTCACACACTTATTCAGTACATTGCACAGTTACTTGATGAAGCGGTACACAGATAAGGTCATAATAGTTATAGATGGGTCAAAAGATCCAGAGTCTGGGCGCACCGGTGTGGAAGTCTTCATCCAACAACCTGGAGTTTCTATTAGGAAAAGAGCAACAGATTATCTGTCAGTATACACTGTAGAACTGGTGGCCATAATGCTGGGTTTACAGTGGGCAGAAGGAAACAATCAAGAAGATGTACTTATTGCATCAGATAGCTTGTCAGATCTAATGAGTATTAGATCTGGGAATTTGTGTAGATTAGATGTATATGAAATATATTATAGTCTGCAAAGCTTGTGAAATAGGGCTGTAAAAGTGGGTTTTCTTTGGGTTCCAGCACAGGTAGTTGTGAAAGAAAATGAGGATGTGGATATACTGGCTAAGCAGTCATTGGAAGTGTAATCTGTTGATTTACAGATACCACTGAGTAAAGCTGAAGTCAAGCGCATTATTATTATTCAAGTCTGGAAAATATGGCAGGAGCACTGGGACATTTGTGACACAGGAAGGCATCTTTGTAATATTCAAAGGCATGTTGGTCATGGGAAGAGAGTGAGTAGGAACCAGAAAGAAGAGATAGTAATCACTCGTCTTCGATTAGGACACACAGGTCTTAATAAAGCTCTCCGGTTGATAGGCAAGCACCCAAATGGACAGTGTGCGCACTGCACTGAACCGGAATCAGTTCAGCATGTACTGTTAGCGTGTCGGGCACATGACCGGGAGAGAAAGGAATTGATGGAAACTTATAAACAGCTGAAGATTATTTTCACATTGGAGGTTCTTCTTGAAAAGGGGCTGTCGCAAGTTTATGGTCATTTGATGAATTTTATGAGAAGAACGGGCTTAATAGACAGAATATAAGGGGTTTTTTGTTTTTGTTTTTTTCCGTTCACTTCCTGATCCACACCCCAGTCCAGTAGGTGGCGGTAATGCACCTTTAAGCTGGTTTGCAAACCGTCTGTAAAACCACAAGAAGAAGACGTGCAGCGTGTGATTGGCTGTTTGAGCAGCATGGCGTTTGAATGGGAGCAGGAAGATCTCTGCCAGTTAGCCCACTAGCTTGTAAGTGGTAAACTCCATGTTTTCTTGTCTTGTAGCCACTCACCGACGCTAGTTTGAGTTACACATTTTTAATCGGTTGTTGATGCGACGTTTCATGCTTGACTTACACAAATCATATGACTGAACTAAACATTGATCAGAATAGGTAAGTACTCGCTGATCTATGCTAACGTTGTTTACTCCAGCGCTAGCTCGGCGTGAGCTAAAAGATGCTAGCTAGCAGCGCTAACCAGCAGGTGGCAACTGGCACGTTTTGGTTTTTTTAGTGTGTTAGTTGCAATGTTAAGTTTAAGTGTTGTTTTTTTTTTTTGCTGAAACGCAGCCGCTCCTGCGGCTGGTTGGCTTCACCTTAGCTCAGGATCGCGGTGTTCTCTGACAGTGGGGTCAGCGACATTCTGCTGTGATGTGTTAATATCTGCGCTGTTCAGACATTTGTAAGAGTATGACAGCCACACGACTCTGTTTTTGCCAAAGCCACATGTTTTGGGTTTTTTTTTTTTTTTTTTAAGATCAACCTTTAAGCTTTGGGGCGCTAGTTTGTCTATGACATGACCCTTGAACTTCTTCACTGGCAGTCACTGTTCATCAAAAGTTTTGGTTTAATGGAAGTCCGTGAGACTCAGAAGCATGAGACTTTTTGAATTATTGAAAATTTCTGAAAGAAGATTAAAAAATGACTGAGACATGGCAATTCTAATGACAGTGATTTTCGCCTTTTTGTCCCAGACTTTGCATTACAGAAGTGCATACTTTAGGTCGGGTCCTCTTATGCAATCCTTTCTAGTTTTGTCATTAGTCATCAGAATAGAACAAAACTTTGGCAATTGGGGTTTTTGGCATGGTAAATCAAATGAGCCCAACAAAATTGATGAAAAATATAGGGATTGTTGTGAAATTCCAGTGTAAACCAATGTTGGGTAACACCCGCACCCAACAACACCTAATTTGTAAATGTTTGTATATCTTCAGATTATTTTTGGAAGCACAACACTTAGAAATATATTCAGTGATAGTGATAAAGTCACGCAGTCTCATTCATATTTCCCTGAACGCTCGCAGTGCAGCCATCAGTGTCTAATAGAATTTGATCTTACTACGTATGCGGGAGTCACCACGCTGGAATTCACTGAGCTCCTGTGAGCGACCCATTCTTTCACAGATGTTTGTAGCAGTAGTCTGCGTGCCTAGGTGACCTAAATTGGAGAGGTTATTGATGCAGTCAGGAGGATTTTCAATCCTCCTGATTGCATCAAACCTGATGAAATCAGGTTTGCGTACAAACCCCACAACACAAAAGGGTTTTATGTCACAAAGTGCTTTTCACAATGAATATTTTAAAAAAATGAATAATGTGTTTTACAAAAACTGTTCTGTTATTTTTTGTGTCAGGCAAGAATCAGTCTGATGAGGGGGCACCTACGGCTGGCAGGATGCAGCAGAAAAGGAACATCCAGATCATCGAGTGGGAGGACCTCGACAAAAGGAAGTTCTACTCTTTCGGGTTGTTCATGACAATGACAATCCGGGCCACAGTCTACCCGGCCACGCTGATCCGGACTCGACTGCAAGTGCAGAAGGGCAAATCGCTCTACGGCGGCACTTTTGATGCCTTCTTCAAGATCCTGCGGGCGGAGGGGGTGCGAGGCCTGTATCGCGGCTTCATGGTCAACACCTTCACACTTATCTCAGGCCAGGCATACATAACCACCTACGAGCTGGTGAGGAAGTATGTTTCGCAGTATTCTGAGGACAATACGGTCAAGTCGCTGGTGGCGGGGGGCTCGGCCTCCCTGGTTGCTCAGAGCATCACTGTTCCCATAGATGTCATATCTCAGCAGCTGATGATGCAGGGCCAAGGGCAGCACCTCACACGCTTTCGGCTTGACTCTAACACTGAGACTGGAAAGCCAAAAAAAGTGTTTGGCCAAACCAGGAACATTATTGCTCAGATTTTTGCTGCTGATGGCTTCAGGGGTTTCTACAGGGGATACGTGGCTTCTTTACTCACCTATATCCCGAACAGTGCTGTGTGGTGGCCTTTCTATCACTTTTATGCTGGTAAGTGCAGTTTCTTAATCTTGATCTTATCTTAATCTTAATCAGTTTCTTAATCATTTTCTATCTTATCTTTGTCTCTGTGCTCTGAGTGTTTTAGTACATTTGTAGTGAGAATGAGTCCTTCACGCCCCCACCATGTGGTTAATAAAATATCTGCATGTGTGATGTTCTACAGAGCAACTCTCTAAACTGGCTCCCAGCAACTGCCCTCATCTGATTTTACAAGCCATGGCTGGACCTCTAGCTGCTGCTACTGCCTCCACTGTCACCAATCCAATGGATGTGGTCAGAGCCAGAGTCCAGGTAAGTTATTGTGCATCTGTCTCAGCAGTATTGCCTTCATTGTGAAGTCATATGGTGCTTATCTCTTTAATGAATGACTTGCATGATAGAAATCAATTAAAAAAAGTTATTTCTGTTTGTTTAATTTGTCTGTGAGGGGAAAAAAAGAAGTTCAAAAGCCAAGGAAGTGTGAGACAAAAATGAATCACTATTGAATAGATGCTGGATTGAGATCTGGTGACTGTAGAGGGGATTTGTGTACAGTGAGCTCATTGTCATGTTTAAAAATACAGTCTGAGATGGTTTGATGGACTGCAGTCATCAGGAATTGGTCAGCGACTGTACATGGGTGCACCATTTCACCACCAGCCCGTGCGTTCACATTTTTCACTAAATATGAATGTTAAAAGCATAGACTGTACATAAAAGAAAACTGCTTTTTGTCAAATGGCCAGCAGAGGGCGGCTTGTCTGTTTGCAAAAAAGAAGCCTGTGTGTAGAAGTCAATGTAAAAAGGACCCTTTGGCTTCTTTAAACAGTGTCCTCTGTAAACACTTCTCTGATGGGACTAGGGTCTTAGCTTTTAGTTTGATGTGTTATCGAGTACAAAACAGTGTTCATTTAGTAAACTATGGTGTCATTAGAAGGGAGGGGGGCATGGCGGTGTGCTGTCGGCATCGTCACCTCACAGGAAGTAGGTCCTGGTTTCAAATCCATTGATCAGCTGGGGCCTTTCTGTGGAGCTTCGCATGCTTCCTCCACACTGGCGTGGCGTCCTCCCCACAGTCCAAAGACATGCATGTTAGTGATTCTAAATTGGCCATAAGTGTGAATTAGAGCGGTCTGTCTCTAGGAATTTGTTGACATCTTTAAGTTCTTATATTGAGACTGTGATTATACTTCCTTAAACTGAGGAGATGATATTCTCTCACTGATAAATTCAAAAACTACAGCAAAAGTATCCAGAAATTCATGGGAGGATGTGACAGTACTGAACAGGCCAATGGTAGATGGACTAGTTTATATATATAGTGCTTTTCTGCTCTAGCTGAGCACTCACAGCGCTTTATACAACACGTTTGCATTTACCCATTCACACCCATTCATACAAGCACTTCCTTCTACAGCTAAGTGCTTACTATCTAACATTCACACCCCGACAGTTGCATCGGAGAGCAGCTGGGGTTCAGTATCTTGCCCAAGGATACTTTGGCATGCAGGCTGGAGCAGCCAGGAATCGAACCACTAACCTACCTCCTGAGCCACAGCCACCCACCAGTCACAGTAGTTGGGTGCTGCACTGATGCGACATGTATTTACTTTTCCAGGGATGCGCAAGTCAGGTTACAGAATAGAGTTCCAGGGGGGTTCCAGAGGGGTTTGCAGTTATGAAGTAGCTATGGTGTTGTTTCAACACAGAAGTCAACTGTACAGGGTGTACTCTACTTCTCATCCCACAAAGGCTGGGATAGGCTTCAGCGCCCCCCCCCCCCCCCCCCCCCCCCCCCGACCCCCCCCCGACCCCAAAGCAGAAGATGGCTGGATGGTCTCATTAGAGTCAAAAGCTGAAAAATCAAGGTACCACACCATCAGGCCATGTCCTTGTTTTTTCAGATCCACCCTATTCTTCTTTTAAGCCACACTCTCTAAACCGTAGAGATTTTCTGTGAGTTTCAAAGTCGCCTTTCTTCTACATTCTGATGCTCCGTTTGAAGTTGGGTGTTGTATAGTTCAAGATCAGGTCCAGCTAGGGAAAAAAAAACATGACCAAAAAAATAAAATCTTTATTTAATTTGATGATGACTCTCGATTTTATTTTTCTTGGACTAACTCCCAGTTTCTGTTTTAAAAAAAAAAAAAAACAGAAACTTTACATTACTAAACATAACTAGGGTAATGTTTGACTCCACTGATTAAATTCAGCATATTACCCAGCCCCACACCTAGATGTGATATGGGTTTGTGGTTCTAAATAATAATGGAACATGTATTGCATGTGTTTAGGTTGAAGGAAGGACCTCGATCATCGAGACGTTCAGGCAGCTGATCAAAGAGGAGGGTTTCTGGGGATTGACCAAAGGACTGTCCGCGCGCATCATTTCATCCACACCCACTGCCATCGTCATGGTGGTCGGCTATGAGACACTAAAGAAACTGAGTTTGCGACCAGAGCTGGTGGATTCAAGACACTGGTAGAAGATACCTGGACAGGCATCGTACGGACCATTTATTGTGCCAATTTTTTGGCCCTCATCTTTTAGTTAGTTTATGTGTAAACACTGAATGAAAGAAGGGTCTGTTTTAAATACATCTAACAGCCTTGGGATCAAAATTGAGTAATTTAAACACTTTTAATTTGAAATTGTTCAAACCAACCTGTAAAACCTGTAAAAATGAATTAAAAATATTAAGCGGGTTTACAGTTTGTATGTGCTGCTGCTTAACAGAGCCTGCTGCTGGTTAGTACAGATTAAACGGTGAATGCAATTTAGTTTCAGTAATGGAGGGCACATAAAAAGTAATGCAGCTTAATGGGATTTTATACATTCTAATGTTTTGAGATGTCTGTGATTGAAAGGCCCGTTGGAGGATCTTTGCTGTGGAGAAAAGAGTTGATTGCTGTTATTACGTTTGATTATTTATGAGAGTAACCAGTAACCTGTGTTTGCACTGTTCTGCCAAAGCCACCAACGTGTTTTGATGAGAGTTTGGATAAAAGGTCCTTTGAGTGGAGATGACACATTTACATCAGCAGTAAACAAATCTTTCCCAAGTGTTTGTGTCCTTATGTTCGCCTTATGTTTTGTTGCCGTTCTGCAGTTGCAGTTTTTTATTTTATTTTTTTTCTCTTGGCCTTTTTTTTTTTTAAAAAGCCGCCTTCATTGTGACATTAAAACAGCCAGTTCCTATTAGAACAACACTAAATGTTAGAATCTATAACTTTAAAATAAAAATTTCATTTAAAGTTGTCATGTAGTTGACAATTTCCAAAAACATGGTGCATAACGTACAATATTTTATCTACACTTTTTACTGAAATTAGTATGCATCTTTATTGGCATTGTAGAAAATAGCGCTGTGATCAGGCTGGCTAGTAAAAGGCTCATTTAGTGTTTTAACAGGAAGGTGAGCACAACTGGAATATTTCCATTAGGCTGGGCTTGTGAGGCAAAACTGGCTGTGAACTAATGCTGTTTCCCTGTTGTGACAGTATGTGTCTGAGTGCAATAATGTGAATGTTTTGTCCTGTTCAGCACAAAATGTATTTATATATTTCCTCTAAGTTGTGTGAATAACATTTTAAAATGATACCTAATTTATTTTTTCTTTTGCAGGTTTCTTGAGTTTAGGGGAATATGATGATTAAAAGCTGCAAAAATTCAAATATTTTTCTGATTTTTTTTTTTTTTTTCTCCAGTTTCCTTAAGAGGAATAACTGAGGATTGTGGCTGACAGTGTTTTTTTTTTTTTAATGAATTATAATTGCACAGGGAAATTAACCAATTACAAAATAATAAAATATTTATTGACTAAAACTCAGTGGCCACATGGCAGGGCTGAGAAATTAATGCAAAGTTGTGTTTCAGATTGATTTTCTTTGTGCATTCTAGAGTGACTAATGAAAGTGATATATTTTTGTCTTTTGTTGTGAATCAGAACCTGACTATCTCACGCAGAATACATGTGGATTCATATCATGTGTGTGTTCAGGTATTTGTTCAATAAAAAACAGAAATTAAGGAGTCTGTTTTCACTGTGAGAAGCACACCAGGGTAATGGATTAGATCCGTGAGTAATTGGAGCATGTTCTGTTAAAACATTCAGTGGTCTGAGATATTTTTGGCTTTTTATTTAAGTGTACATGTGAGGGGGAACTAAATGGGAGCTTCTACTGATGTGAAAACTTAATTTCAACCCCAGTGTTGAGTTGTTTTTCCTGATTTCTGCTGAAAATCTGAAATCCAGAACCTCAAATTATTGAAAATGTTCAGTTTGGGTAAATTACTATTCAAACAGCATAAATACCATGTATCTCTCTGTCTAGTTCAGTACACGTATCCATAATCATGGGGAAGACAGCTGACAACATTTGGCTAGATGATGATCACTGACACCCTCCACAAGGAGCATAGGTCACAGAAGGTCATTGTGGAAAAGTTGATGGGAATGGAAAAGTGTTTCAGGAATCACCACAGCCTTTCAAGGATTGTTAAGAAAAGTTGTTTCAACAACTTCACAAGGATTGGACTGAAGCTGGTCATCATTAAGGACCGCCACCACACAGGCATCTTCAGGAAAGGAGCTACTACTGCCCTATTTCTAGTTTCAAGCTGCTCCTGAACCAGAGACAATGTCAGTGGCTAAAGAGGAAAAGAACTGGACTGTCCTCTTTGTAGATGAGAGGAAATCAAGGTCCTAGAGTGTGGAGGCACAGAATCAGAGGTGTCTGAAGTTTCCCCAGTCAGTGAGGATTTGGGGTGCAACATCATCTCCTGGTGTTGGTGGTTGTCGATCCACTGTGTTTCATTCAGTCCAAGTTAACACAGCTGTCTGCCAGGAGAGTTCAGAGCACTTCATGCGTCCATCTGCTGACAGGGCTGGACTGGTAATCGGGCGTACCGGGCATTTGCCCGGTGGGCCGACCGTCCTCAGGGCCAATGTTGTTGGATTTTTTTTTTTTTTTCAGAGACCGGCCCACAATTCAGAGGGGGCGGCCCATTGGCCCATCTTCAATATAGACAGTGGATGGAACCAATCAGGATATAGGATGAAAGCAGCACCACCCTTTCTCTGCGTAGTACCCTGTAACTCCCGCTAGTCGTTTCAGTGTTGAGCGTTGCTAAAGGAGAGGTAACATGGAGAAACAAAGCAGCAGAAAGGGGGTGTGGAGAAGTTACGTGAGAAGAAATAAAAGAGTGTCACTGTAGATGCTACAAAATGTGTAAAGATCACAGACATGTTCGCTGCTGTATCCTCCACGTTCTCTGTAACAGCAGTGCTCCAGCAGCAGCAGGCTGTAGGCAGAGTCGGTCAGAGACATAGGCGACATATGCGGCTGACCACCAGGGGGCCCCCAAGCTCACCCACATTTGTCATGAAACTCTTGGTTTTTTAAATTTTTTACAAATGCCAATTTCCTAAAAGAAAGAAGAGACTATTCTAACTGTGCAGATTTGTCTACTTGTAACAACACTAATTTAATGAGTAGGCTACACTGTAATATTTCTGTCTCAGGCTGATACTGAAAAGCTAATTCATGCATTTACTACTTCTAAGTTGGACTATTGTAATTCATTATTATCTGGCGGTCCTAAAAGGTCTCTGAAAAACCTTCAGCTGATCCAAAATGCTGCAGCTAGAGTACTGACAGGGACTATAAAGAGAAAGCAGATTTCTCCCATATTGGCTTCTCTTCATTGGCTCATAGTACCATATCACCCCAACAGAGCACTTTGCTCTCAGACTGCTGGCTTACTTGTGGTTCCTAGGATACTTAAGAGTAGAATGGGAGGCAGAGCCTTAAGCTTTCAGGCCCCTCTTCTGTGGAACCAGCTCCCAGCTTGGATTCAGGAGACAGACACCCTCTCTATTTTTAAGATTAGGATGACTGTTGGGTTTTCTCTGTAATTATTGTAGGGTCTTTACCTTGCTTAGGGCCCTTTCAAGGCTTGGGCCGGTTCTGCTGTAGGTGAAGACAGCAGCAGCGGACAGGGAGAGGAGCAGCCAGAGATGCAGGCTTTGGAAACCGAGGGACAGAGTGAGCGGGAAAGTGTAGTACGTAAGCAGATAGTAACATTAGGATAATACAGGGACTTTGAGGTGATGGAGGTAACGTTAGCTCTGTTACATAAGAATGATGAGCAATGGCAATTGATCAGTATAAATATTATTGGTATTTGCATACTTCCCAAAATCTGGCAGCCACGGCACCTTAATCTGATAAAATAGAAAACGGTCAAGGCCGAGAAGTGTTGGACGAGCAGCGAGTGTCCACTTTAGGCTACATCATAGCATTTTAGATATTTAGGTTTAAGGTGTGTTGAAAGGCTGCACAGTAGTTTGAAACTGTAGCCTCTATGCTGGTTAAACATGTGTTAAAAACCACTCAAACAGGTGAAATAAGAGATTTTAAAAAAGCTAAATGATAAGTAAAAGCTTTGCAATTTAAGCATTAATAAAGTAAGTGTGAAAAAGTATAAAAGTATTATTAGCAAAGGGGATGCTCACATTGAATAAGAGTAAGACTGTGTGAAATGCTTTTAAGACATAGTTGCGGGCCGGTCTAAGTCAAAAATGCCAGGGCCGATTTTTTTGTCCCAGTCCAGCCCTGTATATATATATATATATATATATATATATATATATATATATATATATATATATGGCTAAGGCAGGAGTCCAGTTTCATACTCTATCATTTAAACTATGTGACCAGAAGACATCTGAGCTTTGGAACAAAACTTTTCATTCACAAAAGTTTCAGGAGGCAGTTATTTTTGCCCACGAAGCTCTAAAACTTGACAGCACAAGACAAGCTCAGCCACTTCTTATCATGTAGCTGGTGAAATGATAGACATTTATTTACTGTGAACTATGATGAATGACATTCATTTACTAAGGAGCCAAATATTCCCTAGAGATGCCTCAAGAATTAAATGATGATGTTGTTTCTTTAACTGGATGCATAACGAACCAACTGTTTGATCACAGGTTTGTCAGGTCATCTTAAAATATAGTGAAATGTTTTTCACATCCTTCTTTTGCTGCCTTCACAGCCCCATTCTTTTTTATTATTGTTTATTAGTGATATCTTTAATGAAAGTCTGCTGACAGGATACCCTTTATTTTTGTAAATATTTCACTTTATTAACATTAAAAAACTCCACAGCTGCAAAAATGTGTTATTGTAGACTTCAGAAACAGTAAGTCACAAACCACAACAGCAGCTGCTCCTTTTATAGTGTGTACATATTTACGTGTAGTTCAGGCTTTCACCTCATCCCATTTTTTTTCTGACACCTTTCGGTGGTTGTAACATATTTTTATTGAGCCTCTATTCTAAGTAATACAAATGTTGAAAGTGAATTATTTTTCAAAACTACACCTTTGAATCTGAAATGTCACTAGAAACTAAAAAAAGCTGGTTATTATTCATTTGAGGATGTCTGGTAAGTATTGTATGGTTTTGTATGATTACAGCTGCTTGTCCCTGGAGACAATGGAGATGAATTTCACTTTGCCTCCTCCTCACGTTACAACTAGACTGAACTTAGATTAATATAATTTAATTGATGCTCACATCCTGATCTGTGAAACTATGATAATTGTTAACTGCAAGCAAAGATCCAGTTTGTAAACTCAGTTCAATTTTATTTTATCAAAAAGGAAAGAGCTTAATGATGACAGCTGATAAAGAGTGAACTTTTCAGATATAGAGGGGATTTGTTTTCATTGATAAAGATTAAAAAGGCATTATGCCATCATCTGAGCACAACACAGGTAGTAACTAGAGCAGATGGTGAATGCAGAGGTGCATTTAGCTGCTCGAGAGCACAGGATCCCTTCAAGTGAAAATGCTAGAAGTGCTTGAAGGGACAAAAATACACCAATAAATAATTGATGATGGTAGTTTTGGAAGCAATATTAACTATTACAAGTTATTGATGACCTTAAGAAAAGGAAGCAAAAAAAAAAAAAACCACAAGAGCAGCTGTATTCCTGTGCATTTCTACATATTTACATGCTTTCCTTTCCTCTCAGTTTGCATGTCTTTCTGCCACCTGGAGGTTAGTATAAAGTATTTTCATGGTCTTACATTCTTTAAAAGTATATTTGACACAACGTTTTGCTGGATGACATCATTACTGTACACACCTGTGGAAACAGAAATCTTAAACAACTGCCTGACAATTCAGCATTTCTTTATTAGTGTGAATCCACTGAAAGCTCCTTCCAGCTGCAGCATCAGAAGTACAGAAAAGATGGTTGATCTTATAGCTGATCTGATGAGAGTTCCAGCAAAGACAGAAATGCACATCACATCACAGAGGACTGATTTACCGATTCACTCTGCTGACAGTGAATCAGCAAGCAATCTGAAATTTCTAAATGGCTGCATATTGTCCAATTAATGTGACTCTCTTGCTTGAAGTCTGTAATTCTACACTGAACTCTCTCTTTAGTAAATCTTTGATATATGAATTTCCAATATTTCTCATTCCCATCCATGCCAATCCTTTCCCTGCAGACTGTCTGATCTAAGCTGTGTGATATCTGCCCAAAAATTAAGAGACCTTACAGCTGATGGACAGATGCTGACCTGGCTGCAGAGTAACAGAGGCTGGCTCTGTCAGCTGTTCACAGAAAATTGTTTGTTTACAAGCTTTCAAATTTTACTACAAAAGAATGATGACTGTGATAAACTTTGAGAGAGTCACAGATGCAAAAGCAGCAGAGCTCCAGAAAAGGTTCGTTGTAGCTGGTTTGCATAAAAAACCCAACCTCGTTTTCAGGTTCTGCACATGAAGTGAGAATGAAGACCCTGTAGGAAAATAACTTAAAGGAACTGAAACTGTGTGAGAATGTGCAAAATAAATCATTCTTTTAGCACACATTAAAACCACAAGAGAATAACTTTATATTGCATAAATTCATGCTTTAAGCAATATTACATTTTCCCCTTATCATCAAGTTCTTTATCAGATATCAGGCATCAGATATTTTAGTTTTATTATGGCCTAATGGATATGCATTTAACCCAAAAAATACTGACAGATAGTGCATTTGGTAATATATGTTAGCTGTAAGATAATATATGATTTTTGTCTTTCTAGGTGTCTGTCTGACTTAGCCTAAGCTATACAGAGCAAGGCAGGTTGCATGACACCTGCAAACAGAATACAGAAACAACAGATTAATTGTTCACTGACCCAAATAAATATATTTATGTTAAATATTAGGATTTTTGAATATTTTCAGCATGTCTCATAGTCCTTCATATAAATTGTGTGATCTACACTCACTACACACTTTACTAGGTACACCTTACTTGTAATTGGTTGGATCCCCTCTTGCCTTGAGAACTGCCTTAATTTTTTGAGGCACAGATTCAACAAGTTGTCCATGGTGGACATGAACATGGTTATCCATTACCGCCATGAAAAACAGTGCTCACTGCTGTATCATAAAAGTTTTCTCATAGATACTATCAATAATTGCTTAGATTTATTTGTGGCTGTAGACTGCTAAAGCTGACAGTGTGGACCGCCTCAAATAAAATAAAGCTGCAAGCGGTGATGATCGGGCCCTCGCACCCGACGGTGTTCTTTGGTGTATGATTGAAATCCCATATTCAGAGTGTTGTTACAGCAACACCGTTCGACACCGTTCTGTAAAACCTTGAATAAGTTTTGATGGGCTACTTGTGTAGATGATCTGGAGCCATTTTGGTCTCACTGGGTCAAAAGCCCTAGGAGAAGATGATTCAAATAGCAGACTTGAAAATGACAAAAATTGACACATTCAATTGAAGATGGCTGACTTCCTCTAGGGTTTGGGGTATGGGTCCAAGAGACTTTTTTGTAAGTCTTAGGATGTTACATGAGCCTGCACAATTTCAGAGATGTAGATAAAATGTAGCTCCGGGGCTATGCAAAAAACATGTTATTTCATGATATTTCCAGGCCTATAGATTCTGTCCTTTCAGTGTTTTTATTTTCCATGCTAAAATGTCCACATGATAGTTTTCACTTGAACTAATCAGCAGTGGCCTTTTGGAAAGGCTCTGGCGTCGGACAATCCCACATCGGCAAACACGTTTTTGACTTGGAAGGTGGACAACACAATTGGTTATTGAAGGGTATAAGAGGTGGGGAAAGACCTTAGGCAGCCCCCACATTTCACCTCATGCTAGGCACTTGAGTATTGGGAAAATTCACTCTCCTCATCCAAAGCTCAAGCGTGTTAATTCTCACACTTTCTCAGTTTTCCTACACTTGTCAATCCCTTTGCAGCCAGTAAATAGCTCAAAATACACCATGAGTTTAAAAAAATGTAATAATAAAAGAATCCTCAAATAAGATCAATTTTTAAAACATTTTTTTTTATTTAAGTTAATAACAAGTACTCTATTTCTACTAATTATTTGCTATTTGATTATTAATAACCAGATTGAACATTTGGTTATATCAGAATCAGAATCAGAATCAGAAGGTTTTTATTGCCATATGGGTGAACAGGTTCACAGCATTAGGAAATTGCTGCGGTACTTCGTGCTTACAGAAAAACAAACAAAAAAAAAACAAAAAAAACAAAAAACACCAAATAAGTATAATAACTATAAGACAATATACAAGTATACAAATTGCAAATATACAGAGATATTAGAGCTTACAAAATATACAGTGCAGAGACTAATTAAAAGATAAAAGAATGTAAACTATATTATAATATATATTATATATAATAATATATAATAATATATAATAATCAAATAACATTAATAATCAGTAGAATAATTTGATGGAACTCCTGACCAGCCCAAGCTCTCTCTGAAGACGAGGAAAAACTCCCTTGACTGATAGGAAGAAACCTCGGGAAAGGCAATTCAAAGAGAGATCCCCCTTTCCCTGGACGGCTGGGGGGTTACAGGAGTTCCAGGACAGAAAATAAAGATTGATGTAAAGTACCAGTCAAAGGTTTCAACTTTTCACTGCTACTGGGCAATGTGGGTGAAATTTAGAATAGTCCAATTAAATAGCATCAATCTTTTTCTGTCAAAAGCATTTTGTGTGTGTGTGCCGGTTCATCTGAACCATCGATGACGCAGGAGGTCCTTCAGTTTTGGGCGTCTTTTGGGGTCCAGGTTGAAACACATTTTCAAGAAATCCTGGCAGTCTGCAATGAAAGAAGAAGAGAGAGATGAAGACAACAGTTCCAGTGATCCAAGTGATAAGTGAATGTTGAAGTGTGAACTTTTCTTACTTTCAGACAGCTCCTCGCTAATTTTTAACTTCTCTTTAAGGAAAAGTTTTGTATTAAAGACGGCTCCTTCATGGAGTGTTTCATACAACACCACTCCCAGCTGCCACACTGTGGTGGGTCCAGGCCTATAAGACTTGTGGATCAACCACTCTGGAGGGCAGTAAGCAGGTGTGCCTAAAAAACATACACAATTATAATATCTTTTGTTAGGTTGGACTTTATTTCAACTCTTGTTCTGATATAAGAATGAAAGCTTACACTATGCTGGCATTATATGCATTTTTAAGGAGTGAAAAACAAAAAGGCCCAGATTGGTGCATCTGTGAAGAGCAGGAACAAAATATCTTACCACAAAAAACGCTGTACCGTGAGCGTTCGTTACAAAAGCAGCTCACTCCAAAGTCAATGAGGCGAACACGAGGCACATCGGAGCCGGACTCAATCAGAATGTTGTCAGTCTTGATGTCCCGGTGAAAGACGTTTTTATCCTCAAGCTCTTTTACAGCCTCAATCACTTGTTTTAGAATGACCTGGGAAAGATGATAAATTACAATTAGTCAGTGCATTAACATTTCTGTTATACTCTGTGCTTTGATTCAATGCTGTACAGTATAAGGCTCTTCCAGGAAACTTACTTTGGCTGTCTCCTCTGTTATAGTATCTGCATTTGCCTCGATGTATTTATCTAAGTCCACAGCAGGGACAGGTCTCTCCATCACCAGAATCAGCTTCTTGCGCAACTCGAACCAGTCCAGCAAGGACACGGTTGCTGATGATCCTGGTGTTCCAGCTGCAAGTTTGAGCATAGCAGCCACTTCCACAGAGATTTGCTTCCCGTTCTCAGCCTGAAAAATGGCAACAAAGTGGATGATGAGGAACAAGACGTTCCACAGCGCAAAGATGTATAATAGATTTTTTGTATGATGTCCAAGTCAAATTTTCCTGTGGGGACAATAAAGTATATTTGATTGATTGCATACTTACCTTTGCTTTGATGGGGACACACCTCTTTGAAATGTGTTTGATAGCGACCTAAAAGACACAACAAACAGGGCATTGGTTAGCATTTCCTTAGTATAACTTAAAGGAGGAAAACAGCACACCTCTCAGCTTCAGACATTATCTGTGTTACTACCTGTCTTAGTAGCAACACCTAGTGGTCAAATCAAAGCTAATTAGTTATACTTCCCAGTGAACTGCACCTTAATTTGTACAAATACTGTAGCAGTGGAAAGTTTGGACACACTTCCTTCAGTCTGTGTGACGACTGTATTTCATTTATATATAGTTTAAAGCTGCAGATTTCTGCCTCATTAATAGTAATTTACATTTCACTCACTGAAAGCAGCCACAGCCTCAAGAATATGAAAATTTAACAAACTTTAAATTGTAAAAAAATTAACTACCTGTACAGTTGTGATATAGGCGGAAATTAGATAAACCAAAACAGTTATTTGTTTTGTACGAGGCTGTAAACACATTTATATCCACTGTAAAGTCAGACATTTTAACATGGGACTGTGGGGACTGACACCCTGAAATGGTCAGCTTCGACTGACCATTTCACAATCATGCAACAAGACGTGGACATTTTAGCATGGAAAATAAAAACACTGAAAGGACAGAATCTATGCAGTCATGTGCTCTTATATCTGAGAATACCTGAAAATACTTACTGGAAAATTGTCTTCTTTCCTGTAGCCGGCAAACACTGTTCCAAACCCTCCTCTTCCAAGCTTGTGCAGCTCCACGTATTTGGCTTTAAATTCACCTGAACAGACAGACACAGATTTTGTTTTAGTACAGCTATAACAGAAATTATTCTATCCTGTACCCTAAATATTAATTATATTCTTCACCGTAATATAGAAGCAAAGTTGCTTTTTACTTACAGATTTTTGCAGCCTCTAATTCTTTGGCGCTGCATTTGATCTCCTCCTGGTCCAGGCTCTTCAGTTTCTTTGCTAGTGATGCTTTTCCATCACTTGTGGCTTTCCTCTTGCACACCTTTTCTTTTGGATCAGTGGAGCTCATAGAAATTTCAGTGGAAAACATGCACCGATCTTCCTCCTCAACATCGTCCGAGACCTTCCGTTTTTGTCCTCTGACCATGGAAGGATCACGCAACTGAACGACGCACCTTACATCAAATTTGAGCTGCTTTATAAACCTCTTGGTTTTTGGATCTGTAAATGACATCAATACAGTGGTGAGAAAGGGGCTCAACATCAGGACTGGAGGCATTTCGAAGGCATCAAATTCTAAATGAGTATACGTTGGTCAAATACATTTTCTACAAGAATAAATTTGTTACATCATTTTACCAAAAAACAGAATGCCTCAGTAACTTCTTTGATTTTATATATATATATATATATATATATATATATATATATATATATATATATATATATATATATATATATATATATATATATATATACACACACACACATATATGTATAGTGTGAGTAAATGAAATCTGCTTTGTGCCAGTGAGTTTCTGTTGGAACAATCTTCTGCCATTGCAAAAGTCCAAACTAGACAGACACAAATATCTGAAACCTAGATGTCCATCTGTACATTTAATCTAATGCTTTCTCAGTAAATGAGCCTACCTTTACTTTTTTCCACGGAGGAGGATGCTTGCTCCTCATCATTGAGCACGTGGTGAAAAAGTTTCCTCTCCTTTGCTGGTCTAAAACAGCCCTCGTCATCGCCCGAGACCTTCCGTTTCTGTCCTCTGACCATGCAGTCTCCAGCTGAGTTCATGGAAGTATCAGGCAACTCATCGATGCGCCTTAATTCAACTTTGATAAACTTTTTAAACATCTTGGTTTTTGGATCTGTAAATGACATCAATACAGTGGTGAGAAAGGGGCTCAACATCAGGACTGGAGGCATTTAGAAGGCATCAAATTCTAAATGAGTATACATTGGTCAAATACATTTTCTACAAGAATACATTTGTTACACCAGTTTACCAAAAAACAGAATGCCTCAGTAACTTCTTTGATTTTTTATATATATATATATATATATATATATATATATATATATATATATATATATATATATATATATATATATATATTCATATATGTATAGTGTGAGTAAATTAAATCTGCTTTGTGCCAGTGAGTTTCTGTTGGAACAATCTTCTGCCATTGCAAAAGTCCAAACTAGACAGACGCAAATATCTGAAACCTAGATGTCCATCTGTACATTTAATCTAATGCTTTCTCAGTAAATGAGCCTACCTTTACTTTTTTCCACGGAGGAGGATGCTTGCTCCTCATCATTGAGCACGTGGTGAAAAAGTTTCCTCTCCTTTGCTGGTCTAAAACAGCCCTCGTCATCGCCCGAGACCTTCCGTTTCTGTCCTCTGACCATGCAGTCTCCAGCCGAGTTCATGGAAGTATCAGGCAACTCATCGATGCGCCTTAATTCAACTTTGATAAACTTTTTAAACATCTTGGTTTTTTTATCTCCTGAATCTCGACAACTACAGAATATCGATTCAAGCTTTTGTCTCTCTGTCTGAGTTTGCAGTTGTACTTAATAGACTCCGGAACCAGAACGAAGAATCTTGCCTCGTTTGATGTTTTTGTTACATGTTTGTGACATCGTGACATTCTGTCAGTGACTGACTGATGAACTGACGGACTTTAATTTATCCTTTTATTTATTTATTGTTTATTTTTTATTCCTTTATTTTTTTGTTTGTATTATGTTAATGCTCTGAGAAAGGTTAATAAAGACTTTTAAAAAACAAACAAGAAAAAAAAAAAACGACGGACTGACTGCCAGTACAAGTTACCATGGTGATGTACCATAAAAATAAGCACGAGATTGTTGTAGTAACGCGAGACTTCAACGCGAATCTCGGCAGTATCAAGCAAGGGCGGAAGCCATTGATTGTTAAATATTCTAGTGAATTTAATATTTTTCGCCAGCTTAGTTATAGACAACTTTAAAGGTTATAAAATTTATATTAGCTAGATAGTCACTAACTGAATCGCACTGGAGGACGGCAAGAGTGCGCGGACAGTCTGCAGATATATATTGACGAGTGTTTCGAGCGAGTTTTCATGGGTAAACCAGACAAGACGCTGACTCCCTCCGGCAACAAAGGAGCTCCGTTCACCAAGAGCAGTCGCCCTGAAGATTCCCCAGAGGCAGCTTCTCCACATACCAGCGATATGGTGGATATTTTGGACTCCATAGACAAGAAACTGTCCAGTTTCGACGCTTCCCTTTCCATTCTGGAAATTCTCCACAAGGAGTTTCAGACTCTCCGTGAGTCTGTGGAGTTTAGCCAGCAGCAGTTCTCGATCTGGAAAAGTCGTGAAAAATCCCGATCTGGAGACTCCCGAGCTGTCATCGCGGTGGATAAACTTAATGTGAACGGACAGCTTTACCGTGACCAGAAAACCACGCTGTGGCTGTACTGATCTAACAGGTGATCTGTGTACACAACAACGCCTTTTCCCAAATCTTCATCACTCCATTTTTCTACAGGTACATCACTCAGCATAGCGCATTGTTGTTTTGTTAGCATGTTGTTTTTGTTTGTTTTTTACGTTTGTCACTTTGTAATAATGAAAACTGTTTGCACCGTTTCATTTTCTCTCTCACTTTACACACATTTCTCTTCTCTTTTTGCACCCAGTATGTTTGCCACACGGATCATACAGCACACACACTGTCATATAAGATATACACACACACACACACACACACACACACACACACACACACACACACACACGCGCGGTCATGCAGGACACGTGCGCGCACACACGCGGTCATGCAGGACACGTGCGCGCGCACACGGTCATGCAGGATGTGAGAGCGCGCGCGCACACACATCTTTAGTGAACACACAACACTTCACAAGCTAGTGTAAACATGAGCACACTGAGGTTTGTCTCATGGGTTGTACGCGGAGTTGGTTTGAGGGAAAAGAGAGTGAAAATTATTAATCGGTGAAATGATTTACAGGCTGACGTTGTGTTTCTACAGGAGACACGTGTCCAGAACATCTGCACACACACTCTCCTCTCCACAGTTCCCTCACACGTACTCAGCCTGCTACAACTTAAAACAAAGAGGTGTAGCTATATTGATTAACAAAAAGATAATCTTCACCATTAGAAATACTACATCAGACCCAGAAGGTAGATTTATAATACTTAATTTAAATATTCAGAATATAGATTTATGCATTGCTAGCATATACGGACCAAATGTTGATGAGCCCTCTTTCTTTCATGCTTTCTTCACTTCAGCCGTCTTCACTTAAACAGTACATGAAGGATTTTGGTCTTTGCGATGCTTAGTGTTCACATCACCCCACTCAGGCCGTACTGTTTCTGCATCCCTCATAGGCCCTAGTAAGGCTGCCTATGAGGGATGCAGAAACAGTACGAACTCAATCAGACTTAGTAGAGCTGAATCGAAATGGATTACAATTGCACTGTTTGGAATTTGGCTCCCAGACGGCCTTGGATGGCTGTCTATCTAAATCGCCTCTTGGAGATGTTATGTAAACAGATGCTCTTCACCCCCGCCCCGTGTTGTGACCTGTATGAACTGGTATCCTGGCAACCAAGGCTGACTATACCATCTTATCATGAACATTATCATGAACTGCTGGTCTTGGAAGCTGTGTGGCCATCACAGTATCCTGCTCATCTCCGCTGGCAGCCCCTCCCCTACCCACCCTAGTGCTCTCCAGGCTTTAAATGTGCTACTGCTTTGCTGAGGTGTTTTTTTGGAACCTCGTAAGGTGTTCATAATAAACACAGTATGAGATGATTTTTTTGAACCTACCTATCCCAGTGTATCTCTTTCTGTTTTCCTGCTAAAAGGTAGCACCGGTAAAATGGCTACATGACCTCAGACACCTGTCCCCCCTGTCTGTGTTTGTCTCTATGTTTGTATTTCTTGGATGGGTGTTCTGTTAACTGTAATTTCCCCATTGTGGGACTAATAAAGGTATTCGTATTCGTATGGTGAAGTGGACCTGTGGACCTCTTTCATGCTGGCTAAAATGTATAATTTTCAAACTTATTCAGAGCTTCATGTAGAACAAAATAATTGCAATGACACATTATGTTACATGTTGCGCCAATGAAAATTGCAGCTGCAGAGTGCTGTGCAGATTGAGGGATTACCACTTTACCCCCATTGATAGCAACAAGGTTCAGATGTTTAACATATTCCCATGCAATTCAATGAAATTCATGAAGACTGTTTTTCCCTCTGTTCCACTCTTTCATGCTGGCTCACATTATCACCACTGATTTAATTTAATGTATTTAATTATTTACTTTTTATTTTAGGGTAGCACAATGGCGTGGTGGTTAGCAGTGCTGCCTCACAGCTAGAATGACATCTAGAAGGTCTGGGTTTAAGTCCACCTTGGCCCAGACCTCATGCAGTGTAGAGTTTGCATGTTCTCCTGTGTCTGCATGTGTTTCCTCCCACAGTCCAAAGACATGCAGTTACTGGAGTTAGGTTAATTGGTGATTTTAAATTGCCCATAGGTGTGAATGTGAGTGTGAATGGTTGTCTGTCTCTCTGTGTTAGCTCTGCGAAAGACTGGTGACTTGTACAAGGTGCACCCTGCCTCTCACCCATGACAGCTCGAATAGGTTGAATGGATAAGTGGAAGAGAATGGATGGATGGACTTCATACTTAAATAATAAGTGAGAGTACTGAATAATTTCTCATCTGCTTACAGTAAAATTATATATGCAGAGAATTTTTTTTCCTTTTCCTTTTTTTCCAAGAGAAAACTTTAAATTCATTGAAGTCACATGGCTACTCAAAGTTTTTGTACAGCTGTTCAATATGATGTCTGTCACTGTGTGATCGAGCACAGAAGAAAACAGCAGAATCTTCTGCTGTCAGGCTCTTGATCTCGAGGTACTGTCTGCTGCTGGAGTCTTCTTCAGTTATGACAAAACGACTTTGAAAAGAGCTGCCATAGATAGCAGAGTTTGATCCTGTGCTCATCCTCCCAATCCACTCCAGAGCTCTCCCCGGCCTCTGTCGTATCCAGTGAATATTCTAGCTTGTCAGGCTATAACCAGATCTAATGCATGACATCTTCACTCTCTCTCCAGGTCTCTTCACCTCAGAGGGAGACTGATCCAGTTTGATCTCACTCCAAACTCCTGCAAGTAAAAAAAATAAAAAATAAATAAATAATAGAATTTTAGAGTTGTTTTTATGTTTATTTTTTTTAAGAATAAATCATTTTCTTACCCTGAAAACAAACAATGAACAACAAACTCCAGGAAACCCCATACTCCATATTTTCCAGCAGTTTGTAATCTGAGTGTTTGTATGTTTGATAAAATGTCCAAGAAGTTCTCTAACAAATTCAATGAGACTCGTTGATGATCTGTTTATAAGGGAGGTAAACTTTGCATAGACCTCCCTCTACAGGAGCCTTTTGGTATTCAAAAACCAAGTTTCAAGTATTTGGGGAAGCAAATAACAGCATGTGTCTTGTGCTATGTCTAATGCTACTATGTCTAATAAGCAGTCCTGTCCTGCAGTCCATCATAACAAACTGTGAGTCCACTGTTCACTATAATCCTCTCTGAACTCAGACACTCAGAGGAAGGAGACCAATGATCTAAACTTTAAAGGCTTTTTTAACCCTTTGGTTGTCAGTTGATGTCTATACAATAAAAATAAATCATTTGTGTGTGTGTTTTAAGTCAGAAATGTATTTTAGCATTTTCTCATCATTTTCACTATATTTAGAAATCAATAAACTCTCTGCTGTGATCGTTTGGATGTGAGGGGGATGAGTGTCATAGGTATAGACAGACTAGTATGCAACAAAGATGATAAAAACAAATGAACAAATAAAATACCTCTTAATGCTGATTAGAGTCATTAGAGATTAGAGTCATTGTGATGATGCCAGGTGTTCAAACAAAGAAATAAACAGCAGAATGTTCTGCTTTCAGTCTCTTGACTCTGAGGTGCTGAAAGCCTGAAATTAGTTTATAAGGAGCCAGCATACAGTGAGTAGCTGCTCCCAGCAGTGTTTATTCTCTGGCTCCTGTTGAACATGGTGAATGTTGTAACTTGTGATAAATAACTAACTAGATATGGTGTAGAAAAATGTCCTGTAATATTTCACTTTGCATGTCTTAGTAATGTTACAGAATGTAACAAACTTATGATTATTTTCTTTGTTTTTTCTTTATAGCTGCAGTTTTTCTTTTTTCATTTCTTTCAAAATAATTGCTAAGATTTGTAAACAGAGTATTAGAGTTAATGATGATTAGGGACCATGTATCTAATGATGTTTGACAATGACATCATTACAACTGTGCATGTGGAAATGCTGTGATAATTTGTTGATTGTTTAGAAATACTGTTTACATAGTGACATATTTATCAGGATTCTATGCATGATAATGGAGCTTTGTGTTTTATTGATTGTTTAACAAATATTTTTCTACTTTAATATGTTGAAAATTGTGTTTCTGTTGTCTTTTATTGGAATAAAGGAGCAGCCCACAGAGCAAACTGTCTCTGTCCTGATGAAGGTAGTATGAGGTTGGTGGGAGCTTCACTAAAATCTTTAACATATCTGGATTATTGCAAACTTCAGGCACTGAGTTTACCAGATATCCCCTGGTGCTGGTAATAGAGAAAGTAGTTTTTGTATGACTCTCCTGTTACTGTCTCTCACTGTGTTTGTTGGGCACAGTAATAACCTGCTGTGTCCTCAGTCTTCAAACTGTTCACCTGTAGATAGAGTTCACTTCTGGAGTCATCGATGGAAATGGTGAATCTACCCTGGGCTGTCTGGGGATAATAGGCAGGATAACCCGAAGTGCCTACATAAGCAATCCAACTCCAGTCCTTTTCCAGGAGCCTGTCTGACCCAGACCATAGCGTAGCTGCTGAGTGTGAATCCAGAGACTGTGCAGGTCAATCTGTGGGACTCTCCAGGCCGTTTAATGACAGGTTCAGGTTCTGTCAGAGTCTGAGCATCAACACCTGGTAAGACATTTGAAAAATCACTTGATTTAAGCTGGATGAGAAACAGAAAAAGCATATTAAAAACAAGGTCAGAACAATCAGATATTTTTCACCTGCCCAGCAGAGAGCTAAAAGCAGCAGTCCTGTCCTGCAGTCCATCATGTTATTTTTTTGTTCTCTGCCATCTGCTGCACTCAGTTAAGAAGAGTGACAGTTTTGCATAGACTCCTCCTCACAGGAAAAAATTTACTGAAAAAGAACTGACTTTGCTTTCACTTGGTCAGAAATGTAAACTGGCAGACTGGAGTTCAGGAAGGAGTTCAGTGCATCATGGGAAGTCCCCCAGCAAGTTCAGCTTTTCATTTTGGCTTTAAAACACTTCCTGTGCCTACAAACATCTAAAAATATTTGTGATATTATTTTCACTCGCTTACATTGCCTGATACCCACAGATCACATCAGATGCCTACGTGGGTTTTTGAGACAAATGTCACACTGCCTGCTTCACACAGAGCTGCAAATGTAAAAACATCACTTTTTCTTAGTGAAACTGCTAAGTTCATATAATGCATTAAATAAATTAACAACTGAATTCATTGTTATGAGTATACTTTCCCACCCATTTCAAGTGCAGAAAAGTCAAAAAGTTATTGAAGCTGCACGTGCAGTTGAGGTTTTTGTTCTTCTGTCTCTCGTCACTTTGCTTTTTCGGGCACAGAAGTAAACAGCAGAATCTTCTGCTGTCAGGCTGCTGATCTCGAGGTACTGTCTGCTGCTGGACTCTTCTTCAGTCATGATGAAACAACTTTGAAAAAAGCTGCCATACTCAGCAGAGTTTTTCCCCTGTGTCCATCCATCCAATTCGCTCCAGAGCTCTCCCCGGCCTCTGTCGTATCCAGTGCAAATAGTATTCTGTCGGGTTATAACCAGATATTATGCAAGACATCTTCACTTGTGGGCTATTTTTGTATGTTTTTTTATACTTGGTAACGCTTTCTTTTACGGCCCACCCTTAGGCCGTAACTACGCATAATTTACAGGGATTTACCCTGTAAGTACATTTAAGTTATGTGTAATTAGGCTGTACTATTTTTAATAAGGCCATAATTATTTTGACTAAGGCCGTACTATTTTGAATTAGGCTGTAGTATTTTGAATAAGGCTGTAATTACCGTGACTAAGGCCATACTATTTTGTACAAATAATGTTTTTTCTTGTAACTTCCCCTAAATTATGCCGTTTTTCATTCATTTATATGATATTTAAATTCTCTTACAGTGTATTTAAATTCAATTTACTTACAGGGTAACTAGGTTTACTCAAACGGTGGTTATGATGTATGTTGAGAAAGTCAAAATAGTTCAGCCTTATTTAGAGTAGTATGACCTTTTTCCAAGTATTTACGGCCTACTGATTTGAATGGACTACTGATTACTAACCTAATTTAGTTTTGATTATGCTGTTTGATTTATTTTGTCTTATTTTGATTATATTGACTGAGAACTATTGATTTAAGTGTTACACTTTATGACTGTCATTTATACTGCTTTTGCTTCCTTTCATTTAAAAGTACATTCTATGTATGTCTGATTGATTACTGTCAAAGAAATGCTGAGTAAGCATCACATGAATGCTCGTGTGAGTGAAAGATACCCAGAAGAGCTGGATAAAGATAACAGATCAAGCAATCCTGTCCATAAAGCTGAGGCCACTTTGGCATCATGTTCCATAAAGTGTTATAAAAAGGCTAAGCTTCTAAATCAAAGCAAGTAAAGATATTTAAAATGTGTAATTATTCTTTATTCATTTGGGCTAAAACTGGGAAGCAATTAGTACTAAAAGATACAATAAATAACAGATATGATAAAGATTAGGAGATATGACATTATAAAAGGTGCTTAGAAGACCCTTTGAGTGATAAATAGCAACTCTCAGAAGCCCCGAGAGCTTTTTCGCTGCCTGCTTCTATCACCTGTGACCTGCATCAACCCCTGGGGGAGCTTCGCTGTTTCCTCTTTATCTTTTTTCCATGCTTTTGCTGGATACTTTGTTCAATAAATAAACTGGTAACGACTCTGCTCTGTTTTTGTGGATTTGTCCTCAAAAGTTGGCTCTAATTCGAAATAAAGGACCTTGAAAGATAGCTCATCGGCCTAAGAACGGAGGGCTACTCCCATCAATTTTTTGACCTAACACACTCTCTAAACTAAAAAAGTAGTTGTGTTGTCAGCCCCTTTTCCTCACCACTGTTTGTTTTGTGTAACTGTTCATACTGGGACACTGCATGAATATGAATCTGTTCTCAAACAAATCCTTTCAACAGAAGCAATTTTTTCTAAAGTTACATAAAGTTTGAATAAAAGCCACACAAAGTATACATGTTATGAGCATACTGTACAGATACATAATCAACCATTTGGTCAGACATTCATTCCAAAATACACACTTCTGTATGGGCAAATCGCTGTAAACTTATGTCCCAAATTAAAGAGGAAAAGAATACTGCATTCTGCACCAGCTGGATATGAGCTATTTAGGACCGAGATATACACGTATAAAGTGAGTTACACTATTTAAGGTTGCTGGAAATTAAAATGTGTACTAAAAGTTTCAGATAACTGAATGACAATAAAGGTTTGATTTTACTATATTTCTGAGCTTAAGGACAATGACCACAAACACAGTGTCTGTGCAGTAAAATATACCTGAATAGAAAAACACATAATGGAACAGTATCAGTCATGCATTGTCATCCCCAGAGCCGGGTCCTCAACATTATTGAAGCAGTGTGGGATCATCTTGACAGAGGACAGAATAAAAGGCAGGCCAATCCATAGCTGACAGTGTTCCAGTGTGTGTGCCAAGATCACTTTAAAAAGGAGCTGCCATAGCTACATGTAGCAGAGTTTGAGCCTATGTTCATCCTACCAGTCCACTCCAGAGCTCTCCCCTGTCTCTGCCTTATCCTAATAATAGCTTGTCAGGTCATAACCAGATATTATGCATGACATCTTCAATCTCTCTCCCGGTCTCTTCACCTCAGAGGGAGACTGCTCCAGTTTGATCTCACTCCAGACTCCTAAATTAAACCCATCTCTCCCACAATTTAGAACATTTTATAATAAAAGCACTTTGAGTGCTAAAAACATGTAGGAAATCCCTGCCAGTCCATTTATTTTTAAAACCACTGAGCCAGCGTCTTCCACGTCAAAGAGTAACCAGATATGTGAAAAAGCTGATAATCTCCGCACAGGATCCAACAAGTTTGAACTAAGGTGAGTGCTTCTATTTTCTCTCTGACACACACAGACGTTGCTGCCTTCTGAATTTAATAAATAAATCTGGTGTAATTTTGTTCTGTTATAGTTCGGGTAGGGAGACATACTGTAATCTAAGAGCATTAGAAGAAATAGCAGCATTCCACCAGAATGAGGAATTTATTTTCTCATGTGAAGATAATGATCCAGTGCCACGTCTGAAACTTCTTGTAAGATGTAAAATAGTATTTCAGTGTATGTCATACTTTATTGGGTGTGAAAGAGCTCTCTAAATTGATGGCATTAATTATATAGGGAAGTCTAATAAAAACTGTTGGAATTTGTACAGCTGCTTAACCATCTCCAGTCACTGTGACTCTCGAACACAATAATAAACAGCAGAATCTTCAGTCTTCAGGCTGTTCATCTGCAGATGCAGCTGCGCTCTGCTGTCATCCCTGGAGATGGTAAACCTGCCTTGAACTGACTGTGAGTAGTATTTGGTACTCCCAAATGTATGAGTAGCAATCCACTCCAGTCCTTTTCCAGGAGCCTGTCTGACCCAGGCCATCCAGTAGTTGCTGAATGTGAATCCAGAGGTTGAACAGCTCACTCTGTGGGATTCTCTAGGTTGTTTAACTGCTGGTTCAGATTCTGTCAGAGTCTGACCATCAACACCTGTCAAGATAGAGAGAGAATCAATGACATGCAGAACTTAGAAACACAGACCCAAATATTTTAGAAGAATATTAAAGAAACTCTTCACCTGCCAAGCAGACAGTTAAAAGCAGCAGTCCCGCCCTGTAGTTCATCATGTTGGGATGAATTCACTATTCTCTGTCATCATCTCTGAAGTCAGATATGAAGAGGCAGAAGTTCTGTGGTTTTGCATTGACTCCTCCTCATGGAAGTATATAACTAGACTGGGATTAACATTCAGATTCTGTGAAGTAAACATTTATAATCAAAGAGTTAAAAAATGTGTTAAACCTAAAGGAACAAGTCGTTTTGAACTTGATATTGATGTAAAAAATGCAGTGAGTAAAACTAAAAAGTTATAATGAAAACAAATACTCAAGTAAAGTATAGATATCTGAAAATTCTACTTATGTACAATAAAAAAGTATTTGTACTTTGTTTAATTGCCACCTCAGAAGTAGTGTTTAGATCTGGTTAAAAGTCTCACCCCGGGACACAAATTCATGAAGATAACCGTGTGAATGATGAAAAAATGATAAGCATGCTCCTGGTCTCACTCCTCACCTGATGTGCCAACATTAGACTTTAAATCCCTACATTTTTTGACTGAAGATTCTTAAATCTAAGGAATCTATTAAAAAAAAACAAAAAAAACCCCAGACTGAGACAACACCGCTGTACTTTACCAGAGACAGGCCAGAGCAGACACTTCCTGCCCAGGAGACTGAGCTCGTTTGGGGTGCCGGGGGCAGTCCGAAAACATTTTACGACTCTGTGGGGGCATCAGCTATTTTTATTTATTTATTGTTTTTAGGAAGTAGGCCAGCTCTGTCCTGAGCTGCACCCTGGACACTGTGGCGATGGTGACAGAGTGGAGGATGATACCAAGGCCCACCCCATGTGTGATACTGTGACAGCTTTGAAGAGCTCCTTCAGTGGTAGGCTGCTGCACCCTTTCACAGGCCTTTTCTCCCTGCTACAGTCTGACTTAGAATTCAACCATTATGGTTCCCCCTGTCTTTACTAGTACCATGCAAAATATGTCATTTAATGTATTTATTAGAGCAATAAACGGGTGTTATATAATGATCTACTTTGTAAAATAATCTTTGTACTCCATTATTGTTTGTTTTGTTTTATCATTCTAATTTCTATTTTATCATTATTATTATGGTATGTTGGTTATTGTTTATGCTCTTTGGTGCTGGTATACTGAATTTCCCCATCGTGGGACTAATTCTTTTTTGAATTTGTGTTCTCAATCGGCTCAGCTGTCCTCATCTGCATTTGTGTCCACATTTCCACCAGCACAGATCATGACAAATGAATGCTAAATGCAATTCAATGTCTCAAAATGTGCTCACAACCTTTAAATTAACAGTGTTTAACATCACTTCAACAACTGAAGCACCACTTATGTAATATGACTGATTAAGTGAAACTTTTTTGCCTTTCTCATATACTGAGCTTTGGCACTGAATTCTCTATAGAGAAAAAAGATAATAGACATTGTTAGAATTTATAAATGTTACCTCTTTACAGCATGCTGAAACACTATCAGTGTGTTTAGTGTTCAAACTGAATGCACATTCATTCAGGTTGCAATATTATAACACACTCTTTGCAAAACTGTCAACACAACTCACAGCTTTACACGTAGCAATCATTTCTGTGTTGTGTTTGTCTAAATACTCATCCATCCATGAAATACTCATCCAGGCTGACAAATCTTTATTGGAAACTGCTTTGTCTTAAACACAGAATAAATGAAAGCCAACAATGTGTTTTTTTTTAAATACACTGTTAGTTAAAATGATGTTTTGCATGTAATTTAACAAGAAAAGTAAACCTTTGTAAAAAAAAAAAAAAACAATGTTTGTGCATGCAAGACTTGTGCCATGTTTTGACAAAGTACCTTAAATTATCAGGAACAGTACTTAAGTAATTACAAATAAAAAAAAATGTAAATCCAGAGAGGAATCCATAGTCTGTGCAGGTCAGTGTGTGAGACTCTCAGATTCTGACCATCAACACCTAGCGAGACATTAAAAAAACAAAAGAACAAAAACATCAAATAAATTATTCTCCAAAAATAAACATATCAAATCAAGATCAGAGAATAGCCTCACCTGGCCAGCAAACAGCTAAAAGCAGCAGTCCTGTCTTGTAAACCATCTTTCAATATCACACCCAAAGTTGGCTGTTATCTGTTAATAAGTAGCAATGGAAGACATCCCTGCTTTGCATTAGGGTTTAATATTTTTCCCGAAAATGACATGAATCAAATCCCGGGAAATGACGAGCCATTTCCCGGGAATCCCGGGAAAAAGTTTATTTATTTTTTATTTTAATTAGGCCTTCTGTAGCCTGTGTCGGCCTTAACCTATTGTGATATTGTAGAGGTAGCTTTCCAGCTATGTCCTGTTATGCCCAGTAGGGGGTAACGTCGGCTTGATTAACGCAATAAAACCTACATCTCGACATTCGAGTGCTCGAGCTATGCGGTGTTGTATCGTTCCTCAACACTCCCTTAACAAATATAATTTGAATATTCCTCCATTGTACATGGAATTATACCAAGATATTTTACAACTGCTGGTGCAAAACAATACGGTTCATCTCCACAGCATTGATAAAGGCTCAGCCACGCTGTCGTGGCGACATCTGTTGCGCTATATCTCCACCAGTGGAACGCTGTAATAGTCATTGAAAAGTTAACTACCGTACTACACTATAATATGACATAACACAGGGCCTTGAGTAATGCTCCACGACTTGGTCATTGCCATTCTGGCAACAGCAAATTTATAACACCGTGTCTGAGGGTTAAAGTAGGTTCGCTGTGAATCGTCTTTTGAAAAACTGGCCAATCCTTATAGCCTAAAAAATATACATTTTACTCAACTCCATTTTAAAAGCGAAATATGTTAAAGCAATCTATTTCATGATAATTTCTTCACACATTAGGCCCGTATCCTAATTCATGATTGTTAGTAAGCGGCTGCAAACGAGGAAAAGAAACACTCGAAGTTAAACAGATATTTCTTTATTGTTTAGGGCAGGCATATTTTATAGGCTATATAATGCAATATAACAATATATAATAATATAAAATTATATAATACAAAATACCTTAGGGTAAACACATTGCCTACGATTTCAACAAAAAGAGGAAAAAAGCACAACTGTGTAATACCTCTATTAAAACGCTTGAGATGAAGGCTGAAGCCTTAAACGGAGGCTGAACGTGCCTGAAATGAAGAGTAATGCTTTTCGCATTAAACGAACCCTTCTCTCAATATTTCCTTAAATTTAACATTCTGAAGCTTTCTTTTCTTTCTGAAAGTCAAAACGACGCGCGCGACTTTTTTCCCGGTTTCCCGTCTAACGTTTCCCGGGAAACGGGAAATGGTTCTGATCGCATTTCCCGGGAATCCCGGATCCCGGGATTAAACCCTACTTTGCATGGACTCCTCCTCACAGGAAGGAGACAGCTGTTTTTTTCAAGACTCAAACTTGAACAATCTTACCAACATGCATTTTAAAAGTTAATCTCACCTCTGGAACCTCACTTAAGGAAGCTTGTTCAACCACCTCTCTGGCAACAATTGTGACTTAGAAAACAAACAAATCATCCATTTCATGCAATGACCTAAAATAAAAAACATCAACAACAAGGAAACTGTATCAGTGTTTTACCCTTAGCTTTGAGGTCTGAATGATTATTTTAAATAAATTACCATTGCACTGAAAAACAATAACATGATAAGCAACAATATTTCTCAAAAATGAATCAGAATGAGCACACTGTTGATTATGTTATATGGAGTGAATTTTGTAGAATGTGGTCATTGTGTGACTCACAGCTCAGTCAAAACAGACTTTAGTTCTGCCTGTTATATGAAAAGTTACAGCAGTGACACTTCAGTTTTAAACAATGAATACTGAAGTTTTTTTTTCTTTTTTCTCCATAACATTCAAGTTAGTGGTTAATACAGTTAGTGGTCACTTTAAGGGGCCCAGAGTCTGTGTTGTGCAATGCTTATAAGAATTTTTTTTTAAATTGTCTTTACAAACAGAAAGGCTAAAGATTGGCTGGTACCCCCTTTAAAAGGTGAGTTTAGAAGTTGATCTAAAATGTTAAGAACAGATGGGTCAAGGCTGGATTTATTTAAAAGTGGCTTGATTATAAAAGGAATAAAAAACTTTCAGTTTTTCCTTTAAACTATTTGCGGTCTGAGGGCTCCTCCTCTGGTGGCTTCATTTAAGTACTCAGGCTCTGAGGGTGTTTTTTTTTTTTCAGGTGTGTTATTGTATGCCTATGGCACATAATACACAGCAGTGATCTCCACTGTTGACATGTTTTTCCCCAGTAAGAGTCACTGTGTTGCTGGAAGTGTCTGAGCTGATACTGAATTAATGAATCTTTGTAAGCTGAGTCTTCAGTATATCTCAGCACAAAGCCACTCTGGTCCCTTTCCTGCAGGCTGTCTGATGCAACCTGTTGAGTAGCTGCTACATATGTAAAGTTTGAAGTTACAAAAACCTTTTCAAACAGTGTTACTGCATCTATAAGAGTGTTAATGCTGAATTTAGTTTCACTAAAAATAATACTGAAAGAGGAAGTTTTGACTTCCATTGTTAGAATCAGTGGAGAATTATTATTTCCACAGTTCTTGAGAACGTCATAATGGATGTCATATTTATGCAGCTCATTCAATTGATGTTGTAAATGATTTTATAATGTTAGAATTTATGATACAACTGTTATTCAAGCATATTTTATTATTCTGGTAAATATGGTAAAATGTTTGTAAGGAAAAAGCTAGAATATTTAGATGTCATTGCTCATCTTTTTTTACTATTGCTTTTTATCGTAAAATATAACTTAGTAGATGCACGTCAGTGGTGTTCAAACATTGTGCTGTTATATCATTTTACAGTTTATTCTCATTACATTAATCTAGTGGAGATGTCCAGGTTCTTTAAATAAATCGACCAATAAATAATATCAAATAGACTTAATGCTTACTGTAGACCCAAGTGAGTGCAGTAAGGTTTTGTACAGATGATAAAACAACTTCAGTCACAAAGTAAGATTCAATTCAATTCAATTCAATTCAATTCAATTCAATTCAATTCAATTCAATTCAATTCAATTCAATTCAATTCAATTTTATTTATATAGCGCCAAATCACAACAAACTGTCACCTCAAGGCGCTTTGTATTGTGGGTAAAGACCCTACAATAATACAGAGAAAACCCAACAGTCAAAACGACCCCCTATGAGCAAGCACTTGGCGACAGTGGAAAGGAAAAACTCCCTTTTAACAGGAAGAAACCTCCAGCAGAACCAGGCTCAGGGAGGGGCAGTCATCTGCCGCGACCGGTTGGGCTGAGGGGAGAGAAAGACATGCTGTAGAAGAGAGCCAGAGATTAATATCAATTAATGATTAAATGCAGAGTGGAGTATAAACAAAGTAAATAAGGTGAATGAGAAACAGTGCATTATGTGAACCCCCCAGTAGACTAGGCCTATAGCAGCATAACTAAGGGATGGTTCAGGGTCACCTGATCCAGCCCTAACTATAAGCTTTATCATAAAGGAAAGTTTTAAGCCTAATCTTAAAAATAGAGAGGGTGTCTGTCTCCTGAATCCAAGCTGGAAGCTGGTTCCACAGAAGAGGGGCCTGAAAGCTGAAGGCTCTGCCTCCCATCCTACTCTTAAGTATCCTAGGAACCACAAGTAAGCCAGCAGTCTGAGAGCGAAGTGCTCTGTTGGGGTGATATGGTACTATGAGGTCTTTGAGATAAGATGGGGCTTGATTATTCAAGACCTTGTATGTGAGGAGAAGAATTTTAAATTCTATTCTAGATTTAACAGGGAGCCAATGAAGAGAAGCCAATATGGGAGAAATATGCTTTCTCTTTCTAGTCCCTGTCAGTACTCTAGCTGCAGCATTTTGGTTCAGCTGAAGGCTTTTCAGGGAGCTTTTAGGACAGCCTGATAATAATGAATTACAATAGTCCACCCTAGAAGTAATAAATGCATGAATTAGCTTTTCAGCATCACTCTGAGAAAGGATGTTTCTAATTTTAGAAATATTGCGCAAATGCAAAAAAGCGGTCCTACATATTTGTTTAATATGTGCATTGAAGGACATATCCTGGTCAAAAATGACTCCAAGATTTCTCACAGTGTTACTGGAGGCCAAAGTAATGCCATCCAGAGTAAGTATCTGGTTTGACACCATGTTTCTAAGATTTGTGGGGCCGAGGACAAGAATTTCAGTTTTATCTGAATTTAGAAGCAGGAAATTAGAGGTCATCCAGGCCTTAATATCTTTAAGACATTCCTGCAGTTTAACTAATTGATGTGTGTCATCTGGCTTCATTGATAGGTAAAGCTGAGTATCATCTGCATAACAATGAAAATTGATGCAATGCTTTCTAATAATACTGCCTAAGGGAAGCATGTATAATGTAAATAAAATTGGTTCTAGCACAGAACTCTGTGGAACTCCATAATTAACCTTACTGTCTGAAGAAGACTCCCCATTTACATGAACAAATTGGAGTCTATGAGATAAATATGATTCAAACCACTGCAGTGCAGTACCTTTAATACCTATAGCAAGCTCTAATCTCTGTAATAAAATGTTATGGTCAACAGTATCAAAGCTGCACTGAGGTCCAACAGGACAAGAACAGAGATGAGTCCACTGTCAGAGGCTCTAAGAAGATCATTTGTAACCTTCACTAATGCTGTTTCTGTACTGTGATGAATTCTGAAACCTGACTGAAACTCTTCAAATAAACCGTTCCTCTGCAGATGATCAGTTAGCTGTTTTACAACTACTCTTTCAAGAATCTTTGAGAGAAAAGGAAGGTTGGAGATTGGCCTATAATTAGCTAAGACAGCTGGGTCAGGTGATGGCTTTTTAAGTAGAGGTTTAATTACAGCCACCTTGAAGGTCTGTGGTACATAGCCAACTAATAAAGACAGATTGATCATTTTTAAGATTGAAGCATCAATAATTGGAAAGACTTCTTTGAACAGTCTAGTAGGAATGGGATCTAACAAACATGTTGCTGGTTTGGAGGAAGTAACTATTGAAGTTAACTCTGAAAGATCAACTGGAGCAAAAGAGTCTAAACAAATACCAGCAGTGCTGAAAGCAGCCGAACATGAAGAATAATCTTTGAGATGCTTATGAATAATTTTTTCTCTAATGTCTAAAATTTTATTTGTAAAGAAATCCATGAAGTCACTACTAGTTAACGTGAAAGGAATACTCGGCTCTACAGAGCTCTGACTCTTTGTCAGCCTGGCTACAGTGCTGAAAACAAACCTGGGGTTGTTCTTATTTTCTTCAATTAATGATGAATAGTAAGATGTCCTAGCTTTATGGAGGGCTTTTTTATAGAGCAACAAACTCTTTTTCCAGGCTAAATGAGCATCTTCTAATTTAGTGAGACGCCATTCCCTCTCCAGCTTTCGGGTTATCTGCTTTAAGCTGTGCGTTTGTGAATTATACCACGGAGTCAGGCACTTCTGATTTGAAGCTTTCCTTTTCAGAGGAGCCACAGTATCCAAGGTTATACGCAGTGAGGATGTAAAACTATTGATGAGATAATCGACCTCACTGGGAGCAGAGTTTAGGTAGCTGCTCTGTACTGTGTTGGCACTGAAGAGCATAACAATGAAGGAATTAGATCCTTAAACTTAGTTACAGCACTTTCAGAAAGACTTCTACTGTAATAAAACTTATTCCCCACTGCTGTGTAATCCATTAAAGTAAATGTAAATGTTACTAAGAAATGATCAGACAGGAGGGGGCTTTCAGGGAATACTGTTAAGTCTTCAGTTTCTATGCCATATGTTAGGACAAGATCCAGAGTATGATTAAAGTGGTGGGTGGGCTCCTTTACATTTTGAGAGAAGCCAATTGAATCTAACAATAGATTAAATGCAGTGTTGAGGCTGTCATTCTCAGCATCTACATGGATGTTAAAATCACCCACTATAATTATTTTATCTGAACTGAGCACTAAATCAGATAAAAAGTCTGAGAAATCAGACAGAAACTCTGAGTAGGGACCAGGTGGACGATAGATAATAACAAATAAAACAGGTTTTTGATTTTCCCAATTAGGATGGACAAGACTAAGAGTCAGGCTTTCAAAAGAAAGAAAACTTTGTCTGGGTCTTTGATTAATTAATAAGCTGGAATTGAAGATTGCAGCTAATCCTCCTCCTCGACCTGTGCTTCGAGCATTCTGACAGTTACTGTGACTCGGGGGTGTTGATTCATTTAAACTAACATATTCATCCTGCTGTAACCAGGTTTCTGTAAGGCAGAATAAATCAATACGTTGATCAATTATTAAATCATTTACTAATAGGGACTTGGAAGAGAGAGACCTAATGTTTAATAATCCACATTTAATTGTTTTATTTTTTGGTGCAGTTGATGAAGCTGTATTATTTATTGTTTTTGAATTTTTATGCTTAAATAGCTTTTTGCTGATTTTAGCTTTGGTTTTTGGTGGTCTGGGAGCAGGCACCGACTCTATGGGGATGGGGTTTTGGGGGGATGGCAGGAGGAGAGAAGCTGCAGAGAGGCGTGTAAGACTGCAACTCTGCTTCCTGGTCTCAACCCTGGGTAGTCAGTTTTTAGGAGGGTTAATAAATTTGGCCAGATTTCTAGAAATGAGAGCTGCTCCATCCAAAGTGGGATGGATGCCGTCTCTCCTAACAAGACCAGGTTTTCCCCAGAAACTTTGCCAATCATCTATGAAGGCCACGTCATTTTTCAGTTAGTCAAGATCAGTTTGTCTTCACCTGCCCAGCTGAGCATTAGAAGCAGCAGTCCTGCCCTGCAGTCCATCATGTTACACTGTGTGCCCTCTGTTTTCAGCAGTCAGGTAATTAGAGGTGAGACTGAAAAACTTTAACTTGACGTCTCCTCTGAGAAAGAAAAGTAATGCACATGTATACTAGAAATATTCATTGTATGGAAAAATTAATCTGTCATATGGCATGTTCATGGGTAAGGGTCAGTGTAGAGAGACAGCAATAAATGTGAGCATAAGTGATAGCAGCATCTCATCCCAGTCCCTTCAGACTTGCCTGTCTGACTCAGACCATTCAGAGGGGGTACAGTTCAATTTGTGGCATTCTCCAGGCCTTTTTTCACATTCATTCAGAGTCTGACTGTCAGCAGCTGTCAAAAAAAGGCAAGACTGTCTCTTACTATTCATAATTACAGCACACATGTGGTTGTGTGTTGCAAGTTGCTGAGTATTTGTGCAGGTCTGTCAATGGTTTGTGTCACTGTGTCTCTAACATGCACACAGTAATAAACAGCCGTGTCCTCAGGCTGCAGATTCTGTCCTGTTATTGTCACTCTTCCAGCAGAAGTGTCTCTGCTGCTGCTGAACATGTTCTTTAAAGCATTATTTTTGTAAATGCTCCCATCATTCCACATGTAGGAAATCCAGTCCATTGGTTTTCCTTCACACTGTCTGTTCCAACCTGTTCCATAGCTGCTATCAGTCAAAGAATAACCAGAGACCCGACAGGTGATGGTCAAAGACTGTCCAGGCTGCACAATCACTGAGTCTGGCTGGATGTGATCAATGCTGTACACACCTGTGGAACCTAAATTACAGTATTATTGAATTAATAATAAATAAATACATTATTATTAATAATTATTATTTATTATTTCTATTATATTTAGCAGTGTGAATCAACTAAAATTTCTCACAGGATGCAGCAGCCAGCAGCAGGATCACAGCTACAGAGAACATGATTGTTACTGAAGCTGAGCTGATGTGAGTGATTCTGTCCTCTCACTGATGCAGTCACACACCTGCCAATTATGAGAAACTACTTTATGCTGATTTGAATAGAGGGACTGTGCATTTGCACAGAATCAAATATGAAGGTTCAATGACTGTGACTGGTGGACATATTCTCATTTTCTCTATTTCGTTTAATTTGCTTTATTTTTGTTCTTTATTTGATCTCTAAACTGTTTTCCTTCAGTTTTCAGACTGTTTTCAGAATGATACAACTGCTGGTTTTTGTTGTCCCCAGAGATGGTTAAACAGTCTTGGACTGTCTGACACCAGCATTTTATGCCACCACTAGTATTGTCAACCCAGGCAACTCATTCCCGTTCAGTTTTTAAAGGTGTCACAAGAAATTCTTTACCTGCTGTGAGTCTGTAGATCAATGAAAATTAGTAAGCTCAACATCTGTGAAGTCACCTGCCCAGAAAATGAAAGAAAAAAAAAAAACAGTCCTGTGAGTTAGTCCTGTGAGTTAGTTCCTGTTATTCACCCCTGGTATGGTCACCCCTACAAGAGAAGATTTAAGACATTTAAGTTTTCCACTGACTCTTCACAGAATGGATATAATTATTTGGAATTTTTATTATTGATATCTGGACAATGATTTCAACCATGTTATTTTTAAACAGAAATTAGCTGTTGATGCTGTTATGTGGGGATATTCTTCTTTTCTTTTTAATTTTGTTTTTTAATGATCTCTCAGAGTAAATTTTCAATAAAAAATACATTCTGGAGGATTTTGTACAGCTGTTCAGCTAGGTCATATCACTGTGGCTCTCGAGCACAATAATAAACAGCAGAATCTTCACTCTGCAGACTGTTCATCTGCAGAAACACCTGCTGTTTGCTGTTGTCTCTGGAGATGGTAAATCTGCCTCGGACTGGCTGAGAATAATAGATGTAAGAACTGTCATAAATGCTTGCAAGCCACTCCAGTCCTTTTCCAGGAGCCTGTCTGACCCAGACTATATAGTAGCTGCTGAATGTGAATCCAGAGGCTGTGCAGGTCAGTGTGTGGGATTCTCCAGGTTCAGACTCAGTCAGAGTCTGACCATCAACACCTGTCAAATCAAAAAGAAAGTATTTTTAACACAAGCTCTAACTTTATGAAGACAAATAAAAATAATAAGGCTTCACCTGCCGAGCAGAGAGCTAAAAGCAGCAGTCCTGTGCTACAGTCCATCATATCAAACTGTGTCTCCACTGACCTTCATTCTCTCTGCAGCCTGATAAGTAGAGTAAAAGACATCTCAGTTTTGCATTGACTCCTCCTCACTGTGTGGACTGAATTGAGTGTGGACATTGTGTTTGCATCTCATATGTTGGAAATTACACTGTGTAAATATCTTCCTCAGTTCTGTCAGCTACAAGAAAAAAGTAAAAAATGATAAAAAAGGAGCATCAATCATGCACTGCAAATGAGAGAAAAGTACTGCTTAGCTTACAAAACTTTAAGCTGTTCATTTAAGAGCTGTTATCATGTTGGTAGGAAACACAGAAACACACTGGTTTCTCTCATTATGACTGACATTAGATTTCACCAGCATCTCTGTACCTGTTCCTATTCTTCTATCTATTATTATTATTTAATTAAGTAATAATAATACTAATAATAGTATAATAATAATAATAAATATTATTATTAATGAATCATTGCAGAATTAGCTATTTCTGTTTGTGAGAATCAGTGTTTCTATTTCCATTAAAGCCCGATACAGTTGCTCTCTGCTGTTGTCTTTGGTAATTGACAACAATATGCAAATAATTCCTCTTTTAGTTTTAAGAGAGGAATTATTTGCATGCAGTAGGCCTCCTTCTACAGGGAGAACTAGAGTGCATAGCTGAGAAAAATATGAAGAGAGGTTGTGACCTGAAAGTGATTTCCCATCAAGGGTGTTGGAAGCGCTACAAGTAAATAGAAATGGGGAACAAAGCATCTTTTTGCATTGCTTGTAGCTCAGAGATAACAAAAGCAGGTTCAATGATGGAATCATAGTGGAGGGCCATTTCAAAAATAATTTTTAAAGTGTTTAAAGGAAATATTACTCATATTAGTAAGGGATCCCACAAAAACTTCACTAGATAGTATTCTTTAAACACACCAAAACAAAACATTTAATATCAGAAAAATGTAGTGAGAATGAGGACAGGACAGGGTGGCAGTGGAGCAGTGGGTCACCTCACAACCAGAGGGTTGCTGGTTTGAGTCCCCGTGTGAGTGCATGCTGTCATTGTGTCCCTGTGCAACCCACGTTGCCTAAGTGTGAATTTGGTGTTCGGTGGTGGTCGTAGGTGCAAATTGGCAGCCACACTTCTGTCAGACTGCCTCAGAGCAGCTGTGGCTACATTAGTAGCCACCACCAAGTATGATTGAGGTGTGAATGAATAGTGCATGAAATTGTAAAGCATCTTTGAGTGTCTAGAAAAGGGCTACATAACACTAATGCATTATTATTATTTTGTACACAATAATATTTTCGAGCACAATAATAAACAGCAGAATCTTCAGTCTTCAGGCTGTTCATCTGCTGATACACCTGCTGTCTGCTGTTGTCTCTGAAGATGGTAAAGCGGCCTTGAACTGACTGAGAGTAGTATTTGCTGCTATCAGTAGCAGTAACTTCAGCAACTCATTCCAGTCCTTTTCCAGGAGCCTGTCTGACCCAGTGCATGTTGTAGCTGAGAGTGTGAATCCATAGGCTGCACAGGTCAGTCTGTGGGACTCTCCTGGCCTTTTGACTGCTGGGTCAAATTCTATCAGAGTCTGACCATCAATACCTGTTAAAATGAACAAGAAAGCTGTCACCTGGTGTGTGTTGGTAAATCAACAAAAGAATGCATTGCTCAGAGTGAATCATTAAAAAATCACTGAAACTCCCCACTTCCCCAGAAAATTAAAGTAAGCAGCAGTCTGGTCTTTATGTCCATCATATTAAATTGAGTTTATTCCTGTCATTCAGCATGCAGTCACCAGAGTAGGTTTTAAACATCTGAGTTTTGCATTAACTCCTCCTCACAGGAAGGATAAAGTGACCATCATTTTCTTTTTTTTAAATGGCACTTTTTATATCATGCATTTAAAAGTATATTAGTCACACACACACTGGATTAGTCAACACTGAATGTGTTAAGGTTACTGGGGTAATGATAAGGCCTGTAATGTTTATTACTCATAGATGCTTGAGACCTTGTTGGGCTGCAGGAACATCTGTGGTTCACATGACGTTTGCAACCTCGTGTTGTATTTTAGGAACTCTTCTGACAGGTAGGCTCCAAAAGTGGAGTTTTGCAGACCCACCTGTGTTTTTGTAACATATATTAGCAGGGGATAAATTCTAGCTAAGTGGGGATCGTCAGAGAGGTGTTTGCATAGCAGAAGTTTTAATTGAAAGAAGATTTATGACAGTTCTAGCAGATGTCACAATGATGTGACATCTGCTAGAACTGTCATAAATTAAAAGGTCCTATGGTGACGTATGTTTCTTTAGTCCATGTGGGACAAGAGTTTGCAGAGCCTTAAAAGGTAATTTGTTGGGGTTCAAGTTTCAGGGGTTGAGACTTTATGTAAATTAGGAGGGGGTCAAAGGCAAGTGGGCAGTTACCATCTTTAAGAAACAACTTTTTTTGCTCTTCCCTTTCCTGTCCTCTCCTTCTTCTTTTCCTGGTTCTGCATCTTTCTCTGTCTCTTTGCTTCTCTCTTCTCTTCTCTCTGTTGCTCTGTCTCTCTCTCTGTGTATCTTAGTCTTAACTGCGTTACCGTCTGTGTTTTGGTTTTTGTCTGTGTTTTGTGTAACCAAGATGTCTAATAAACAGCCTGCACTGGAACCTGCTCATCCCAGTATTTTTTTTTTTTTTTTTTTTGGAAACTTTGGTTTTAATTGAGTTTGAATTTTCAGCCAAAAGGAACATGGAGACCCTAAAATTAAGACCAAACACTTGTTGTAGCCCTTTAACAATCCTTGGGCCCGTACAGGCCCAAATACATGTGAAAAAAAAACTCCAGGTGTGTTAAAGGGTTAAATTAGTCTGCAGATCAGATTTTGGAGTCAAATCTGAAATAATGGATGATTTCACTGTAGATATTTTGACACAGAAGAGAATTGATAAATATGGAGGCTTGTTTAAGCTACTGAAAAAAGAATTGCCATCCATAACTTGAAATTTCGAGTTAAATATCTTGAAAGCATCTCACAGTGTGAGAGACATTGGTACACCTCAGTTAGATCACCAGCCTGTCGCAGGACCAACAAAGAGAGACAACCAATCACACTTACAGCCAATTTCAAATTGTCAATAGTTTCATATCTTTGGATGTGGGAGGAATGCCGAGGACTAGTAAGTGTCAGAACCACTATCTTGGATGAAAGAATAAAGATTCAGGAGTACATCAGGAAGATGGCCACAATGGATCTTGTGCTTAGTGAGTACCTGGGACTTCCAGATACAGACAAACTGATGATGGCTCACCAACTGGTCATAGTAGTGGTGCACAAGAAGAGGAAGAAAGGCAACATCAAGAAGAAGGAACACAAGAAGCTGGATAAGGATCCTCAAGCACTGCCTGCAAGGCAGATATTTTAATATATTTATTGCTTGACTTATACAATAGTTGAAATTCTTTATTTATTATAAAGTCATGGTCATAAATAAATTTTTGTTCCTTGATTTGTGATACTAAAACTAAAACAATGAGAGAGAAGAGTGATATGACACTGCTCTGCCTTTTAAATTCAGAATTTAGAGTTCAAAAACCTACATGTTCATTTATTCATTCTTACAAAGGTTCTTCTTTAATACTCCTGTTTAAAGAGTAATATTTGCTGCTCCCATAATCAGTAATAAGAGGCTATTTGCTAAATGTGAGTCTAGAAACTATCCAGATGATTCTCTGGACTCTTTAGACAGTTGCAACATTTTCTTCACCTACTACATTTTCACAGGAGAAGCACAGCGCTTTGAAAAGAAAACTTTAATCATCCCAATCCAATTTTTTTCCTCTGGTGTCTTTCATAACAACCTGTGTTACATGCCATTAACTGTGTTGCAAGTTTTTTTCACTGTTTCTTTCATTATAGCAAACATTCATTCTGTTATAAATTACAGCACATTCCTCTTCTCTTAGGCAAAAACATTTAGATACTTAATGGGTTCTCTGTCAAGAAGTGACCAGTTAGATATAATACTGTTTTTCCTCCATATTCACATTTACCACGTGTGGTAGGTTTTTGTGCAGGCCTGCTGGTGGTTTGTATCACTGTGTCTCTACATGTAACACGCACACAGTAATAAACAGCTGTGTCCTCAGGCTGCAGATTCTGTCCTGTTATTGTCACTGTTCCAGCAGAAGTGTCTCTGCTGTAGCTGAACTTGTTCTTTAAAGCATCATTTTTTGAAAAAGCTGCCTCCACCCCACTGATGAAAAATCCATTCCATTGGTTTTCCTCCACACTGTCTGACCCAACCTGTTGCATAGCTGCCATCAGTCACAGAATAGCCAGAGACCCGACAGGTGATGGGCAAAGACTGTCCAGGCTGCACAACCATTGAGTCTGCCTGTGTGAGATCAATACTGTATACACCTGTGGAAACAAACATCAACATTATCTCCATCATTCATCTGAATATTCAGAGTTTCTAACTGTAGTTGCTCCAGCCTTTCATTTAAGTAAACTTGCCATGTTTTTATTTAATTTGATAGAAACATGCCATAAACCATGTGTAAATAAGTTTATTTTCATGTAAACTGAATGTTGAATAGCATGGAGTGTTTGTAGCTGAAGCTATAGGTGAGATATATAAAGAGAATTTATCGTTGTTAAACTGTCTTGATACGATATACAAAAATAAAGCAAACATTTAAAAAAAAAAATCACATTTATTTAACATTAGTAACCAGCTGATTTGTTTTTGAAGCTCTTTTGCAGTTGTTTTCTCATCACTATAGCGCAGGCATAGCAAACTGGAGCTATACCTCGCACTTAGAACACACAAGGCTCTTATGTCCTCACTCATAGGACTTAGTGAGTGCCCCTCCCGCCCCTCCTGCTCTGCTGACTGCTCCAAGATGTTCTGTAACAAATTAAATGTTAACTGGTGGTGGTGTTTATGATGCAACAAAACTGTGCATAGGGCTCCCTCTACAGGAGGAATTTGGTATTCAAAAACTCAGTTATATTGCTTTTAAATAGTTTAGCAAGCAGATAACACTGGGCAATACCATGAGTAGTCTAGTTTTGCTAATATGTCTAATTATCTGTAAGTAAGACATAGTAAAAATTTTAATAAAAAATGTAGCGCTCAGTGTCTTTTCCTCACCAGTGCTGACAAGCACTTTCCAGCAGGACTTTATACTGCCCACAGTGGTGAAGCTACTACCAAATGGTTTACTGACCACGTTATTACTGTGCTTGATCGGTCCGTCAACTCACCTGACCTGAACCCAATGAAAAGAACCTGTGGGGTATAGTCAAGAGGAAGATGAGAAACACCTGACCCAAGAATATAGACGAGTTGAAGGCCGCTATCAAAGCAACGTGGGCCTCAGTAACAGCTCAGCAGTGCCACAAGCTGATCACCTCCATCCCACGCCGCACTGATGCAGTAACATTTGCTAAAGGAACTGCAACTAACTACTGAGTGCATAAGTGAACACATTTCAGAAGTTCAAGATTCTTTGTTGTCATTTCTGCAGGTGGAAGGTACAACAGAAATGAAACAGTGTTTCACCTGGAATGAAGCAATTCAAATAAGTCCAAATAAAATTAAAAATATAACTGAAATATAAATATTCTAAGATATGAAAACCGCCATAAAGCCAGCAGTCAGTGGCATTCGTAGTGAGAGTGTTGCAGTGCATTGCTGTACTGTGCAATTAATATTGTGCAAATGTTCAAAGAAGGCCCCCGGTCAGTTTGTTTAGTGCTCTCACAGCCTGTGGGAAGAAGCTGTTGAAAAGTTGTACATCTCCCTATCATAAATCCTTTTTTGATTAATCTTAGGAAATATTCTAATAACCTCAGATGCGGGATTTCTGATCTTAATGAGCTATAAGCCATAAACATCAAAATTTGAAGAAACGAAAAGACTTGGAAATAATTCACTTGTAGAGATATACTAATATGTTTCTTGAATGCCTCAAGTCAACAGAGGCTTTGTTGAGAGTTTAAGATAGCTTGTTAAATCAGAAAAATATGCACATTGCGTGACAGCAGGTAATACATGCTAATACTCAAAAGGGGTCAGAATTTTTTTTTTTTTTAATTGCAGCTCACTTATTTAAAGAGTTGCATGGTGCCAAATATTCAAGACATTCACATGGTTAGAAACAACAATTTTTACTTGAAAGACTAACTCTGTTGTTCAAGCTTTGCTTGAAGTTTGAAGGGTTATTTTCAACAAAGAAATGTTCATTTGCATGACTGCCAGCCTTCCAGACCCTCTGGCAGTCTGGCTATCAATTTCTTGAGATAATTTGGTAACACTGCACGCTGTGCTTCCAGAAGCAGCTTCCCCAAGTTGGATCGATTTGATGGCCACTTTTTAAGCCGTTTCCACAACAGCTCAGTCGGAGTGAGACCCCCAATGTCTGTGATGACCACTCCTCTAAACAGGTCTGAGCCGTGCTTTGGATTGTTAGGCTGTTGCAGGAGGGTGCCAATCAAGCAGCATCCACAAGGTATGGCAAAACTGAGTGACAGACTTCCTTTTCCTCCTTTTATTTCCCACCTTACCACCACCAAAGCAGCTCCAAACCATCAGGATTTCTCCAGCATGATTACAATTTACACCAAACACTCCTTCAGTTCATAAAGAGCCCATTTCTAAAGAAAGAAAGAAATTGTCCACACCTGTATATGGCACAGTTTCTGAGTGAATTGTCCAGTTACATTTAAACCCCTCAAAATATGAGAATGTGCATTAAAAATTCCTCCAACAATTTTGTTCAAAGCCTTGAATTAAAGCTGAAAGTTTGCACTGCAGTTCTTCACTCGATTGTTGAAGCGCACAGAGCCAAACACTTCTGAATGTTTCCCTTTTTGTTTCAGTTGAGTTCAATTTAATGCGCATTCTCACATTTGTTGTATGGCCACTTATTAAAATTGATGAAATATGTTTGACTTTATATTTCTATATAAGGGTTTTTTTTTTTTACAGAATATGTTAAACATAGAAACATTATATTCAAATTCAACTGCCCGTGTGCAGAAAGAGGCTTTCTGTGATCTTTAATATGGCAACATTTCGAAAAATGTCAATATTGTGCATTCCTGTGTACTGTCCTCAGGGAGTTCATTGTGCAGATAAAGAGGGTCTGAGGGGAGAATGTGATTCTGTTGAAGTTAATGTGTTTCCTTGATGTTCTCCTAACCAGAGGGCGTCCATAGATCTTATCCAAGGTGACGCACTGGCACCAAAGGTCATATCTCATTATGTTAGTTAGATAATGAGATGAAAGGATCTACTGAGGGAAGTCCACCGGGTTTAAATGGTGTTATTCCTGATAGAACGGCTATGCAAATATTTTAGTGTGAAGACTATAATCCTTTTTATGATACTAAAAAAGGGTTGCTGTACATTCACAAGTTCTCATTTCCTCAGAAAGGTCACTGGCGGCCTATACGAGTGAAAAATCCCGACCCATTAAGAGCAGATTAAACTGATTACAGCACCAATTCCACTGACACACACGTTAAAAAGCTAAATTTGCATGAGCTGGACAACAGATGGCAAAAGGCAAGGCTCTTACAGCACACTCTCTTCCCCCTAAGCCTGTCACACATCCTCCAACTGTCTCTCTATGCTAAACAAAACGTTCACTTTCCCTTTTGAAAATAAAGCCACCCAGAGACCAACGGACAAATCTACTGATGAATGAAACAAACAAGGAGGCCTAGTGAAGACGGCAGAGGCCTCCTTTGAGCTGACACTTCCTGGTGGGATGACAGAGTGCTCCCTGTTCTGCGCTATACATTAATTATCAAGTCGTGTCTGGGAGGCATTTTGTCAAAAAGATTGATGAGGGGCCGTCAGACGGAGAACAAATCTGACTTGGCCAGGGTTAAAGGGAGGGCCCCCTCATTCTCATGGGATGTATTGGTGGTAGCTGTATGTGTGTGTGTGTGTGTGTGTGTGTGTGTGTGTGTGTGTGTGTGTGTGTGTGTGTGTGTGTGTGTGTGTGTGTGTGTGTGTATGTGATTGAAGGCACGGACGCATTGAAAGCATCAACATGAGCATGGTACTGAAAAGAAGGTTACAAAAGAATGTCGTGTATTAAGATATGTGAAAAGAGGGCAAATAATCATAACAGATGAGTTTTATTAATTATGTAGATGTCTCATCTTCAATATCAGAGAAATGATGAGATGATGATGAATCAGTTGTGCGTCTGGATGAATATTTTGTCTTTAGAAGACTGGCCTTGGTGTGATCTGTAATGTGATTCCTCTTCAGTCTAATAAAAAAGACATGCGAGACATGAGATGGGGGTCCTAATTGAATCAGCCCTCGTTTCTATCGAAAATAAAGGTGATGTAGTCTCATGTTAACCTCAGCTGTCACCGTTTACATACATTGAATGGTAGATAAACATCTGGGAAACAGTGTCTTCACAAATACTGTGGACAGTTTTTTATTGTATTGTAACAAGTTTTTACCAAAGAGCTTTCTGGATATGTCTGACACTATTGCAACCACACTGACCTCTGCAGAAGTGGGAAAACAAACAAACAAACAAACAAACAAAAACTGAAACAAAACAAAAATGTGATTTTTGCTACTTCAAACAAATCCTTTAAAATTGGACTTGCTGCTAAATTATCTGAGTTCACTACATGAGTTCACTACATGAGATTTATGATGGCACTCTTTGTTTAGTCAGCTCTGAGAAATTTTGAGAGAAAGATTTTGTGTTTCCACTGCCGATGAGATGAGACAACCTTCCCACTAAAAAAGCAGTTTAAGGTCATGAAAAGAATTCTCTAATCAGAGCAAACCATCAAGTGTGTGTGTGTGTGTGTGTGTGTGTGTGTAGGTGTATAAATGTGTCTGTTGAGGGGGAGAGGAGGCAGAGGTCGAGGGGGTTTGGTCTGCCATGTGGGATCATTACACATAGGGAGGAGAAAGGGAGGGAGCACAGGGACAGAGGAAGAGAAACAGAGAGAGAAAGCCTGAAGGAAGGCAGCAGAGGAGACAGAAGAAAGGAGGCATCAGCTGACACACAATCAGAACCGCTCGAGAAAAATGCAGAATTTCACGGGCACCTGGAAAATGAAAAGCAGCGAGAATTTCGACGAGCTGCTCAAAGCTCTGGGTGAGGACAAATAACTCTTTCTTATCTGAAAGTGTGACTGCATCCAAAGGGTTTTTCAAAAAGAACTGAAAACGAATTCAGCGTTCTGGTCAGTGGTGTATTGTCTGTTATTACTGTAGAGCCCGATTGAAAATGCATGCAAGCTAACCCATGATGAGGGAATAATTTTTTGTGATTTATAAATGTAAAAAAAGGCTCAAGTCTACAACTAGAAACTAGAAACACAGGTTGTGGCAAAAGACTGCTTAAATTCATAAAAACTATAGGCCATCTGCCAGTTCACATATCTTTAATTTTAGCTCGGTTATAGCAGGTGTTTTGCTGAGGTTTATTTTTTAAATAAAAGCATATAGTGACAGGAGACAAATTCAACACTGAAACAACCACCTTGCTTTTTGTGTACTTGAGCACTGTGGAGTACTTGAGTACTTGAGTGGAAACAGGCTGAAGTATTCTGTCATCTAATTGTTTGCACTGTGTCAGAGAGGGTTAATAGTTTTCCCACTCATTTAGAGGATAGAATCTATCACGTATTGCGGGAGAGCTAAACAAACCAAACGACATCAGCATTCCTCCATCTCATCACCCTGTCACTGCACTCTCCATATTTGCAACATCTGCTGATAAAAACCTCAGCTGCAGCTGCTGGAGGCGCCTTTTTTAAAAATATTTAAACCTGCAAGATTGGACTCTAATATCTCCTCCCGACAGCTAAAAGGTGATGTCTTTTCATTGTGTCATGACTGAGATATGCGGACAGGCATCTTCTGCCTTTATCTTGAAACATGAGCTCAGACTTTTGTTCTTACCATCCTTTTATCTCAAAAGAGACATAGAAAAAATGTAAGGTGACAAGTCAATGTCAAACAATAGAATTGAGAGAAAGTAGTGAGAGGTGGGATGTAGATGTGTGAATTTTATTAGTTTACTGCTCTATAGACTCATTAGCACTTTTTAATATATGTATATACCAGAAAGGCAAGCAGAGGCAACAAAGCAGAGAGGCAAGGGCAGAGATCACTTTTACTTTGGTTTTAAACTGATGTCTATTTTTAGATTCTACTGGGCAAGCAGGGCTTGCCTTGCTTGCCATGACTTAGGCAATTATACTAAAAGGCTAATAAAGGCATTGTATTCTATTTATATACTGTGTTTGTGTAGAGAGAGTGTAGCCCATGTGTTTTGATTGTTAGTTACAATCATGCTACAGTCATGTTTTTTGAAAAGAGGAGAGGTATAATAAAAGAAAACACCAAAAGCAAAACACAAGTAGAGCTTTAAATCATCTGAATGATGAGTCATTTTGGTTCTCTTTTTAACTCTTCTTCTAAGGCCTGTTTGAGGGTAAAACTTGATTTTAGGGCTCAAAGGAAAATGGTAAGGGTGTGGCATTTGGGTTTGACGGTTACATTTAGAGGGTAAAAGACCTGGAAAGGTTATGCTGAAAACCAGGAAAACAGACAAGCAAAATACCGAAAAAAGACAAATCTCTAAACACAGTCACAGCAAGAAAAAACATATGGTTTTCAATGAAAACCTGACAGAGACTGAGAGCAAAGACACAGAGACTAAATACACACAAGAAAAAGGAAAGGTAATAAAGGAAGGTGAACTTAATCAGACACTAATGAAGGTGAGAAAAGAACAAAGAAGGGAGATAAATAACACAGGAAACCACGAAAGGGTCTAAAATACAAAATAAAAGGAAGTAAAGTGAAAGACTGACCTGGATCAGACAGAGGGGAACACAGTAGGTCCATGGAGAATAAAAATACTCAGCAAAGCAAAAACTGAGTATTACAATAAATAAATACATACAAGAATCAACATTCAAGAACACAAAAACCAAGAACTGTTTGTTGTGATTTGGTGCTATATAAATAAAACTGAATTTAATTGAAATAACAACAGAATCATGAATTATACAAAGACCATGCACTGATGTCAGCGAAGGCCCTTACAAAGATAGCCAACCAAACAGCCTGTGTGTGTATGTGGGGCCCCTCCCCCTACACACAGAGTGGAGCAGGCAGCAGGAAACTGTTTTAGCCCAAATATGAGACCCTCTCACCCAAACAACCAACCTGATCCTGCACTTCCCTAGCTCCCAGCCAAGCTGGAAGTATGATTGGCTGTTGAGATAGGTGAGCCAGAAGGACTGAGAAGTCTTCAGTTATAAGAATGAGTCTCACTGGGAAATTGGTGTGTACTTTCAGGTGTAAATGCCATGCTGAGGAAGGTAGCTGTGGCAGCTGCATCCAAGCCTCACGTAGAGATAAGACAGAACGGAGAGCACTTCTACATCAAGACTTCAACCACGGTGCGCACCACGGAGATCAACTTCTGCATCGGCGAGGAATTTAATGAGGAGACAGTGGATGGTAGAAAGTGTAAGGTAAGTGAATTAACCAGTCAAGATAACAATAACAGCAGTAAAAAAAAATGGCTAAAAAATGCAAAAGACACTGGTGTGACAGGACACAGATATAAACAACCCTCACATCTGTGCTAACAGCCAGGTGAAGCCAAAGTGATAAAATACAGGAAAGCTCATTAAAACGATGCTTTTTGACAGAGTTTGGCCACTTGGGAAACAGAGAATAAGATTTACTGCAAACAGACTCTCCTGAGTGGGAACGGCCCAAAGACCTTCTGGAGCCGGGAACTCAAAGGGGATGAACTCGTATTGGTGAGCAATTTTTCCTTCTTTTTAAGTTCATACGCTAACTAGAAATATGGCATCAGATAGAAGGGCGTGTGCAGCTGCAGTGTATAAAGAATGGATTCTGCTTATTTGTCTTCTTCAGATCATCGAATTTGTTTTTCTTTGTAGAAAGTTCCTTTTTATGAAATTGTGGCTCCCAAACATTGAGTCTGAATAAGAATTAGCAGCACTGGACTTTCAAATCTCTCAGCAGATGAATGAACAGATGTTTGGATGTATTGCAAAGTGGGATGAGGTGTCAGGTTTGGAGGTCTTTATTCACTTGGGCAGCTCTTTTTTTCTTTTCCTTTTTAAAACAAAACCACAGTTCTGATAGTTGAGCAAAGCCTTTTCTTAAAGGAATAGTTTACCATTCTGAGAGTTTCTTGACAAGACTTGGAAGAGAAGGTAAATACTTATATGTATCACAGACTGTACATAAAAATACAGTTGTGAAAAACTAAGTACACCCTTACTGCTTCCACAGGAATTAAGAGGGTAAGTAGCAGCTAATGAGAGGTACTTGATTAACTGATCATCAGCCAGTGTGAGCACCTCTATAAAAGCAGAGGGTTTGGCAGTTTGCTGGTCTAGAGCATTCAAGTGCGTTAACACAGTGCCACAATCTTCCCATGAGTGGACGTCCCAGCAAATTCACCCTGAGGTCAGACCCTGCAATGCTCAGAGAAAATTAGAAAAAGACTGAACAAGTATGGCTGCCAGGAGGAAGCATAACGAACACGGCAGCACAGCTTAGGTGTGCGAAGTTGTATCTGAACAAACCACAAGACATCTGGAACAATGTCCTTTTGGACAGATGAAACCAAAGTGGAGATGCTTGGCTGAGTCAGCCAAAATTCCTCCACAGCAACGAGAGAGGCTGATAAAGTCATACAGAAAACGATAACTTCAAGTTATTGTTGCAAAAGGTAGTTCTACAGGCTCTACAGGCCCTAGGGGGCCTATGTGCCTGGTGTGTGGGATGGGGTGGGTATGATAACACGCTGTATATATTTGGCTTTTGTGTTGATCGAAATAAACAAAAAACGAGTCTTTTAAAGCTGTTAGCTCTGACTTTTTCTCCCCACTAACAGCTTAAAATAATGAAAATAATTCGTAGCTCAATCTGTTACAAAAATCAATATGAATAGCCATCAAAAGTTTCAATCTTTTCATTCAGCAATTCAAGCCACAGGAAACAGCAGAAGCAGAGGCTCGAGGGAGTTCATAAATGGGTGGCGACACCAGATGTGCAAACGTTAAAATGTCTACCCGATAGTTTTCAAGAATACTGTGTAGTTCATGGGAAATGTTTATAAGCTCTTTTGGAGCATAAAAACATTTTTGGAGAAACCATCCATTCCTGTCTCTTTAGAAGGGTGCGTCTTTAAGACATCACATCATCATGATGCATTACTGAGCCTTTCATTGGATGTGCATCAAGGACAAAACAAATGCCATCCAAAGAAAAGTTTGTCTAAAATCTAAATATTTTTTTTTCCCTTGCTCCTTTCATATTCATGACACACAAAGAAAATAATTTGTTAGAGTCTGAAGCAACTCCTATTCAGCGGACCCACAGAAAAACTTGGTGTATATATCAAAGGGGCAAATTAAGATTTCACTGCCGTGTGTTCGCTGTTGCATTCCATCGGAAACACTTCTCTCTCCAGTTCCTGGCAATTTAAAATCGCTAACACAAAGCAGTTTTCCTGTAAACATCTGGTCCTGGGGTTTATTGGCCAGATGGACAACAAAGCTGTGTCCAGTTTGGCTTTGATGGAGCGCTCCTCTTTACTGAGTGTGACTCTGCGGAGAGGCAATCAGGAAAACCTTTGAGAGGGGCTGCTATTTGGATTGAATGCAGGTTTTCAAACGTGAAATAAAAGCTTTGAACGGACCAGGTCTGTTTTTTATTCAGGATGAGGGTGTGCATGTCTGTCCACGTTGGATTGATGGACTGTAATCTAATAGGCATGTGGGAATGAATCACTGTACAAAAATGTGATTTTTCAAAGAAAAGATCATGACTTTAAGTGCGATACTGGTGAGAAGGGAGAGATCAGACAGATTCCCTGCCGTCCGCAACTTAAGCAAAACGCCTACATACTTCATCTCAGCTAATGGATTGTTTGGTTTTGAAGATCTGATGCTGGAGCAGATAATAATGAAAGCCCATACAGACTGTAAAATAAAACCTACGACATGAGCTGGGGTATGAGCTCAGTGGCGGTATCCACACAGCCATCACCTTGAGAAATATTAAAGATAAATATACAATATGATTACAGGCAGAACTGTCCATATAAGGTATCTCAATCATACTGAGTGTCAGCGTATTGTGAACACAGATTTGCTGGTACTACAGCTACAGCTTTGGGATAACAGGGATTACTTGTACATACATTGACCTCGTTATTTGAGACAACATAAGGAGATCCCCTTTAAAGGTGTGTATATTTTTAGGCGTGATAAAGGGAGTGATTAAGACAAGCCCAAATGGCACTGAATTCAGCGTAACTGCTGCCAAACAGCCTTCAGAGCCTAGTTAAATAATTATGAAACAATCCAGCCCCTGCTTTGCAGAATCACGTAATTTCCTCAGGGGCCAGTGGTCTGGGGTACAGCTGCAGAGGACCGTTTAGTCAAGAAATCAATGAGTTTGAAGCAAAAACACAGCATTTTGGCTTTGCCTCGTGAGGCTGTCATTTCTTTCAGACAAAACGTCCTTACATCTGGTGGCTCCAGCTTCCTTAATGGGAATATTTAGTTTAGTGTCAACACCAGTTCTCTTTGAGTTCTGGACTATTTGCCAGACAGAAAGCGATCTGAAGACATCGCATCAATAAGATTCAGATTAATCGGATATGAAAATAATTTGTTGCAGCTCTAGTCTGAGGATAGAGGAGCCTTACTATTTCACAGTAATACGCAATAAATAATAATGTATACAACATTTGGAAGGATTCTCAAAAGCTACAAAAACTGAATGTGAGACAAACGTTTATCCTTTAGTGTAAACAGAAACAAAACAAAACAAAACCCATATGCATGCGGTTGATATAAAGCACTGGCCAGCAGATGAGGAAATGAGGCTCTCGGGGAGAGATGGATGAAAGTGCAGCTTAATGAAGACTCCATGTGGCGGCTCACTGCATTCACTGTCATCTAAGATGTGTGGACTATAATGACAGTCAGGGCAGTCTACTGTAAAAATGGAGAAAGGGGATAAATGCTTAAAATAACAGAAAAAGCACTTCCACCTGTCCACGTGAGGAACCTCACGTATGTCCTCTTTCATTTCAAAGCCAATAATATTGATTCGAAAAGATGAATCGAGTCTTGCATCGACTCCTTTGTAATGGTTCCGGAGCTGGGAGAAATTGCGAGGCTGTCTGGGGGTCCGGATCTGTGTGTGTCCTCCTGTAGGGTTAATTGGCCTCATTGATCACACTGTGGAGAAGTGCCAATGAACCCCGGTGTTACCTCCAGTTAATGTCTCCCTCGGCATCACGCCACGTGCCAGATGGAGTCGCCTCAGCTCAATTTTTCACAGCTCCGTGCTTCTTCTCTGTCCTGCCACGCAGCTCCGCTTGGGATATTGATGATGTGTAGCGCTGCAGTTGGCCATAATGCTCCGCCCCAGGGACTCCCATAAATCACTGGGCTTTGTCATACACACACACACACACCCCTACAGCCAATACCCACCCCACCCCACCCCAATATCAATTTTTGTACATCTGTTTCTTTCAGCAAAATATCAAAATAAAAGCATGCCACAAACAAGTTAGGACACTGTGCTGCAGAAAATGAGCACTTTGAGTCATAATAAAACAAAAGTTACTGCACAATATGTGGCTAAGTGTGAAAATCAGACAGTGCTTCACTGAAGTGACTCACACCTGCCTGACATTAGCTTACATTCATTAGACAGGCTTTGTTCTTTATAGTAAAACCCAGTTTGAGGAATGAGCTACACTAGTAGAGAAACTTGAAGTTCTTGTGATGTTATACCGCATTTATATTTTTTGGTACAAAAGAATAAATATTTAATTTTTGTTAAACAGTTCTGAAGAAGGTGATGGTAAGATATTATATATTTGGTTTTTATATAATAGGTTGGCTGTAAAAAGCACAGTTTATTAGAGAAGAGCTGAAAGATGTGGTTTTATTTTGATGATCTTAACATGATCCTTTTTATGTGTCCTCAAATTTAGAAAGTAATATTACTACATATTACTTTATATATTATATAGTATTTACTATTATATAGATCATGTTAATCAAACATGGCAAAAAATACTGTTAATAAAGTGATTTTTTTTTCTTTTCAAATCTTGTTTCAGATTTTTGGAGCTGATGATGTGATCTGCACACGGATCTACATACGAGCATAGGAGACGTCCACGTTCTTCTGATTTCAAACTTCACTCAGCAAATAGAAACCGCCAATAATCTGTTTTTCATAGCATGTTGTTTCTTTGTGTAAGCCACTATTTTAGCAGGATGTTAGTGCTTTCCCCCCCCCTTTTTGTATATATTTTTTAGCACTGTGAAGTGAATCTTTAATATGATTTCTTTTATATACAAAAAAGCAGCAGTAGTAGTCCACACACTAAATACTACAGGGATAATCTGATGAAGAACTCGATAGTGTCAAACTTTCCCTTAATAAAGTTTTTAAAACAATATTCACTGAGCTCACTGAAGGCTATTTTTTTCAAACCCTTAAACCCTGGGTAGTTTGCAATTTCTGCCTAGGGGGGGGGGGGGGGGGGGGGGGGGGGAACCCCATGGAGGCCATTTGAGGAACCAGTCTGAGATCATTTGAGTTTTGTGAAATGGTGCATTACCCTGCTGGAAGCAGCCACCAGAAGACGGACATACTGTGGTCACAAAGGGATAGACATGGTCAGCAACAACACTTGGGTAGGCTGTGGCGATAAATGATGCTCAGTTGTTACTAAGGGGCACAATGTGTGCAAAGAAAAGATCCCCCTACACCATTACAGCATCCCCAGCAGCCTGAACTGTCTATACATGGCAGAATGGAGTCATACTTTTGTGTTGTATACACCAAATTCTGATGCTACCATCAAAATATTGCAGCAGAAATTGAGAGTCATCAGACCAGGCAACATTTTTCCAATCCTGATGAATCTGTGCAAATTGCAGCCTCAGTTTCCTGTTCTTTGGTCACAGTAATGACACCTGGCATGGTCTTCTGTTGTTGTTGTAGCCCATCTGCTTCAAGGTCCATTTAGTTGTGCATTCAGAGATGCTCTTCTGCATACCTTCCCACTAAAAGTGAGTTAATTCAATTCAATTCAATTTTATTTATATAGCGCCAAATCACAACAAACAGTCGCCTCAAGGCGCTTTGTATTGTGGGTAAAGACCCTACAATAATACAGAGAAAACCCAACAGTCAAAACGACCCCCTATGAACAGCACTTGGCGACAGTGGGGAGCAAAAACTGACTTTAAACAGGAAGAAACCTCCAGCAGAACCAGGCTCAGGGAGGGGCAGTCATCTGCCGCGACCGATTGGGCTGAGGGGAGAGAAAGACATGCTGTGGAAGAGAGCCAGAGATTAATAACAATTAACGATTAAATGTAGAGTGGAGTATAAACAAAGTAAATAAGGTGAATGAAAAGAAACAGTCTATTGTGGGAACCCCCCCAGCAGCCTAGGCCTATAGCAACATAACTAAGGGATGGTTCAGGGTCACCTGATCCAGCCCTAACTATAAGCTTTATCATAAAGGAAAGTTTTAAGCCTAATCTTAAAAATAGAGAGGGTGTCTGTCTCCCGAATCCAAGCTGGAAGCTGGTTCCACAGAAGAGGCGCCTGAAAGCTGAAGGCTCTGCCTCCCATTCTACTCTTAAGTATCCTAGGAACCACAAGTAAGCCAGCAGTCTGAGAGCGAAGTGCTCTATTTATATAATAAACAGAGCAATTCATTATTATATAATAATAATATAATAATGAATTACAATAGTCCACCCTAGAAGTAATAAATGCATGAATTAGCTTTTCAGCATCACTCTGAGAAAGGATGTTTCTAATTTTAGAAATATTGCGCAAATGCAAAAAAGCGGTCCTACATATTTGTTTAATATGTGCATTGAAGGACATATCCTGGTCAAAAATGACTCCAAGATTTCTCACAGTGTTACTGGAGGCCAAAGTAATGCCATCCAGTGTAAGTATCTGGTTTGACACCATGTTTCTAAGATTTGTGGGGCCGAGGACAAGAATTTCAGTTTTATCTGAATTTAGAAGCAGGAAATTAGAGGTCATCCAGGCCTTAATGTCTTTAAGACATTCCTGCAGTTTAACTAATTGATGTGTGTCATCTGGCTTCATTGATAGGTAAAGCTGAGTATCATCTGCATAACAATGAAAATTGATGCAATGCTTTCTAATAATACTGCCTAAGGGAAGCATGCATAGTGTAAATACAATTGGTCCTAGCACAGAACTCTGTGGAACTCCATAATTAACCTTAGTGTGTGAAGAAGACTCCCCATTTACATGAACAAATTGGAGTCTATGAGATAAATATGATTCAAACCACTGCAGTGCAGTACCTTTAATACCTATAGTATGCTCTAATCTCTGTAATAAAATGTTATGGTCAACAGTATCAAAAGCTGCACTGAGGTCCAACAGGACAAGAACAGAGATGAGTCCACTGTCAGAGGCTGTAAGATCATTTGTAACCTTCACTAATGCTGTTTCTGTACTGTGATGAATTCTGAAACCTGACTGAAACTCTTCAAATAAACCGTTCCTCTGCAGATGATCAGTTAGCTGTTTTACAACTACTCTTTCAAGAATCTTTGAGAGAAAAGGAAGGTTGGAGATTGGGCTATAATTAGCTAAGGCAGCTGGGTCAGTGATGGCTTTTTAAGTAGAGGTTTAATTACAGCCACCTTGAAGGTCTGTGGTACATAGCCAACTAATAAAGACAGACTGATCATTTTTAAGATTGAAGCATCAATAATTGGAAAGACTTCTTTGAACAGTCTAGTAGGAATGGGATCTAACAAACATGTTGCTGGTTTGGAGGAAGTAACTATTGAAGTTAACTCTGAAAGATCAACTGGAGCGAAAGAGTCTAAACAAATACCAGCAGTGCTGAAAGCAGCCGAACATGAAGATAAATCTTTGAGATGGTTATGAATAATTTTCTCTCTAATGTCTAAAATTTTATTTGTAAAGAAATCCATGAAGTCACTACTAGTTAAAGTGAAAGGAATACTCGGCTCTACAGAGCTCTGACTCTTTGTCAGCCTGGCTACAGTGCTGAAAAGAAACCTGGGGTTGTTCTTATTTTCTTCAATTAATGATGAATAGTAAGATGTCCTGGCTTTACGGAGGGCTTTTTTATAGAGCAACAAACTCTTTTTCCATGCTAAATGAGCATCTTCTAATTTAGTGAGACGCCATTAATGCTGCCATCCTATCAGCCTGAAGCAGGCTGGCCTCTGACCTGTGGCATCAACAAGGCATATTCACCCAAAGAACTGCACTCATTGAATATTTTCTCTGTAGATCAGTTTCTGAAATACGTAGATCAGCCTGTCAGGCAACAACTGTGCCAAAGATGCTAAGTGTGACCTTCAACAGGTCATCTCGACAGTGTCTACATGCCTAAATGCACCGAGTTACTGCCATGTGACTGGCTGATTAATATTTACATTAACGAACAGCTGAACACGTGTATCTAATGAAGCAGCCAGTGAGTGCAAGTCTCCTTTTGCTTATTATGAGTCCAGAGTGTGATTTAAAAGCTTACTTCCAACAAATCATAACTGGAATGAAGCCATAAAACAATGGGTGACATTGATGTTTTTAAACTTCTGAACATACTGAGTGACACGATGCCAGAAATGAAAAAAAAAAGTACACCACGAATTGAGCTTCTGTCTACTCAAAGGATAGTTTAATGCCAAACACCATACTAACACTCATGTACAACATCATAAAAGTCAAGAGAAGACACATTAAACATGGTACAAACAAAGTCTTAATGTACAATCAGCTCCCCGGGGCTTCCTGTGGCATTTCATATTAAACACAGTAAATATATATAAAAATAAAAACCTAATTAATAAACTGTTCCAAGATTGTCTGCAGCTGGTTAGGTTACTGACCACTGCCTTAAATGGAGCTCAGGAAAATGTCAAAGGGTGACATGTTGCCAGGCAGCTTCTTCTCTGCACCTCCATCCTGCTCGTGTAATGATCCACATGAAAATTGTTAACAATGAATGAACTGAATGTGTTGAAGTTATTAAGAATAAGTATATTTCTAACGTGAAACATGCTTTCCAGCATTGCATGTGATAGATATCCATCTAATCTCACCTACAATATCTACAGGGCCAATTCCAATTTTATTAAACTGCAGAGAGGAAAAGGCGAAATGCGTAGTTTTTATCCCTCTTTTAAGGGATTACAACATTCACATTTGTACTTCAGCCAAATATATAAACTGACACAAACTGCGACTGAAGGAATTATTGCTTTTTCCTTGATTCTTAATCTGTACACAGCTGACATTCACATATAATACATCAGTCAGTGTTTGCCATCAACACTAGCCTTATTAAAAAACAAAACAAAAAAACCCCCAAAACACTAAAGTATACAGTCTTCATAGGTGACACCACAGAACCTGTCTTACAGATTCTAACCATTTTGTTTAAATACAAGAAAAAGTGGATAGTACTGACGAGACTTCAGTACTTTGAAATAGACATACAGTGTGCTGAACTTCAAAAAAAAAAAGAGAAATTGCTGCTCAGCTACATTCAATCATCTTAAAACCATGAGTCACACTGATGTCTGAGGACTGAAGGGAGAAATGCACAGAATTCATCCAATCATGTAGAAACAACAAGTTTTCTGCTATACAAAGACTTATAGGAACATGTTCAACAGAACAGGAAGAAAAAAAAAAAAAAAAAGTCTCCAACACCCTTTGGTTTAAAAAAAAAAAAAAAAGAGGAAGAAAAAAAGTTATAATTTTTCATTTCTTAATAAAATTCTCTTCAATCTCCAGCTAAAGATTGATACTGCGCTTTTTGATGTACGCTACACCTCAATGACGTCTGTTCACAAAAAAAAAAAAAAAAAAAAAAAAAAAAATCTACTCATATAAACAAAATATTTACACAAAGTGTTTGGGCAGTCATAAATTATTGTACTCGATACACACTGCTGGCACTAATGTCGAGCATCTACCCAGCAGTCAACATAGATGTTTGTGTGTGTATGTGTGTTATTTTAGATATAGTGTGCGTGTGTGTGTGTGTGTGTGTGTAGTATTGCACCTTTACCACCAACAGGAAGAACATTCACAGGCTATACAAGGTTACAGCAGGAACCCACATTAAGTTCCAAGTCCAAGCAGACGCACTTTAACAGGAGGTAACGGGTACTTGTTTTTGCTACCTAAATACAGAAGCTGAGGTTGGTTTGTTTCTCTTTTCTCTAAAATGATGCTCCTCAAAATGAGGTGCTCCTCAAGAAACACTTTTCACTGTTGAGCTGCTGAGTTTTAGTTATGAAAACCTTTAAATTGAATTGCACCATGGAAATAGATACTCTAGGCGTGCTTTTCTCTGTGTAGTCATTTCATGTAAAAATTTGCATTTAATATTATAAAGTCCCCCCCGCCCCCCCCAAAATACACTGACAGCAACATCTGCAAAAAGTTCCATATTTTATGTGCTGCAGAATTTGCAGCATAAGCTTGAAAGACGAATTCCTGAATCGGGTGCAAAAACAATGGAAATTTTACATCCCATTTGGATCAAGGATTGAAAACCCTCACAAAAATTTTGGCAACTGAATCCAGTAACGGCAGCTTGGAGAATTCATCCTTGGCAGTTTGTTGTGTGGAGACATTAACTGCCACAGTTTGCTGAGACACGAGTATTACAGTGTTCTGTACTTCACCCGGTACTTGTTAATGTTGAGATAATGGAGGACCTCTGGGTTGCAAGTGGTGGTGCAGGCTAACAGGCCTTCTTGTCCATCTCCCATGAACCACTTGTGGCTTTCAGCAGCCATGTCGCTGGTCACGTGCTCCTTGGCCCAAGTGTCCAGCCAGGCCTGAAAGCGTCTGTGCAGGCGTGTGTTCACGTGCTGGTGGGACTGAAAGAGACAACAGGAGCACAGCTCAAAGGAAAGTCAAAGAAATGTGCAGAAAGCTGCATGAACACACTCAGTGTGTCCAAACTTCTGACTGGAACTGACACACTGATAATGGAACTCTCTCCAGCGAGGGAGAGCCAACTTATATTTGAGCTTGAGATGCACTGACTCGTTGCAATCTTCTCCTAAACATATGAATCTCAACTTAGAAAAAGAAGGAAAAAAATGCTATAAGAAGAGAAGAAGTTTACATAAAGTTTTCTACAGAGTGTTAGCAATCTCTATGCAGTCCAAAGCTTGGAGTTAGAGAACATCCAACTGTGGGAGGGGATCCTCTCCGGGGAAAGAGCCGAATGATAGTGAACAACAACCTGGCTGAGCGCCTGCGACTACATAAGATATAAGACGGGAAGGCCTAAAAGTAAGAGCTATGGGGTTGTCCTGTAGAAAAACTGATTGCGGATGTTCCATCAGAGATATTGAAAGACAGAAAGAGAGAGGGAAAGACACACAAAAAAAAAGAAAAATGCTAAAATAAGTTGCCAAATGTACTTGGGCTTCCTGCCCAGGTAAAGTCTGCATGTGGGAAACACAGCTATTGTGTGTCTCAAAAGACTCTTTAAAATAGCTCCTTTCATATTATTCTCATCCATCAAGAATTAGATATGAATCAAGTGAGCATTATGTTTGATGAGAAAAATGTGGAAGAGGCCGTTTTGAAGAGTTCATCATAGTACGAGACGTGAGTTTTATAAGACTTAGCTTTAAAAAACAAAATAAAACAAACCCCACTCCAATCTAAGAGTTTGACATGAAATATTCAATATTCAAAACCTTTTTCATCTCTGGCCATTACAAAAACTGCCGCACAACCACACAGGCAGACTTAAGTATTTCTGGTTTCCTTATAATTCCTTACTATCCAATTCTAGCATTGATGCTTATCAAAGAAGACTTGGAAAAAAAGACAAACTGAATGGCAAACATACGCCTCTTATTTTCAGCTCTTACCTGATGAGCCCGTGTGAGCGCTGTGTGCCTGTACATGTAATCTTCTGACTTGCAGACATAAACCATCTTGTAGGAGTTGAGCTTGAACATGCACTCCATCTTCAGCTCGCTGCTGCCGTCCTGCGACTTGTCCGAGGAGCCTTTGGTCATTCTCTCCTGTTGCAGCTGCTCCCATCCTCTCTGGCACTTTCTTATCCGTCTCAAATTCCTAAAAGGCCAAAAGAGATCGACAGCCATGAATAATACTGACTAATGCTACAGAGAATCTCTTGATTACTTCAAACATCAAAAGAAGGTGTCACATTTTTACAAGGAAATGTCTAATTTCACTTGAGAAAGTTTACAATTTTGTGCTTGACAGTACGCGCTGATCAATTTTACAGCCTAGGATGTGCGGTCAGTGGCAATACACATGACTTGAAACAAATTTGAGAACAATATTTCCAAATTTGAGAGGACTGTCCCTTTAAAAGAATTATTTTTAAACCCATGCATTCCAACTCACCAAGAAAGAGGGTTAATTATTTAGGGAGTCAAATCATTCGTGGGAAATGTGGATCTATAAGAGCAGCAGAGGCAGCAGTCGTCATTTCTCTGTACAGCGCACTTCCGTTGCACAGCCACATTTTTCAATCTGAATATGCTTTGCAAACACAATTGGATTTATCCCGATTTTGTGCAGGCAATAAAAAAATGCAATTATTCACCCCACCTGAATGAAAGGTTTAAATGTGTACTTACCACAGAGGGTAAAGGTGAGCGAAGACTGAAACCATGAAGCATTTTTTTGCATTCAGGGCTCCACTTAAAAGACATGAAAGTGAGGCCAATTTCAAGTAAAAACTGTTACATAACAAAACACTAAAAGGAAACTGTTGCCTGACCAGATACCAATCCAAAATATGAGCTGAGAACACGTCAATGTCTTTGACCAGTGTTATGAAAATGAGATGAAGACCCAACAGAAGTGGAAAAAAATTTCAGTCGCTGAAAGATTTTTTTTTTTTTTTTTGGTGTGAGCAAAGGCCAATTCGTTTTCATCTCTCGTGCTGCTGATCTCTCATAGATTTGATGAAAGAAAAAAGAAGACATGATGTGGGTGAGCCCACTGAGAAATCATAGTCAGATTTATGCAATGGGTTAAAAAAGAGAAAACTTAAGAGCAAATTATTATTATTACTTTTTTGCCTTTTAAGAAGTTGTTTGATACATATATGGTAATGGACAGCCATCTCAAAGTAACAAGAAAAACAAAAACAAAAGAGAACAAAAACACTAAAAAAAAGAATGAGCGACGGGTTTCATGTGCAACACTCAGCCACGCCTTCATGCTCAGCTCTGAGGTGTCAGGAAAGAAATACACCAACATATGAACATACAATTTAGACAATCATTTTATTTACAAACCCTACTCCTCTGTACAAGTGCTGCAGATAATGTGCTTAACCACAGTTAAAAAACAAAACAAAAAACAAAACCTAAGTAATCTCTTTCAAACCAGGAAGAAAAAATTATTAAAAAAAAAAAAAAAATTATAAAATAAATCTCACCGACAACAAAAAGTTGCAACGGGAGTGCACCGCTTCCCCTGAAAATTGTTACAAACATAACACTGGGCATAACAGTTTTAAACAAATAAACATTTGAACATTTACAGTTTCAGACAGTGATTAAGTCACATACAGGATCTGATCTGAATACAATCACAAAGGGCATGATAAGGAAACCATGACTTCCCTTCTCTTCTTTTAACAAAGTTTCTCTCAAACTCAGTTTTTCTCAAACATCGCAGGAAAATAAAATGGAACAAACGTTTTTTTGCCTTAAGGTTTTTGCATTCATTGACTTCTGTTCTTGCATCACATAATGATTCATCGCTTCAAGTCAATACAATGTGAATAATCAAACCAATGATTCTTTTCAGCACTCTAAGGGGGAAAGTTCAAAACCCAACAATCAAGCCAAAACCCATCTATAAAAACCTTACTAACAATAAATAAAATTCCTATTAAAAAGGAATTGAATCAATAAATAAATAAATTCATTTAAAAAAAAAAAAAGAAAAAAAAAAAGATGATAATGTAAAGTGCAATCTTCCATGTGAGGCAGAGGTCAGAAATGGAAAAAGTTAAATTTAACGGCCAGTGAGATTCTTAACTGGGGGGGGTGGGGGGGTTCAGGCACTGCAAGCACAACTAATAACTCCTCAAATTTTCTCTCACAAAAAAAGCAGCACTCTTACATCCAACCCGTTTCTTTTTTGTTGTTGTTTCTTTTCTGCAATTAGCTTTCGCAGTCAGGCTTGTGCTGTAGTGCCTCTGTTTCTATCTTGGAAAATGACTTGTGTTTTGGCAGTTGGTTTGTCTCGGCAACAGTTGAGTGGCTGCTCAGCTGACTAGAGCCTCAGGACAGAAGCTTAAAGTGTGCAGACAAGAGGGAGACATGGCTGGAGCCTCACCTGGGGAGGAATACTGGCTTTTGGGCCAGATGCTCACGCAGCTCTGGAGATGAGGAATCTGAGTTCAGGTACCTGCCTACGTAGTCTGACCACTTCTGTGGAGGACAGAGCAGAAAAACAAAACAGCCATGTAAATAACATATAGACATATTTAGATTTGCTATAAAAGCAGGCTGCAAGTTATAGCCTTTAAATCTGCAACATTTGACCTTTAATAAAAGTGCTTCCTCATTGCTAGAAGGGTAGGTTCACTCACAAAACAGTGTAAAAATGAACAGCCAACACTTGTTTGTAGTGGTACATGTGTATGTTAACCACTAAGTACAATTAATTTATAGTGATTAAAGTAGTTTAATATTGGGGTGACAGTACCCTAAAGATTTTTTTTTTTTTTGGTTTAAGGTGAGTATGGTCACAATTATTAAAAGAATGCATCTTATGTGTTACACCGCTTGGAAATCTAACATGACTTCATCCAATGCAGTTCTAATATGTTCTGTATCTATTGGCAATTCTTATATAAAAACTACTAATCACTGCACAGAAAAGAGAGACCATCAATATTATATGACAAACTAAACTGACAAAGCACAACAAAACAGCATTTTCTGATATGTCCAAAACTAGAGTTAATATTCTAGTTGTAGGGGCACTGGTGCTTGACAATTTGTTAAATTGTAATGTCAGAATATTACCTGATAATCAAGTGCATCAACTTAAATTCTAGGAGGACAAAACATATTAAAACATATGTGAAGCAATGCCATATCGCCATCATACATACTGCAGGGCAACCTAAAACTGGTGAGTGCATGAATTGTACTTGTGGGTCTTACTTCTGCCTCTGCTGGCTCATCAGAGTTTTCCTCTTCTGTGTCCAGGAGCTCCACTGCCAGGCTGACAGATCCTCGGCTCTTCATGAACATCAACTGGACAAAACGAGGCAACAGGAGCAATTATAAGAGAGAGAAAAACAAAAAAGGCTTTGGGGGATAAAAGTGGTTTAGACTGATGGAAAATATCGTCATTCATTTCTGCGCTTTTTGGTACCTTGAAGCAGTTCTCATCGAGCATAAGCTGCTCTGCTTTGCGTTGGTAGCCCCCCTCTGCTGTGGCCCTCGATGCCTGCATGGGCAGCGTGCCCCCCGTGGCTTTATTGGAACTCTCGCTCAGGTACAAGTCCGTTACACGCACAGACACATCATCAGTGACAAGGTGCTGGAGCTGTAAAAGTAGGTTAGTATGCAACAGGTGTGTCCACATCAGCAGGCAGACTCAAAGCAATAGCAACACATTCAGTGACTGAAGGGGTCTATATTTGGTCAGCCATCAGAGTCATTACTTGGTTTTGAAATGAGGAGTATGCATGTTTTATTTATTCTATTGGGAGCTTTTTGTTTCACTCTTTGTGTTCTCCTAGTGAAAAGTAAATGTAGAAATAAGTGAAGATTTTGTGTGATAAATAAAATAAGACAATAACATCTTAAATGCGCTGACCTGCCGGACAATGCTCTGGATGAGTTTGTCCATGGTGAAGGCAACGTAGGCATGGATAGTAAACATCTCCCTCAGGGAGTCTTCGTACTGAGCCGGCTCCATGTTCCCATCCAAAAGATTACGAACCATTTCCAAAAACACTGAGTAATAGTCTTCCACATCAACATCCACTGCAGATTGAAAATACATGTGGTAAGCAATAAATGGAGAAATTGAGGAACATGATATACCAGGACTATATCAAATATATTAGTAAAGACAGAGAGCTTAAGCAAAACTGTCATAAATAATAAAGCATAAATAAAGCAAAACCTAAAAATTAAAAAGCCAGTTTCTCACTTACTTGGCTCCTTCATCTTCAGCTGGATGGCTGGATTTTCATTTTTCTCCCTTTTCAGCCCCAACACTTCTCTTTCCCACTCTCGCTCACGAGCATCCTCTTCTATCTGCTTCTCCGCTTGCCCGTAAATTCGTAACAAACGAGAGCAGAGGATGTGGTGAAGACGAAGGAAGACATACCAGTAGTTGTTCACGTAGAACAAGTTATAGGCATCATCGGTGCCCCGGAGCTTCTGAGCTGCCGTGTTGCCGAACAGGAGCTTGGACTTTGATGGGCTTCTGCTTGGCAGACCATTGTGCTTCTTGGTGCCATCTTGATCCATCTCCGTGTCGTCTTCGTCCTCCTCTTCCTCCTCCTCCACGTCAGAGAGCTCACCTCGCCGTGCAAACAGCAGGTCAGGGATGAAGTGGTGGATTATCTGTTTGATCTTGCACTTGTCTTCTTTCTGGATGCCCACTTGTCGTTTGACGTGGTGAATGATAAGGGAAGCAGCATCCTCTAGGATTTGGCTGTCGTCATAGGTCAGGGTCATGTGTGGGCCGGTCGATGGCGGTGTAGCAGATTCCTCTGATGCTCGCTCCTGGCGCTACAGGACACATACAGGAGCAGATTAGACTGAATGTATGTGCAAGTGAAAAATTAACCAATATCAGCAGACTGCATCAAAAAAAGTACCAACAATTACATTTAGGGATGCATAATACACAACAATAAAGGGCAGCATTATTGGTTGACACCAAGATAACTGCAGAAAACTCTTATAGACTGAGATATTCCAGTCCTCTGTCCTCCCTCTGCTACTGAGATATGAAAAGACTAAATGTTTTGGTACCTTTGAGATGCTTTTTAAAAGGCAATAAACTTAGTATCAATTAGTCTACATATTATGAATAATGAATAATTTTTGCAATAATTTTTCCTGCATGTTAATTGCATCATTTACTTTGGAGATTACAAAGTCTCTAAAAACTAGAAAGATAAACTTGTCCATAAAAAAATATCCAGTCTTTGCCTTTGTAAGATTAATATCATCACAATTATCCCGCACTGCCTCTAAACTTCCACATTGGTGCTTCAAATAAATAATATAGTTTAAAACAATTCACTTACTTCATCATATAACATCTCAATTTCATTGAGCAAGGTCTTTGAACGTAATACTTTGGTGTCATTCTGCTTGAAGTTAATGCCTTGATGGTCAAGTGACTTCAGGTAATACTTTTCATTTTGCTCCCGCCAGATTTTGTTGAAGCCCCTCTGGGCTTCTCTCCACTCCTCATCCTTCATTTTTAACCTGAAAATAAAAGAACACAGTGGGGTACAATCTTAAGTGGCTCTAAACCAAATGTTATCAAACTGTAAAGGCCTGAGCTGAGGAAGATACACTACAGTCTTACTGTTACCTTTTCAGCACTATGGGGACAGACACAGCAGGGTTCCTCTTGAGCCCATCAATAATGTCTTGGGCTTTGTCACCATATATCCTCTGGATAGCTTTGCGGTGAATGACCTCTGAAGAGCCGCCCATTGTGTTGTCCAGCTTGAAGCGTAGCTGCTCCTCTGCTGACATACGAGAGAGCCTTCGCTGCACTGTCTCCAGGGCTCGTATTGTGGCAAGGTTGGTCTCCAACACAATATCCAGCTAAACAAGATACAATCACATTAAAATGAATAATTTAAATAGAACCTGATTTGGAAATGGGTACCTACATTGGAAATGTACCAAGTTCTTGCTGTGATTTTCTGACTCCTGAGCAAATTGCATCTTACCGACATTTGTGTCACCATACAAGAAACTCCATCCCCTCCATCTTCTTAACACCTTCTCCAACTAGGGTTAATTTTAAATTTAAAGCATGTGTGGACTGAGTATTTCTTACCTCAAAGCGCTCATCTTCACATCTGTAAATGTGTTCCTCATACTGAGTCTTCTTGGAGCTCACAAAAGTGGAGTCCTCAGACCATGAAGGAAATGACACCCACGTGTCATTCAAAACCTGAAACAGGATGTTAACTTGTTAAATTACCACGTACAATGAAAACACATTACTGTTGCTTTAAATAGGAGTAGCACTTCATATACACATAGCAGTCGTATAGAAATGAACAAAAATGTAACAATCTAGTTAAAAATGTTTAAAAACATTTGTTAATCAATACGTGATTCAGTATAGATCATATTTATATAGGAAAGATCCTAACATGTTCTCTGGGCACTTTATATATTAACCCTTTACAGCGGCGATCGCCACTGAGGCACCTTTTACCTGCCCTTACTTGCCGTGAACAGCTGTTTAATGCCGAGCGTATCACAGCTGAAACGTCTGATCAAACACACTTTGATTTACCGTAATTACATGACCGTTTGTCCTATCGGAAAAATTCAATCAGTTTCTGAAAGCTGAGAAATTACACTTCACACGCAACATAAGATTAATGTAGTACTTTTTTACAGGAAGTTGACGAATGGTGGCGTTAAGGGATTAGTAAATGAAACCCCATGATTTTCCATAAGCCAGCACTTGAAGTGAGGGGAGAGAATGTGGCATCTTTTTAAAATGTAAGGATTAACCCTTTTGGATATTTGCATAAACAATGAAAAAAAAAACCTTTAATCACCTGTAATAGAGCAATTCAAATCAAAGCAATCCTAAATAAACAAATTGCATTGCATTACTTCTTCTGTTTAACAGTTTAGTGATCATTAACACTTCCATCAACCCACTGATCCACTAAAAAGTTTTACTGACATCTGGTACCTGCTGAATTAATATTTAATTACAAGCACCAACTGAATGCAACACCAGTTCTTGCTGCATAGGATACTGTTCAAGCCAAATACATTAGTTATTGTATCTGGTACGCCCAGGAGAAAAAAATAAAATGGATACTATAAGACAAATACCTTTAATAAAACAAACTTCCTTTAGGGGCTCACCTCTCTGCACAGTGGTGTTCTTCCTGTGCACTTGGGCTGCTGGAAACTCTTCGGCAGTGCTCTATAGCTGGACCCCAGCTTCTTGCAGGAAGCATAGTCGATCTCCATGGCAATGCCCTCTGTCGCACGCTCCTTGGGTAAACACTCTGCATGGCTCGACTCCCCGTGGCTGGACTCCCGGTAGCCCAAGAAGTTTTTAAACCACGTGAAGAGCTCGGGGAATTTTCTGTCACAATGTATGTGAAATACACAAGTTATTGGTGAGGCTCGGGGTCGAGAGAGAAGAAACTTAAAATACTGATCCTGATTTACTTCATAGAAAATCTGACCACAGGCAACTGCAGCACCTAAACACTATGTGTATGTTTAAACTCACCCAAGAAATGGGATAACTAACTGGACCAGTTCAGTGCGTGAAATGACTTCCTGGTTGAAGATGTGCAAGCAGCGCAGGAAGTTGTCATATGCCTCGGAGCTCCGAAGAGCCTTCTTCACCTGTTAAAGCGTTTGCAACCATGACAAATAAAGCAAAATGTGATTCATTTTCCCTTAAGATGATTTTGTGAGAGATCACAGATTAGTCAAAGTCTTTATACTAGTGCTGAACGTGACAATACCGACCTTCTCGAAGAACATAGTTTCAGTGCTGGTGCTGTGTTTGCTGACTTCACTCATGCCATGGTCCTTCCCCATTATTTTAGGTTTCTTCTGCAATGGTATAGAGAAATTTTGACTGTTGGAGGCCCTCATGAGTCTGAGGCTTGGGTAGATTTTAATTACCCCAGTTGAGAATTTGTCTGATAAATAACAGGTACTACTAATACAATCTAATAAAAATGCTGTACAGCAAATCCTACTTTTGTAAAATTTCGTGTTCTGCTTTTATTGAAACTGTCTGGAGGCTGTAATTCTGGAGCAAATGTGTTATAAATACTTAACTGCAGGGTTTTTAATTTAGGATCTCACTGATTGAAACACAAAAAGGCCTGAAAAAAAAGGCCAATTTCACTTTACATGTAATTAATATAGAATATGAAAGATTACCTTTTTGAATAAATTACAAAAAGAAATCAAGCTTTTCACAATATTCTGTTTTCTTAGATGCGCTAGTACTACAACTAACAAAAAACAAACCCAAAAAAAAAAAAAAAAAAGTACAAAACAACAGTTGAATATACAGCACCAGTCAATGTGAGTCCAAACCTCTGTATGCAGAGTCAGAATGTAGATGGGTGCATACCTTCACAGGTGGCGTGATGCCTATGCCTGAGGGTCTCCTGATCGGGAGGCCATTCTGGCTCAGCCTCTGCTTGTTGTTCAGTAAGTGTCTCTTTACTGTGCCACCATGATCATTACGGACCGACTCAGCCCTGTCTGGTGTTGTTTTGCTCAGCAGCTGAAAAATGCCAGCACACATGACCTCAACAAAGTGAGATAACAAAATTTAACAGTATGCAAAGAAAATTATGTAAATACCATTGACTTGTTTAAGGGGACCTGTGCTTCTCACTTCCAGCTTCATATTTTTATTCTTGGGCTCCACTAGAATAGCTTTGTGTAATTCTGAGCTCAAAATAATGTGTCATACAGTACGCTTCAAGCCAAATTTGTTCTGCTTGGCTCAAAGCTGCTTGTTTTCCACAAACAGTAAAAATCTATGAACCTAAAAAGCATAACTTCTAGTTCTTGAATGGAACTGTGGAGCTGATCGTGGCCACTAAATGTGCTTGAGTACCCAGCAACAGCTCTCTACTCTCTCTATTACTACACTTTGTGTCTGTGTGTGTTGCACAGAGCAGATACGGAAAGCAGGAAGTCCAACACAACAATGGCAAACAACGGCCAACTGAAACACTGAAACTGAAACACTGAAACACTGCCTGCATGGTAAGAACTCTTATGAAGGACAGAACAAAACCATGTTAGGGGTGAAATGACACAGACCTGAGTGCAGCCTCTGAACAGTAAACAAGGGAATTTCTTTTAGAAGAATGATGCATCATCACACCAACAGAATTTCAAAGGCTTAAAGAATCAATAACAAGGTGCACTGAAGCTGACCTGATAGCACACAGTGGACCGACACCACTGAAACTCTTTTAATGTCAACGATAAATGAATTTGACCCAATGCAAACAACTGGCTTTAGGAAATACCGAAGACATTCTTTTATACAAGGCTGTAGCAACTCCTAGTGATACCCTGTGTATTTGCAGGGGTATTTAACAGAAGAATTGGCCATGATGTATGGAGACTCACCGCTGAGCTGTTTGCATCGGGCAGGAACTGTCCAAACTCAGACAACAGGTCCTCCTGGTTCTTGAAAAGCCTTGCCACTTGAGTATAAACCTCCTGCTCAGTCAGTGCAGGGGTGTAGTTACCTCCAGCTTCTTTAGCATTTCGTTGTTCCTTCTAGAAAATATATAATTTTACAAATACATATTCATAAAATTATATTTAATAAATATATATTGATATAATTAAAGTTCATTTTTTAGGTGTTCTTTTTGGGGTTTTTTTTTTTTGCAATGGAATGTAAAGCTGTTTTTGCAGGAAAAAAAAAAAGTCTGAATAATAGTTTACTGGTGTGTGTATTTCCTTGCCTGGTATGTGTGCAGGATTTCCAGGAAGGCCTTGTAGATGTCAGGCTGACCCTGGAAGCGGTTTTTGATCTTGTTGACATAATTTATAGCATGGTTAAACTCCACAGGTTGGTTGCTCTGAATGGGCGGCCCACTGGATGGTGTGCTGCTGACCGGAGTGTGGGACTGAACTGAAGGTGAGCGTGGCGAGGCGTAAGATGGGATGGATGGATTGGGTTGGCTGGTGGGTGTATGGGCTGGAGACTGAATTGGCTGTTAACAACAAAGGGAAAGGTTATTTAATGTCCACCCTACAACATCCAACTAGATAAAGAACAATGTTATCTACCTTGCTGGTTTTATTTGGAGCAGGCTGAGCAGGGATAAGTGGGGCGGTGGTAGTGTGTGAGGCGGCCTGTGGCAGACTCTGGTGCTGGTGGTGGCTCACGGGTTGGCTGGGTGCTCCACTTGCAGGGATGTTCTGAACAGAAACACCGTGCGGTGTGATGTAGTGGATCTGACCTGGCGTGGTCACATTGACTAAATCGTTGGTTTGAACTTCAATCTTATATCCAGGTGGCAAGAAAGTGTTAAAACCCATGATTAGGTCTGGGTGACCCTTGAAGAGTTGGGACACACGGTTGATGACTCCAGGAGTGTCTATGCTGTAGTAATAGAACAAGTTATAGTACTTTAGTTTCTAACACACTGTCACTATTATTTAGGTATCATTTTGCATTTATCATGTTAAAATACCAGATTTTCTTCAGATGTTGAGGAAAACTGGCAATAAAATTATAACTCACCTCTGCGACTTGAACTCTTTCATGATATCAAGGAAATCATTATAAACTTGTGGTTGGTTCCCAAACTGCAGTTTTACTTGATCCAAATAAGACAAGGCATCTTCAACCTACAAAATATACATTAGAGAAAAGACTGTCAGATGACCCAAACCAAAACTGAACAATGACGAACCACCAAATGCAAAATAAACACAGCATCATATAAAGCTGCTCAACTACAGTAAAAGCCCTGTTTAATACATGCAATTTACCGGGGAGTTTGTTTAACTTTAAACATAATTCAAATGAAAAATAAACAAATAAAAAAAAGAAGTGCCCTGACTAGGCAATGGTTTCCGACTGTAGAGCAACGGCTGGTCTTTGCTGGGCCAAAACCTACACTGTGGGATGTCTGCAGTGGTAGACAGGAGATCTGCACATTAGACTCAGGGTGAGCAACTATGGAGGCCAGCCAACTGCTGCACATTGCCGAATGTGGCCAATGTATAAGACCCTGAAGACACAGGCAGCTGCAGGCAATTTTTAATAGGTTTTACAGGTTCATCTTCATAAATATTGTGCATTTTTAGCTCCCTGTCTATCATCTCTGGTCTTGTTACCACTACCATACCATTTTATTTATAAAGCACTTTTAAAAATAACAGGGCTGACCAAAGTGCTGTCCAATAACATCACACATAAAAAACCAAAACAGGTCAAAAGGCAATGAGATACAGAAATAAAACAAAGGTGTAAGAGATTAAATAAATAAATTGTTGCTCTAAGCAGTGAGTGTGAGCTTTTAGGGATGGAAGAAATTGCACTGCTATAAAGGATGAATGCAAAAAAAAGTAATCATTTCATCCTGATGTTTCTTTTTTGAACTGCTGGAAGCCACAATCGTAATTGAGAATTAAAATCCGAATGAACACCCAACCCTAGAAACAGATAAGTAAAAAGTTTTAGGATACTTAAGACAAGCCATGTCTACACATACGTTAGCTTCAAGACTATTTTTCCCTTTTTTGTCTCGTGTACTGGACTTTGATTACCTCTAAATTGAGGTTGAACAATATGCAACACCATATACCTGAATACCTCCTGTGTAGAAACAGAGGAGCTTGTTGCTGCTCTGCAAAACACACTCCTCACTCTACCCTGTCACTATATAAACACAATCTAATGTTAAAGATCTTGCTTTGTGCCTTTGAGCACTTGGCACAAACTGCTGTTTTGGTTTATTTGGAGCTCATGTTTTAATATATTTGACAGCGCGGATACCTTCAGTCGCTGAAACTGCTGCTGTCCTTGGGCTGAAGGCATGGGTGCAGGCGGATGAACATGACCTTGGACCACTGCAGGGCCCTGTGACGGGACTGCTAGACCATGTGAGTGGGGACCAACATGTGGCGCAGTATTGTTGTGTCCATGACCATGCCCATGTCCACTTGTGCTCTGAGGCATTGTAGACACCTTTGAGGAAGAAAGACACAAGGTTAACCACGCTGCCAGCAGGAAACTAAATATTAAACACATTTTTTAAATAATGTTGCTTTTCTAAGAGAAGCCACTTCTTCAGACAACCAACCCTAGCGTTTTTCTTTATTTGGGTCATCTCAAAAGATTTTTAACCAATTTCTGTATCCTCATTTTTGCTGGGTAGAAGTTAATTTAGGACCCATCTGAAATCTAAACACTTCCACAGCAAACTCTGCTCATTTTTCATACCTGGTAGCCCTGGGGGAGAGAATATTGGATGCTGGTTGATGGCTGCATCTTGTCTGCAGCTGCCTCTATCACAGTAGGGGCCGGGGCAAGGGCCCGGTGCTGGAAGTTTTCTGTAATTCCTTGTGTTTGAGGCTGGTGTAATAGCTGCTGCTGAGGCGCGAGTATTGGTTCTTGGTCCTCCACACGCCTCTTCATTATATACACATACTCAAGGGAGCTAAAGGGAGAAAACACAGATTGGCAATTTACAGGGGATTGGCACTTGCTAGTCTTTGAACTTTAAAAACAAAAAAAACTTTCAAGCATTCTTGAAGATTCAGCCGTGCACACACAGTAATAATTTTACAAATCATTATCCAATGCAAAGAAATCAACTTTTTAAACAAATTCAGAATTAGTGCGGCATCTCAACTTTAACAAGCAACTTGCAGAAGTGTTAAGTGCAACATGCCTGTTAGCTTTTTCCCCTCTGTACCCAAATGAATGTTTGAGATCTTTGGGAATCCACACAGCAGCTTCCAAAGCAGTTTAATATATCGACTCCACAGCATGCTACTGCAATAACATGGATAATAAATTGCTCTGAAATGTTTTAACAGTGACAACAATAATAGGTACTCTATGTTTTCGCTTCAGTCCCTAAATTTATGAAGTGTATCACATCGGGTCTTTTAGGATGTGATAGAAGTGTTAATTAAATGCAAAGATCATCTTGGATGAGAATGATCTTCACTATAAAGCGCTCCAGTAAAGCTTTTCTTGTAAGCGTCACACCGATACCTAACAGTAAGAAATATTAAGACAACTGATGACAAGTGGCTTAATCATTAGGCTTTAACCAGTGGCTCCAAAACAGCACTCTTCTGGCATAGCTAAACTCTGAATGTGAAACCAGCTGCTCTGCCTCATTATGCTTCCTCAGCGTACACAGAGACTTTACACAAGGACTTAAATGAGAGATGGTAAACACAGTGCAGTGGTATTTGGTGGTTTTCTGAGTCCTGGTTTAACTGACAGATGAATTCCTCAGCCATTACAGTGGCATATTTTAACTGACCTGTTTTTATTTATTACTACATTAGTCACTGAGCTATTATACAATAAACAAGTGCAAATACTAACGCCCTCAACAAAAATAAAAAAAAAAGCTACGAGCAAAAATTATTTTTAAAGGCTGTCCCTAAATAGATACACCATCGTGCTCAGCAGGCTGGCTAGGGACCGTCTTTGAAAAGGCACTGAGGCGGAGTGACGCTGCCAGAGTCATTTATTGAATTTAGAGAGACGAATGATAAAATTGACGTTCAGTGCACATGTAATGTTTCCTAAATATCTTTTATTTCTTTAATGAGACAATGTAACACAAATACAAGCCTATTGCTTAAGCCATCAATTCTCCTAAAAGTGTGATTTAAAAATGTAAACATCGCAGTTTCCCGTAAAAGCTTACGGCTTTGTGATTTTTTTAATTGAAAAAAAAAAAAAGAAGCAAAAAACAAACAAACAAACAAAAAAACAAACAAACATGGGATTTATCTTGAGAAAACATAACTTAATCCCTCAATCCCGTAGCTCCAAGCACAGCGCCTCCATGTGTGTACAGAAAATACATTTATCGACGGTCCCTGAGCTAACGTCACCGCAGTTGCTCAGAGAGAGGAGACACTGTGCCTCACTGCCGCGCACAACCAATTTCGGAAAGCACGGCGGCTATGCGTACGGTCTTCATTCGCCGAGATCGTGTCTGTCGCATATCCAGCTTCAAAATTTCCACGCCGAAACGCTAAATAGATACCACAGACAGTAAACCGTGGCAAAATTGGTTAAGTAGGGCGAAGAAAAACCTGAACATTTAGCTGCCAATCACCGTTTTACAGGCACGTAGGCGCTGTCTCTGCCTCTCTCTCTGTCGCTGACTAGCCCTGCCGGATCCCCTCCCCCTCTCTCTCCCAAACACCGAGCTTGTAAGGCTATCGGTTTTCATGGAGCTGACCGCTTTCGCTAGTCTGATGGCTGACGTTGACTTCAGTCCTAGCTTTAAAGTTATATGGCAAGCAAGGTAACCTCTGCTTCGTGCAGACTGCCGGTCAGTTGTTAGATAAAACCAGAAAATATCGGTTTGTCACAGCCGGGTGTTCGCCAGCAGTTCACAGTAAACGGGACTCTTACTAAAACAGATGAGCTAAACATACTGGCTATCTTACGTTACCCTTGCTGTTGGGTAGAAGCCGTCGAAAAGGGGGGAGGGGGGGAGAGCGAAAAAAACAGCAATGCCCAATTGCATCAGATAACGAGGCAGCAATCGATGGCTTGGTTTGTAACGCACGGGCTACCGGTACCATTGCGGTAGTTGAATTAAGTTTCACGGTCAGTAATTAATTTGGCCATGCTAGGTGGTTAGCTTACGAAGAACACCAGCTAGCTAACAAGCTAACACTCTGCACTGCTAATGCAAATGTCGCATAAACGGCAAGTTAAGCAAGAAGTTCCAAAAAAGATTTATTTTCCCCCAACAAAAACTACTTACCTGGGAGTTACGTTACTCTCATATCACCCCCGACCCAGCAATAAAAATCTGTTACAGCCAGAACAAACTGAGATCAAAAATACATGTTGTCAGGTTAGCCTGTGAGCTAATTCATGGTCGCCGCTCTTGGGTTGCTAACCCCACTAACGACTTGGCTTCACTAACTTGTCGACACTGCAAGCTAACGTAATCGCGAATAAAACCCCACGTTATTCTGCAGCAAGACGAAAATACACCGAAATGTTTCCGTCACAACAGAAATCAACTAGTGTTGGCTCACTATTTGGAGGCTAGGCAAGGTTATTTAGTAGCTAAGCGATTGCTACGTTAGCACAACAACCATCTCATTACTACAGTCTCTCCGGCTAGCCCACCACTTTAACTTACCATAAGCGACCGCCACCAGCAACAACTTTGACCCACCAGTGGAAGGGACCTCGACCAGCACACCGCTACTCGTACATTCACCCGGTGGTGACGGAAAGCGAAGTTTTAAGAAGTGGTCGCAATTGTAAATGTGGAAAATCAAACTGGCCGTAGCGGCTACGTCGCTAACAACAGTGTGTATGTGAAGCGGCTGTTCCGTGAACATAGAGGCGTGTCTATCGGGAAGGCGGGCTGGTCTCCTCCCAGTCTGAGCGGGGATTGGTCAGCTCTGCAGAATAAAAACAAATACAGTGAAGGCGATGGGCCGCTGCCGTATCTTTGGTTAAAGGCGTCTGTGGTCAGGCCAAGTGCAGGGTCATCTGTAGCAGCTTCCCTTAGACATATATGCTGCAATATACTGAATTCACCAGATATACAGCTGGCATTTCAATACCACTAAAATAACTTTATATATTTTCTACATTATAAACTAAAAGACACTAACAAAAACGCTAACTTATAGATTTATCTACTCCTTTATTTAAATACACGCATATGTATGTTTGTGTGTTCTTTTAGCCTGTATTTTTTTCAAAATATAACTTAAGCATGTTGTACATTTAGAGTTTAGGTATGAAAATATGGCATGCTAAACCAGCCTTTATCGTTTTTTTTCCTTTATTATTATTATTATTTTTGCTATTGATGAGAAGAGCAGTTTTAAGCCTTTTGACAAAGCTTTGGCTCACTCTGGGCTTTCCACAGGACACAGGTGTATCAGAAGAAGCTTTTTGAGGGTGGCTGTAGCTCAGGAGGTAGAGCAGGTTACTTACTAGGTTGGTGGTTTGATCCCTGGCTGTTCCAGTCTGCATCCTTGGGCAAGACACTGAACCCTAAGTTGCTCTCCAATGCGTTCAACGGAGTTGAAAAGTGTGTGAATGGTAGATAGAAAGCACTTAGGTGTAGAAAAAAGTGCTTGTATGAATGAGGAATGTTGTATAAAGAGCTTTGACTGCTTGAGTAGAAAAGCCATTTTTCTGTAACGTTCTTCTAAATTACAACCACTACTGTATGCTTTACATGCAATTAATTAAAGTAATGGTTTGCAGTAATATTTAGGCTTGTATGGACCCCCCCCCCCCCCCCCCCAAAAAAAAAAAAAAAAAAAATTATATTGCGTTCTTTGCTTATTCTTTGCTGAAAATTACTGTCACATGTGGCTGAATGCTTCTAAAATCTAGTAAGTGGACCTGACAGCTAAATCATTTAATTGCACATATTGATCTCTAAGGCCAAGGACATATTCACATGCTTATAATTAGAATAAATGTATAGCCCTCCTACTTGTTATTCTCTGCCTCCCTGTTAAAACCACCCTGGGTTTCCAATGCTGCTGATGCTATTATCCTTAACTAACGATAATAGAATGACTATTTTCCAGAAATATATTCAGACCATATGTTTTTGGCAACCGGAGAGACTGATTACATAAACTAAAGTGGTTTCTTTTCATTAAATCTCAAACAAAAGCTGGGTAATTGATAATCAACCAGTACAGCTTTCATCAAATAATCATTCAAGCTTTATTCGTATTGGCCTTTCAAACAAGCTCAGAAGAAAATGTTTACAAGAGATTAATAAAATGAAGCTGTAGAGGAAAGATATATTAAAAACAGATTAAAACCACATTTAGTGGTTAATAATAATTGTTTAATAATTTGTTATTACACCATCAAGTATGGACATGTAAAATTTTAGTTTTTGCAGTTAAAGCAAAGATGGATGCACTTAACATAATCATAAGCACAAGTTCTGTGTCTCCACTGGGTTTTTGCTGGTCTAAGACAAAAATACATAAAGTAGATCTTAAGGTTAGAGGATCAAAGAGTGACAAGTATTAAATATTTAAAGGTATGCTAATTTTAACATACAGCAACAATTTATCCACAATGCTCCTGATTTGTTAAAACAACCAAAAACACTGAGCAACACTTCCAGTAAGATCTCACGACAGGAAAGGAATATGTTTCCACTGAGTCATTAAGAACATCCAATAACATACAGTGCATGCCGACAAACTGCTCCAGTATCTAACTAGTAAACTGTAAGACAATATTATATAATTTTCTAATATTAGATCTGAAGTACTTATTACTATCTTATAACTATGAAAAGTGATGAAAAGTGTAAAAAAAAAAAATTAAATCAAAGAACTGCAGCAAATCCTGTGTGTTTTCGTTTCCTTTTGACAGTATTTTAGTGTGTGCTGACTTTAATGTACAACTCTGAAACTGCTCAAAATACTCGGTGGAATCAACTGTGTGATTCTATCCACAAATGTCCCAAAGACACAAATGAGGTGCTCCTTAGTGTGACAGATAACTCCAATTGCATGATCAGTAAAACACCAGCTTTTGAAGAAATATGCTGAAAGTTGTCAAAATCATTCCTGCTGCCAGAGATGAGGCCTGTTCTGGAGCTGCAAGGGAGGAGAGATAAGGTTAGGTAGTTGAATTGACAGTTAACTCCAAGTGTGTATCAGCATTTCTACATTAAAAAAAGAATGCATAATTAAATGGGGCAGTGGTTTACACATTTGCCTAACAAGTGAAAGATCCCTGGTTTGAGACTGGGAAGAGATAAAAATCACTCTGTCAGGGTGTGACTGGTTAATCTCTACTGTCGCCAGTAGAGATTAACCTTAAAAAGGCCCTGAAATGAGGCAATGCTCAGTATTTTCTCAGAACTCAAAATCGCTGTTGCAGGAAATGTAAAAGTTTAAAAACTGACTTTCCTTGTTGACTTTCACATTTTGGTCGCTTAATGTTTAAATTCATAAAGGTCCTTAAACAAAACATAGGGGAGGTGAAGCCTTGTTTAGAAGATATTGACTTACCATTGCTTGTGGTGTTCTGGCCAGCTGTATTAACTGTAGTAGCTGTAACTGTTACAGTGACAGTTGTTGGTGTACTTGTAGCATTTGTTGTGACTGTAGTAATCATTGTAGCTGTTTTATCTGTAGTTACTGTGGTTGGCATGGTTGGAGCAGGAGTGGTGAGCACGAGGCTTATCGGTCCTGATGTGACTGTGTAAGTTCTGCTAAACACGCTGCCAATCAGAATGCTCTGATTCCCGGAGCGGGTACACAAATCTGGGCAACTCTGAGAGGGTGTGGTGGAAATGCACAGATTCACTGTGCACTGGACATAGAACTGTAAACAGAAAAAGCTGCATTCAGCAGTGTGGAGCTTCAGATCACAATATTTCATACCATCACCACATTAAGCACTTCAGCTATTTATAAAACATTACTACAGGACCAACACTAAAGCACTGTTTCAGAAAATGTGATGTAGTGATGAAGTAGAAAACAAGACGAATACTTAGAATGTGAAAGCAATCACAACCACGATGTATACAATGGTCAATAGCTTACCTTAGCATGTTAGCATGATAATATTTACTTAGTGAAAATGCTGTAGCACAAATGCTGGGATGCAATTTAAGAGATATTTATTCATTAACCAACACACAGTTCAAATTTTGACCAGATTATGGTGCTAGATGAAAGTGATTAAATGTCATGGAAACCAGTTTCTGTTTGACCCAATGGGGGATACCAACCTACGCCACAAGTGAAATTTTATTGACATCAAAAAAAAAAAAAGTGAAAACATATATATCAATTGCAACTGTTTCATACGGCTCAACAGGAGCAAACTCTCAAAAACATCTTGTAGGGATTTCCAAACTAAAAATACAAACTTTTTTTCTTAAACAAATTACTGTGGAAAAACATTAATAAAAACAAACTGCAATGATCATTCAAACCCAATATTTTTGGGGGGAATTGTACAAAGAATTTTTCAAATATTAAAACTGTTTTTTTTTTAACCTGGAGTCATTATGAATTCAGCGGCTGCAACGTGTCAAAAAAACTGACAGGCGTTTGCATCACCTCTTCTTTTAACAGCGCCGTAAAGGTCGGAGAACAGAGGTTTTCTGTACTTTTTAAGGAAATATTTTCTTATTCTTGCTTGATATAGGATTTCAGTTGCTCCTCATCTGTTGTATATTTTGTTTCATGTTTCCAAATCTTTTCAGTGGATAGTAGGTCTGGACTGGAAACTGTTTTACTATGGAGCCATGCTAATAAAAGACAAGCAGGACGTGGTTTGATTCAGTTACTCATGCCATGTGCACTAATGCAAGCTTTTACCCCAACAGTAGGGTTAAATAGATGCTGGATTATGCATTATGTGCCCCTCTCATCTTTAGCCAGAAGGATGTGGGCATACAACTTCCCACAAATGAGGTGCGTAAGGAGCGCCTCATCTTTTAGCTTCCAACTTGACTATCACAGAGCTGCTTAAGAAAAATTTTAGGGATAGACTGATTGAAAGATACGCTCTTATACAAAATTTCAGGTCAGTGCTGTCATTATTTATTTTTTCTCAAAAAGAAAGTATCAGAAGAGAAGATGGCTGTTTTTAGCTACTTACGCAGAATCTTTTTAAAAAAAACATTTATTTTAAAAAGGCCTGTTTAAAATTCCATTATCTAGAAAACTAATCTAGGTCCTTTCACCTGATTTGAGCTGTTTTACAGAATATTATGTGCCTTGTATGAAACAAAATATCAACCCCCTACATGCAAAACTGCTTTCTACATGATTTCAAATCTGCTGTTGGAGAGCAGACATTTACATATTTTAGGGACTACAAGCATCTTTCTGTGTTAACAGCTACACTCCAGTCCATATTCTAAGAGCCAAAAATTTACCTTAGAAAACTTGAAAGTGCCAGCTCAACAAGCTTTCTAGATAATGGAAATTTAAAATGGCTTAAAAAAGGTCTAAAACAGCCCTACCTTCATTCACAGGAATGCTGTGAATCTAATGACAGTAGGGACAAGTGTATCTTGGACAGGTGGGAGGCATTTGATGAACTGACATGGAATTAATTCTTTTTTTTGTTCAAAACTTTTAGTACACAGAAAGAGCATTGAAAATAATGTCTTTTGCTTATATGTGTGCTAAACAACATCACCCACCGTTGTTTTGTTGGTCTGTATTGTATTTAAGTTAAGGCGATAAACCCTGGTATTATTTTGGCCTGTAATAATCTCAAAGTTGTTGCTGGAGGTTATACACCTGAAAGAGAGAAATGAGAGTACTATTTCAGTTTATACGCTATGCTTCATATATAACTTGTACATGTATTCAAAACAGCAATTCTCTGAGCCATTTTCTAAGAGCATCTGTTCTCTCCAAAGTGGTAACTTTAAAAAAATGACAGGACACAAAATGAATGTTACTGACCCTTGATTCACAATAGGCCGGCTTTCTGCAAAGTCCTCTGTCTCAGACTCAATACAGCTGTTCACTATCATGTCAGCTCGAGCCACAGTGGTATTGGACCTCACATAGAGATCCAGTTGGCTGAGTCTGGTTCCTATTTGCTCACTTGTCGAGATGCTATTAGTGGAGTTGCTTCCCGTTCCAGAATCTGCTTCTCTACGCACTCTGAAGTTAGTGCGAAACTTGGGGTTTTTTGTGAAATCTGCCAGGGGTCCCTGTCCTGGGAGGTAAACTTCAATCCAAATACGAAACTCACCAAAGGTCTCTCTCTCTGTGGGCATGCCAATGCTAAAATTTGGGCCTTTGACCTGGGCTCTTGGGATGCGGCAGGCCAAAGGCAGAATAAGGGAGGGCTGGCGGCTGATCACAGTGTAGGGACGCACGCTTTTCAAGGTGTTGGTGTAAACCAGCTCTGAGCCAGAATGCTGGAAAAATTGATTGCATGAGAAAAGAGAGAATAAAAAAATTCAGTGCAAAATATTTCATCATGTATCAGATCATTTTAATACCAGACCAAAAGCCCATGTTGAATAAAAGGTTTCCAATCAGAGCTGTAGTTTATTGCACCTGTAGCTTCAGATGAGGGAAATTCTCTGATGACTATTTAATTAAACTTTACAGATTTTTATCCCACTATATAATTTAGCTGAACAGCATTCTTTGGCCTTACATCAATAATATACACCGTGGACGTGTCTTCATAGATCAGGGCAGATTCTTTCTGCTGGGGGTTAAAGCTACAATAAGCTGAAATTGCTGAATGATATGACTGTGTTTTTAATATCTTACATTTGATTCAATCCAGATGGAGGTACAATAACAAGGCTACAGGTATTAAGGTGCCTGTTTGAGTTTAAATCTATGAATTGTAATAATGGAAATCTTCTTACATGCTTAACACAGAGCTGATTAAGTCAATTCAGGTGAGCACTTCTGGAACTGAAAATCAGCAGTCTCCCTATTTCGATAGTCATCAACTCATAGTTCATGTTCATTAGTTATTTAGTTAAATCGGCCTTCTAAAGACTCCTGAAATACATATATATACAAGAAGAAATTAAACCACCTGATGTCAGCAAAGAGCAGATGTTAAGTTGCTCTTTAAATACAGCTGTGATCCATTTCTTTAATAAAAAATCTTTCATGTCTCAGTGAGAAAATAAGAAAATTCATAGCTACCAAAAAAGTAAAGAAAGGCAGAACTGTGTAGTATTTTACCACAGTCTTCGTGCCACAGCCATTCAAGGAGATGTTTGCAGTCAAATGTGTGTTGTTGTAGGTGACGGAGCAGGTGGGGCTGTTGAGCTGGAGTTCGGCCAGGTTGATGTTTGTGAGGGAGGTGATAGGGAGCACCAGAGTCATCTCCGTCTTCCCGCACTTGAGCTCTAACCGGGAGCAGAAGGTTTATTATTAAGAACTCACGCAACCACAATTATTACACACAAAATCATCAGAATCTCACACACAACACTTTCAAAAAAGTGTTTTGTCTCTACCTGTTCCAGCAGGTAGTGCTCTGGTTTCCCCTGAAAAAAGTGTGAGACAGGGACATATAAGTAGGGAGTATTTTTCAAAGAAATCCTGCTTTGAGGAAAGAAGCTGCTTTGCCAAATGGTTCTAGGAAGCTCTTACTTTGGTACAGCCACACACATCTGGGCTCTGACTGCAAACTGAAAGGATAAAATATGCAGATCAGACGGGTTCCGCAGCACATATATGCAAATGTATAAATGCAGGTTTGAGAAGGCATCAGCTGACCTCTTAGTATTTGCGGTAAAGCAGATGGGCAACAGATGAGTCAGGTTGTTCTCAGAGCGGATCCAACCCATGGCCAAAGTTGCCAGGGGGCCAACTGATGCGAAGCCAGTCCTGTAGAGGTCAGGGGGCCCGACCACTGCTAGCTCTAAAACACTGCAAATATTGAGAGAAGCTTTTAATAACTTTGATTGGGACAATTCACCTAAAAATCCGCTACACTTGTTGCAAACCCATACAGGTAAACAGCGCCCGATGGTTCTGCATTCTCCACATTTTAGATAATAGGAAGAGTCACACAGTAGCAAGTATTGCACCTAGACTGTAACACACTTTTGTACCTGTCACACACGCTACGTTTTTTTAGTCCCCTGTTGGAATTTCTGAAGGCAGAGGTCTGTGTGTCACACTGTGTAGACTGACAACTGCTGCTGTGTTTTGCATGACACAGGTTTATTTTTGCCTAACAAGCCAGGTACTAAAGAGACAATAAGCTACTGCTAGAATATAGTGTGAGAATAATATTGTATAGTTGTAACTTAACAATAAGTTACAACTATATAGTTACCTCGCCCACCAGTAGGTGGAGAGAGAGGTTATGTTTTCAATAATTTGGAAAATGTGTTAATTAGTTAGTTTTTAGTTAGTAGCAGAACATCCCAGCTACTGTGAAGGGTTAAAAAAATAGCAACAACAGAAAAACTAAAGAATGAACCATGCTGTGTTCTTTAAAAAAGCAGGACTCACCTCTCCTGCTCCGATCTGTAGTCAATGTTGATTTTCTCCTCCTGGTATGGCAGGACAAACAGCACAGAGTCCTGTTTTGGGGTCCTGTCTATTGCCACCGGTACATCAGAGCATGTAAAGGATGACTCTTCCACTGCAATGACAAAATGAGACGTCACATACTTTTTTATTCTCTACACCTGAACTGAAATGTCACCTATGCGATGATCAGCCTCACCAGTTAGAGAGAGATGCACAGGGACAGAGCTGAGGGGTGAATCTGTGACCTGGTTTATTCTGGGCAATGGAATCTGGTCCTCCACCATCAGGTAGATAAAATATTGTCCTGTGGGTGCTTTTCCAGTGAAGGACAATATGCATTTCTCCTGGTAAAAGAAGACACAATGTCAAGTTCCCCATGACGCAAACAATTTCGATGAACAAGCTCCAAACCAAACTGTTTTTAACTGTGGAAACTACTTTATCGAACAAGAATATTCAGTGACATATCCAAAGTAAAAGCAAGATTATTTCTGGAAAGGCAGACTTCTGCTAGGACAGAGTAACCTGATGTCTTCAACATGATTCAGCTGTGCAAGATGAGCAAGTCAACACATTCTTGAGTGCTGAATTGCTAAATATTTTCCCCCAAAAAAATCAGTGAAAGGAGGAGTCAGATCTAAATGGGTATTCCAGATTCTGACTGGTAGGAGGAGGGAGATTACTTCACTGTCTGCTCAAAATACACAGTGGAATCCAATAATGTTTTAGCATCTTGAGCAGGTGCATTGTGGAAGTTCTGGGTTTAGCACAAACAGGGATGTGTAGAAATGGTTTGCAAGAGTCTTACACAAGTACATTTGAACTGTATAAAAAAGATGGACGTAGCTTTAAGGTCTGAAAAGTGAAGCCAAAGTGGAAGTGCCCTAAGACTGCATTCTTCTTACAGTGGCATTTACTGTGACTGCAAAAGAGCTCTCGGTTGTATCTATGGGAAAATGGCTCTCAGATCCCGTGCTCTGTGACATCAGTAACCACTTTACTGATGAGATGATGGGTTCAAACTAATGAGCCCAAACCAGGGATACAACTTGAGCTTCAATCTGTAAATTACAGTCCCCACGAAGGAAGGTAAACCAGGGTATACTCATGGTGTAATGAGTAGTGACTAACGATGTACTAAATATTGATGATCTAATGATTGACGAGTCATTAGCTAGTGAGCATGCACAGTGGATCCGACTGGTTTGACAGGCAGAGCCACCCCATGCTTGGTACATCTGGTTTTGAAAAGCTAAAATAGTCATGTTGTCTGTGACTATATATAGTATAGGATAAAGAATGAATAAAACCTTACCATAAGCTTTGTAGAGGGTAAGAGCTGCGAATAACGATTGTATTTAAAGAAAATTTTAAGTCACACTGAAAAGCTCCTTTTGGCTGCTCCCTCGTCACAACTTATTGCTACAGTGAGTTTTATGACAGATGCTCTTCCTGACTCAACCCCAAAGGGGGGAAAGAAAAAAAAAAGTCACACTAACTGAGCATATTTAGATATTTGGGTTGGCCTAGTAAGCATTTAAATGTAACTGCAATCAAATGGTTCATACATCAAACAACTGCCATAACTTTTTTTTTGAGAGCTGCCAAATATTTAGGTTTACAGTATATGGTCACTAGTACGTTCCATGGCCTGCATTTGTAATATAACCATTTGCTTTAAATTGCTTAAAATTCACTCTCCCTAGTCTAGCTACTATGATAAATTAAGTCCTAAATGATCAAACATCAACAATAAAAATCCAGCAATAAATAACAGTATGACACCAGTGAGTACTTAAACTGAGCAAATAATTCTTAAATAATATTTGGAATGTAGAAATTGTGCACTGAATGCTATTTGCACTGCTGGCACACACACACACACACACATATATATATATATATATATATATATATATATATATATATATATATATATATATATATATATATATATATATATATATATATATATATATATATATATATATATACATATACTCTAAACAGATTCCAGCATGGGAAGAAGTTTGTTTTTTTATGACATATAAACTGATATTCATCCTTTAAATAGTAAAATAATTTTTAATTGAGAACTTCTTCTTAGAAATGAAATCCTTCAACTCCTGAAGTAGGACTCACCTCATTCAGCTCTATGAAAGAGTGCTGGGTGCAGCTGACACACTCCCCCTTGTCAGAGCTGGCAAACCGACATCGGACCTTGTCCCCATCCAAGTCTTTCACAGACAGATGGAAGGGCTGAGGGCAGTTCACACGGGCCCTGATCACACAGGACAGCGAGTGTTGGTAACATGCAGAACAAAAAGATGATCAGCCTCTCGAAACATAAATACAATCACATCAGAAGAGAAAACAAAATCAAAAGTGGTTTTGGTGCAGTCTGTACAACTGAAAGACAAAGCACCACTCTGAAAAAACCTTTGAGAAGCAGGGCAGATTATCTTGGCTGAAGCCAGTAACATGTCAGAATCTTGCCTTGTTGGTGACACCTGATCCTAAACTTGGCCCACAGCAACAGCTGCCTTCTGGAGCTAAAAATGGCACTACAAGCGGTGAGACTAACAGCTAAACAATCAGCTGAAACTTGCTGAGTAAACCTGCAGGCTCAGATGTCAATATGATATCATGTGGCCTTTAGATTTTTAGTTACTTAAGGAAGTAGCTTTGCCCAAATGATCTGAGCAACCAGGCCACTCAAAACTTTAAAGATCTATTTCATGTAAGAACTTCTATGGATCCTTCACTCATTAAAATCTATGTAGCTTATATTTCTTTATGATAGCCTAGTTTTCCTTAACTTATTTAACACAAATGGAGTTAATGTCTGAATAAAGGAGACCCTCCAAAAGGGTCTGTGAGAAAGAAAGTAGAGAGTATGTGAGTGGTTCTGTACATTACCTTAGTGGAGGAGGGAGAGCTACAAAAGCAGGGTGGTTGAGTCTCCCGTTGTTTGCCCGAATCTTTGGTCCAGCATTCATTGATACATAAAACTTTGTTTTGGATCTAAAACAGTCCCCAAAAGAAGTTGTATTAATGGTTTCCCCATTAAATTAAATAAATAACATCCCTGATCTGGAGCTTGCTGCACATATAGCTGGCTTAAAGGAAGGAGAAGCTTAAACAGCTTGTTTCAAACAAAGGATGAACTGCATCAAGGTTGAGTACAATCTATATGAGGATTTATATCTACGAATCATGCAAAGCTAATCTAGTAGCCAAAAAAAGGGAACTGGAAATGAGCCATCTACAGTCTCACAAGAGTTATATTGAGACCAAATAGACTGCACATTTTTTAAAAAGATGATTATTAGAGCTGAGTATTTAAAATGCAAAAAAAAAAGAAAAAAAAAAGAAAAATTTAAGATGTCTGAGGTCACGTGTCCTCACAATGTAAGTAGGTCTCATACCCTAAATTGATGGTAGCGTTGTAAATACTGGGAACAGTTTTCTGCCACTGACGGACACACCAGTCAGAGGGTTTGGTGCCGGTGAAAGGTAACGGGGTGGTGTAGACCAGACAGTCCTCTCCTGCAGCACAGAGTCCAGACAAAGATGGACAAGGACTGGGAGCAATGACGCTAAAATATGCCCGAACCTGCAAGAAGCAAAGAGACAAAATGACATGCTCCCTCATGTGTGCACTAACCAATATTTAAAAAATGACCATAAAAAAAAAAAAAAGAAAAGAGGGAAAATGATGCTCACTGTTTTCCCTCCATTGCTGTTGAGGGGCACAACATGAACTGTCAGGCCAAGAGAAGAGGCTTCGCAGGCTGGGCCTAACATCAACAGAGTCAGGCCCTGCAATAGGATATGCAATCTGAATCTGTCCAGCATCTCCACTCCTCAGTCAAACACGGAGTCTGAACTTTTGGGAAACACAAAACAGAAAGGTTAAGTAGTCAGGAGTCAGACCATGATGGACCCTGAAATATCTACATCAGTCTTGGCTGCCTTGCCTTTCTGAAACAAGGCTTGTTTCAGAAAGGCAAGGCAGCCAAGACTAACAGTCAAGACTAATGAATGTTTGAAAGGTTGAAGACTGAATCATCAACTGCAACCTTGTATCAAAACTCATTTTAATAGAAACATTTTATTAGTCACAAATTAATAAAGACTAATTATGATTAATAATCTCAAGTAGGATCAAAACAGAAAGACCGTGACATACCTGCTGTTGCTACTCTTCCTAGCACTGGTTGTCCTCCAAATATGACACCAATCTCAATACACGATCCTGAGAGAGGTGAAAAAAGAACCTCTGGAAATCACAACAACCTCACAGAACAATAACTAGCAGGTCTTAAAAAGAACAAAGAAGCAGTTCCTTTCAGTTTTAGTTCGTTGTATTTTACCCATCGCAGCAGAATTAACCTGCCTGACACAAATGCGTCCACCATATGAAAACCCTAAATAAGAATAGTGGGACACCACAAAGGAAAAAAGTAATAAAAAATATCCTGGCATGGAAAAATGCAAAACTCCATGTCTGGGTGTAAAAAGCCATTACAGGCCAACAACAAAAACAAGGAACATGATGGTGGGAGCAACATGGTGTGGTGGTGTTTGTATTATATAAATTGTTAATAAGAAACATTCCAGCTGTCAGTAGGTAGATTGATTGCTTAGTTTGCCATGTACTCCACTTCCAGTCATTATTCAAATTCCACAGATTTTTATTAAATTAGCTGCAGGCTAAGGTGCAGCTGCTTCCTCTCTCACCTGTGGTGGGAACAAAGATCGAGATCACTGACAGCAACTTATGAAACTCATGTCACGTCACTGATGTCGGGAATAGTGTTCATTTCATTTGTTTCCACTGATGTTTGTGTGCAAAGTGAATCGATGGCACACTGCTGTTTAACAGAAATAGTTTGACATATGTTTGTTTTTGCTAAAAAAGTTCGGTGACTCTCAGAATCTAAATCAGTGGTGCCAGCTCATTTTACATCGTGGACCGCATGTGAATTCAAAGAAAATGTTTTTACTGAGTAAAAAAAAAAAAAAAAAATCCTATCAAAACAGTGAAAAAAGGAACTGCTGTTATTAAATTGACTAATAAAAAAAATAAGGTTTTTCTTACTTTGGTGTATGACCATGGGTTATTTCTGTCAGTAAGACTGTAAAACTGATGAAACTGCAGACAAAGGCCCAAAAAGTTTGCCCTTCTTTGAAAATTCTTTTGAAATTTCCACATTTTCAGAGCCGTCCAGTGGGCTGGATTACATCAGTTTGTCAAATATACTTATAAAAATATAAATGTATTTTTAAATAATTTCTTTCAGCAGGTCCGCTGTTGTGTACAACAGGACAGTGTTCATAGAAAATAAACACCTGACGATATAACTAATTATTGTCATTAACCAACAATACAAAAAAAAAAAAAAAAACACTCCATAGGGCAACACAATGTGTGATATCTTATTCTGGACCCCCTATCGATAATGCAGATTCTTCTTTAAGACAATCTGGCTTACAAGGCCACACCCCACAGCTTATCCATAAAACAGCTGGGCTGGTGTGAAGTTACTGATAGTTTAATGGGAATGTGTCTCTGAATGGCCTTAAAACAAAAGAGTCTCTCATTTAAAGAATTAAGGTACAACATAACACGTGTTCTTTATGTCTCCACTTCATTACATATTCCATATGCATGATGTAACTCTTTGAGACACCCCGAAAGGAGATGGTGCAGCCCAATATCTTAACCACCACAGCAGAAGTACATGAGCTATGCACAAATGTAGACATTTACATGGCAACCAGGTCAGGACCCTACAAGATGTGAAGGCCAAACCTGAGAGGCAGAGGGGCTATTGGTGTGCAAAATGCAAGACTGGCACCAAGAAGACCCTGCAAAGATGCAGAGGGAAAGCCAGAATGGTGCTGCAATTGGTCCACAAGATGCTAGATCGACCAAGGAGACAATGCCCAGTTGGCTACCACTGAGATGCACACAGCACCTGCTCTTCAAAGGAGGGACTGTCTGGCACATTGAGATGGTAGAATCTAGAAAATGTGGACTCACATGACCATGTTGCAGCAGCACAAATGGCACTTGACAAGGCCCATGAAGTGGCCACACCTCGGGGTGAGTGGCACCGTACTTGGGATGGGAGGAGAGTTCCCAAAAATGCATGCCTTTGGTGAATGGCCTCTACAACCCGATGAGACAGCCTGGGCTTTGACTGTTTGGATGTGCCCAAGACCCCAGAGTTGAAGCAAACTGGGACAGGAGTACTTGGATAGAGTCTTTGGTAGGAATGCAGGGTTAGGCCAAAGGATACCCCTGATCCTTCTGGCAAAAACCTGCGGCAATCACTGTGAAACCTCCTGGCAAATGTTATGAAGACGATGAAAGAAGCAGCAGCTATCAGAAAAGCTGTTTTAAGGGAATTTAAAATTTGCATTGTTGAGGGGATCAAGAGGGGATGCTGCAGAGTGTCAGAGACTTTGGGGGTTCCATGGGGGAATCAAGGCTCCAGACATGTGAACTGTAAGCCTGTGGGCACCTTTGAGAAACTGGGAAATCAGAGCTGATTCATCCCGATTGAGTGCTGAGTGACCAACATGAACTGCCTGAATCACTGTCACCATACCACACAGGGTAACTGCAGATTTGCCTGCCTCCAGCTATCCTGGCTGTGGCCTCAGAGGGCTGATCTGGTGGACTGCACAACAGGAGGCAAACAGTGCCCAGCCAGCCTTAGTGGCTGATGCAAAGTCTTGTACTTTTGTACTTTCTTGTAAAGAATCCTCTCCGCCTCAGTCGTGTTACCAACAAGGATTAGGTATCAAAGTACATAAAGATGGTCCTGACATTTATTCAAAGACCATTATTTCAACACATAAATGACTCAACAGTTTAAAACTTAAAATACTCTTCCTAAAACTCTTACAAAAAAATCATTTATGATAACCATGATTAAAACAACAAAAAGTAACAATATTTGACTTCTCCTATCAAGAACTATTCTATACTATAGAATCTCCTATTTTTCTATTGAGAACAAAATAAAGTTCCCAACATGTCAGCCTATCATACGACACATCCTCAGAAAGCTGAGGATGTACTCTTTAGAGCACAACAGGATTTAATTGAGTTCCTTGAAAATATTAAAAGTTATCCATGAACATGTAATGTCCACTACAGAGGACAAAAGTCTATGGGCCGGGTCCCAGGAGGATATATATATATCAGCTCAGATATGTAATGAAAGTGTGCTGAGGGTACTACAACGTCTTTTGACCCAACAAAGCCAAGGCCCTATTAACTTCTCATCTGTGATCTACAGGTGCTGGCCATAAAATTAGAATATCATGAAAAGTTTATTTATTTCAGTAATTTCATTCAAAAAGTGAAACTTGTATATTATATTCATTCTTCACACACAGACAAATGTTTATTTCTTTTAATTTTGATGATTATAACTGACAACTAATGAAAACCCCAAATTCAGTATCTCAGAAAATTAGAATATTGTGAAAAGGTTCAATACTGAAGACACCTGGTGCCACACTCTAATCAGCTAAATAACTCAAAACACTGTTTTCTCTGAGGTCCCAGGTCAACGCAGCCGTCTACCAGGAAGTTTTAGAGCACTTCATGCTTCCTGCTGCTGACCAACTGTATGGAGATGCAGATTTCATTTTCCAACAGGACTTGGCAACTGCACACAGTGCCAAAGCTACCAGTACCTGCTTTAAGGACCATGGTATCCCTGTTCTTAATTGGCCAGCAAACTCGCCTGACCTTAACCCCATAGAAAATCTATGGGCTATTGTGAAGAGGAAGATATGATACACCAGACCCAACAATTGAGAAGAGCTGAAGGCCACTATCAGAGCAACCTGGGCTCTCATAACACCTGAGCAGTGCCACAGACTGATCGACTCCATGCCACGCCACATTGCTGCAGTAATCCAGGCAAAAGGAGCCCCAACTAAGAGTGCTGTACATGCTCATACTTTTCAGTTGGCCAACATTTCTAAAAATCCTTTTTTGTATTGGTCTTAATATTCTAATTTTCTGAGATACTGAATTTGGGGTTTTCATTAGTTGTCATAACCATCAAAATTAAAATAAACATCTGAACTATATCAGTCTGTGTGTAATGAATATATGTGTCACTTTTTGAATGGATTTACTGAAATAAACTTTTTCATGATATTCTAATTTTATGGCCAGCACCTGTAGATTGACTACAAGTGGTAGTTTCTCTTTTCTGGCACAAAAAGGATTTGAGTATTGGACTGATCAATACTTCTGGACTATGCTTAAAGATAAGCCCATAAAAGGAAACCACAAAATTTAACCAAACCCTAGCAATTCTGCCAACAGAATTGGTCAAATCTTCAGCTAGAATTATGCTAAACATTTGAGCCTGTATGTATAATTTTTGACGCTGTGTGGATTAGGAAAAAAAAAAAAAAAAAAAAAATCCAGAATAAATTAAAACTTCTGCAGCCAAGATGTATGCTGTACAATCATCCCAACTCAAACTACCACAGAATAAAACCCAAACACAGTAAACAGATTTTTAAATTTATCAGACAAGAATAAAAGTATACCTTTACCGTAATGTGGCTTCAAATGTTCATTTCAAAGTCCAACTTAAGTGCTTTCAGTTTACATGTTCTGCCTATAATGTCTTGAAGTTGAGGTGGAGCTTAACTAAATGTGAGCAGTGACAGAATGAAGTTAAACTTGATCAACCAGAGGCGATAGAAAACAATAGCATGACAAGAGAAGGACTCCGAGAAGAATCTGTATACTCAAACTAAATGAGCTCAGAGTATTACGCCAGATCTTGTGCATGTGTCACTTGTTGCAAGTCTCTTGTGTTAAAGACAGCAAGTGGACCCAAAGAAAATACACACAAAAAGCACAACTGAAGACAGATGCTTATTTATTGAAAGGGCATGAATGTAATCTTTGGAGGAATGATGGGTAGAAAAGTAATTGTTACATGGTTAAAGAAAAGGTAGAAAGAAATAGTCAATGCCAAAATTGTGGTCCTGTCTTGCCAAAAAGCATCTGTGGTCCCTTCTAGTAGTCACATGACTGTGTTCATAGAGACTAAGAAAAAGCCTCATCTTTTCACTGAGGCTGATTTTATCCTTTCTGGTAAAAATTTCTATTAATACAATTTTATAAACAAGCTTGTTGGTCAGTACAAGCCCGAGAGAGAAAGGTGCCTGTTCTGGATGAGAAGTCCTGGAGTTTGGTCAGAGGAGGAGAAGGAGGCCTTCTGGTACATTGGACCTTTCGAGAAGGTGGTACCATCTTAACTCCTTACACCTTCTGTCACAGGGCCAGAGATAACATCTGACAACTACTGTCCGTTTTTCACATTCAGCATTTTCTCCTGTAGTGGGGGGTGAGAGAGAATTTGTAAAGAATTAGAATAACTGAGATAGCTAAGGCCATTAACATGCAAGACAGCTTAAAGCAAGTGTAACATTTGTTTTTACTTTGATCATGGTCTCCAGCTTTACGGCGTCAGCAGCAAACTTTCGGATGCCGTCAGACAGTTTCTCCACAGCCATGCGGTCTTCGTTGTGCTGCCAGCGGAAAGCCTTCTCATCGAGGTGAATCTTCTCCAGATCACAGGCTTTAGCTGCAAAAATAAATCAGGTTTAATGTAGGAATACAGACGGCCTGCTTACATCCTGCATCTGGGAAAAAAAAATAAAAAAATTCTGTGCATTAGAGAAAGTTTTGATGAAACAAATCAGGGATAATTATGCATCAAGACTTTTGCAAAATAAAAAACACACAAAGATTGTGTATAGGTGATAGTTGTCTGACTAGCTGTGCCAGCACATCTGAAAAGTCAGGTCTAGTTCTTTCACATTAAAAAAAAAAAAAAAAAAAAAAAACCCACACTAACACAAAACCACACATTAATACAGCTTTAAGCTTATTATCATAAATATGACTAGTTTACCACAAATTTCCAAAACAGTGAATCTTATAGTTTTTCCTTTTTGACATGCCTGCTCTGACCCAGAATATTTGTTATTCGTCACAGGAATTACTCTAGTTTACTTACTAGAGTAATTCCTGCACCACTTGGACAGAATGGAAGTCTGATGGTCCAGTGTGGAAGAGGAGGACACAGACTGGACACTTCTCATAATGCTAAGAAGCTGTGATGACTCATTTAAAAAGTTAACAGTGCAGCACTGTGCTCATCAGTAGTACAGTCGTCCCTCGCGATCTCACAGTTCACTTATTGTTATTCACTTATTATTACTAATTCTGTTTCACAATATTCTGTTTTCAATATATTGTGAAATTTTGCAGTATGAACACAGGATCTTGTGTCTGTAGATTCTCAGTTATCCAGGTCATAGTAGTCTCTGGAGCTTGAAAAAGGCGACTGGACTTCTTTTTGTTTCTTGAAGACGTTTCACCTCTCATCCGAAAGGCTTCTTCAGTTCTCAACCAAATGGTGGAGAGACCCAGGTATTTAAACCCCTGTGGGCGTAGTCCCCTGGAGGTGGTTATGACCCTCTATTGATCATGTGCTTGAACACATGTGCCCAGGTGTGAAGGGGGCGTGGGTCATATTTAATCAGTGGTTTCAGTTGAAACCAACTTAGGACTCCGCTCCATTGTTTCTTGTGGCCTATTGAGGTCACTGGAACAAAGGTGTGAATGGGGGTTGAGACGTCTGGGAAGGGAGCTCAGGACAGCACTGTAAGCGGGGGAAAGTTGGTGACGTAATCCACCTCCTCTGTTCAATGATGGTTGTTCACAGTGGACATAGATGGCTTCTTTCACTCCTCTTTCAAACCATCTGTTTTCCCTGTCCAAAATGTGGACATTGGCATCCTCAAAAGAGTGCCCTTTTTCCTTCAGATGCAGATGTACTGCTGAATCTTGTCCTGTCGAAGTGGCTCTTCTATGTTGTGCCATTCGTTTGTGAAGAGGCTGTTTGGTTTCACCAATGTAGAGGTCCGAGCACTCTTCACTGCACTGAACAGCGACCCATTATCAGCAGTATAAACTCGGTCACCTACAACATTTCCAAACACCTCGCCACCATCTTATCACCGCTTGTTGGCATCACACCCCACCACATTGAAAACTCTACAGATTTTACTAACAAGGTCCAGAATCTTGTACTGGATCCAGATGAAACCATGGTGTCCTTTGATGTGGTTTCACTTTTCACTTGCATACCTACAACTGAGGCAGTGGAGACCGTCAGAAGACGACTACAGGAAGACGATTCCTTACTGAACAGAACCAGCTTCACCCCAGATCAGATTTGTGCACTTTTAGATCTCTGCCTTACCACAACATATTTTAAATACAATGATGGATTCTACAGACAGAAGCATGGATGTGCCATGGGCTCCCCAGTGTCTCCCATTGTAGCCAACCTTTACATGGAGGAAGTGGAAAGTAAAGCTCTTGGTTCCTTCAAAGGGATGGCACCTAGCCACTGGTACAGATATGTAGATGACACCTGGGTCAAAATCAAAACCCAAGAAGTAGAAGCCTTCACTCGTCACATTAACTCAGTGGATAAATACATACGTTTTACCAGGGAGGACACCAGAGATAACAAGTTACCATTCCTGGACTGTGCGGTGCTTATCGAGGAAGATGGAAGCCTCAACATTGAAGTTTACCGGAAGCCCACACACACAGACCAGTATCTCCTCTTTGACTCCCACCACCCTCTGGAACACAAACTTGGGGTGATCAGGACCCTACAACACCGTGCGGAAAGTGTTCCCTCTAAGGCAGAAGGGAAGCATAAGGAACACACACACACATTTAGAAAGCCCTCAAAACATGCGGTTACCCCAACTGGGCCTTCATCAAATCAGCTAAGATGCACAGGAATGAAGGCCAAACACAAACTACAGAGAATGGGAAGGACAAGAGGAACAACATTGTCATCCCATATGTGTCAGGCTTGTCAGAGAAACTCAGAAGAATTTTCTCCAAGCATGACATCTCAGTATACTTCAAACCAAGTCACACCCTAAGACAAAAACTGGTTCATCCCAAGGACAAACCCGCCAAACACAAGATCAGCGATGTAGTGTATGCTGTTCAGTGCAGTGAAGAGTGCTCGGACCTCTACATTGGTGAAACCAAACAGCCTCTTCACAAACGAATGGCACAACATAGAAGAGCCACTTCGACAGGACAAGATTCAGCAGTACATCTGCATCTGAAGGAAAAAGGGCACTCTTTTGAGGATGCCAATGTCCACATTTTGGACAGGGAAAACAGATGGTTTGAAAGAGGAGTGAAAGAAGCCATCTATGTCCACTGTGAACAACCATCATTGAACAGAGGAGGTGGATTACGTCACCAACTTTCCCCCGCTTACAGTGCTGTCCTGAGCTCCCTTCCCAGACGTCTCAACCCCCATTCACACCTTTGTTCCAGTGACCTCAATAGGCCACAAGAAACAATGGAGCGGAGTCCTAAGTTGGTTTCAACTGAAACCACTGATTAAATATGACCCACGCCCCCTTCACACCTGGGCACATGTGTTCAAGCACATGATCAATAGAGGGTCATAACCACCTCCAGGGGACTACGCCCACAGGGGTTTAAATACCTGGGTCTCTCCACCATTTGGTTGAGAACTGAAGAAGCCTTTCGGATGAGAGGTGAAACGTCTTCAAGAAACAAAAAGAAGTCCAGTCGCCTTTTTCAAGCTCCAGAGGCCAACACAGGATCTTCCATAACTATGTTCATTACTCAGATAAGTTACGCCTATACCTTTAGCAAAAACAGAGGTAATGGCAGAGGTCAAAGATACTCCACTACCTTCATCACCATCAGTACTGCACAGCTACATAATTCACCATCTTCATCATTCAAGAGAGTGGGAAAGGTTTATAAAGCCTACTTTGTGGATTTTCACCTGTCGTGGGGGGTCTCTGAACATAACCCCCCCCCGACAGGTGAGGGATCACTGTACAGAATGCTTTGTACCCAGATTTTCTTTCCTGAATGAAGAGATGTCTTTGGTGCAATTAAAAGCTCCAAACGTAATCATGTCATTTAGATTTGTCCAAAGATTCAATCTTTTCTTTTCCCAAACATAATCAACACAAAACTGGATATTTAAGTATTAAATGGCCAGTTTTGCTAAATACTATAACCAACCATTTATTAGAGCAGTATTTTGCATGAACACAGCTTTTAAAAAAATGTTTTTTATTTTTATTTTTTTTAGAGTCACCAAGCAGTACCTTTCTCCACATTGAGCATCTCCGTGACAACACTGTGATCCTGGCTGAGCTCTGCCAGCAGACCGGGGGAGATGGTGAGCAGGTCACAGCCTGCAAGGGCTTTCACTTCCCCTGTGTTTCTGAAGGAGGCCCCCATCACAACAGTGCTATAACCAAACTTCTTGTAGTAGTTGTAAATCTTGGTCACACTCAGCACACCTGAGAATAGAATAGAATGCCTTTATTATACACATATAAAGGCAATAAAATGTGAATTCACTCATGTTTTATGCAAGTAAAATTCATATTCTTCAGTATTTATTCAAGTGATGAAAAACCCCGTATGTTGCCTTTGTTGTTGGTAAAGCGTACAACCACAAATGACTTCTCCACACTTGTGCACATCTGTCCTACAATGTGCAAGTTCTCCAGTCAGTTAGCAGTTAAGGCCATCTGGTATGTCACACATTGAGATTGAATTTAACCTTCAATCTTATCTTACCACTGAACTTTAACAGAACAGTTGGTTCCCATCAAGTTTCTGGAATCTAAAACTTTTGTAGCCACAGGATACAAATCATAAGACCAAAGCACCACAACAAACACAGCATGAGACACTTTAGTGTACTGCTTTTTCCCTGCTAGGCCTCTACCAGATTCAGTTGAAGAGGACTGAAGTCTTGGAACATCACAGCCCTTGTCAGCTTCTTTCACTGACCAATTGATATTAAGGAGGGGCAGGACAAAGGATAACACTTAAGGGTGAGAGGAGAAACTGATCCTGACTGTCAATGAACAGTCCATGAAGTACTGAAGACTGAAAATGAAGCTATAAAAACTACTGCCTGTACCAGTATTTCCAGTAGGGCTGTACAATTAATCAAATGCTTACAGTTCCAAATGCTCATAAAACCAGTGTAATTAAAAAAAGAAAAGAAAAAAAGATTAAAATGATTTTGACACATACTCATACTCATCTCTGATTTATGCTGCAGAGTTAAGTCTTTGTGGGGTCTACAATGTAACCTACATAAGTGAACAGCAACGACTCCAGCACTTCCAGGCTTGTGCAGGTGCATTATGTGTTGTTGTTAATTGTCGAGCGGGAAATCTACACTGTAACCTGACCTGCACCTCCAGAGAAATGTAACTAAGTGTTGGGGTGATGTGAGGGAATGAACAAAGCAGTGATGGTATAGTTACCTTGAAAAACGTAATCTGATTACTGACTACTCCTTTAAAAAACTAAGTTACTTTACTGATTACTTAATTTTAGAAGTAACTAAGTTAGATTACAAGTTACTTTCTTAGTTACTTTCAACAGCTGCCGGTGTTGTGCCAAAAAGTGATCGTTTGTCATAAAGTGATTCAGATGTTTGTGTGTTTTTGTGTGTAATGTCTTTGCTTATATTGGTAAACAAAGTGCAGTCAGCATGATTTATGAAGGGCTTATATATAAAATGAAGAAATAACCTGTTTTCAACAATCTTTAGGAGTCTGTTATTGTACCTACATTATATTAAATCCAGTGCTTTTTGGCCACTTAAAATATTTTTATAGAACTGTGATGTTATATTTGTTGCAATTTATGCAGCCTTCTGAGCCAGATTTCTGTTTAATAAAAAAAAAAAAAAAAAAAAAAAAAAAAAAAAAAAAAAAAAAAAAAAAAGCCACTGTCAATTACTTTTTTTTTTTTTTTTAAATCAAGGTAAAAACTGTCACTTTGCCAGAAACTGATTGCAGCTTCTACGTTGTGATAGAAATGCTGTTTCTCTCAAAATCTCATTCATGAGAGATATGTTTGCCTGTATTTAAACGGCTGTAAATGACTTGTTGACCTATAATCTGTTAAACATGTGTCAATCATGTTCTGGCAAATACCGAAAATCACTTTTTGTCAAAACACCGGCATCAGCACCCCCCCGTCCAAAACATAAAAATGACAACCATGAAACGAGGGCAAGTCAGCCGTGTTTAAGGGCAGCATTTCCTCTACTGCATACTGTCCGACCAGCTTCTTCAGCTCTCCCCCACTTACTGGTTTGTACCGAAGTCCAGCTTTTGTTGTTTGGGTGCTGGGGGGCTCCTGCATTAGCCGCAGCTCTGCTTCATCACCTGGTAGGACTCTCTCTAAGTTTGACGGCACTGTGACTCCAGATGTTTCTTCAAATCTGACGTAGTGTTTTTGAAGCTAGATAGCGCTTTGTCACCAGCACAGAGTGCACAACTAACCTTGATGTTGTCATCTTCAGCTGACAAACTCAAAATAGTGCCTGTATTTCAGCTAGAAAACGCGGATCTCTCTCCTCCCTCCATTGTTTACGTTTGTGTCGCTGTGCTGTTATTGTCCTCATGCTGAAAACGGGACGCAATTGTTGCGTTGGCCAGACGTCCCTCCCAGAGACGCAAGAAGAAAGCAAAAATTGATCTTTTTACTGAGGAATATGACAAAAAAGTAATGCACAGTGACTTGGATAAGTAACTTTAATCTGATTACTAGACTGCAAAAAAAATATTAACACGTTAGATTACTCGTTACCGAGAAAAAGTAGTCAGATTAGAGTAACGCGTTACCCTTTCACAATAAAGGGTAAAATACAGCCAGCGAGTTAAGGCAACTTTGAGCATGTGCTTTCTATGTGAGCTGCTGTATCTCTGACTGTTCAGTAATTTGTTACCTACTTCTACAAGCACCACTACAAATGCAACACTGCAAGTCAGGTGAAGAGTGAGATGACTCAATTAAATGAAAATGTGGCCAGGTTTTTCACAGGTTAAGTTATAGCTGTTCAACAGGGCACAATAATGCAGAAAAGAGGATCTGATGCACATCCACCTATACCCACCAAACAAAGAGGCTAAAGTGCATGCAAGCCAGGACAGATTTAGAGTAGCAGTAGGAAGAACTTGATAAACACCAATACTGATACAAGAGCCAGCATTCAGATAGTGTGGCACAAAACAGTGCCTCATGATTTATCATAACGAGGATTTGCCATATCACTACTGTAAACAACGTACACAACACAAATGTAGAATAGTCCATTCAGGAGTCAATTATTTGTTTAGCACCAGCATCAAGGAGGCATTAGTCAGTCTAGACCAGCCACCCCCAAAACTTCAAACATTTTAAAACCTGAGGATATCTTCTGTAGCCCAAACAAACCAATTTCAGATGTTAGACAATGACAGGCCTGATGAGCAGAGCGGTCATTAAACATCTGTTTTCACTGATTAGCATACATGTGCAAATTCATTAACAGGTTTACTTCCAGCACCTGACAGCAACAACTCTGTTTGCTATTGGTGATATGAGAAAAGTTCTGCATCAAAAACAGGCCAGAAAATGAACTATAAAATATATTTAAAAATCTATTTAAATTCAAGGGTTGTTTCATTAGTTCTGTTGCTTTTTTTTTTTTTTTTTTTTTAAATGTAAATCTAAAAAGAATTTTTAAAAAAATAAAAAGCTCTATTTAGTGTCCTCTCCAGGGTGGGCAACACTGCACTAGACAATCAGACAACACCGACAAAGTCTTGATAAAGGCAACAACACACCCATGTTTAAAGGCTTGAGGCCATAGAATTTCTCAATTCACGTAAACCCTAGCTGGTTCCACTTCTTGTTTTGTTTCTAACATATGCAACCACTCAATGTAGTCACAGGATTTACTGTAAGTCTGTTTTAGCCATGCGTAATAAACTGGTGACTGAGAATATCTTCTCATGACTTCAGTGTTGCCATTGTTACCTGGATCTTCGTGTGGCTCGTAGCTTTTGCGACCTGTATTCTCCTTATACCAGTCAAGGATGCGTCCAACAAAGGGCGATATAAGCGTTACCTTTGCTTCAGCACAGGCCACAGCCTGAGCAAAAGAGAACAGCAGTGTCATGTTGCAGTGAACACCATGCTTTTCCTCAAGCTCCCTGAGGGAAAAAAAAAAAAAAAAAAATACATTTAAAATAAAGCAAAACATTCAGAAAACATCAGCAATAGTAATACGTTACAAATAACAGTCTTAACAGCGATCTTAATCCATCTCCTATTTCAAGCATCTACTCAAAGGAGCCACGACAGAGTCAGGAAATCAGGCTACAGTCTTTTCAAACATTCAGTCATATTGTCTGTCAGTCTACCTACATTTTTAGCAGATTTTTTCCACATGATTGCAGTTTTCAACATAGCCTTTGGCAATCAACGTAAACTTTCAATCAACAGTCACATTTCTCACAGAAAAATGTAACAGGTGTTCTCACGGTAAAGCCTTATTTGTATGAGAACACAAACAAGTTTTTTTACAGCACACAGGCTTCAGGACTCCAGCCCAGGAAGCAGGTTTAGCTAAATACTCTGAGTTAACCCTGAGAAAGTGAACTAACTTCAATACTTATTCGGTTACAGAGGTAACTGACTATGGACTAAAACTTCAACAAACCGAGTTTCTCTGACTCCTCCCCTCCTGCTACACTCAAACCAGGCAGCAGATTCATTTCCTCATTTGTAAAGGTCACTGTCAAAGCACACAGGGGAGCAAATCAATTAGCAGAAGCTAACGTTTTACAAGCACTGAAATGTCAATGAGATGTTACTTTGCCATTTGTATACTTAACATGACCACTTTTACAATCCTTCAGTTGTCAATACAGTGATTATGTCAGATTTATAATCAGCTCACATGTACGTGTATATAAATAAAACTGTATAAAGATTTAGACATAGAACACACTAACCAATGATGTAACACTATAAGCAGTCACACTGATGGAAAAATGCCTGTCACAGGTGGATCTTGGAGATGTGCGATTAAAGATGAGGCTGAAATGACTTCAAGACTACATCTACATTATACGCTCCATAACAGATCAGTAATCCACATCCAAGTCCACTTGCATGGCAAAACAGATCTAAAATGGTTAAGGATTCCCTGGTTACCATTACTTACAGCAACAGTCCTGTTACCATCTATTATTGAAGACTGATATTAGATCAAATTATAAAAGCTTCCAGTGGGAACATTAAAGCAGAGTTGCTTTTTTGTGTAAATATCTTTAAGCACTTTACCCAGTAATAGAAATAAAATTAATGTAAAAAATACTTTTCCTCTGATTAACAGTTTAAAAGTGAGTCCAACAATGTCAGAGCACTTCAAGGAAAGTTTAACACCAGCACACAGCTCTTACAGACAGCAATGTTCAAGCTATCCTCAACTCATCTCAGTATCACTATCGTCAGTCAGAAGTGAGCTTCTCTTACTCATCCACTTGTATCCGACTCCTTTCACAACATTTTACAGCCTCCTCAAGAGTAAATAGATGTGGATGCTTCTCACTTGGCATATTCGCAGCTGATGTTGAGGTGCACTGACAGCCCACCCAGATAGCAACAGATTCCAGGGTGGATCCATCTAGAGTTACTTTGCTGTCTGGGTACACCCACTATAGATGAACAGCAGCTAGAGTTTGAGGTGAATTAAACATAAACTCCTGCTAAATATTTAACTGACACTTCCTGATTTATTGCTAAGTGCTGATATTATTGAAATGTTAATATTGTGTGGACAATTTATTTTTTAACAAAGAGTGGTGGAGGAACACTGGCTGACTGGCCATTATGGGGTACAGCCTAAATTTCATGTTATGATCTCTCTTGGCTGACTAAAACATGTTTGTCCTACAACAACCACCGTAAATGGTAAATGGACTGGATCTTATATAGTGCTTTTCTCCTTTTCTTGTGCACTCAAAGTGCTTTATACTACAAGCCTCATACACTCACATTCTTTTAAGTCCAAGTTCTTTCTATCCAACATTAACACACTCACACTCCAATGATATAAGCAACTCAGGGTTCAGTATCTTGCCCAAGTATCCTTAGGCATGCAGACTGGAGCAGCCAGGGATTGGTCCACTGACCTTCCAGACCTCCTGACACACAGCCCCCTACTCTGTAGCTAGGATTATGCACTTGAATTGGGAGGGGTAAGAAAACAGAACTCAGTTGACTGCAAACAGCAATCTATTGACACGCACACTGTACTTTAAAGAACAAAACCAATATGCACAAAAGCGCAGCTGATCAACTCATAAGCATCTATGAGGATAGTAAACATTCCGTACTAACTTGCCAGCTTGGATTCCTTCCCATGTTGATGACAACTTGATGAGAACGCGCTCCTTGCCAATGCCTGCCTCTTCATAAAGTGCAATGAGCTTCAGGGCTTTTGCAACCATTTCATCTTTGTCAAAAGACAATCTGTGACGTAATTGAGAAACAACACAGCAGTTTGACATTTAAAAATGTAACCACAGCTTTTCCTTGATGTCATTTAATTTGAGGCGTTCTACATTTTGCATCTGTGATTCATAGGAAGGGATTTAATTTCTGCCTTGTGCCAGCTTTGTTTTCTTGTGTATGTAAATGTAAATATAAAATATTGTGGAACAGTTATAAATTGTCCTCCAAAAACACTTTCATGGTGTTTTAATTAAACTCCTTGAATTTGCTTCTGTCTACTGTGTACGTGTGAAAAGTTCAAGATGGTAAAGGTTTCATTGACATGTTTTTTTTTTGTCATAAGTAGCACTTGGTACTGTATGGCTGCATATACCTGGCATCCACCTCAGTTGAGACTCTGCCTGGGACCTTCTTGAGGATCTCCAGGCCAAAATCCACAAACAGTTTGTCCATAGTGTTGGCTGCCTGCTCCTCTTCAGTTCTTAAATGGAGATAGACAAAACTCTGATTTACTCAATATCTGAGTTACACTGAGCAGGGAATTTTGACAAAATTAACATTGTTTAGAGTTATTTTTTTTTTTACTTTACTGTGAAAGTGACAGGTGAAGTTGAAGTTTTTTCTTAATTGAGATTTGACTGCTTTGATACACAACTGCTAACAACCAAAGTCACAAAACCAAATCAACATTTCTTCAAAATTAGATTACTGAGCCTCACAAAATATGATCAACATATCATGTAATGTCTAATCTCACTTCACCACATGAATCTAAATGCACATATTCAAATCTGACCTCTAGTGTAGCCCAACATATATTCAGCTAAAGAACTGATTAATGTGCTTGATCCATTTGCACACTCACTCTTACCCGCCCTTGGCAATGCCATACTTAATGGCCTCATCCACCAGGTGCTGGTAGGCTGGCATCTTAGCAGCAGCCAGGATAAGAGATGGGTTAGTGGTTGCATCTTGAGGCTTGTACTCGTCAATGGCTGCAGGATGAGAACACAGCAAAACAGTCAAACATCCTGCTGGAATTGTTAACAGTGGCTAGATTAAAGCAGGAAGACAGATGAAGTGCAGACCAACCATGTGTGCTGCTCTCAAGCCTAAATAAATGAATGAGTTGTGTTAAAATAAATTAGAAAAAAAATTAAAAAGAGAGAAAAAAAAAAAAAAGAAAATCTGTCCTAAAACATCAACTATCTGCTATAGTGACCCCTGGGGGAATAAGGGAGCAACTGACCTGCAGGCCATACCCCTGTATGGCCTCAAATAAAAGCACTTAGATTACATAATAAACTTTATTACCGTTAGCTAAAAACTACAAAAAGCAATAAATTTAAAGATAGTCCACAACCTTAGCCTATAACGTAATCTAAAATAAAGGCCTATGTAAACATTTCACCTGGAGCCTTTAAAAGGATGTCTGCTGATCCTTTGAGGTGAAAACAGAAAGGCAAAAATCCTTCCGCTACTGTGCTTAAAGTCATGCACTCAGTAACTTAGAAACTCTGGCCTTGCTACACAGCATTTCAGATCTAAATAAAAATAGTTTTCTGTTGGCTTAAACAAACCTGCCATACAAATCTATATTTTAATTCCCAGAGCAGCCCTTCAGGAGTAACAGCTGGAAAGCTGCCAGAAAGCAAATCCAAGCCTCAAAGTATTTAAGTGCATTCCTTTATATCGACAATTTCTGTAAGTTTCCCATATGCAAACGCTGTTTTGTCCAAGTAATAAAGCCCCACACCACACACACACACACACACACACACACACACACACACACACACACACACACACACACACACACACACACACACACACACACACACACACACACACACACACACACACCTTTCTGACATTCCTCTGCTTGAAAAATGTGCATCTACATCCCAGATGATATACTGACATTTTGCAAGCTAAGGATGCTCTTTAACCCGCTTTAATACATCTCTGGCCTTAAGTGTATTCTTTGTACCAATAACAGTTAAGACCTGTTATCCCACCAAGCAACCTAGACTTTAGATCTGTATTATTTACAACAAAAATTTATATATCAGTGTTGGTGCAAAAACTCAAAGAGGACAAAAAAAAAAAAAAAACCTGACAGAACAAGAAGAGATCTCAGTCATGCTGAATCAACACACTGTTGCCTTCAGGCAGAAAATGGCGCCATCTACTGCAAACATGCTATGAAATCTTAAAAAAAAAAAAAAAAAAAAAAAAAAAAAAAAATGTTACATAGAGCAATTGCATCTTTAAGATAAAAAACTTTTATAAGGGGAAACTCTTAAATTAGATAAAAAGGTTTAAACAGCTAAAGCTGAAAGTAATGACACTAAAAAGAAAAAAGGAAAAAAGAAACAGCTGTAGTTACTACCAAGTAGTCCAAACCCAATCTAATAACTAAGAGGCAACTAATAAAGTCTTTAATGGCAGAAAACTATTAAATTACTACAATTTCACAAAAAGTTATTAAACGAACCTAATGTCTTTGATGTACAGCAATAAGTGACGAGGTACATAATAAATTAAGCCCTAAACTACAGGCCTAAAAAACAAAAAAACCCAAAACAAAAAAAACAAACAAACAAAAAAAATTACAAACAAAAACCTGCTGCAGTTTACAGGATCAAACTGGAATTTTTTTTTTTTGGATATGCATGAGTGACGAGGCGTTTTCTCAAACTATAGGGGTTTTATGTAAACACTGAATAGCAGCAGCAGGGCTAGGGCAGTGCTGCCAGCTTTTCAGCCTCAGAACAAAGGCTGTGTCTGTTCTGTTGCGTGTTCTCACCCCCTTCTTCTACAGGTCAGCAGGTCTGAACTAGACACTCATGATCATTTGCTGAAAGTAGTGCTGATTATGGAAAACATTTGCAAAACTTAGGCATTAAACAAAAACAACAAAAAAACCTAAAACTAAAACACCCAGTCATGGTAGTCAGTGGATGAGCAGGAAACCGCCTTCACTGCACACTATTCAATGAGACATAAAAGGCAAAAAAAAAAAAAAAAAAAACTTCCACTGACAAGACAGGTGTGGCTTTGTATACTAAGCAAATATCCATAATCTAACTAAGTACACAGATTACAGCCTTTATATCTGCTCTGTCAAGAGCAGAGTAGAGAAACGGCACAATTCTTGCACAACCTTTTGAGACTTTCAATAAGGAGTCCAAACTAGAGGTACATTTTCTTTAACAATATCCATGTCAGCTAATTAGTTACCACATAGCCACATTTCACAAGAGCACCCTCCATTAGACCACTGCTGAGAAACTGCCCCCCTTTCAATAAGTGAGGCAAGAGTGAGTTAGTTAACTGTGTTTCACCATGTTTTCATGTGAAACAGATATGTTTCTGCTTGACTTAGTCTTGCAACATGCACGTCTAACCTTGCAACAGGTGAAAAACGAGAAATTGCATTTAAAACTGAGATTACATAAACCAGAACCATGTCTGCATTTCTTAAAGACAGATGAGCAGTCAGGTAAATCTTGACTGACCACTTTTCTTATCGCATCCCAACTCTAACATCTTTGTCTTTTTATTGCGGTCGTTGAGAGGTATTCACTGTGGTTAAGATAAATTTGCGTATATCAGCACTGTGTAACAGACATAGTTGATTACAAAAAGTATTTACTTTCTTCTGGAAACCTCTCACTGTCCTGCTTTGTTTGTTCTGCTGCTGCAATAAACTCTGCTGGGCTAAATTATTCTGCCTGTAAAGCAAATTGTGCTTTGGTTTCATTTGATATTACTTATTTCTAGTTTCTAGGAACACCTACAAAGCACACTTATTCAACTTGTAGTTGTATAAATGTGAAAAACTACACAACTATGATTTGCTATTCATTATTTGATTCAAATATTTAGTATTTTTATTTTCCACTCACTTAAAAGCTAAAACCTTATTTTTCTCTTCACTGACCAACTACTGGCAAATCTATCATTTTAAACACTAATTGACTGGACTATACTACACAGCATTTTGTTTGTCCATTCCTTGCAACAGAAGCCTTTGTTTAAACTATTGCAACCTGAACTATGTGTTTAGCTCAGCAAAGGCCTAAAGCAATCAAAGGTGTAAGGATCTGGTGTTGTGCCAAAAAGTGATTTCTGAGGTTTGTGTTTTTTATATATAATGCCTGTATTTATATATAAGTCAAGATAAGTCAAGATGATTTATGAAAGGGTTATATATAAAATAAAGAAATGGCCTGTTCTGCCAGTATTTTTAAGACTCTACGTTATTGTACCCACACAATTTAGTTCTTTTTGGCCACTTAAAGTATCTTTATAGAGCTGTAGCATCATACTTGTTGCAATTTCTGCTGCTCTCTTGGCCAGATCTGCATTGGAAAAAAAACCCAACACATTTTTCATGTCAATGACAGTTTTGACACAGATAAAGAATATATAAACGTGACCTTGTGACAGGAATGCTGTATTTGGCTCAAAATGACTTGATATCATTCATGACGTATGTTTGATATATGCTTGACAAATTATAGGCAAACAAGTCATTTACAGTAATTTAAATATCAGCAATCATGTTCTGGCAAATACCAGAAGTCACTTGGCACAACACCGGGAGTATCGGCTGTCCAGAGTCACGCCAGGCTACAGGAGCCACAGAGCAGTTCTGTCATGTCATCCTGACTGGGCAGACTGGGCCTGACGAGTCATCTGGTTTACATCACAGTGTAACTGTGATATTTTTTACTGCGCTGTTCCTCATTCTGACCCATTGAGAAACATGAGCTTTTCCTCTGCTGCAAGAACAAACGAGGAAGGACAATCAGATTTTACACTCACATACAGGCAATGTGCACACAGCCGTTTGTAACTTTATCTTACAAAATCCCCACATTTTCACGTATCATTAAGTGGTGCTTGATGCCGTTTTTCTTCAGATATAATTGCACTTTGCATACAGAGAGAGGTCTTATTACCTAGCTAGCATAGTTTGCTTGTGCAGCTAATTGAAAGTAGTAGTAGACACCGTTAAGTAACCAGTAATAGGATTATCTACCTCAGTAGTAACCTGGTAAACTAATTTCCAACTGACATAAAACTGACAGTTATATAGCTAACGTTAGCCGGCCTAACTAAACGGAGTTAGTCTGATGCGCACACCCACACCGTGACATCGACACCACCGCGGTCATTCACACTAAAGCCATATTCTTCCCGGTCACTTAGTTAGCATGCTAACTAGCTAATGTTAGCATGAGATAAAACGAGCTTTACCGTTGAAGTCTCCTGTGTCTGCCACCACCACAGTGTGCTTCTTCAGCTGGTTCAGTGCCGACTCCATCTTTCGCCGTTTGTCTGGTGACCCACTAGACATTCTGAGCAGAGACTGGGACCCTTTTATACACACACAACACGTGAGAGCGGGACTGTCAGAGCGCACAGCGTAAGAAGACGAGAGCGCGCGGCGTAAAGGAGAAAGGCGTCATCGGGGGCGCGCAGAGGCTAGGTCAAGGAAGTACGCAGAGAAAAAAGTTGACTTATTATACAGGGTAAAGATAAGGGTCTATATATAGTTTTTTTTTTGTTGTTGTTGTTTTTTTTTTTAAGAAGAAAAATAGAAACCAGGCGAATAAGGCAAAGTGAAATCCACGAAAGCATTGATCATTATATAATTCTGCACGTCTCATTCAGCTGTGGAAAGCTCAGATACTTCCGCTCCTCATATCCTTCAGAATCTGTTGCATTGCTTGAACTACCATATACTAAATGATTTAGCACTCTATCCACCAGCAACTGCCAAATATAGGAGCCCGTTTTCAGACCTATGTGTACTTTTGATAGCCATATTTTATTTATACTATCCACACTTACTTTAATGTAAAACAACTTCTTATGCTGTAGCATTTTTATGTTCCAGTATTAATACTTTTAAAGCCTATGAATACTTTCTCCATCACTGCTCATATAATTGTCTCATAAATAGTAATGAAACACCACCTACCACCTGACGTAGAGGATACCTGTAGCATTCCTAACTCATATACCCACATAAAACATCTTTCATCAACATGTGAGATGTGGTCTCTGGAGTAAGGAATCACACTTCTCCATCTGGCAATCTGATGATGAGTCTGGGTTTGGTGGTTGCCAAGAGAACGATACTTGTCTGATTGTACTGTGCCAAGTGTAAAGTGTGGTGGAAGGGGACTCCTGAAAGGAACTCCTAATACTTCAGCATACCAAGACAATTAACATGCTCCCAACTTTGTGGGAACAGTCAGGGGATGGCACCTTCCTGTTCCAACACCAATGCACAAAGCAAGGACCATAAAGACATGGATGAGCAAGTCTGGTGTGGAAGAACTTATCTGGCCTGCACAGAGTCCTGACCTCAACCTGACAGAACACCTTTGGGATGAATTACAGCGGAGACTGTGAGCCAGGTCTTCTCTTCCAACATCAGTGTCTGACCTCACAAATGTGCTTCTGGAAGAATGATCAAAAATTTCCATAAACACACATCATATTAAACCCTATAAATTAAGAATGGAATGTCACTCAAGGCAGATGAGCAAATATTTTTGGCAATATAGTGTATCTATCAAATGCCTGGTGGAACTATTGTTGAGGCGTCCTGGTCACCATCCATCCATCCATCCATCCATCCATTTTTAGTTTTATTGCTTATCCAGTTCGGGATCACAGGGGACCTGGAGCCTATCCCAACTGCCACAGGGTGAAAGACAGGATACATTCTGAGTAGGTTGGCAGTCCACTGCAGTGCTGACAACACTTTATATTAATTCTTTCTATTTAGTATTATAAGGAGTACACAAACATGATAAATGATTATGTGTACTTATAAGTAACTAACATAACTCCTCCTGTGGGTTTACATATTCTAAACTGTATTTTATAAATTTATTTTTATTTTTGCCACATTGTAGTACAAAAACACATTTTCTCAGCGCTGATGATCAGGCTTTGAAATGCTTTGGCACAATAGAGCTTATTGACAGAATTCACTTACAGATTTGAACTTTTTGCCCACTGTGCAATAAATTTACTGTGTGAATTATAGAATCTTAGATGAAAAGTGTAACCTTTTGAATATCTAATTACACTAAGGGAAGAGAGTCTGCTCAGCACTTGAACAGTATGCCATAGCCTTATGTGATTTTGATAGCTTGATTACGTCTATAGCTCCGCGGGGCCACCTGTTGCTGACAAATCTTTGAGCCCTCCAGTAACAGCCGCCTGTATCTCAGTCTGGTTTGCAGTGATATGGGAACACTTCCAGTTTAGAAACCATTACCCTTGGTGTGATTACTCTTCTTGCCTTTCAGCAAATGTGGCTGTATTCAAAAGTAACACATCAATCCCCAGGTTTTAGCAGCCCAATAAAACTCACTTACATTTAATACCTTGTAGGTCAGCTTGACTGAAAAATTTATATTCAGTAGTACCTCATAGTTGACGTGTGACATGGTGATAAATGGCAGAAAACAGTAAAGGTCTCAGAACATAAAGTGCACTGAGTATATTTATTGAACTATGGCTACCTCATTTAGGATGAAACTTTTGTGTTTTACCTCTGTTAAATTCTTTACTGGGATTCTATACAGACTCCACAGGCCTCAGTTAGTATATTAAATGTTAAAGTTAATGGCAGTACAATTAGAAAAAGACCAAACTTGTTTGGAAAGGTTGAAAGAAGGAGAAAGCCTCTTCTCTTGGACAGACGAAACCAAAGTGGAGATGTTTGGACATAACACACAGGGCCACCAAACACAGCATATCAGCACAAATACGTCACACCAACTGTCAAGCACGGTGGTGGAGGGGTGATGTTTTGGGCTTGCCAGGACCTGGGCACCTTGCAGTCACCGAATCAACCATAAACTCCTCTGTCTGTCAAAGTATTCCAGAGTCACATATGAGGCCATCTGTCTGACAGCTAAAGCCTGGCCATAACTGGGTCCTGTAACAGGACACTGACCTCAAGTACACCAGCAAATCTACAACAGAATGGCTGAAAAAGAGAAGAATCAAGGTGCTTCAATGACCCACTCAAAGTCCCGATCTCAACCTGATTGAAATGCTGTGGCAAAACCTTAAGAGAGCTGTGCATAAACGAATACCTGCAAACCTCGATAAACTAAAGCAACGTTGTGAAGCACAGTGGGCAAAAATTCCTCCACAACGACGTGCGAGACGGTGATGAAACAATTACTTCAAGTTATCGCTGCTGAAGGTGGCTCTACAAGCTACTGAATCATGGGATGTACTCCAGACTCCTGTGAAAGCTTTTTTTTTTTTCAAATGACTGTAGGACTGAAGGAATAAAGAATCAGTTTTTATAGAGCACGCATCTGTATTGCGCTGCAAATTTGTCATCTGTGCTGTGTGAGATCTTTTGAGAACAGATGTCCAATTTCGTAAAGTTTATGAGAATCTACTCATCATACAAGACTTAATGTTCAATAAAATTTGATCTCATCAATATTTATAATGATGGTCTTACATACCTGACTTTGGAGTATACTAAAATTTGTAGACAAGAACAGACAGCATGTTTGCTGGCTTTGTTTGAAACAAATTATTATTAATTTACATTTTTTTTTTTTTAGCTTTTGAGCACTGTAACCATAATCACTCAACCATGTCACACAGCTTTTCAATTAGTCAATATTTTTGTTTAAACATTACATCAGATATTTTAACCACACAGGTGAAGCAGCTTTAGGGAGGTCTGCTGGTCAGCATTTGGAGCACTTAGTGTAGATCGTCCCCACAGATTGACTCCAACTGATGTTGGAGATCTCCTGACTCGTCATCTTGTGCTATCAGCAAGTCAAAGCTCCGACTTAACCTGTGACACATCTCAGCATGCACACAAGGGAATGCAACAAAATGTATTAATAGTTTCTTTTGGCACCAACGACGCTTGTATTGTAAAGAACAGCTTTATTACTTACTCTTGTTCATGCTGCAAGTGTTGCTGGAGCTTCGACCTCTTTAGAGCTTTGTTCTTCTCCGTGCACCTTGGAAGTTGTGTCAGAAACCTTCTGTTTCCATTCTTCTGGCACCACCAGTGTAATGTCTGCACAACTGCTAGGTGTGGTGAAATGTGGCAATTTAAAATTAATTAATTTACATTGAAGTAAGGATGAAGTTAAAGAGGAAATGACTGCCAAGCTCGGGAAAACGGGTAAATAGCATTATACTGAAAACATATTGCAAGCTACAGACCCCATCATAGTCCCATTAAATTTATTTTCATTTACATAATGTTTAAGTTTACAGACATTTTTTCAAAACATTGTGAGCTGTGAAAATCAGTTTTCAGAACTATATGATAAAAATATCATCCTTTGTTGCTTTAGGGATAAAAAGAGTTCGTGGATGGACAAAAAAAAAAAAAATTCTTTACTTAATGTAGCTATTCGTATTCATCGGATGCTTCTTTTTAAATGACCTACTGAGTCAGTTCAAATTGGCCCATAAATTACCTGTGAAATTGTCAGGGGGCGCACCGCTTCATAAAAAAGGATTATTGATTTTCAGTGCTGTAGCTGTACTGCCCACTAGATGTCGCCATTTTGCTGCTCGGCAGTTCGGTGACCGTCACATGTGCGTCCATGGAGGGAGAGGGAGAGACGGAGTGTGGTTAAGGGACCAACTTGAGAAGTTTTGTCATAGACTGAGTGAAGAAGAGAGGCAGACGGGAGAGAGTGCAGCGTGTGAGAGAAGTGAGTGGTAAGTCATTTTCAGATTTCTTGCTACAACTGTCAGGCTTTGATTTCTAACTTCTCCTCTTTTCAGCTGCTTATTTTCTGTCTATTTTCTAGCCCCAACAGAGACGTCAGTGACCTTGTTTTAGAGATTTAACGTTGATAAATAGGAAGCTTTCTCGGGCTGAGATTGTCTAATTAGAAGGGATAACCGCATCCTGATGCCGTTTATCTTGTGTGAATTGGTTAATGAACGTTGCACTCCGTTTACTTAAGGGTGGGATTACATTAATCATACTTGAGCTCACTCATCACTAGGAAAAAAAAAAAAAACCCTCGTTATAAGGCTGGTCGGTGTGTTTTATTGCTTGTGAGTTGCTGTCCATTCTAGCCCCCTCGCTCTGTTATGATTGTGGAAATCTGGTGATGTGTGAGGATGAAGCTTTCTGATTGGCTGAGGAAAGTTTCCCTGAGCCTCCATGAAACGGACAGAAATAAACTTGTGGAGAAGAACAACATTTCAGAATACCAGCCATTCCTGAAGCTACTCCCTCCCATCAGTTTTTCTTTTCGTTCTTTTTTTTTTTTTCTCTCAGGAGGGGTTACAGGAACTTAAGGCCTCACTAACTTCTCAAAGCTGTGGCTGGCTGGCTGGCAAAGTGCAGAGGAATTCCCTGCCATACAATGCTCCCTTATGTTAGGTTAGCAGAAGTCTCAAAGCTGCCCCATTTTACATGTGGCACATTAAATATTAATATCAGCCGAAGCTAGAAATCCTGTATTAATCTATACGTCTGGAAATCTATTCTAAAACAGGAGATAACCTTGGATTTCTGGGTCCATCTTGTTGTTTTGTGTAGTCACGCATCAGTTAAAAAAACCAAAGGAAAACCTCCACAAGTCACAGATGCAAATAAATATTATTAAGTATGAAAAGCAATATTAGGTGCGCAGGGAGAAAGCACAGTTGACCACAATCCAATACAGCTACGAGGCTTTTAAATAGGAAACAACATGCATATTTTTCTCTGCTAGAAAAACTCCCACCCTTTATAGAGCGGCTGGGCTAAACAAACATGAATATAAAGCTCATTTTCTTCCTTTTGGAGTTGCTAGTTTTGTGTTACACAGACCTTTTAACTACTGCCCACGTCTTTTTTTTTTTAAATCAGCTTAAACACTGTAATATACACCCCTGCAGTTGCCAGTTATTACAGTAGGTACACATCTGTAAAAGCCTTGCAACCTTCTTGAAGGTTATAATATTCAGACTATTTTGAGAGAGGTGTTCATGCATACTGTGTGCTCACTTGGAGGCTACATACAGTTTGCTGCGCTGCCCATCTGTATAACACGACATTGACCGCTTTTTCATTGATTTCTCCTAACTGATATAAATGCCGTGGATGAAATGTTAGAAACACAAAATATTAATGAGCGGCACAAACTGACCTAAATCATGACCACATCCTGGAGAAGCTAATGTGAACTCTGCACTCACTGGCCACTTCATTAGATATACCTTGCAAGTACCAGGTTGACACTCTGCCATTCAACCACATCCAAAAGGTGCTCTACTTTGTTGAGATCTGTTGACTGTGGAGGCCATTTAAACAATGCTCAGTTGGTATTAAGGGGCCCAAAGTGTGCCAAGGAAATATCCCTCCTACCATTACACCATTACACCACCAGCAGCAGCCTGAGCAGCTGCTACAAGGCAGGATGGATCCATGCCGTCATGTTGTTTAGCTCAAATTCTGACCCTGCCATCTGAATGCTGCAGATATTGAGACTTATAAGAACAGGCAATGTTTTTCCAATCTTCTGTTGTCCAACTCACCGAGCCTGTTTCCTGTTCTTGGCTGACAGGAGTGGCACCCAGTGTGGTCTTCTGCTGCTGTCGGCCATCTGCTTCAAGGTTTAATGTGCTGCATGTGTCAGCTCAAAGCAGTCTGGCCGTTCTCCTCTGACCTCTGGCATCAACAAGGCATTTTCACTGGATGTTTTCTGTTTTTTCTAGCCATTCTCTATAAACCGCAGAGATGGTTGTGTGGGAAAATCCAAAGCAGTTTCTGAAACACTCCGACCAGCCCATCTGACTAGTAATCATGCCACATTCAAAACCACTTACATCACCTTTCTTCCCCATTCTGATACTTGGATTTAACTTCCGTAGCTCGTCTTGACTGTGTCTACATGCCTAAATGCACTCAGTTGCTGCCATGTGATTGGCTGATTAGATATTTGCATTAACGAGCAGTTGGACAGGTGTACCTAACAAAGTGGCCAGTGAGTGCACGTTTTTCAGCGTTGTTGAACATAATGCATATAATGCGAATCTCATTAGGCTGATTGCCACAGTGAGATAAGGACTGTCGATTGAATCTGAATCAATCAACAGATTAATTAGTGATGGGACAAAATGTAAGCTCCAGGATTGTAAATGTGGTAAGAGCAAAAAAAAAAAAATAGATTGAGCAGACAACTTTAGAATAAATATACACATATTAAACAAGTAAAGTGTCAATGAATTGCATCGGCCATTACAGAGTGGTCTGTAAAACTACTGGCACATTTTTGGCACATTTTCCCCTTTAGAAAAACAAACTCATGCTTACATTCTGTATGCAATCTAATGACTGCAGCCCATGGAAGCTCGTGCTTTTTCCATCTCACTGTGACACTCAGACTACCTTAACATATTCTAGTATGTGCACACAGTTAAAAGAAGGAGGCAGCTTATTTTCCCCCAGTGTGTCCTTACACATTTCATCAGCTCCAGCATAGCTGAACTGATGAACTGACGGATCTGGACAGTTGGCAGCTGCCACCCCACTGTTTACATTTATCCTGCAAAAAGTGTCCAAGACCAAAGCTGCTCTCTCTATTTAGAGTTTTCATACTGACACTTCTCTCTGTCTGCATTTCCCCCACTGCTTCACAGCGCACATGGCATCCAGCTCCAAGTGAAGCAGTGAAAATATGTTTGGGAGAGGAGGTGCTGAGAATTTTCTTTAATAGTCACAGTTGGTGTTGTTTGTCCAACTATAGCTGTGTGATCGACTTGTAGGTGTAGGTGTGGCTGCTCCCTGGATAATTGCCCTGAACACTGGCTGTAGTGAAGGTGAATATAACAAGGCTGCATTGTACTGCTGCCTGCAGCTCTGTGAGTGTGCATGTGTGCTCTAAATTCACTCGCCCAATTTTCCTCTCACTTTTATGTTCCTTCAGTACATCTTTTGCCAGATTTCAGCTGGTCCTCTCACCCTTTGCTCCCATAGTATATTTCATTCCTGCAGTTTTCTGCTGCGTGTTCTTGTACCACATTTTCCTTCAGTTCTGCAAGAAGAAAAAAGAGCTGAGAAGCACAGATCTGAATTCTCAATATTATGATGAATACAGGTAACATGCAAGGTGTTTCTTGAGTTTCTAATTCTAATCTTTACTCCTGCCAAGAAATGAGCGATTGCTTGATATCAGGAATATAGCAGAAATATAGAATATCTTGGGCAAATCAAAGTAGAAGCGGAGCAAAAACACAGTTAAAACGAGAAGAAAAAAAACACTCCCAAGTTACAATTCAGAATATAAAATGTATTTTCATATTTGAGCATTTTTGCTGCAGCATATACATCAATTCTCTACTTTTATAAGTATTTAAGTCATGTACATGTCCAAAGTAGATTTTGGCCACTCAGAATGCATTTCAGTTAAATACTGATCATAACAACTGCAGCCAGGAAGACGACTGAGGTGATGAGTCCTAAATGCAGATTTTTTGTTTTGAACCATGACCAGACACACTCTTTAAAAATTATTTTACTGAAAATATATATATTAAAAAAATGCATGCATGGATGCAAAGCAGGTGCAAAGTTGATGGTGGAACAAAAGGTCCTTTACTTAAATCACATCGCTAGATGTTGGGAGATTGTAAATCCTTTTTCCATTTGAAGTATTTAGTAATGGATTAATAGTTCATTTAGGATTATTTATTTTTAAAGCCTCTTTTTTAAAAAATTTTTCATGAAATCATCAAACAATGAATCCCTTTATTAATGTCTAAATAAATAAAAGAACTTAAAAGGTAATTTGTAAATGAATTTACTAACACATATTTTATTGCACAGTTCATTATTAAATCGCAAAATGCTTTATTTCAATGTGCGCAACTCTCCTGGTCCTCCATACTGTATATATGGAGCCTTTGCATATTACATAAAATGCGATTAGCTGGAACAGCAATGTCCATCTCGGCCACTGGATTCAAGGTGGTGGGGCAATATGGTAGCTTCCTTAAACCAGCACCCACTCTTATGTATTTATGAGTACAACCAGGAGCGGAGCTTCTGGGGGGGCTGGGAGGGCGGCACGCCCCCGGCCCAGGCCTAGAGGGGACCCGGATGGGAGAGAGAATAAGATTTCAGGTAGCCAGGCCTCTATCACTTCCGAGGAGAGCTGGAGAAGGTGGGCCCTCTCCTGAGTATATTCAGATGAGCACAGTATATGGCCAAAGGCACAGCCTACCTTACATCACCCATCATTTATGTTTTACATGGGGGTTATAAAGGTTGCCACAGTCAGGACTGAGTCATGGTTGCTAAAAACTTTACAAGACCGACTGACTTTAGTGATGTAGTAGGTGCAAAATGCTGAATAAAATGTTGTGCTGCATGACTGGCTTTATTTTCACTCTTACATTTAACTTTATGACGCAAATTTTCAAGTGGATCGCCGATATTTTCTCCAAGTGTATTTTGGGTAAAACTCGTCACCAACCGTCCACCACCGTCATCATCAGTCACTTAAAACAGATTATAAACTAAGTGGAGCATTTTTACGGACTAAGCTAACATGAGTGGCACTTCATAACATACACATGCCAACTGTTGTGGGCATGTGTATGTTGTAAAATGATGTTATGATGAGCTTTATTAGTTGGGTATAAAGGGCCCGGTCATTTGCCCTGCCCCCGGCCTGGCTCTGATTTGTTCTGCTATTGAGTACAACATTGTTTTTTCTATTAAATAAACTCAAAAAAAACAACTGACTGCACCTTTTCTTAAGATATATGTTTTGGCCTTTATGAGATAGTGTACAGTAGAGAGAGAGATAGGGGAAGACACTCAGCAAAGGGCCACGGGTCAGACAAGCCCCCCTGCCGCCTGCACCACAGCAGTGTGGTGTACATGTTCGCCTGCTTGCCCACTGAGCACCCCGACACCTCTGACTTTCCCTTTAAATATTAATGCCATGTGGACAACTGAAAGGCATCTACTATTAATAGAAAAATGTACTTAAATATCAAAGGTGGAAGTAATATTGTGACAAAGAAGCCCTTTGTGTGTTAGAGCGCAATACATACCATAAGTGTGTGCTACTATAGCCTCCTTAGTTACTGTGCATCATCAGTATAGGTAAAGTAGGTCACAAACCCTAAAAAGATACTTATGGATTTATAAGAGCACCAGAATACAGTCAGAGCTCCAGCTCATCACTTCCTGCAAATGTTTTACATATAAAGTTGGGTAGCAATTATACCCTGAAGCCTGCAGATCTCAAAGCTCTTCCAGTCTCATTTCCTTCATCTAAGAAACATCACACAAATCAAACCTTTGCTGACCCCCAACTGCACGGAACTTTTAATACACACTTTAATTTTGACACATCTCAATTATTTTAACTCACTTTTCATGTGTACTTCTTAGTCTCTGTAGCCCATCTTCAGTTAGTCCAGAAAACAGCAGCTAGGCTGCGTACGAAAACTGGCTGTCATACCTGTTCTTTGTTCCCTTCTCTGGCTTCCAGTGAAATTTAGAGTTTATTTAAAAATGTTATTAATAAAATATAAAGCCCTACGTGCTGTCGGCCTCTCTGGCCATCTGATCAGGTTCTTTTAACTGTTCCATGCTGTTATTTTAAATCCAGGGGACACTGTGCTTTTGAGGTTGTAACTTTGGAACAGCCTTCCTCAGCCTGGTCGACTGAATCAGTGTTTTGTTTCAAACTGCTGCTCAAAACAAATTTTAACAGGTTACCTTTTCCTAAATCTTTTTGCTCATGATTTTTTGTGTATGGAAGTGTGTATGTAGGAATTAATGTGAGACCGTATGCTTGACTGTGTGTCTGCAAGTTGGCACATGCACGCTTATCTTTAATGTGTGGTTTTATCCAACCTGTGAATTACTTGAAAAAAGTGTAAAGAGTTGCAGTTTAAACAGACCATCAGATTGTTAGGGTGTGCCTTCTTATATGATGTGAGGACAGTGAGCCACATTATACTGTATGTGTTTGACGCAGCACTGTAGCTCATAGTCTTTGCTTGATTTATGTTGCATTTATATTTATTTAAGTGCGATGTGCAAAATCGAAAACAACATCTATTGTACCTAATGCCTACGGTCCTGGCATGGTGTTGAATTTGTAACCCATCAGTTCTAAACCTACGGGGCAGTGTTAAAAGTGTGTGGAACAACAGCTAATGTGGGCTACTCATGTTCACGTTTGTGGTGTTGTTGGTCCTTTAGCTTTCTGTGGAGAAGACAGAAGCCATAATATAGACCTACAAACCAGGAGTCATCCCAGAGTAAAAGTGAATGTTAAAAGCACTCAAACTTCTACTAGTTAAAACTGCTGCTGCTACTTTTGTCCTTTTTGTGTGCTTTTATCTGTAATATCTTTTGTGTTATTGTTGTGCTATAGGATTGTTGGCTTTTTGGAGGACTATATGTCTTGGAGATGATTGAAATCTTCCTCTTATGTAGATATAGTGCCATGCAAAGGCACATGCATGCAGGACCATAAGAATACGAATAAAATATCAATATGGAAACTATAAAGATAGTTAGCAGCTATTATGGTTAGCATAGCGTGAAACCCAAAGGAAACAATATCCACCAGCACCTTTAAGGCACTGTAATTTACATTATCTGTACAACAACAGAAGCATCAAAAGTTGCATTATGTGGGTGATGTGTGGGACTATTCTTGTATGGATGGAATTTGTTTAGATTTGCTGTCAACGATAAGACAAGGAGATCGAGGCAGAGTGTGTTTGACAGCCATTGTCACAATGACAATAATTTTCAGTTAACAGCTCGCACTCGACGTCCCACTTGGTAGTTGTTTTATTTTTTCCCTGCCCGTCCTCTCCGGCTGTGAGGCACCAGCGTGGCCTCTTACATTCTGAAGGGTCTATTTTGTCTGTTCCTCCTTATTGAGAGCTCCGCTGAGATGTTAGCGCTGAGTGAAAACCACAAACCATAACCACACTTTTGCAGTGCTGCTAACTCCTGGTCTCACGCCCAGTTTAACACAGAAAAAAATACAAGGCTGTTTTCTTTCCCCCCACACTGCTTTTTCTTGATGTTATCTCCTCTCCTCACACCCTTCATCTCCCTCTGTCCACCATAATTTACTCCACTTACCCGACATACCCAGCCATACATTATATTTATTTTTCTGTTTAAATGCCTTAATTTTCCTCGTATGTGGATGAAAATAGCAACAAGAATTTACATTCTGTATAAAGCTGAATCTTTTTAGCATTCTCGGTGGTGCGATTGTAGACTCATCTTTACATAGCGTGTAATTTTGAATTCTTCAATGTGCAGACATCCCTCATATTCCCATGTCCTTATTCTAAGATTCTCACAAAGCTTTCTCTCCACAAGCTCTGTTTCCTAATATGAAATGGGGAGCGGTCTCAGTAAGAGCATGACTTTCATTTACATTAATTTCTGGCAGCCACTCGTGGCCGGTCTTTGCTGATCTTAATACATTTACTCTAACTTTGTTGAAGCTGGCTCCCCAGACGTGGATCATTCTATAGCTTCAGAGTGAAAATCAATTTTCATGACTTTAAAATAGAGATTATCTGTCTTTAAAAGTAGAAGTAAAATGCCTTCAGAAAGTTTTCAAACCCCATGACATCCTACAGCGTGCCACTCTGAATACAAAGGAAGTGGGATTTGTTGTTGACAATCGGCACTGAGGAGTATAATGAAAAATTGAACAAAGCTTTAATTTTGTGTGCCTCCTATTTTTTTTAAACACTTAACACAAATTGTGGTTTCAATTATAACTTCATCTCTTTTTGGATGTCCTTGTTTGCTTGTCACATCTAGATTTTTTATATATTTTTTTTTTTACCTGTTCAAAATTTGACATTTCTTTTAAGCTCAATAGGGAGCCTGTGTGAACAGCTGTCTTCAAGGCACTGCAGAGACTTTGATAGGTATTCATCCAAGTGTGTGTGTGTGTGTGTGTGTGTGTGTGTGTGTGTTCTAATGCATTTTTTTTTTTGTCAACCACTCAAGCACTTAGATGCTCTCATGTTGAAGCTACTCTGTTTTGCGTTATGACTCGTTCCCATGCACTTTTCAAGAGCAGAGCCTATTACAGTTTTATCAGTTACCAGCATAAAAGTTTGCTGTCATCAGACACACTGCGTCTCCTCTTGATCTGATGAAGGAACGTAAAAAAATAAAAAGCTGCTTGTAAGAAACATTTTAAAAAATGCTTTTTATTATTAACCATTTTAAAATGGTCTTATGATATGTGAAACCATTTCTTGTAAGTACTCTATGAATATACTATATTGGTGATTTAATATTCATTTTGCACAGGCACCACAGATAAGCAAAAACAACATCATTACTTTTTGATTGCTCTGCAGTGGTTCCAGCCGTAGAGTGGCCACTTTTGATTTGCTGTCCGTCCAGCAGGCCGTCTCATTCTTGTACTTGCCGTGGTTTCAGATGCCTGGAGGAAATTTCATTACATCTGGTGTGCTTGTCTACTTTGACACTCTGCGACCTCAAAAAAAATGGGTTTTTGGGCATAATTCAAGAATTCATATGACCAAATTTCACACATATCTCTAACAGACTAAAATGATGAAATAATGACATTTTATAGGAACAGGGTCGAACATCACTGTGATATAGTCATTTTCTGCTAAAAACCTCCTCTGGGGGATTATTTACTGTCATAACCAAAGAACAGAAAGGGGAGACTTTGACCATTTTGGCTGATGCCGTATTGTGAACCCAAGAAACTTACTTGGAACTCAGGTGATTGTTTTAAACGTTATGGTGCTGGGATTTTAGAATTTATAGCCTCTTTGCAGCAACAAACACATCTGAAGCACTGTCTGGTTTTGGATACAAAATATTCCTTTAAAGTCTACAGCACATATATTATGTGATTCTAGATGGACATAGATGTAAACTGCAACTTGTTGGTTGCTGAGGGCATGTAACCATCCATCCATTTTCTCAACCACGTGTCCAAGTTAGGGTTGCAGGGAACATATAGCCACATGGGGCAAATTGTAGTTTTTTTTTTAAACATGACTTTGTGTAATATAATGGTACACAGACTACAAAGAATTATCATTAAACTCTGCATCTCCCAATTTTTAAATTGTTGTACTGCCCCCAGACAGATTTACCCTTTTGGTTCACTCTCTTTTCTCTCATTGGCTTTGTTTCCAGGCAACTGTTTTCCATTAAAAAAAAAGCTCTAAAATTAATAGAATGTAAATAGAGATGATATCATAACAACAGCACCCCAGAAAGATGCCAAAACATGTTGGAAAATTGGGATTATATCTTCTATTGGCAACACTGTCTACTGCCATACAGTAGTGACTGGGAACATCTTTTATCCTTTATGGCACAAACCAGTAAGCGGGCATAGTTAGCAACTAGTTAGTAACTCTAGTGGAGTGTTGCATTAGAAGTTAAAGTTTCCTCAATAGAGCAAAAGTGCAGTAAAAAATATTTAGCTTCATGAATGAATGCATGCCTTTATTGTCAGAACATAGTACGAACAAAACAAAATTGGATGATTGTTGTTGATGTTGCAAAAGCGAAACAAGGAAAAAGAAACAGAATAGACATTACTGTAGCAACAGCAAAAGATTGAAAATAACATAATATTATAAAATATATGCAATAATATACACAAAAAACAGAATAGTCAACTGAAGAACAAAACAAGCTGATATGAGGTGTTTGAGCTGATATGGTGTACATGTTTTTTGCCAAACTTGGCGCTGAACATTAAGGGCAAAGATCTCCACTTCGGTGTCCTGTGTCCAAAAGACACTGTTCACTGTGTTTGGTTGAGATGCAAATTTGCAAACCCAAGCCATGCTTCCATGTTCTTTTTAGAGAGAAAAGGCTTCTCCTGGGAACTCTTCCAAATAAGCCATGCTTATTGAGTTTTTTTCTAACTGTACTACTTAGGGCCTGAGCGTTGCTTTTCTTTTTAACAGTCATCCCTTTAGTGGAAACACTTTGGAAAGCTGTGCCTTTTCTGACTTCTTTCTTGGACACTATTATTTAAGTGTCTTCAGTCGGACTTTCTCCTGTTAGTGTTTATGGGATCAATGGGTCTTATTTACACACAATCCAAAAACCATTTCATGTACAAATCAGTGATTCATCAATATTTTTGTACCTTAACTTTTTCATACTCTATGAATCAATTTAAAAGTGCCTCAGACCATAAGAAGAAATGTGTGAAGAAATTATGAAGGTCTGACTGTCTTAGTCCTGTGAAACCTACTTTTTCACAAGACTGTAGTTATCACAAAAACAGGTCATAAAAGGGAATAATATATCAGTGTTCATGTAAGTAATAGTTCAGGAAATTATTGAAGCTTTTTTTTCTTTTTGTTTGGGTCTGTTTTTTTTTTAAATTTATGGTGCTACATAGATATATTCATTCACACATTCATTTGAGCTTTAATTTATGTTGTGGAGCAGACTACTCTTTTGCAGCAATCATGCTCCGATCATGTGCCCCTTATTTCAGTGAAATATGTCAAATAAACAGTTTGTTGTCCATTTCTAAAGATTTTTTTATCATCAAAGCAACTCTGTTTGTCTGCTAGTGTTCCTGATCTGTCCTCTGCTCCATTTTTCTTGGTCGCTCAGTTTGTTTTGATGGTCAGCGCTGAGAAGAAACTGTGTAGTTGAAGTTTTCTGTTTCCTAACGAAGCCACCTGCTGTGCACTTTCAAACTTTAGCTTTTAATGTTCAGTTTCACTGTCATCTCTGAGACCGTTTACAGTATGCTGTCCAGTCATTTGCAAGGCATGCAAGTCGACAAGTTAATTGAAGTCCCAGAAAAGACATTTAAGAAAACTTAGATGGATGTACCCATATTTTTGAGTTTTAACCATGAACAACTCAAAAGAAAAAATGAACTATTCTCCGACATTAATTATGGGTTGTGTGTTTTGAACAGAAACATAAAATATTCTAGTTTGAGCTATATACACCAAGTTTGCAGTGAAGAAAACTGTCTCCAGAGCTGCTTTATACTACCCTGATTAGAAAGAAAGCCCTGATTGTGTGTAATGTGTATCTTTATATCATAACTGAACAGAATAGGCTTGCAATCAAGATGGAATTGAGAGCACAATTATAGACTCTGCACTCAAAAAATATTTTTTTGCAAGTAAAATAAATTTGTGATTAAAAGGTGAATCCAAAAGTTTGAATATAGTGGACAGAACCTACACTGAAAGAGACACGTCTTTATTGTTGATCAGCTTGGTAACATCTACAGTTAGCTAATGACAGAAGGAGACTATGGAGAAGACAGGAAATCAATACGCAGGTATGTTTAACATCTATCATAGTAACAGCAAGAACATAATGCTGGAACTGGTGTTCATATCACTTCTTATTATTTGATCATGAGATACCACATTGCAGCTGCCACTCAACAAGCTTTTAATAGTGAAAATATGGCTACTCAAAAAAAAAAAAGACAAATGAAAGAGATGGGGGCCCCAGCTAACGTGAACAAAAAAAGGAAGGAGACAGAGATCTCAGATATTGTTCCTGGAATCTGCTGGAGCCACGAGGAACGACATCCAAGATCTCTGTCCTGAAGAGTGCAGTCCTAGGAACAGCTAAGATACGGTCCCTCAAGCTTGGAGGACACACACACACACACACACACACACACACACACACACACACACACACACACACACACACACACACACACACATAAACTGTCACTCCAGTCTTGACTGGCTGAAAAAGATTTTGCTCAACAGCGATGAAAACCTTTTGATCTTCAAAGAACACTTTTGAAATTATATTTGAATTAGAAACTTATACTCGCACTAAAATGGCTTTTGAGTGGAGTGTGTATGTCCTGGGACTTTTGCCCAGTGTTTTGAGTTTGTGGATTTTTCCTTTGTGTTTAAGTTTTTGAGTGTTTAGGTTCTCAGTGTGTTGTGGGGTTTTCCTCAGTGTGCTTGCCTCCCTGTCTAGTCTGTGTTTCTAGTTCCTTGTTTTCACACTTCCTGTTTTATTTTGATAGTCTCATTGGTCCTTGTGCTGTGTGTCTTGTTTTGCTTCCTTTGCTTCCCTCCCAGTTGTTTCCCATTGTATCATTACCTGGCGTGCATTTATTGTCTGTGTTCATGTCAGTTCTTTGTCATGCTGTTGTTGTCAGTAGCTCCTCTGATGGTGGTGTGTTTGCCTATTTCTGTTTTAGTTTCTGGATTACCTGTTCAGGTTCTGTTCTGTGGAGGTGCTGTCTGTAGGCTGAGTTTAAAGCAATAAAGACCTCTTAAATTACACCAGTCTGCCGAATACTGCGTTTGGGTTCAGACTATGACAGTATATTGTTCTGCTCTCCATTTCATTTTTAGTTTACAAACCCAAACTCCACAGAAAAACCTGGGATGATAGAGTGGGGCATTTTATTTTCTTTAAATCATAACTGCTGAAATGGTATCTGTTTTTCTCTTATACAGTAAAGATTTTTGTATGTTTCTTGTGTCCTTTTTAAAAAAAAGAAGTGTCATACTGAGAATGCTGAGAATATCTTGTTTTCATGCTGTTTTTGGATGATTTGAGTAATTATATCCCCAATCAGCTCACAGTGGATAATGTCACACATCATTAGCCTCATTCAGCAATAATTTTCCCTGCAATGCAATTAACCCCCGTGTAGAGACCTTTGTTGTCTTGTTTACTGCGTTCTTTGTACAGGCTGCTCCATCCTGGTCAAACCCGCCCACACACAGCTCACACATATCCATTCTTTGTTTATCATCTTACAGACATAAATAGGTTACAGTGCAATCCTGCTGGGCGCAGGGCCTGTGTGTACACTTAGGCCCCCCTGCCAAGAGCATTTGTTTGTGTCTGTTTATATAACTTATCAATAAAATTATAACAAAGAAATGCAAAAGGACTTCCAAAAGATGGAAAAATGACCAAAAATAGACACAAAATAACTATAAAAACATGAAGAAACAGCTTCAAGGCCGTGCAGCGTGTCTACATACAAATGCAAAACTAACACAAAGACCAAAAAACACTTGCTGCAACCACAAAGAGCGCAATGCGAATAGAAAGAAATTTGGTAAACAATGCCAAGCAACCACAAGGCATTTAAAATGACCACAGAACAGTACAAAGAGACTCAAAATGACTACAAAGAGATGCTTCTTGTCATGCATGTGACCAGAGGGGACACTGTTCGGTAATAGTTCCATCATGCAGATGCAATAATGCTATTGTTTTTGTTGCTGAGACAAAAGGACCTCAAATGCTGCCTTTAAAATAATACTTTAGAAGGAAAGGAAAGGGACAAAGGACAAAATGCCTCAGTTTGCTCTTATTTGTTGTGTTCCTATCTGGGTCTGTAATATAATTAACATTCACAGTCTACTGCTCCTCAGTCCACAGTGACTTGTTCTCATTGAGAAGTTCACAAGGTACTTCTTTACTGCCACAGCCGGCGGATTAGTTGCCATGGAAACAAAGCTGTAGGAAGTCAGGAGGAATACGTTACCAGATACTCGTGTTTGCTTCCTCGTGTGGAGGATACTTCACAGAAAAGTTAGAAGGCTTGTGTTGACAGTGTCTCAGTAACTCTCAGGGAATCACTGCTCTCTGACAGAACGTGTGCTGGAAAAAAAAACTTCAGAATATTTCTCCTCTTCCTTGTCCGTCCGGCTCTTGCACTACGGGCCTGGCTCAGGGCGAATTTTTATTTTGGAGATTTTACTTTTTACACCTAAATTGTGGTGGTCCAACAAAAGCCAAACATAGAGCCTTAAAGCAGTCTTTAAAGGAGACTATAATAATCACAGATATAATTATCACTTTGTTAAAAGCTCTGTATAGCATGTGAAATATGACTTGATGATACTTTCCCTTAAAGTGTGGTTATTAATAGAGGACAGTTAGGTGCATTTAATGTGGTGTAATAACTTGTTTTTACCCTGGTGATTAGAGTTAACACATTAAGGTGTTTTTACTCCCTAATAAACTGGAGTCACTGGAGTGCCAACTTGCATTTTTAAAGTGGGCCACTGGGGGGTTAAATGAGCCATTAAGTGAGCTAGTTGTGAAAGGACAGCGCTCAATGACTTGCCTGTCTTCCTGCTCGGGTGTTTAGATAGATAGACTGGATGAAATGCATTAGAATGCATATGAAATTGTCCAAGGATATAAGCTGTGCTTTGCTGGTGTGCACTTTTTCTGGGAGAAATTAAACCAGTCAGTCTGTTTTCAGTGTTGCCCTTAGAGATGAAAGTATTCTTTATTTTTCTTTAACAAAAACACAACAAAATATTTTTATCCAAATGCAGCGACTCCCCCTGTAGCCTAAGCCTGACACATACCAACTTATTTCTGCGGTATCGACCAATGTTTTCTGACCTGCAGGTACGGACACCTGCAAAGAGTCACAGAATAACTATTGCCCCATGACACCTGGGATAGGCTCCAGGCCTCTGGTGACCCTCCAGCTACCTAAGCGGTTAAGAAAATAGATGGATCCAGAACTAAAACAATAATTCAGGCTTTGAATGTGATTCTCTCCCATGCACACCAACAAACTGCAAGTTTTGTAGCCAAACCCTACAGTATGTGTTAGGGCTGTCATAGTGGGAGATTTTAGGTAAAATCTATCTATCTATCTATCTATCTATCTATCTATCTATCTATCTATCTATCTATCTATCTATCTATCTATCTATCTATCTATCTATCTATCTATCTATCTATCTATCTATCTATCTATCTATCTATCTATCTATCTATCTATCTATAAAAAAAAGTTGCTAGCAATAAAAAAGTGAGAAAACATCAAGTTTAAGTTTCAAAAACTAAAACTGAACACGAGTTACAACAACACATAGACTGTGTGCTTTCATCTGCATCGCTCCCCCTCCCCTTCACCTTTCCTCCAACCATCCATTAGGTTTCTTGTCTATCATTATGTGTGGAGAAGCAGGTGGACATTTTGTGCCTCGTGAGCGAGAGAGGTGCAGTCTCCATGTGGCAAGAGCAAACAATTTATAGGCGAGAGCGACAGAGTTGCGCCCAATGGGCGGACTTGGAGAGTTCTGTAAACTTTTTGCTGCTTTGTATAATATTGCTTCTCAAGTTGATGGCGGGCCAAAACAATCTTCAGGCACCAGGAAATGTCCCAGTCCTCCCGACAGGCAGTCTGTCACTGCATTGATTGCAATGAGTCATTATATAATTAACAGATGGGAAAAGAAGAAAAAACTAAGTTATGTAAAGACTTGGCCGTTTTACAGGCCTTCGTGTAATTTTATTTTATTGTTTTCATTAAATTTTATGTCCTTATAAGGAAATAAAAGCAAAAAGTCTTTCTCTGAACAGGTCAGAAGCAGAAGTCTTATGATAGTGAACAGATGCTTTAAAGGTATATATGTATACACACGTACTTCTATACCTGCATGTAACAATAGGGAAACACAACCAAAGACATCCAGGAATGTCAAAACTGCACCACTTTTGCACCGGGTACCTTTATCAACACGAATTTAGCCAGTGTGGATAACTTTGAGGCTGTCTTGGATCTGTCATCTGGTTGCTGTAAATGCAGCACCAGCACTAGAGCGTATACTGAACTCTGCTGAACCGATGTACCGTCTTGCCCCTGTTCCAGCACCATTTGCTAAAAAAAAAAAAGCTGCTTTAAAACATTGCTTAAACCTGTGTTCTTTCTTCTTTAAACCTGTGTTTTTATGCTTTATATAATAAACATGTTTTTAGTAGTCACAAGAAGAAGAGAAGTACCCCAGAGAGGACAGTGTTATAAAGTGCTGAGAGGTGGAATGACGTTTTGCTTGTTTTGGTCTTTTAATGAGATGTGTAAATAATGCAAAACATAATATAAAATAACATTTAAATAGACTTAACTCCAGTGTGCTATACTGGACAGCTTACACATTACATTTGTCAAGATCAATTTGAGCAACGGGAAAAGCTTGATACATAATAAGGCCTTACTGTTAATCACCTGTAACAATGTTCTCACAGATTTGGTTTTTGTTAATCGGTGCTTGAAAAGAAAAGCCATTTTTAAACCACCAAGAACATGTTTCATGTTTCACAAAAGGTTTTCAAAACTTAGTTTTCCTTTCAGTTTTCACAGCATGTGTTAAAGGACTTATTGATATAAATCAGAACTCTCAACAAAGCTGTAACAGTAATACGTAACAATCTCTGAGATGGATCTTTTCTTTCTTCCTTTAAAGCGAGATGCCGGCCTCTATGAAGCTGAAATTCACAATAAAACACTTCTGTCGAGAAATGCCAAAGCCAATGATTTATAACTGGTTATGGAGGACTCCTGCACACATGAAGGAAAGCCTTTAGAATATCCAGTTGTGACAGTATCTCACAACTCAACATTTATGGACAGGAGGTAGTATCTAGAAAAGCCAGTTCACCCTAAAGAAATGATCAGTGTTTTTTTTAATGGCTTTAAAACACAACATGTGCTGTGCTTCTCATACCTGACTATAACACGTGTCCCCTCTACAGTGGAAACCAGGGAAAGATTTCACTACAAACAAAATACTTTCTTTAATTCAGGGAATTAAACTTGTGCTCTTTGTTACAAAATGCACAGTAGTCAAAGTTCAACTAATTTGAACTTGACAGGGTATAAGGTCTCTGAATCCCTCCGAGTGCCTGTTCCATTGCTGCATATGCATGCATGGGTCTGCGAAGTCTGAGTGATGGAGATTTTGTTTCTTTTAAAAGTAATGTGGTGAAAAGAATGAGTAGCACTCACCGGCTTTAACAATAAAACAAATACAACCAGCGCCAAACTTAACAGTTATTTACGGCATCCTGCCTACTCTATCAGAATGAAATAATCAACAAGGAACCTGCTCTTGTTTACCAAACAGATTCTCTAAGTGTGTGTGTGTGTGTGTGTGTGTGTGTGTGTGTGTGTGTGTGTGTGAGTGAGGTGTAATCTAATCCCTGGGCCAGTCTATAGGCTCAGTGAAGGCGTTTCACAGCCAGAAGAAAGCACCATTAAGTGTCCATAGAAACTGCTACACAAATTGCACAAGTGTCACAGAATTGGTTGCGAGTTTGCACTCAGAATCAAGGTACCACTGCAACAACTTAAAACGAGGAACAAACTAGCAAACACTGACAAATGATCACAGGCAAACAAGAGACACATTGGCATGCTGCTCACATGAAATCACACCTCGCTGTTAAACGGCTCAGCTGCTCTTTAAAGCAGGTGGTTGATTGCAGGTGCAGCTTGACTAAAGAAGGGGCTGGAGCACTGGCACAATCAGGTAACATACAAGGGGTCAGGACTTGGAAAAAAGCAGCAGACAAGAAGCACCAATGTTGGACAAGGACGTGAATATACTAATTTGCATTCAGCAAAGAAAACACACACACAAAGAGTTACTCACAAAGAGAGACAACAGGGGAATACTCATATATACAGGTCCATTGTTTCACTTTACCGTCCTGCATCTCTCTCTTGACTAGCCACACACACAGTTTCGCTGACCTTCACTAGCTGCTTTGTCAGCACTGGTTGAAGCCATTGGGCGGTCAGTGATTGGCTGGATGAGGGATAATTACCTGTGCAAACCCAGTCCCGGGGCACCCACCCAGCACACTGTCAGAGATAGCCACAGAGTGCATATAGAGGATAGATGCAGCTTCCAGGTTTGAAAGGTGAAGTCAATGAGAAAGTGCCTTAAACCTGCAATTACCTTTGTTTTTTTGGGTTTCTTTTGCAAAAAGAAGTCCAGTGCATAGAAGTCAAAGGTAAAGTGACCCTTTGATCTATGACCTCAGAAAATACTTTTCTAAAAGATTATGTTCTCAGTTGCTCAACTTCATGTTAATTTTGCAAATTTTGTTCCCAGTTACAAAAAGGATTTTAAAGCAAGCTATGCTATAGGGAGGGCCTACCTTGTAACTGAAGTTGCTATTATATGAGTTTGCAAAGCTTCAGTCTCAGTTAAAGCCACCCCTTGCTAGTCACATCTAGTTACAAACAAACAAACAAACAAACAAACAAACAAACAAACAAACAAACAAACAAACTCATGAGTGCCATCAAGGTAACTCATCCACAGTCTGTATGCACAGGCTGTATCACAGGCACAGAGAAAAAGCCAGTAAAAATACTTTTTTTTGAAGGTCCATAGCCTCACTTATGCAGCGGCTCATGGGATTTGTTTCCATGTGCCTGATGGCCATTACACCACTGTTTGTCTTCTTTGCTAATAACTCATTTAAAGAATTGAATCTGAGATTCACAGTGTTGTGGTAAAAACATAGTTTAACTGGAGCGTGTAGATTCTGGACAAACTGGTGCAGGGGTGTAAAAACGTGCGACCTTTGGATTGATTCGATTCAGGAATTCAGGAAGCTGTCTTCTCTGCATGGAAATGACAGCAACAATCCTTCCTCCATGTTCATGTTCATATTTTGATTCATACAGTGTTCACGGACACGAGGAGCTATTCACAGATGGGTTTGATGCCAGTTTGTATGTGTGTATGTGTGTACTTTTATTTTTACTCATTTTCAGTTGTAAAAATAAAAACAGAAAATCAATACATGGCTATCAGTGTTGATATTGAGGCCTACTGGCACAAAAATATCAGTGTATGGGAAACACTGCTCTGAGCAGCATATAGATTTTTGAGCTTATAATAAAGCAGCGGTGGGCCAAAGGAGGGATCCCCTGCCAAAATCCAATTGGTGAATTTTGAACAGCTCTAATTTCTTGCATTGTGATCACTCTACTACAAATCTATTCCCTTAAACGGCAAGGTTCATTTTTAATATCTGTGACACTGAAACACATTTTAAAGGTTAGGTATATATCATGTTGATGACAGTTGTTAGCTGGTCATCAGCTGCAAATGTTCTATGTGTCTTTTCCAGCTCTCTTCACTATGATGATTCTGTCTCATTGTTAAAAGTCATTGTTAAAAGTCAAAATAACAGAACAAAAAAAATACACTATATTGCAAAAGTATTTGTTCATCTGCATTCACACACATATGAAATTGATCCATAGGGTTTAATATGATGTTGGCCCACCCTTTGCTGCTATAACAGCTTCAACTCTTCTGGTAAGGCTTTCCACAAGGTTTAGGAGTGTTTATGGGAATTTTTAAAAACAACCTCACCACCACTGCATCTGACCCTTTGGTGACGTAAGGCTTGGATGCAGCTGCTTGACCATGGAAACCCATTCCATGAAACTCTCTACACACTGTTCTTGAATTAATCTGTAGTACACATAAAGTTTGGAGGTCTGTAGCGAGTGACTGAAGAAAGTTGGCGACCTCTGTTCACTGAGCGCCTCAACATCTGCTGACCCCGCCTACTACATCATGGCTGAGTTGCTTCCACTTTGTTATAATACCACTAACAGCTGACTGTGGAATATTTAGTAGTGAGGAAATTTCACGACTGGGCTAGTTACACAGGCAGCATCCTATCACGGTACCACACTGGAATTCAGAAGCAGTCTGCATGCCTAGGTGCTTGGTTTTATATACCCGTGGACACCTAAGTGATTGGAACACACAAATTCAGTGATTTGGATGGGTCAGTGATTACTTTTGGTGATTATGTCTAGGCAGCCCTGAAAACCTCCCATGACACAGTTACAGTACTGTGATTTTTTTTAGGTCTACAGTTTTAGACCTCTAACCCAGTATCTCAACAATACATCACCACTAAAAGGATTAAAAGAACTTTGTGTCATCATTTTGCAGTTACTGAATTGCTGCTCTCCTGGTGGTACTAAATGCATTTCAGCCTTGTCAGTTTTATAACTAAAAGTTGCTAAAGGTAACTGTACCTTGCATAACAGACAAGAGTAAGTGCGTTGCTTGAATGTCCTTCTGGAACCTACTGTAGTACTTTCTAACAAAAATGCACAAAAATACATGATTTTAACATTTGCCGACATTACCAGCTCAGCTCCTCACAGCTTGTCAGGTTAGATAAGGCCATGTCTGGGTGCCCCTGGGATTCAGGCTGCAGCAAGTTTTATTGTACTCTGTTTACTAGCTGTGACAATGTGGCTGCTATTGCTTTCACCTTGCAAGTCTCTCTATGTGTGTGTGTGTGTGTCATTCTGGCAAAATATGGCAAAATATGGTACTTCCTGCTATAGCAGGAGGTTTTACTTTGGCATATGTTTGCGTTTCTGCCTGTAGATAGATTTCTCCGTGCAACAGCATCGTGTCCGTACAGTTTACATCAAAATGAAGGTCGCATTAGGTAACCTGTTTATCCGAACCTTGAGTACAGAGCAAGAGTCACCAGAAGTAGGGGAGGCATTGTCTGCCCCTGCCACACATTTCCTTTTAATTTGTAATATGTTTCTGATTACCATCCTTATTCACATCATATTTTGGAAGATGGGTCTGGTCCCAGAATACGTTGCATGATGGTCTCTAGTCTAAACATTATTCAGAGCTACAGGTCAGCAAAACAGGCCAAGGTCTTTCAGGATATGTAGAGCTAAACCCTCACACACACATGGCAAGGCACACCTGCACAAAGATGCGGCTTGATCCAAGTTGTTTCATGTCTGCTTCGGGGACTTTATCACTGTTTATCTCTCTGGTGCTCACTGTCTCTTGGATCAAGCAGGTCTGCCTACACATAGCCACCTGTGTGAACGCTCTCCTGATGAGATTACTCACACTGGAATTTCCACCAAGCACATTTAGTTTTGTGTGTGTGAGTGTGTGTGTGTGTGTGTGTGTGTGCATTTGTGTTTTAATGTTCATAATGCTGTGAATGAGGGAGAACAGATATTTCCATCTATCTGAAGCTGTCACTGTGGATTTGTTTGACGTGCTAGGCTTGCTAATGTATCAGTAAATCCTAGGAAATTATGATTGATATTGATAAATTATTTGCATCAGCGCATTAAGCACACATTGATATAAAGTAACTCTGTTTATCCGCGACACAAAGAAACTCACTGCGTCTGATTATGTGTTAATACTATTTCTTAAACAGTCCAAGGATTTCTTAGACATAAAAAGACGAGAGCATATCCATTTGTCCTCAAAGATGCATTGTGGCTTTCAGCACAGAGTCCATTAAGAACTCACGACATTGACAGTGGGAATGAATTTACTTGCTGCAAATATTCTGTATAATAATCAGTGCCAGTGGGACAGTGAAAGGCTTAATTGGCAGCTCAAGTAACATTTTAGACATTTCATGCTTTGCAAGCAGAAAAAGCAAAACAACACTTGGAAATAGGTTTTCACAAATCAGATTTAAACCATTGATTTGATATTCAACTCAAGAAGTCTGTTGCAGGCTGACTGCACAAATCACATTTCAGACTACCCTGCGTGTGAGCATGTGTTCTGTTGAAATGAGACAATCTAATTTGCTTTTCATTCGGCATCATTGGATACACACTTTAAGTAAATAGTTTAAAACACTTAGAGCACCACGGCTCACTCAATTTTACTTTGAACATGAATATTAGTAGGATATTTTGAGTGAAGGAGGATTTTGTTAAAAACCGTGTCATGCCGATAGAGGGTCGTAATCTGGGAGTGGGTGTCATGTACTGTAAGTATGAAATTGGCAACGTCCTGCCTGCATGTTAAGACAGTGGGGGTGGTTGCTGCATGTGTGCTCCAGTGAGTTATTACATGTGTCAGATCCCTGTTTGTAGAGTGGTTGGATAATTTTAAAGAACACCCCCCCCCACACACACACACACTGCTCCTTACTTCCCAAAGGGGTGATTATTCTTCCCTTCATGTCCATAAATACATGTCTGTGTGGACACCGTATTTGCCTGTTTTTCCGCAGCATTTGACTGGCAAGGCGGGTAATAACCTTCTCGCTAGGAGGGATTAGCTGCAGAATGCAAATGGCAGATGTGACACGTGTGCACACATCATGTTTGCAGGTACAGAGGTTTTGATGTGAGCTGTTTAGAGGTACGGAGGAGAGAACAGAATCTGCCATGAAACTGCTGGCAGCCCATATGGGAAAAATAGTTGATGAATTGATGGAGATATTGATGAAGACAACTAGATGGAGGCAATCATGGCTGTAAGTTACCAGTCTGTGCCATTTGAAAATGTTGGTAGTTGTAAAAGGCTGACTGCTGCATCTGGAGCTCTTTGTCAGTTTGTCAAGTGTAAAAAAATGATATGATTAAGGCAGAGATACCAGTAGTTTGCTTTTACATGATCGTCATCCATGGGTATAATTATATCGCATACACTGGAATAGGGAAGGAGCCACATAGTGTAAATAATTAAGCAGTCATCCAGTTTTATCATTTAGCAGCTTGGCTATGTTAATCACCAGCTTTGTCCCATTATTTACACATAGACTGACAAACAGAATGGATATTTTAGGCATGATATATTGAAGGGATGTGTCACAGCTCCATTTACTCCAGCCCACAGCTGCAGATTATCGCTTTTGTGTCAGTTTAAGCACAACCTTTTTGTGGTAAATTCCAAGTTTTACCCTTTTAAGTTGAAAAATATGAATAAATACACGATGATGTTAATGCATTTTTTTTAACACTGTCAAATTTGCAGTACTCTTATTCACTTTCTGGCATTAGAGAAGAGGATTGATGCCGTGCTCATGTCTTGGTAATAAATTTGCTGCAGCCAGCGAGCTTAGCGTAGGATAATTATTGGAAGCACTGACAACGTCTGTATATAAAAACCGGATGTAGCCACCCTGGCGAAACCCATCAGTTAATGAAATTCTGCTGTGATGCAAGAAACTGAGCATTTTTGCTGTCACCATCATAAGGTTTTTGATGTCAGGAACTGATGTCACAAATCTGACTGTGAAACCGAGGGACACTGAGAGACAAATGAACATTGAAAGTAGCGACACATGCATTAACCAAAATCACAGATCCAGGAAAATAAGGACTAAAGCAGTGGTTCTCAAATCCAGGCCTCGTGGCCCAGTGTCCTGCAGGTTTTAGATGTGTCCCTGATCCAACACACCTGAATCAAATGGCTGAATTACCTCCTCAGTATGCAGTCAAGTGCTCCAGAGTCCTGCTAATGACTTCTATATTTGACTCAGGTGTGTTGAAGCAGAGACACATCTAAAACCTGAAGGACACCGGGCCACGAGGCCTGGATTTGCTGGCTGCCTTGCTGGTTTAAGGTACTTTTCCACCGGCTTCCTTTTTTAGACTGGACTCGCAGACTTGGTCTCATCTGTTCCAGAAGTCTTATGGTTTGTTTAGATGCAACTTTACACCCCTAAGCTGTGCTGCCATGTTCTTTTTAGAGAGAAGAGGCTTTCTCCTGGCAGCCCTTCTGAACAAACCACACTTGTTCAGTCTTTTTCTAATTGTTCTTTCATGAAATTAAACATTTAACATGCTAACTGAGGCCTGTAGAATATGAAATGTAACTCTTGAGTTTTTGGCACTTCCTCTGAGCATTGCATGGCCCGATGTTGGGGTGAATTTGCTGTGATGTCCACATAGCTGGCTGTCTCTGGCTGCTACCTCTTTTTCATATGATTGTTTGAACAGTTTGTGACTGAGAGGCAGCTAACTTGGCTGTGTTGAAAGGCAACAGAACCAATCAGAACATACAGAAGAAAAGGCTCTAATTCACACATAGGGATGAAATTTTTGAATATGGATAAAAACTGAAATCTAAAGAGAGTGACTGTGCTTTTTATCTGAGATTTAATTTGCGTTATTTTATACTTAAACCACATTCCTCCCATAGTTACCGTGCTTAAGGTGCCAGCATATTTTTCTTAAACTTTCAGAAAACCAGGATTGTTTTCCCCATTTCCATTTGATGTGCTAAGCTAAGTCTGTGATTGAAGGCTTCCGTTTATCACATATATAATGCAGTGGTATCAATCATGTCATCCAGACTTGATTGTGCCAAAAAGCACAATACCAAACAGGACAAAAACAGGATCTGTTCCCATAGTTGTGGGAGCACAGTGTGTGCAGAAAATTTTATGTTATAACAATCATATATATGATAATAATTATAATAATTCCACATTTATCAGTGCACATTCAGTTTTAAAATCATACTGTATCAGGTCCATCAGGCCTTTTTGCCTCTTTCAGTTAGCTGGCACTTTTTTCCTCTTTGCTGATGCAAATTTTCATGATTTTCCAGACGGGTCCCCTTGGCATATTATAATCTTTGAGTTTATTTTGGCTGAAGCTTCTTCAGTTTGGTCACAGATGATTTGGCCTCTTTGGAACTCACTTGTAAATGACCTGACCTCTCTTACAGCTCACAAGTGTTGCTAATTAGCACTAATCTCTTACCTGTTTTGCACATTTTTTAGTGTTGATTAGGAGAAAAAACAAAAGTCAGATACTGGCTCCTGCAGCCCTGTGACTGTCAGAAAATAGAGTGAGTCAGTGCTGTTTGACCCGAGTAGAGCAAAGGACAGCTATGTGTCTTGAAACTAAAATATATGAATATTTTAAGATGTTTCTTTTCTTTGCGTTTCACCACGGTGTTGGAGCCAGTGATTGTAGCATAATTACAGGCCTCCTTTAAAAATACATGGGAATTGTGCTCTTGTATCTTATTAGGAGCTTTGTTAGTGCTAGACTAAGCATTGCTACTTGTGTTGTCACATTTGAGAACACGATGAGACACATACATGCTGATAACAACTTAAAACCTAATTAGTTTTTTTCGTTTTTCTTTTATGTTTTGTTGTGTTGTGGAGGCTGTGGAAGAGGGAGCTCTTGCTATAAAAATTGCATTAATAATTTAAGTTCAATTTCCTCAGTTCAGATAGGTAATTTATCCTTAGGCTGTCTGAACAACCACCAAAACTAATGCTTACAGATGCACTGTTGTCTTTGTTTTAGCCAGAGTTCTGTTTCACATTCGACTGACCAAAAGTGACACAAAAGAACCGAAAGTTCAGAAGCCAGACGTTATTCTTTTTCTTCTCGAAAAGCCTGTGAAAAAAACCCAAAAAAAACAAAAAAAAACCTGAAGTGATAAAGCTGTAACCGCACTTCTGTGCTTTCCAACATTGCTTTTTCTTCTGTGACACTCACCCTCCAGGCAAAACTCACTGAAGGCATAAATCTTTAACGTAATCACAAATACATTCCTTCTTTTTTGTGTGTTTTTTTTTTTTTTTCTTTTAGTATACTGCAAACTCTCATTTGAATCTTCTGTTCAGCTGTGGCTGAGCATTAAGCATTGGTTGAACCATGATCGGAATTACATGGGGTCAGTAAATTTATTAACCAACAGTGGCAACATGCTGTGAAATATAAGGCCTGGCAAGCAATCACAGACATGACTGCAAACAGCCGTTTAGCGAGAGGCCTTTTTTATGTGTCAGCAGACAAGCGCAATAGCATGCATGCATGCATAAGAGAATCAATTAAATTCAAGGTCTTACAATGCCGTTACCAAACCGAGACAAGTGGGCTACTTCTTTTAACGCAATTGCTGTTTTCACTTGAGCCCTTTACATGTGACAGCTGCAGTGGACAAACAGATGGAAGGTGAGAGAGAGTGACAGGAAAAACACACTAGCAGCTGTGCAACAAAAGGGCTTCTAACCCGCTGCCCAAAGGTCTGCACGTGTATTCAAAATGGGTGGCATCTCTTCTCCTCACCATCATCCCTTCTTTCACACAAGTATCTTAGCGTCGGATATTATAAGCAAGTTCACGCTAAGTTCTGCAGTGTTGGGTTCGGATAAGGTGGCACTGACAAAAACACAGGAGCTTGTGGAGCTTGAGGTAGTAGAGGTGAAGATGTTAGAATTTTTGTTGGGAGAGGCCAGGAGGGACAGGATTAGGAATGAGTTTATCAGAGGGATAAGCGGACATGCTGGGCAAAGGATGTTGAAGATGGAGCTGTCAGGCAGGAGTTAAAGATGGATGTAGTGAAGGAGGGTTGGTGTGACAGAAGAGGATGCCAAGAATAGGGTGAGATGGAGGCAGATGATCTGCTGTGGTGATCCTATGAAGGAGCATTTGAAAGATAAAGAAGAAGCAGCAGAAGAGAAAGAAGAAGGCGCTCAGTAAACTGAGACAACAGTGGTTTAATTTACACATATATCATACATGCATCATATGAGATGGTTTACAATGACAGATGTAACAGTGTGGTTAGTTTATATATATGTGAGTGAGTGCATTAAAGCCTATTAATATTTCAGGGACAAGCTGCTCAAGTGTCAATATCCTGCATTAGTCCCTGTCAGTGGCGCCACTGAACATTTACACAAAGCCAGATCTTTCACTACTGTTCAAAATGAACAAGGATACCAGCTCTGTATTATCTAGAGCATTGGCACGGCTCACCAATGAGTTTTTGATTGTTCGGGAACAATAGCGGCACTCGGTGGTGCAGAGAAATCCAGTATGTCTGCTCCCGCAGCATCCTTTTTTTTTTTTTTTTTTTTTTTTAAAGATTTCTAAGTATTTCTGGATACCTGGTGAGTGTACTCTTCACATTCAATTTCATCTCCATGACAACTGACCAAACCTCTCATTCACTGAATAGGCCGCTATAAATGCCTGAAATCTCTTGAAAAACTCAAGGTAGCGTTTTGACATATGCTACTATATTCAGACTGAACCACTTACAGTAACATTTAAGAATATATTAGAACATCAGCTTTTTCACTTAAAAAGTGCATGGCCTTTGCTGCCCAATGGTGTGCTCAGTCTGCAGGAGGGCAGGTCCACAGAGAGTAATTTTTATTTTTGGCTACAAACCAACCAGCTTTCAGCTTCAACCTTTTGCATTGATGCAAATAATAGAGAACAGTTGTCTTCTTTCTGTTTTCTTCAATGCAAGTAGGCATAGAGCCATTCTATTCTTCTGCCCACTGTTTGGCTCTTTGCATTCACAGTATTTGTGTTTTGGCTCTGAGCGTGGCTCAGTGCGTAATTGCATTTTGCTGTGTCGGGTCTCACAACTGCAGATATCAGCAGGCTCATCCACAGACACATGCCTGATTAACAGTAGGTTGGCTCACATGCTTTTCATGGTTACTTAATTGTTTTGTGTCCCCTCGTGTAACCCAGCCTCTTTGGCATTATATTAATTAAACCTTTTAGTTAACAGCATAACTCATGCTGTTAAATCAGAATGTACAAAGGTATTAAGTCGCCACACTGAGCTAATGATGGGCCAAGGTGTGACTCATTTTCCTCTCTTAGGCTTTGTGGAGTGATATTATGCATTCATGGTGGCTGAATGTTAAAGTTATTATTCTTATATTTTTTTAATTTGTGCTTAATTTGCAATATTAGCCATGCAGGAACACTGTCAGGATGCCTCTGTGAACAGCACTCTTCTTCTTTCACCTCTGCCGTGTACTGTATATGAGCGCAGTCTCACCTTGACAGATTCTGATGCAGGGCAATGTCAGACTGTCTGTCTGTTTATTGATAAATAAGAGAAAGCTATTGACACCGTCTTCCCCCAGAAAACATCCATCCATCCATCCATCCATCCATCCATCCATCCATCCATCCATTTTCTTCTTCTTATCCGGGGCCAGGTCGTGGGCGCAGCAGCCTAAGCAGAGATGCCCAAACCTCCCTCTCCCCAGCCGCCTCCACCAGCTCATCTGGCCAGCTGAGAGATATAATCTCTCCAGTGTGTCCTGGGTCTGCCCTGGGGCCTCCTCCCGGGAGGACATGCCCAGAACACCTCACCCAGGAGGTGCCCAGGAGGAATCCTATTCAGATGCCCGAACCACCTCAACTGGCTCCTTTTGAGCAACCTTGTAGGTCTTTTATGCAAGCTTGATGAGCAAGTATATGCAGTGTCATCGCCTTTAGAAGTGCAGAACTTGGCACCCTTTAAATAAAGGTGACTAGCATGAGTTGAAATTTGTAAAAGGGTCTATTTCTAACCCAAAGCATAATCTTTTTTTTTTCTTAAATCTAACCAAATACTTTGGTGCCATAACACAAGTGATATTCTGCACATTTAAAACAGACATTTTTGTTAGCCTTGGACTAAATACTTACCTTAAGATAGACCTATTTTTAACTTCCACACATATTTTTTGAACTATATTTAGGAATCTACTAAGCGTATATTTTATATTTACATATGAATGAATTACCAATAATTTTGCAAGTTCTATTTTAGATAGCATAAGTTCAAATAGTAAATAGTCGTGTGAAAAAAAGTTTTCATAGTATTTTATCCAGTCTTGTGAAAAACTGAGTGCACCCTTACTGCTTCTATGGGAAATATGAGGGTCAGTAGCGGCCAGGTGCTTATGCCATGCATAAATGAATGCCCGCAAGCCTCAATGAACTGAGAGGGGACCAAAATTCCTCCACAACAATATGAGAAACTGATAAAGTGAAAATGATTATGTCAAGTTATTGCTGCTAAATGTGGTTCTACACGCTACTGAATCATGGGATTGTCCTTAGTTTTTCACAGGACTGTATAATAAACTAGTAATTTATCTATAAATACTGAAATTTACATTAACAATTATTCCTGCCATTCATCTCATTTCTCCCCATGATGGTTTGCTAATCTTGTTTGCATTTACATATGGATATGCAAACATGATGAGTCAATGAAAATAAATATTCTCTTCATCTAAGAGCAATTTTCCCGTTGCACCATCATATTTAATATTTAATTCAAAATGGAAAAAAATAAACCTCAAATTTTCCTCTGTAATAAGTTGTCTGGTGGTAAACTATTTGTAACTGCCCTCAAGACTAAGCATTTCCTGATCTGATGCCCCGTGGTTAAACTTTGTTAGGTTTGCTTCTATACAAATAACTGATTTTGGCTTTCCAAAGTTCAGCGTCAGTTTTATCTTTCAGAGCCTTACAGTAAGAGGATCGGGACAGTAGGCTAAATTACTCATGCAGTTCAACCCCTTTATAATAATGTGTTGCTTGTTAACACTAAAGACGAATGCCATAATAATCTTTGCTTCCTCTATGTAAAGTTGACTTCCTTGTTGTCTCCTTTTTCTCATAAATCAAGTCTTTTAACTACAACATATGGCCTGCAGTATATTAGACGAATGTGATCTTGGCAGTATCTGATACTTTTCTGACTGAGGTGCTGGTTCCTGTTATCTCTGTCACTTTGTTATCTCATTTATTAGATTTACATCTTGCCTGCCTAATTTTGAAAAGGAAATCTTTGTCTCAGTGAGACTGCAGGCGTAGTTAGATCTGTTAGCATGTTCCACAAACGCTTATGTAAACTTTCTACTGATAACAGAACTCAGCATTATCTTTTTGTCACAGGATGAACCTACTGATTTAGCTTTCTGACTGTGAAAAGAGAAATGTGAAGCCATTCTTTCCTTCAGGTAATTTTAGACACAGTCAAGGTTGTGGATTCAGCCCTGAATCCAGAGAAAATAGCTTTGCGTGCTGTTGTTGCTGGGCATCAAATTACATCTACATATTTAGGGGTTATTTATTATTTAAACTTTGAGCAAACAAATAAGACTCCAGTGTGTTTTGAAGAAACTTGAAGACTAACAGCAGATATAATAAGCTGTTTATCCAAATAATTCTATTTTAGATAGCATCTCTTATTATATTCCATTGCCATTGCCACTACAAGGCTTCTACATAATTTATTTCCTATTTGATTTGCCTTTTTGACTCATTCTGCAATGCTGGTTTCAGCGTTTACCAAACACTTTATGTATGTATCTTACATTTTGTTTTATTGTCTACAAATCTCTGTTTTGTCAGCAAAGCAAATCTTAAATACCTTATGAGTCAGCTGATTTGGTGAAAACACGCTTATTTCCCACAGGAGTGGTTGTTATTAATCTTCAGTTCTCTGATTCTTCAATGATCCTTGGCTTACATTCAGCTCATATGCCTCACACCTGCAGCTGTGTGTTTGGACAGTAATGTTCTGAGAGCACCTGAGCCACGCATATTCTCAGTATGTGATAATTAAACACTAATCACAGGGTGATATTTTGGCCTGCACATTATTCACGAACAGAAGATGACAGGATCAGTTCTGGGCTTATAGTAAAGCAACTTTTTAAGGTGTTTTGTAAAAACTTTACCCGGAATGAAGTTAGAAAAAAATTTGCTTTCAGTGAATGATGTAAGCCGCAGCAGTCGGACAACATCAAGTTTATAGAAAAGATGGAAATACCATCATGAGCTTACCTGTGGTTTGCAAAACCCCGTTTTGGGGCTTTAGGTGTTAGCATGATTGGTTGGCATCTGGGTTTTTGCAGCCTGAGAGAGTGAAATGGGATGTCCATCCATCCATCCATCCATCCATCCATCCATCCATCCATCCATTTTCTACTGCTTATCCAATTCAGGGTTGTGGTGAGGGCTGGGTCTTATCCCAGCAGTCACTGGGCAAGAGGTGGGGTATACCCTAAACAGATCACCAGTCGGTCACGGGGCTAACACATTCAGACAGACAACCATTCACGCTCACATTCACACCATTTAGAATCAGCAGTTAACCTGACGTGCATGTCTCTGGGACTGTGGGAGGAAGGCAGAATACCTGTAAAGAAACCACATTGTTACAGGAAGAATATACAAACTGCATGTTTAATAAGAATATACAGCCAGGCTGGTTGGGGCCTTTTTGTGTCGAGTTTGCTTGTTTTACCATGGTGGCACAGTAGTGCAGGAAGGTCCTGGGTTTGAATCAAGATACCAGAAATACTGTTAATTACTAATAAATAGATATCAAATAGAATTTTACTCACCAAAGCTGCACCATAGGCTTTTTGGATGGGCTGTACCATACAACAAACTATACTATTTTGCATGCAGTTGTATTAACTTTGGTGCAAAACACACCAATGTCACAAACATTGCTGAAAAAAAAAAATCACTGCCTCATTAGCAGGGAAATCAGCTAAAGAAACAGTTTTTTTAATACTAGGATGTAAACATGGGGCATCTATAGGGACTGACTCGCTTTTGGAGCCAACTTCAAGCGACCATTCAAGGGACCGCAGTTTTTGACACTTCAATGCTGGCTCTACTTTTTAGCCTCAGAGGTTGCTTCCTATTTAATGATAAGTGCTGTAACTGCTCCTGAATTGATTTTAGGCTCACCGGTGTGTTTGAAGTGCTTTACAGTTTTAGCACGTCATTACTTTAACACTGTTTTATAAACTTCCAATAATGTCTAAAAAATAAACGGGTTGCTTTAAAATAAGAACATAAAATGTGAACGTTTGACTGGCCAAAAAACAGCATCATCTTAAAAGCGTGAACTGAAATATTTTTTGGGGATTGCATAAGCTTAAATTCTACCAGGCAAACAGCTCTAAATAATTTGCCAGGCTTGTGGAAAGCCATTCTCATTTCATATGCTCATATTGCTGCTCTGTGCGCACTGCAGTCATCCTTGTAGACTGTTTTGTCATTTAGTGGAGATATTCATAGGAGACTCATATTCCAGCTTTAAACAAGGGAAAGCAAGCAGGACTCCTACCCCTTTATGGCTGCATGGAGACCAGAGTGCAGCACAGCGCACTTTGTGCATCTGACTGAGCAACTCTGTCCATTCATATCATGGTTTCACATTACAGCAATTCATAAAGCATTTTAATGTGTGCCCATTTACAAACCTTCAGTTTTAACAAAGATAAGTTTCATCATGGTGCGTGTCATGTTTCCTTGCTGAACACTGTTCTTCCATGTATTTGTACACGCTGAGGACTTCAAAGCTGTCGTAACCCCTGGGGTGCCACTGCACATTTACTTTGTTTGTATGCTGCTGTATGTGTGCAAAATGTGTTTGAATCTGGGATAAAGTTGTTTGTAAGTGGAAATATAGACTTGAAGCGGAATCCACTTTCCTGCTGCACTTACTGAAGTTTCCTGCTGCATGATTCATTTCCGTCTGTATATTTAATGAAAGTGACAGCACATTGCACCAATTAGTGGCATAACTGACGTAAAAGTGAGATGAACCACATCCTGTATAAATATTTTTCCCCTTACATGTTGTGATTGATAAATATATAATAAACAGTATAAACACACTCTGAGAGGGAGACAGAGAGAGAAGCGTTGGTTTACATTTGCATAAAAAACAAACTTCAGCTACAGACTTTTTACTGGATCACCAATCCTATTATGTTATTATGTGTTACAGCATTACATGCAAGTGCCCTATTATTGTTATGTGACTATTATATATATTATATTTAGTGAATTGTAATGCATTTAAAATAATCAGCTGCTTTAACAAATGCCATTGCTCACACATGCAGGAAATCTTCATAAGGATAACCGATAACAGCAGAAGTGCTTGTATTGCCAGTGAAGGTGAAGACCAAGCAAAGAAACCAAATGTTCATTGGTTTGAGCCTGCCACCCTGTTGTACTGTAAGGCCTCACTGTTAAGCGCAAATGTAAACGTGTCACATGACAGTCGTGCAGTAGTTTGCTTTGCTTTATCAAACAGATAAATAAACCTTCACCGATTGGAACATCATCTCTTGCTGATGCTGCGCTGATTGTTAAAATCACAACATTTAAATTTGAAGAGCAGGTACTTAAAATACTTTTAAAAAAAAATCTTTCACAACAGCAGTTAATTCAGACATGACGTTTGTACTTTGGCTTTACTTCACTGTGCTTCAATGTCTTTCTTTTCATTGATAAAGTGTGTATTTTCCTATTGCTTCATGTCCAGCAACATTTTGGATGAAAACACAAGTAACCCGACAGTCTTTTCAGTAATGTCAGTCATTTAGTAAGTCAAACTCTTTCTCCCAGGCTGCTGCTGTGGTCTGACTAAAATACTCGCAGGAGACAAACAGAAATGCATTAAATACTTGATGCAGCCACGAATAAAGTCAGAAGCTTTGAAATCTCCCCGTGGACTCATAAAGCCAGTGACCCAGATGGCTCACAGGTTGTGGGGTGCATTCAGTTACACAATTTCGTGTGAATGTCAGCACCAGTGTGTGCTTCCTAGATTGTCCACACAGAGACACACTTTAGTTGAGTTGTTTGTTGTGTGAAAATCCGTGCAGCATGAGGCTACGCAGATATTGTATGACCCAAGTTCAGGTCCAGAGGGAAACAGAGGGAGAAAGGAACATGACTGAAGCGAGGCGTGCAGAGAGCAGCCTTGGTTGTGAGCAAGAACAACCTCTGCATGTGGAATGAGTTCCAGGCAGGAGGCAGAGAGGAGAAGAGGAGGAAGCACTAGCGCAAGTGCAGCAGGCTTCTCAGCACTGGTATGTTAACAACACACCAGGTTTTGTGTGCACCTCTGCATGCACATGCATTATGTGTGTGTGTGTGTGTGTGTGTGTGTGTGTGTGTGTGTGTGTGTGTGTGTGTGTGTGTATGTGTGTGTGTGTGCTTGTGTGTGTGTGTGTGTGTGTGAGAGAGAGAGTTATCTGGTAGATGGTAGGGCATGATTGCCGTGTGCATGAGGGAGGATGGAGCTGCAAGACACTGATTGGTTGTGCATCCTCATAGGGTGTGGCCAGAATGTGAATGACTGCTCCTGCTTTTTGCGCTGCCAGGTTTTGGGGACAGTTTCTGAGGAGGGATGGGGTGTTTGAGACTGTGTGTGTGGTGGAGAGAGCATTGGAGCTTGTGAGAGAGGGCAGGAAAGAAAAGGGAAGGGGGGGAGGACAGAGAGAGAGAGAGAGACAGAGAGAGAAAGAGAACGGGAGCTTGTGAAGAGAAGGAGGGAGGGAGCTTCAGGCAGCGAGGCTGGACTACCGCTCAAACACTGCAGTCTTTCTTTTGCTTCTCTGAGGAAGCTGTCTTTCTCTTCTAGCTGCCTGTCTCTCCTTCTCGCTTTTTCTTCTCTTGCTGCTTGGCCATGACCCTGGTGGACACCTTGATCTCTTTGCCCACCTAGAGAAGAGGAGAGAAACGCTGTAGCGGAGGAGGGAAAAACAAGAGGAGGGGACACCGCACACTTTGCTTTGCTCTGATGAGAGTCTGGAAATTAATTAACCACCATCAGCACAGAGGGGGGAGAGCAGAGGGGGGCTCAGGAATAGAATAAGAGGGAGTTGAAGAGAGTGATTTGCTAGCCGTGAGTGGAGAGACGTAGAAGAACCCCTAGACACTTTTCAGAGACAAAAGGTTCAAGTTAGGGCAGGAGCTAAAGAAGCGAGGAGGAAATTGGGCAAGGCAGGAATTCCACAGGGATACTAATTCAAGAAGCCAAAGAATGGTCTGCTCACCAGCGTCATTCATCCTTTCATGCCTCTTTCCATTCTTCCTCTCACATTCATCACACCATTCATCCCTCTCATCTCCTTGTCTTAGTTCTTTTTCCTTCGTGCATGTCAGCAAAAGCACATTGACAGTCACAGCCACATGCTGAACACTCAGACGCAACTAAGACCAGAGAGTAGCATTTCATTCTCAGCGGACGTGCGCTCTGTCTCTTGAGTAAAAGAAGTTGATTAACGAAAGCAGGGGTGCCGTTATTTGCCAGCCAGGAAGCACCTGCTCAGGAATTTCTCATGAGACCAGGTAGGACATTTCTGGATCATTTTGGCAAGCCCGAGGACCTAGAGAGGTCGAGCTGTCCATGCCTTTACCTGATTGAACCTTTACGAGATGAAACTGCAGACCAGCTTATCACGGAGCATCACACCTGTGTGTGAGGGATTATAGAGAGGGAACAGGGATGTGCAGATGTGTATGTGTATGTTGGGATTATGTCCTAAATACACAGATTTACACAGATGTTGCAGCGGGATTGTGCAAACTCTCCTGCTGAATATATAAAGTATAAGATTAAAAACAGGAACTCCATTGAAATGAATGGCAACATATTATCTCTCACACGTTGGGTATAATTAAATCAGCAGTTCCAGAGTTTGTTCATTATTTTGAGCTAAACTGAGGATAGGTTAGAAATATTACTGAAGTCTCTCAGTCCCCTCAGTGGAATAACTCCGTGTCCCTCGTTGTGGACTTTGTTCAGACCTGAAGTGCACAGAGTGACTATTAAAGACTCTTAAAGGCTCATTCAGCTTCCATTATGAGACGCTCAAGCACAGACGAGACTCCATATCGGCGCAGTCCATCTCTGGACAGCAAACCCGACACGCCACCGTTCACTTCTGGGTTTCACCGCTTTAGTGGAGAGTTTGAGTATAAGCGGCCACCTTTTGCGTTCGGCTTTCATACGACAAAGGGGCCGCAAACGTCCAAGGGGCGCTATGCCCAGGGGAAGAAGTATGTGGTGTTTTACCTGGACCTCTCCTTCATATTCCTCCTAGAACTGCGGCGCTGCAGGATGGCTGAGGGTTGCATGATGGCCTTGCGCTATGGAATGGTCTTCTTCAATCTCCTTTTCTGGGTGAGTCTTTTGTTTTTTAAATCTTTTTATTATATTCTTGTGCATGACTTTTAAAGGGGGGGGGGGGGGGGTCATCGTTGCTGAAACGAATGTTTTGCTTGCTCGCCTCAGATTTTTCTTATCTTTTTTTGAAGGAGCTCTCTTATGTGTGTCTATGAAACCACAGTGATGTTAGAGGAGTGAGGAGGGGGCAGAGTTGAGAAAGAGACAGATCATGCATTTAGATCATGTGTACAAAGCCCACTGTGTGGGTGAGTGAAGCCTTTTCTGTTCCCTATACACTACTTTGAGTGTGGGTGTACACTGCATTGTTTGCTGTGTTAAGCTGTGGCATATTTGGAGCTTGCATTATGTGTACACTGGTTAATCACAGTGTTACCATTGTGTTGTAATTCCTCACCTTCCTCTGCTTCACTCTCCTCTCCGTACAGCAGCACTTCTCAGTCCGTCAAAGCATCTGCTGTCAGTCTGCTCAATCTGGCTGATCATATCTGTTTGCTGTGGGGAGGTTTGAGCTCCAGAGTGTCTGCCTCTCTCGATCCCTCTCTGATAGCCCTGTTACCGATCACTTGCATTTTCATTGTGAAGTCTGTCATGTTCCCCAGCTGTAAAGGTTTTCGAGCTTGTGTTTTTTTTTTTTTTTCCATCACAGACTCCTATTGTGCACTCCTTTGCAACTTCTCATGGAGCTTTATAGGGTTTTTGGCCTCTGTGGCCACCTTTTTGGGATTACTTTGATTTGTCATGTGTCTGCTCTTATTGGTAACAGAATGAGATGAGGCCTTGAGCACTGAAATGCAATCTAGCTGCCAAGATGCATTCTCCCTCGAGAAATGAGTGACCTTTTCACCTCTACATCTTCTGTCAGCTGTAAACGGCTGTCAGAGAAGGGTCGCAGCATTTGTTATTAGCACGCTGTGTGTGTGTGTAGCCACCAGGGAAAAATAATGGCCACTTGACCAAGGGTAGCTATAACCTTTTTCTGATAAGCCAGTCATATTATGATCCTCGTAAGAACAGAAGAGCTCTTTGAATTTAAAACTAAAGCAGTTTTTAAGATCCTGAATTGGTTGCAGATGATTTTCAAATTTTTGATTTGTGAGGGGATACTTCATAAGGCTTGAATGTGAATATTTTAAACATATTAATGTGGATGGGGTGGCTGCTGCCGGGATTTACAATCAGCATGGATTATACGAATGATGACTTGATCGAAACACAGCTCAAAAAAATAAATAAATAAATAAAAGGAACACTTTGAAAACACATCAGATCTCAATGGGGGAAAAAAAATCATGCCAATATCTATACTGATATGGACTGGATAATGTGTTAGCAATGAAAGGATGCTACGTCATTTGATGGAAATGAAAATTATCAACCTACAGAGGGCTGAATTCAAAGGCTAGTCCATTCTGCCGAAATTTTATTGCAGTAACTCAAAATGGTACTCAGTAGTTTGTATGGCCCCCACTTGCTTGTATGCATGCCAGGGGTGCTCTGTTGGGTTTAGGCCAGGTGAGTGTTGGGCCAGACAGTAGTATCAATTCCTTCAACCTCCAGGAACTGCCTGCACACTAGTCATATGAGGCCAGGCATTGTCATGCACCAGGAGGAACCCAGGACCCACTGCACCAGCACAGGGTCCTGATTGTTTGGTTGGAGATATTCACACCAGTGGTCTACTGGAGGTCATTTTGTAGCTCTGGCAGTGTTCATCCTGTTCCTTCTTGCACAAAGGAGGTACCGGTCCTGCTAGTGGGTTAAAGACCTTCAACCTCCCTGTCCAGTTCTCCTAGAGTAACTGCCTGTTTCCTGGAATTTCCTCCATGTACTTGAGACTGTGCTTGGAGGCACGGCAAACCTTCCAGCAACAGCACCTGTAGATGCACCTATGTGCTATCCTAGAGGAGCTGGACCAGCTGTGCAACCTCTGTAGGGTCCAGGGATCATGCCCATGCTACGAGTAGTGACACTGAGCCTAGCCAAATGCAAAACTAGTGAAAAACTGTCAGAAAAGAGGGAAAAATGTCAGTGGCATTCAACTCTAAAACCATTCCTGTTTTGGGGGTTGTCTCATTGTTGGCCCTCTATTGCACCTGTTGTTAATTTTATTAACACCAAAGTAGCTGAAACTGATCGGCAACCCCCTCTACTACTTAACTGATCAATATCCCAGAAGTTTAACTGACTTGATCCTATTACTATGAATAATATAAGGTAAAATAGTGTAAAGAATACTAAAAAGTGTTCCTTTAATTTTTTTTGAGCACTGTATGTTTGCCCTTTACTTTTACTTTGAGAAGGAAACACAGTAGTGTGACAGCTTCAACTTCAACTGGTAATTATTTGTCTCAAAGTTTCACAGCATTAATCAGCTTCATAAAGTATAGGTGCCATAGGTTTCTTTAAATATATGAGAATATCATGTGCAAAGAGAGTAATGGAAGCAGCTCTGTCCAGTAAGAAAAATGGTTTCCTATTGGTCTTATTTTACTGAACAGTGTTATATGCTGCCCACCACTTTTAGGCACCAGTCAGATTAAGACTTGTGGCTTCTGCACAGTTCATGACAAATTGATCCACTGAGGAAATTGTTTCTTAAGGTGGCATTATTGCTTATTTGCCACAATCTGAAAGTAGTGGTTGGCATTGATGTTTCCATTGACAAAGTTATTTCGTGCTGTTAAAGTTATAATAGACTAGACCAGTGCTTTGAATCAGGTTCATTTTTTTTAAATTTTACTATCCCAAATGTTTTCAAGACCCCCCCCCCCCCCCCCCCCCCCCCCCCCCCCCCCCCCCCCTGCCCGAGTCATATCAGATAGATTTTTCATTGGCAATGAAGGGAAAACATCTCCCATTATCCTAAGCTACTGCACAAGATCATCAAACTACACCTTTTGCTATTGTTTTGATTGAAAGGACCATAGTGGCAGAAAATGCATACTGTGTTTTTACTTTACTTAAATGGTGATTTAATTTATTAAGGGAAAACAATCTATCCAAACTTACCTGGCCCTATGTGAAAAAGTAATTACCCCCTAAACCTAATAACTGGCTGTGCCACCTTTTGAACTGCAATCAAGCTTTTGTGATGACTGGCAATGACCTCCAATCTAAACAACAGTATTAGTCGTTTGCAAAGGCCCTGAAATACGACCTATATGAACGTTTCTATAATCAGCGCTTCTACCTGTGGCTTCACGTGTCATGTGGTCACATCCATGGGTAATGTTGTTATAGTTCAGGTGGTAGAGCAGGACTTTATTAATTGGAAGGTTGATGGTTCAGTCCCAGGCTGTTCCAGTCATCATGCCGAAGTATCCAAGGGCAAAATACTGAAGTGCTTGTATGAATGTGGAATGTTGTGTAAAGCGTTATATAGGAAACAGTTCATTTATTTATTGTTTTGCATCTAATGCCATTTAGTCCACATAGACTTTTTAGAAATCTGAGGAAATCCATATTTACATATTTTTTCAGGATTTGCCAGAGGAAAAACAAACATGTTATTCACACACACTTTCGTTTACCACCATTAGAAGTTGCTTAATTTCATTTAAAAATGTAGATGTGATTGTAAAACTTATCTGCAGAAATGACCAATGAGGTCCTTCTTTAAAAGAGGACAGGCATGGCAAGTCGTCCAGGTCCCGAAGCAGCAAAGCAGCCCAGACCATCACACTACCACCATGTTCTTTTAATTAAATGCTGTGATGTAACAGGACTCAAACATTCCAAAAAGTTCCACTTTTGTCTGTTAGTCCACAGAATATTTTCCCAAATATTACCAATTATTTGTTTTTAAATATGACACGAGCTTTTGTGTTCTTTTTGGTCAGCAGTGGTTTTCTTCTTTGAACTCTCCCATGGAGGCTATTTTTGCCCAGTCTCTTTCTTATTGTTGGATCATGAACTGTGACCCTAACTGAGGCAAGTGAGTCCTGCAGTTCTTTAGATGTGCTGGGTACTTTTGTGACCTCCTGTATGAGTTATTGATGCATTCTTGGAGTAATTTTGGTAAGCTGGACTCCTGGGAAGGTTCACCACTGTTCCAAGTTGTGGATAATGCCTCTCAATGTGGTTCACTGGAGTCCCAAAGCCTTAGAAATGCCTTTGTAACTCTTTGCAAATTGATAGTCGTCAGTGACTTTGTTTCTCAGCTGTTTCTTTAGATCATGATGTGTTGCTTTTTGAGCTCTTTTAGCCTGATTCACTTTGTCAGACAGGCTCTATTTAAGTGATTTCTTTATTCAACGAGTCTGATAGTAATCAGGTGTGGGTGTGGCTAGAGAAATTGAAATCAGCTTTCCAAACAATGCATATAATCACAGTCAATTCATGATGTAACAATGGGGCTGGGGGGGGGCTTTTTGTGACCTTTTTTCACACAGGGTCAGGTAGCTTTGGATAGCTTTTTTCCCTCAATAAATAAAATCATCATCTAAAAACTGCATGTTGTATTTACTCATTATTATCTTTGTCTAACATTAGAATGTATTTGATGATTTGTAACATTTAAGTCTGACAAATAAGCAAAAAGCTAAGAAATCAGGAAAGGAACAAATACTTTTTCACGGTACCTAAATGATGTTAAAGGTTTGGTTTGACTTAATCAACATCAGCTGTGCCTCAGGAAGTAGAGCGGGATGTCAACTAATCAGAAGACTGGTGGTTTAGTCCCTACATGGCAAAGTATCTTTGGGCAAGCTGCCTCACCTCTGTATCCCTCCATACAAAACGCTAACTAAAGTGGCATGTCTTCCTTTTCTCCCATCAAAATTACTATGTCCACCAGAGGGGTTTGTCCCAATAAAATGCAACTGCGAGGCATATTAAACTGCCTGCAGCAATTTGGGGGGTGGGGGGGTGGGGGTTATTATTTTCCAGGAGTGTCATCTTCTCAGAATGCTCAAATGTTACAGCTGTCAACAAGAACTAAGGCTTCTGCACTCTGTACCAGTGCACCGCTGATACACTGCTCCATTGAACTACTCAGGTATTCATTCCCCTCAATTAGCAGAGAAAGTAGTTGCCCATTTTCAAAAAATTTCAAAGCATTAGAAAGAATGACAGGAACCTTGTAAAGAGCAGTTCTTTCATTTTAAAATAGATTTTTTTTTTATAATTCTCCATAAAAGGTGGTGGGTGATAAATTTTCCATTTAATTACCCCACTTTCCTCAAAATAAGGTCAGATAGAAACAGTAAATTAAAATGCATCAAAGACAAAATGGGGACATAGAGTGAGGCAAACACACTGATGAGAGTTAGGGATTATGACAAAACACTATCTTCTGTGACAGCTCGGTAGATCTTGCATAGATGTTAGGGGTTTATTTCTGTATTTGACCAATGCCACGTAAATATACAGTCATCTAGATTAAACGTTCATCTCACCATTCAGCACATACTTTCTTCCTTACCTATTCAGCATCACTGTGCCCATTGCTGCTCCTGGAAATCACAAAGTTGTGCTGGAAAAATACTGATGCACACGTTAGTGTAATGAACATACACTGATGCACAATCAGTGACAAAACAAGTAAGAGAGACAGTCTGTCTGCTAAATTGAGTAAATGTACAATTACTCGTCATGTCGCAGGTACACATCAGCAATTGGAAAACTTTAAAACGTTGATATCCGTTTCCATTGTTTTAAACCTGAAGAGTTTCAACCCTAATTAACACAATCGGAGTTAAATTTAAACAACTTTGCTTGACAGGTGGAGAAGAATATAAAAAAACTTCACACAGCGTGCATACTTTCTGAACTGACTCTGTCTTGTGTGAGCATACAGTGTTTCTTATTATGAATCGTAGTTAAATGATCTTGATCGCAAAGAGGATACACAAATCCCTTGGCGGTTGTGTCAGGAGGGGCATCTGGCAGAAAGATCTACCGAATAAAATATGTGGCGACCTCCTGTGAATAAGGGAGCATTTTCCTTTTCCAAGCGGTACAAAAAAAAAAAAACATCCTCTGTTTCTGCATTTCCTCTTTGTAGATTGCTGCTTGACGGGAGGTAAATGGGTGATTTTTAATATATATATATTATTTTTTTATATAAAACTGACCTGAGCGATCTGCAAGATGAATTTTGCTCTGAAAAATAGCTTGGTCCTTTGCAAAAGGACAACGACTTTAAGATTCACATCAGTTTCAGAGGACTCTAGTGACAATTCACTGTGACGGCAAATATGATAAAAAAACCCTTTCAAATCTTTCCTGTACCCTAAACGTCTTCACTGTTGTTCCTTTTTTTTGTGTCCAAAATATGATAAAATATTGTCAGACACCTTCCACTGGTGTCTAACCTTGCTTACTGAAATCAGTCACAAACATCCCCACTGGAAGGTGTGTTAAAGCTGACAAGCCAGCCTTGTGGAGTGTAACCCAGCACAGTCTCAGCGGAATATTTTCAGGTCAAATGACTACTACACTGTTGGAGATTGAAGGCAGACCTCCTTGCTCTGTTTTACTCTCAGCTCGTTATCGCACGGCTCCCTTGTGGTGGGCAGAAACTGAAAATCATGTGCTGCTCTGAGAACAGCAGGAGGCGGAGGAGAACCAAATTGTGCTGGAAGAGACCAGGATGCTTTTTGTTACAGTGACTGGTGAAATAGGTGAGAGGGAGATGTGAATAAACTTGTTCTGATGTGGTTTGTGAAACATGTAAAATGTTTTGTTTCTGTTTGTTGATGGTGCTGATCAGCAGCCATCGATGCTCTGTTAGGGCTAACACCTTTTTCTATTGGCGAAAGATACAATAAGTTTCTTTTTTTTTGGTTTGCACTGAAGTTGGACATGCACACACTTTTTTTCAGTGCTTACATTCAGACAATAGAGTCATAACAGAACAAGTAGGAGTGTCAGGATTTTCTGGGAGAATCTGTCTGCTTGTGCCGGTGTCAAAAACTAAATTGTTCTAAAGGCAATTGGAAGAGGTGACGGAGTCAAACTGAGATGGGCTTGTGAGCACAGCTGTAAAGACTGAGGCCAGATCTGCTGGTCTGTAGCAGATGGAGGAGGTGGGCATGATGGTAAGAGGTACAGATGATAACAGTAACTACTGAAGGGAGATGAGTGTCGTCCTGCTCAATAATGTGGCAGAGCTTTGGAACAGGAGGACGGCAGGGTATACACATCAAATTGTAGTGTTGTAGTTCATGTGTCACTCTCAGGCTACTTTGTCATTCATGCCATTTTTTAAAATATATATATGATGTTATTTTCATTCCTTGCTGTTCTTTGAAGGTAAGTCTCCCTGATTTCTCTATTTGCTCTGTTTTATTTTAATTCAAAAGTCTTTTTTTTTGGTTTGTTTTCTTTAAAGAGCAGGTTGGATTTTAAAGTCAGTTTCTGTCTGATTTTATTCCCCTGAGCAACTGAGTTAGGGTCTGCACTTCACACTTTCATCACCTCTGTTTACATGAGACAACATCCACTCGCAGAACTGACATCTCAAACAATGCTTTTGGTAATAGAAAGAGAACAGAAAATGAGGGCAAAAAACAGAAATTACTTCCTAATTATGCTCTGCCTTCCACTTGTATGATACAATTGTACTATATAGTGATACGAGTAATTTAGCCAGTAATGTTATAACAGTTATTACCATATATTACACCTGTTTTTTTTTTTTTTTTTTAGTTTCTTACTTCTCTTTCTTGCAGAGCGAAAATGTGTAACAAAGCCATTAGGATGAATTCTCATTTCATGCTTTCATGCCATTAAAAGGTGCATCAACTTCCAGATTGTCATGGAAACAAGTCTTTTTCTAAGCACTGCATAAAAAGGAAACACAAGGTCACTGTGTGTGTGTGTGTGTGTGTGTGTGTGTGTGTGTGTGTGTGTGTGTGTACTTACATAGTACTGTATATGTCACACACTTTGGTGGAAATGAAGTCAACAGCCGCTCTCATATCCCATTGAAATTGGAATCCAATGACTCTTCACTTACTCGGGGCTACAGTCAGTTACTCTTGTTTTAATTCCCATTACTGCAAGTGTGTGAAATAAGCTCTGCGCTCTGACCTCGTACATTAACGTCCGTGTGGGTGGGGAGCGGCCTGGGTATCTCTTCTTTCCAGACAAAATGTCAACCAAATCTACACAAAACGAGAGAAGCAGATTTCTGTGCTCCAGGACAAATGCTGATTATCCCCTAAATGTAGGAGCAATGACTCCACCATAAAAATGCAAAAATGGGCAACTCAGAAATATGCAACAATTCACAACACTAATCATTTTGAGCGAAAACACCACAGAGCTGTGGGGGAAAAAAAACACCCCACAGCTACAAAATACCAAAATAAGACTCTCATTTACAGCCACTTTTTAATTAATCTTGTTAGTGCAAACGTGTCTTTTCCACGCTGTAGGGGTGGGAGGGGGAAAAAAAAACCCCCAGCAGCAGCAGTGGCAGCAGTAGCAGCAGCAGTGGGTGAGCCTGGGACAGAGGAGGGATAGGAAGAGAACAGGCAGAAGGAAGAGACGGAAGATGTGTCCTCTGAAGTTGTGTTTACTTGTCATCCTAATGTAGGTCAGAGCCCAGCGGAGGATCCATAGATTGCCAGAATTGTGAATGGGTTGCATCTGTCTCCAGTGATTTAGCCAGATCAATAGAAATTGCCTTTCTACTGATTTGAGATCTGTCCACCCCACCCTGCCCAGGCTCTGCTGCCACATGGTCCATCGATTTGCAGCTGGACCGCAGGGGACGTGCACAGCATGAGCAGTTCAGATAATAGGCCTGCAGTTTGCATTTGCTGAGTATGGCACGTTTGTGCACACAGCTCACAGGCAGCTAAGCCATTCAGTTGTGTGGAAACTTTTGGATGTAAGGAAAGAAGCAGCAGTGCTGGGAATCTCCCCATTCTTTCATCATCTTCTTCAAAGATGAGTTCTTAAGTACTGTGCAAAAGTCTTGAGCCACCCCCGATTTCTTTATATTTTGCTAGGAAAATGGGAAATAGGTGTAGGAACTTATTAAAACGTGAAACATTCATGGAAATACAGTATTTAAAGCAAAAGCAGAGTTTGCACAATTCTAACAAGCTTGAATTCAATATTCGGTATGACCACCTTTATTCTTTAGCACAACCTGAACTCTCTTGGGTGAGTTTTCTTGTCATTTCTTTAAGTAGTCTTCAAAAATAGTTCTCCAGGCTTCTTGAAGAACATTCAAAGCTCTTCTTTGAATGTTGGCTACCTTTGGTTCCGTTCTCTGTCAAGATGATCCCACACTGCTTCAATAATGTTGAGGTCTGGACTCTGGGGAGGACAATCCATGACTGATAGTGTTCCATTGTGTGTTTTTCTATCCAGGCATGCTTTCACTGCATTAGCAGTGTGTTTGGGATCATTGTCATGCTGAAAAATCAAGACATTGCCAATCACACAGATGGTATTGCATGGCTAAAGACACTGTTGCACTTCTCTCCTGACCTCCTCTGTGCATATTGACGACTTGAACCAAAAATTTCAAAATTGGATTCATCACTCCATAAGTTGCCATTGCTTTTCAGCCCAGTCCTTGCGTAATTTGCGTAAGAATGGCTTCTTGACAGCCACCCTTCCACTGAGACCATTTCTGATGAGGCTTCAGTGAACAGTAGATGGATCAGCTGAAGAGCCAGACACATCTCTCAGGTCCTGTGTCAGCTCTTTGCTTAATCCCTTGAGTTAGGTGCCTTTTTATGCTTGATTGCATCACAGATTAGAGTTAAGTAGCTTAACCAACAAAAAAGCATTTGTCTAAAAATGGTCAGGTACAAGGACTGGACTGAAAACGAGTGAAAAAGCAGCCAGTGTCGAAAGAAAACATTTGGAAGGAGCTTTCAGAAAGCCTGGAGAAGTATTACTCAAGAACAGTTTAAAAAAAATTAAAGACAGTCTGGCTCCTTAGAAGCAAAAGAATTGAAGGGGTGGTACAAGACTTTTGCACAGCAATGCATATTAAGTTTGTGTCTACCCGTTGCCGGATTTTTTTTAGGCCTGGCACATCTTTCATGTTAGTAGTGTAGGTAGTGTTGGGATGCATAGTTAGTGTTGAGCATTCTCAGTCAAATATAACCTAACTACAGTAAATTTATGTTGTGACAGATTTTCCTTCAAATATATCCTTTAATAAAAACCCTCCTGGGTCTTTATTGACTCAGAAAGAGGCTTAGGTGGTGCCTCTGTGAGGCTGCTCTGGCTTTATCATCCCTGCCAGTTTAATACTCAAACCCCTTTGATTCCAGTTTTCAGCTTTTTCAGACACTAGATTTTGGCATTGCCATAACACTGACCTACTTGAGGCATTCTTTAGCTTTTTAAAATCCAATTTTCTTCATGTCTCCATGGTTATAAAAAGCAACAGTCACATGAATTTTTCAGTTTGAAGTCATGACTTTATTCTTGTGATATTTATTCATAGTTTCATTTTCTTATGTATTAAAATGAATAGCACAATTTGCAATGATTAGGGATAATAGGATTTTAGATTAAAAGCTGTAATAAATCAGACATGTTTGTCCTTTGACCTCTTTCAGTTGTTATAGTGGCAGAAAATACTTTATGTGGCTGCATTATTTTAATGGATAAAGACTGAAGCCTTTCCTCCATCCTTATGTGCAAAAAAGCAAATAAAATATGAAATAAGTGAATGAAATTACAAATGAAGTTGCTTCTCTCTGTTGCTTTAGATTCAGCAGGGATATACAGTACTAGGCTTCATGGCTTTTCAATCTGTGATTTAAAGTTTTAAAAAAATTAATATCAAGGTATTGAGGGAAGCCCCCAAAGGAAAAAAAGAAAAAGAAAAAACAAACCAAAACAAACAAAACCATCCAAGTGACCTGGATTGAGTTCAGTTAATGAACCTGACTAAAAGCTGAACTCTGTTTTGGGAGTTCTGCCTGACGTTGGTTTTCTCCTGTCTGTGTCGCTGCGCACTCCAACATTGCTTTGACATTTTGCAGATGCTTTCCAACGGCTGAACAAGTTTAAAATTGTATTGTAGAAAACATGACTTATACCGTTTGTAGGCTGCCAGTTTAGCCCAAATCACAGTCTATACTTGCTCTTCCTACCAAAATATATTTCCAGTTTCTGTGGTTATTGAAATTCACTGAAATATTGTTCTAAACTTACTGTAAAGATGAATAGAAAATCATGATTCTCTTTTCTTTAGAAATGTAAACACAGAAATATAAACTCACAGTTTGTATGTTTGAGAATTTTACTCTTAGTTCATATTTAGCATCACGGTCAGCATGTATTCAGACCTCTGACCTGCCATCCCAGGCTTTTTGCTGATTTTTTTTTCTTTTCTGGTAGTTAGAGAAAGACTCTCTCTACTAATCAGGTCGTAGTAGGCAGAATAAAGGCTGACTAGATATGAGCATGCAAGTTGGTGATAATTCATATACAAGGACAACTCTCACATCAGTGGAGAACTGGTTCTGCCTGAGGCAGCTTCCAAATGGAAAACCTGTTTTGCAGCGGAGATGCTCTGTATTGCCAAAAGTATTCATTCACCCATCCAAATAACTGAATTCAGGTGTTCCAATCACTTCTATGGCCACAGATGTATAAACCAAGCACGTAGGCATGCAGACTGCTTCTACAAACATTTGTGAAAGAATGGGTCGCTCTCAGGAGCTCAGTGAATTCCATTGTGGTTTCGTGATAAGATGACACTTGTGCAACAAGCTAAATCATGAAATTTCTTTACTGCTAAATATTCAGCTGTCAATGGTATTTAAACAAAGTGGAAGTGATTAGCAATGACAGCAACGCAGCCACAAAGTCGTAGGCCACGTAAAAGCGGGGAGCGTGGTCAGTGAATGCTGAGGTTCATAGTTTACAAAGGTTGGCACTTTTCTGCAATCAGTTACTACAGAGCTCCAAACTTCATGTGGCCTTCAGATTAGCTCAAGAACAGTGCGTAGAGAGCTTCATGGAATAGGTTTCCATGGTCGAGCAGCTGCATCCAAGCTTTACATCACCGAACACAATGCAAAGCATCGGATGCAGTGGTGTAAAGTACGCCGACACTCTAGACTCTAGAGCAGTGGAGATGTGCTCTCTGGAGTGACGAATCACACTTCTCCATCTGGCAATCTGATGGATAAGTCTGGGTTTGGCACTTTCCAGAAGAACTGTACTTGTCTTACTGCATACCTGTCAAGTCTCCCGTTTTGGCCGGGAAACTACAGTATTTTACCCCTCTGTCCCACCGCCCTCCCGTATTAGTATTTTCCTGTAAATTTCCTGTATTATAATATAATAATAATAAAAAAAAGAAATGTCATAATGGGTTGTGTGTCAGGCAGAGGTGGACCCAAAATGCAGGATGACGTAGGCAGATGATGACTTTGAAGGGCATTTATTGAGTTACCAAAATAATAGAACCAAAATCCACATGAAAGCTAGGCCAAGAGCATAATCTAGAAACAAGATGAGACCTGGAAACAGGAACACACAAACACTCCACCATGACGTAAACAATGACCTGACAATGAACTGACTAAAACGCAGACAATAAATACACACTAGGTAATGAGGGGATGAGGAACACCTGAGAGGAAGACACAGGAAAGAAAACTAAACGCAATAGACAAGAAGCAAGACACTACCAAAATAAAACAACAAGTGGAACACGGACCATGACTAAGAGACAAGAACTTGAGAAGGACAGAGGGTAACAAAGCACAGAGACAAGATACCAGCATCACCAAACATGAGTCAGGAGAATAACAAAAGACATAGTACACAAAAACACTGGGCACAGCCCAGGACCATGACAAAAAAGCATTCCTGTGCCTCTCCAAACTGGATTCTGTCACTAGCATTGCGAGAACTGCCACCTGCAGTAGCCTGGGTAGCAGTTCTCGTGAGGTTAGTGCCGACAGCAGGAACAAACCCGGAACAGCAACTAGACCTTGGTTGGGCTGGTGGGATGACTCGCATTGGGCGACGGGAAATTTCCCTTATTTTTAAATGCAAAACCTGACAGGTATGCTTACTACTCTGTGCCATGTGTAAAGTTTGGTGGAGGGGGGGATTATGGTGTGGTTGTTTTTCAGGAACTGGGCTTGGTCCCTTAGTTCCAGTGAAAGAATGGTTAAAAATTCCCATAAACACAAAAGCCTTCCCAGAAGAGTTGAAGCTGCAGAGGGTGGGCCTACATCATATTAGAATGGGATGTTACTCAAGTTCAAATGCGTGTGAAGGCAGACGAGTGAATACGTTTGGCAACATAGATGAACTGGGCTTGGTCCAAACTAAAAAAATAAGTCTTTTCTGCATAAGCACATCTATGGTAAACCATTTGGCAGGTTAATTACTGAAACATAAAGGTACTCCTATTCAGATTTTGTTACTTTTGGAGAAACTCAGGTGACAAGCATTGCTGTGCAGTGGTCCTGACTAGAGCCTACACAGAGCTTTGCAGACCATAGTCTACATGTTGGAGCTCAGTACTGCCAACAGGGGGGCAGAGGGCAGTGTTGAAAATATATAGAACAAGCAGTCTGTGGGTGAATCTTGCTTGTGTGTTATTGTGGTGCTTCATCCCTTTAGCACCTGCCATGGAGTAGACCAAAGTCATCCATCCATCCATCCATCCATCCATCCATCCATGTATCCATCCATGTATCCATCCATCCATCCATCCATGTATCCATCCATGCATCCTCTTCAGCATATCCAGTTCTGCTTTGCAAGTGAAACTGAGTATTACAAAATAATGATAACTGTTTGTACTTCTCATGTTGCTTTATTGATCTTTGATTATTTTTGCATTTCTCCCTCTTTGTGGTGAACTCCACTGTTGCTCCCTTTGCTATCCGAGCTCATATTTCATCCATGCAGTATTCAATCTCAGCTTGAATCTAACTGTTTCCCCTAAGCAGAAATGCCTGAGGGTGAAAAATAAAGCCAACAGAGAAGGGTCAAAAAGTGCAGCTCCTCAGTGGCCATTGGAGGCTTTCTCCATAAGTTTTTTTTAAACTTGTGCTGGAATTAACAGATTTACTTTTTTTTTTTTAGTGTCAGTAGGCAATTTCACCTTTCTTAGCAACTTTACAGGAGGATTTTTTTTTTATAACCCACCTGAGTGGGAAATGATTGCCAACAAGGCCCCTAGCTGTGTGCTAGGCTGTCACCTCCGGTATTTCGCGTCACTGAATTGACCCATTTACTGTGCTTGTAGTGTTGGAACGTTTGGAACGTAATGTAATGCAAATATATCACATATGATATGGCTATGTGTGGTTAAGTGTACGGCTCATATATGGTGAAACTTTAGTATTTTATTTATTCAGCATGTTGCCCAGCACTGATCAGCCTATATCTGTGATGCACCCATACAGTCACTGGATGCACCTCACTAACTAGGCTTCCTGCAATTAGATAGTAACTTAGTACTCATGTCCAAATTTGGTCACTTCTGACTCAAAAAAAAAAAAAAAAAGAAGTTTTTACCGAGTAATCAGTATCAGCTACACTTAATTCGTGGAGAAGAGCTCTCTCTTTCACCCTACACATTTCCAGATTAGCCCAGGGGCTGGGTGAAAGTACTTACAGCAGGATGTGTTCAGTTTTCTGACAGTGAATATTTCATCCGCTGCATCAGTCTGGCATGACTGCAGTGAAGTTGCTCTTCACAGAGGTGACCTTCTCATGTCAAAATATCTAAAAAAAGAAAATCTTTTAAAACAGTTATACTGACTTTTTTTTAAAAATGCAATAATAATAATAATGTGATACTTTATAAATGTAACAGGGCATGCACTAGCCAGTAGGTTAGAAAATGGGTGTGTTCCATAATCCCAACGGTCACTGCAACTGTGTCAAAATTAATAAACACTGAGCAATTACAGATGACAGATCTGAGTCATGAAATTTTTAAATATTCATAAAGGACACTTGAAGACTGAATGTGTCAAAGCGATGTGCAGCACGGGGTAAAAACAGCATGTATCTGCAGTGCTGTGAAAGGTTGGCCTTATACTGTAAAGGTGAGTCATTTCTCTCTCTCTCTGATTTTTTTTTTTTTTTTTAGGTCAGTATTAAAGGATTATGATGTCAAATGGCAGACTTGGAATTTAATCCCACTGGGAAAGTTGGAAAATACACTGATTTGAATAATCATCCATTTAAATGAGATTTACCCAGAGTCAAGTGCTCGTCCATCAGTATAATCCTGGTTTGTTTTACTCGGCTACGTGTAGTCGCATGAGGCAGAAGTAAAAGGTAGAGAAGTTTCGCTGCAAAGCTGGCAAGGAAATTGAGACTGTGCTGTGTAAAACAAGGATGTACTGTATCTAGCACTGCACATATGGAGAGATTTTCTGTGTTAGTATACAGCAGTGGGCTGTTAACCTTCACATGAGCAAGAGATCCCTGTTGGTCTGTCTCATTACAGATGGAGACCAGATGGAGGCGGCGAGCTCTAACACCCCACCGACTCTGCTGACGTAGGGAGAAAAAAAAAAGCAGCTCGATACACCTAATTGACAGTGTGGTGTCATGAAGGAGCTTTAGTTTAAGGTGCAGTGGAGTCCCAATTGGAATGCTTAAACAGCCAAGTGACACTAATCAGAGCTGAGCGGATCTCTCCGCGGCTGCCGAGGAGATGCTAAAGGGACCGAGCAGGAACAAAACTTCTTCATCTGTGTCGCAAAAGAAAACAAAGTCGGTGTTAATTATCAATAGCTCTCGGGGTGTCCCACAACACCTGGGGATCCTCTCATGTTGGAAGAACAATATTAAACAAGTTCCTGTTCCTGTTTTTGCCCGTGTGATTATTTCTAAGGATGTGCTGTAGTGTCAGTGAGGCGTTTTCAAAAGAGATCAGGAGGGGATGGAAGGGGTTGGTACAAATCTGCAGTTACAAGTCATTTATGCCCAAGAACAAGCAGTGGTAGATAAGTAATGTCAATTTGAATAGAAGCAGATTTTGTGTCTGATATGTGGTTGTGATATTCCCACGCAGTCGGCAGTTGCTCTCTCTCTCTGTCTCTCTCGCTCTCTCTCTGCAAAAGTGCCTTTCTTGTGATATTCTCCCTGGTCTCCTCTGAGGAGAAGCCAAGCTGTGCTCGCCATACTGTCAGGAAATATTTCTGGTTATAAGGCTCGGTCTGTGTAAGATAGGGCGAGGCAAGTCAAACCTTTATATACTACATTTCACGCATGAGAAAAACACAATGGGCTTCAAATAAAAAAACTTTTAAAATTCATTAGAATTGGCAGAGACGGGCTTAAAAGAATAAAAGAAGAAAATGATTTTTTTTCTTTCAATTTCCCAGTAAGTTGCTTCAAAATCCAGAAATTCAATTTGCTGGTGCCACATTTACATATTACATCCAGTTGATCCAGTACTTTATTGAAGTTATACAAGGTGAATCTTGTGTGGCTCTCCCAATCCATTAAACGTAACAGCTGGAATTATCTTTTTACACTTTTCCCAACAAATAAGACCAGTCTTTGGTGTGCTGGAAGATTATTTTGTCTGAGTCGGCCCAAGGCTTAGCCGCTTAAAATTAAAAGACTGGTTTATTCAGTGATTGATTAATTGTATTGTTCGAGAGAGTTTGAAGCACTGGCACAACTTTCAATAGACACAAATAGTCACTTTCTAACAAAGCAAGGAGTCTCTGGATGTCTCTGTGTAGTTCTGTTGTTCACCTAACTTTTAAAACTGGCACAATATTTAATCTGAACAGCTTTAAACTCGGTGGCTTTATTGCTGTCAAGATAGATCGCTGCCGGCCTTCTAGACAGTACTGTAGCAGCAGGGATGCATAAAGCTGGGCATACTGCTGAGAGGGAGAGAGAGAATAAACAACAACTAGCAGAAGGACTAACTCCGTTTAGAGACTGAGGAGTCCAGCGACTATCAGCAGGAGGTTAAAGACTTGAAGGAGGAGCTGAGCCCAGAGGAACAGTGAAATCCTTGAACACAGCAAGGGAAGGAGAGTTTGTCTGCAAAGTTCACCAAAGACCTTCAGAAAGACAAAGCCTGGATGCCAAAATACAGCACAGTGGAGGACAGCCTGAGAAAAGAGGTGGCAAAGAGAGAGAAAGTGGAGAAGGAGAAGTGGGTTTGGGAAGAGGAACATAAAAAACTGCTGGAAGGGAAGAAGGTGCATGAGGGGGTGAATGAAAAAATAAAGAGAAGGGAAAGCTGGGGGAGAAGAATTACCTTTCTGTCATCTCTCTATCTCTCACAATCCCACCTGTATATCCCCTTCTCCCCTTCAACCCACCGCGCTTCATTCATCTCTTTCATCTCTCATCCGCCCTCTCACCCCCATGCACACCCTCCCTCTTTATGTGGGAAACAGTTATATTTTCCCTCTTTTTCTGTCTCCATCACACAAACTGTAGACTAACTGAATTCTCTAAATTAAAACCATTAATAATCATTAGAATAATTGTATATAATCAAAAATCGAATAAACAAATCAATTGTACTTCTCTCCACATGTCTGCCGCCACATAGAAATAAAAGAATACAAGTGCGCCGCATTCTGGCTACGTGTCATTGTTACTGTGGAAATACTGTGGAAATACTGGCAGTTTTGCTTCCAGAAGGACTAAAGCTCTCATGTGTATAATTATCATTTGCACAGGATTAATTATGTAATAAAAGATGCTGCTCCAAATGTTTCAATATGATATGACTTTAATGAAATTGCACAGTTAACATCACTGTGATGGCTCAACTAAAGGAGGTGAATCTTGGAGAGTTTGATTTGTAACAAAATGTAATTTTTTTATGATCATCTAATATCTAAATCGAGTAACTGCAGCTGTCAGATAAAAGTAGTGGAATAAAGTCAAGTCACATCTATTTGTATAGCACATTTAAAAACAATTGAATGAGACCCAAAGTGCTTTCCAGTTGAGGCAGATGGATTAAAAGCCTAAGCAGCCTGTACAGAATAAAATTGTGAAAAAAATAGGTAAAATAAAAATCTAAGTCTAAAGCAACAACAGATAAAAATTGCAGTAAGAAAAAAAACCACATTAATTTCAGACAGAAAACAATAGAAAATATGTGGACCTGCAGCTTGGTCGCCTTTGGTTTTAAGTGGAGGACTGAGAGGAGGTGTTGAGATGATGGCTTAGATGACTTTGAGACAGACTATAGAAAGTAAAAATGTAAAATCAATCCTGTATTTCACTGGTAAACAGCACAGCTGAGTCTAGCAGCTACATTTTGAAACAGTTGCAGGATGGGTTGAATTGGAAACCCTACTCAGGAAATTGCAGCAGTCCTATTAAGAGGCAGTGAAAGCATGGATGAACTGAAACCGAGTGCTAAAACAATGAAAAGTGTCCGCTGCAGCCATCGCCTGTGCTTATCATGCTGTATTTTTTTCATCTTTTGGGGGTTTTTTTTTGTGCTTCTCTCGTTTGTGGTGAACTCCAGTGTTGCTCCCTTCCCTGCTATGGCTATGTAGTCAGTTTTACATCCTCCCCTGTGATTGGGTCCATCGTGTCTATGTTTCCTCCCAGTTGTGTCTCGTTCCTCTGATTTAGTGTGTCTGTGTGAGTATGAAAAGCACTGTCTTCCCCTGTCTACCCAGATTGTCTGTTACCCTTCCTTGTGTGAGTATTCCTGCCTGGATCCTCTTAGTTGTTTTTTTGGGGTTTTTGTATGGAATTGTTCAGGGCTTTCCACCAGTAAAGGTAGGGTTTTTTTGGTCTGCCTCCCTCATGAGTTCCCTGATAGCAAACCCCTCTGTGTACGCTGGGTGAAAGCAAATAACTACACAAATGTACACAGCCACTGTACTGCTATCTCTGCCAGTGACAAAATATTAGTCAGTGTTTTCAAATCGTGTGTTAAAATCTAACTTTCTACACTTTCTTTTGATATATTATTAGACCATCACACAAAGTAATTGTCAAAATCATTTAAAGTCACTATTAAACGCAGGCTCTTTAATCAAAATGATGTTTTTAACTGCTAAAATATAATTACTGTGATCCAAGAATTTTCCCATTTACATTTTTACAAAAATGCAGAAAAAAATACCATCCATTCATCCATCCATTTTCTTCCGCTTATCCGGGGCCGGGTCGCGGGGGCAGAAGCCTAAGCAGAGAAGCCCAGGCTTCCCTCTCCCCAGCCACCTCCTCCAGCTCATCCGGAGGGACCCCAAGGCGTTCCCAGGCCAGCCGAGATACATAATCTCTCCAGCGTGTCCTGGGTCTACCACGGGGCCTCTTCCCGGTGGGACATGCCCGGAACACCTCACCCAGGAGGCGGCCAGGAGGCATCCTAATCAGATGCCCGAGCCACCTCAACTGGCTCCTTTCGATGTGGAGGAGCAGCGGCTCTACTCTGAGCCCCTCCCGGATGGCCGCACTCCTCACCTTATCTCTAAGGGAAAGGCCAGCCACCCTTCGAAGGAAACTCATTTCTGCCGCTTGTATTCGCGATCTTATTCTTTCGGTCACTACCCAAAGCTCGTGACCATAGGTGAGGGTAGGAACGTAGATCGACCGGTAAATCGAGAGCTTCGCTTTTACGCTAAGCTCCCTCTTCACCACGACGGACCGGTGCAGCGTCCGCATCACTGCAGAAGCAGCCCCGATCCGCCTGTCGATCTCCCGTTCCCTTCTCCCATCACTCGTGAACAAGACCCCGAGATACTTAAACTCCTCCACTTGAGGCAAGAACTCGTTCCTGAGCCGGAGATGGCACTCCACCCTTTTCCGGCTGAGGACCATGGCCTCAGACTTAGAGGTGCTGATTCTCATGCCAGCCGCTTCACACTCGGCTGCGAACCGTTCCACTGCGAGCTGGAGGCCCCCCCCTGATGAAGCCAACAGAACCGCATCATCTGCAAAAAGCAGAGATGAGACTCTGAGGCCACCAAGGAAGAAGCCTTCCGCCACCTGGCTTCGCCTAGAAATTCTGTCCATAAAAATTATGAACAGAATCGGTGACAAAGGGCAGCCCTGACGGAGTCCAACACCCACAGGAAACAAATCCGACTTATTACCGGCTATACGGACCAAGCTCTCACTGCGGTTGTACAAGGACTGAATGGCCCGCAACAATGGGCCAGACACCCCATACTCCCGCAGAACCTCCCAAAGAACACCCCGAGGAACACGGTCGAATGCCTTCTCCAAGTCCACAAAGCACATGTAGACTGGTTGGGCAAACTCCCACGCACACTCGAATATCCTTGAGAGGATAAAGAGCTGGTCCAGCGTTCCACGACCAGGACGAAAACCGCATTGTTCCTCCTGAATCCGAGGTTCGACTAACGGACGCACCCTCCTTTCCAGCACCCTGGCATAGATCTTACCGGGGAGGCTGAGTAGTGTGATACCCCGAAAGTTGGAGCACACCCTCCGGTCTCCCTTCTTAAAGATGGGGACCACCACCCCGGTCTGCCAATCCAATGGCACTGCCCCAGATCTCCACGTGATGTTGCAGAGGCGTGTCAACCAAGACAGTCCTACAACATCCAGAGCCTTCAGGAACTCAGGGCGAATCTCGTCCACCCCAGGGGCTCTGCCACCAAGGAGTTGTTTAACTACCTCAGTGACCTCACCCCCAGTGATGGTCAAGTCATCCCCCTCATCCCCAGACTCTGCTTCCACTACAGAAGGCGTGTCAGTGGGATTCAGAAGGTCCTCGAAGTATTCCTTCCACCGTCCGACTATAGCCTCAGTTGAAGTCAGCAGCACCCCCCCCGCACTATAAACAGTGTGAGTGAAGCACTGCTTTCCCCTCCTGAGTCGCATGACGGTTTGCCAGAATCGCTTCGATGCCGTCCGAAAGTCTTTTTCCATAGCCTCACCGAACTCCTCCCACACCCGAGTTTTTGCTTTGGCCACTACCCGAGCTGCATTCTGCTTGGCCTGTCGATACCTGTCAGCTGCCTCCGGAGTCCCACAGGCTAACCAAGCCCGATAAGACTCTTTCTTCAGCTTGATGGCTCCCTTCACCTCCGGTGACCACCATCTGGTTCGGGGGTTACCACCACGACAGGCACCAACCACCTTGCAGCCACAGCTCTGAGCAGCAGCCTCAACAATGGAGGTGCGGAACATGGTCCATTCGGACTCAATGTCCTCAGCCTCCCTCGGAATGCTGTCGAAGTTCTGCCGGAGGTGGGAGTTGAAGATCTCCCGGACTGGGGCTTCTGCCAGGCGTTCCCAGCGCACCCTCACAATACGTTTAGGTGTGCCAGGTCTGTCCAGCATCTTCCCCCGCCACCTGATCCAACTCACCACCAGGTGGTGATCAGTTGACAGCTCAGCTCCTCTCTTCACCCGAGTGTCCAGAACATACGGCCGCAGATCTGATGATACGATTACAAAATCGATCATCGACCTGCGACCTAGGGTGTCCTGGTGCCATGTGCACTTATGGACATCCTTGTGTTCGAACATGGTGTTTGTTATGGACAAACTGTGGTTTGCACAGAAGTCCAATAACAAAACACCATTCGGGTTCAGATCGGGCAGGCCGTTCCTCCCAATCACGCCCCTCCAGGTCTCACTGTCATTGCCCACGTGAGCGTTGAAGTCTCCCAGCAAGACTATGGAGTCACCAGATGGAGCACTCTCCAGCACCCCACCCAGCAACTCCAAAAACGGTGGGTACCCTGAACTGTCATTCGGCGCATAAGCGCAAACAACAGTCAGGACCCGTTCCCCAGCCCGAAGGCGCAGGGAAACTACCCTCTCGTCCACCGGTGAAAACTCCGACGTACAGGCAGCAAGCCGGGGGGATACAAGAATACCCACCCCAGCTCGCCGCCTCTCACCGAGGGCAACTCCAGACTGGAACAGAGTCCAGCCCTTCTCCAGGAGACTGGTTCCAGAGCCCAGGCCATGCGTTGAGGTGAGCCCAACTATATCTAGCTGGTATCTCTCAACCTCACGCACTAGCTCAGGCTCCTTCCCCACCAGAGAGGTGACATTCCATGTCCCAATAGCCAGTTTCGATAGCCGGGGATCGGTCCGCCAGGGCCTCCGCCCTCGGCCACCGCCCGACACACATTGCACCCGACCCCTACGACACCTCCTGCGGGTGGTGGGCCTGCAGGAGGGCGGGCCCATGTAACCTCTTCGGGCTGCGCCCGGCCAAGCACCACGGGCTAATGCCTGGCCACCAGACGCTCTCCCTCGAGCTCCCTCCCCAGGCCTGGCTCCAGGGTGGGGCCCCGGTAACCCTATCCCGGGCAGGGTAAACTGTTCCCTTGTTTTTTCACTCATAAGGGTCTTCTGAACCGCTCTTTGTCTGGACCCTCACCCAGGACCAGTTTGCCATGGGAGACCCTACCAGGGGGACAAGCCCCCAGACAACATAGCTCCTGGGATCACTGGGACACACAAACCCCTCCACCACGATAAGGTGGCGATTCACGGAGGAGCAGAAAAAAAAAAAAATACAAAGCACATTTGTAAATTTTGATTAAGAAGCCAAATTACGGTTATTTACTTGCACCCTTGAGCAGAAAAATGTTTTTAGTGGTTGAATGTTATACTTGATTAATTTCTGACTTCTCAAAGAAGTTTGGGTTTAACTTTTTTTTTAGTTTTAAACAAGTTTTTTTTTTTTTTTTTGACATATTTCCAAAACATTCATGTTTTCTTCATTTTATGACCGGCAATCTGTTGCATTTGTTAAACACTGTATAGAGAACAAAAATATATTGGGTGGTCTCGAACAATCAGTGATTTGTGAGTCAGTGGTAAGTTTTGTCATTAAGCATTGTCAATCAAAGAAGCCACGCCCCAAACTTTAAGCCTGACCACGGTGGCCTTATTTCACAGGAGGCTTGTTTGCCCACTGTCTCTAGTACTGTGCTAGTTTGTTCAGAACATCAGTGCCTTTCTTTCTCAAACCAAATCAAACTGCAGGGGCATGGTGCAAAAGTTTAAATTTGTCCTACAAAAACCTCTGAATCCACTTACAGAGACCAAAGAAATCACATTCATAGTAGAAAATAGCATAAGACATAGTGTCATGTGTATGAAGAGGTGGTGTGAGCAATGAGTCAGCGTAAAGTCGGCAAACCAACTCCTTCCTCGTAAGTTTGGCAGCAGCACAGCATACACACCCACATCAGCTTCACCACCACCACTGAGAATCCCTATCAAATCAAAACCACGCTTATTTCCAAGTACACCCTCGCACATGCAACCTTACAATCACCTTCTGACGGGAGTCCATGGCACTGCAATCTGTCATGCCATGGCTAATCACACATGTAAGTTTTTCCTGTCAAGAGAGCTTATGATGCAAGTTTTACCAGCGTGAAGAGTGTGCATTAGTTTAATTAGATTATGCTGACAACGTTCAGTTTGTTATTGCCTTCAACAGCAGCTCAGGTGATTTGTTTCCATTTGCGTTCATTTTTTTGCATTCACTTGACATGGCCAGATATCAGTGAGGAGTCTTTTTAATTTGCTGCAGCTCATTCTGCCAAAATAATACCCTTTCAAAATATCAAATGAGCCCTTGAGGGATTTTTAAAAAAATAGCTCTTCAGTGCCTTAACTTATGATTTTTTTTTTTTGTGAATTAGTATTTCACTATTTCAGTGGCATATTGTTTCTATTGTTTATTCTTGAAGAGCAGCACAGTGAATATTCAGTGAGACTCAGTCAATCCTTAACCTTTGTACCTGTGCAGTCTTTAAGTATTTCAGTGTTAGTCACATAATGTCAGATCCACCTTGTAAAGAGCAACTCAAGCGACTCCACGGTTGCTCTCCTTGGCTTGCCCTTTGAGAACACCTTCCTTTTTCACCGTGTGATACAGCACACAAACATTTTTTTTTTTTTTTTACATTCTGACACATTAACAGCAGTGAGAGGATGCAAAGATGGAGTCCTGGCCTTTCATCTGGCTACAGAAATAGCTTTTTATTAACAGCAATTAAAAAATTCCATCTTCTTATCAGCATCAGAGACAGAAAAGGGTGGGAGAGTTTTGCTGCAATGCTGCATAAGGATGCTGTTGGGCATAGGGAACACAAGGGACACAGAGAGAGTGAAAAGGTGATGCTTCGGTTATAGGGAGGGGGAAATATGGGCGAGAGTATTGGTATTAAAGCCAAACAGAAGTGAAATGGGTATGGGCAATACAGGAACCAGATGGTATTTGTGGAGGGGGGGGCAACGAGAGATGGCGAGTGGGAAAGAAAGCTAACTACTACACAGAGTTAGAGAAGCAGGGAAAGACAGATGGAGAATGGAGAAAATGGAAAGGGCTGAGGGTTTGTCTTTACTGCCCTTGTATATGTAATCGGAGTTCTGCAGTAGCAGTATGGAAGATTAAAAAAAAAAAAAAAAACACCGGAGGATGCAAGTACACCTTGGGACCTGTACTGAATGCAGGTGGATTGGTGCAGCGCCAGAAGAGCTGGTGGAGGAGGAGGGCAAAAGAGGGTGGGGGTGGGGCCATTTTTGATTGGGGATATGTGAAAGATGAGGGAGGTAGAAGGGGAGACGTGGAGGATTCAGGAACAGGTGGTAAAACAGCAGGTGGTTAGGGGCTAAGGAAAAAATGTCGTGGTAAGAGCCCAGACAGGCTGCTTCATAAAGCACCTTGATGATGCTTTAATGACCCGAATGTGGAAAATTAACTAAAAATACATGAAATTAAAAACCTTGATAATTTACTGAGCATGTTATTCCAGCTGATTCCCTGCTATAAGCTGTATTTATACCCATCTTCCCATGGGAACATGATGATGACGGTTTGGATACATTTGTTTAGATGAACCAAGACCATACCCCCAGCATTTTTAAAAAGCATGACCTCTAAAAAATATATAATATTTTGCACAGTTGACTGTTGTAAAACTGGCACACCTAAAGGGGACTTCAGCTAATTTTACAAATGAAATTCTGTTAACAGGTCTCAAGCAGTAAGAGGGCATATCTGAGTCTGATAAACGTGGCTTGTCTCAGTGTCGGTGGAACTGAAACCAATAATCTAAGGCTTGTGGAGTTAGAAAGAAGTGTGCTGACCAGACCTATGTGGCCCAGTTATGGAGCCAGGCTTTTTTTTTTTTTTTGGCCAGGCTAAGGTGCAGTCTCTCCAGCGTGTCCTGGGTCTGCCCTGGGGCAGGAACACCTCCTCGACTGGCTCTTTTCGATGTGGAGGAGTAGCAGCTCTACTCCAAGCCCCTCCTAAATGACCAAAGTCCTCATCAGTTGATAAACTCCTAAGACAAATGCAATTTTAACAGGCAGTCGGGTTGTTAAATTGTGCACATGAAAACATTATCGCATAGCCATATTAGCAGCAGCCACAGAAAACTGTTCTGCTAGTAGTAGTAGTTACCAGATGTGAATTTGTTTCTGTGCATATGTGTGTAGCCACTAATCAGCTAATCACCTTTGGCCACCCCATGTGCAGCCAGGAATGATCTTTGCACACCTACTGCTGTTTGATTTGGGCGCCACATTTAGGCATTCTGATTCTGCTGCATCAAATGTAATACTTAAACAGCGTGTTGTGTAATACTAAATGAATCATAAGATAAAGAACATATATATATTATTAGACATTCTCAGTTGTCACTGAGAGACAGGATACATCTTGGACAGATCACCAGTCTATTGCAGGACTAAGACAGAGAGACAGATAACCATACACACCTATGGTCAAACCGGGGGTGGGACAGGCACACCCCACACAGAAAGGCCCCAGTCGACTGGTGGATTTGAACCGAGGACCTTTGTGCTGTGAGCCAACGATGCTAACCTCCGCACCGCTGCAATTTTATTTTGTGAATGTTTTGTCTTGATGCAAACTAAAGTATAACAACTGAAATTTGGCAAGTTTTCCAGCATATTTTTCTTTTTTACCTTGTCATATTTTTCCAGAGCTTTAGCTTCTTGTGTCACAGTCTTGGGTCTTCAACTCTGCGTTTTGAGTTTGATATTTGAGTTCTGTATTTTTTTTAATTGGATTTGTTCTTTGTATTCTAGGTTATTTCTCGTCATGACTTTATTCTCATTTTTTTGTTGCTGTAGCTGATTGTTTATAGTTAATTCTCAGAGTTTCAGTTTTCTGTCCGTCCTGCATTCTCCGTGTTGTTAAGTCTGTTGTTCTGTGTTAGGAGTACTATTGTTTTGTTACTTCCTGTTTTATTTTGGTAGCCTCCCTCTTTTGTGCCTTGTATGTAATTTTGCTTCCTTTGCCTTGTTTTCCCTAGTGAGTTTCTGCTGTGTACTCCCGTGTTTCCCATGATTACCTCATGTGTCTATTTAAAGAATCAGCTTGCCTCGTTCTTTGTCTCATCGTACTGTTGTTTTCCCGGTGTGCTTGCTGGCAGTTAAAGACTTAAGTTTGGTGTTTTGTTCTTATGGACCTCTGAGCTTCTGAACTGTGCCTTCAACAGTCTGTCTGTGGCATCTGCGTTTGGGTCCTTTCTGCCTGCATATCATGACACCTTGATTGTAAAAATAGCCTCTCAAATGGTGATGTGGCTGATTTTCCTCTGCCTGTGATAAAACAGAAGGCACCAAATCAAAAAATATGTGGGCCTTTTCTGGCCTCCTCTTTCCCCATATTTTTTGTATGGACTGGAATAAATTTGATGACATTAAATACCGCTTAATATTGTTGTCACATTTATCAGGTTTGTGCCATCTGTCTCTTTGCGCCATAATGGGAACACGCCAACGACTTCAGCCAGACATTGCGGCACCTGACACATACTGATGCCTTAGTATTTGAGTGTCTTGCTGGAGTATCTGCCTCATCATTACCTTCATCTTCACCATGCACTCTAGTCTGTCCTGGTGAAAAGGAAAGACACAAAAATATGTTTGGGTCAGACAGAGAAATTGCTTCTCTAAGGAGATGATGTCCAGTCAGTCTGACAAAGAGAGGTTTGTCTGAGTATTTTCAAAAGGCGCCTCCTTTTGTAGCTGAAGTCCCCAGCGTCTTGTACTGATGAAAGTCCATTCCCTCCATTTAAAAAAAAAAAAAGCAAAAGCAAAACAGCTAAGAATAAAGTACAACTGTTCTTCCTGTGTACTCTGTCTGAGTCTTTGTGGGCACACAATAGGATATGAAGTGATACCACAGCCTTTAAGCCCATTTTGTTAAATAGTGACAAGATAAACATGGAGTCCAAATCCTTATGAAATATGGATCTTTCCAAAGGGATATGGGGCCTGTTTATAAAAAAAAAAAAAAAAAAAAAGATGTGTGTAGCAAGTGCCAAAACATGAGAATCCACCAGTGGCTTATTTTTCTTTCTCATTTTTATAATATGAATATAAATGTTCTTTACAGAGTGTTTCATCTGATACAGCTCTGCTTACACTTACGGGAAAAAAGTGCAGTCAGCACTAAAACGCTGCATTTATTTATTTAATCATTTATTTCTTGCATTAGTTAATAAAGATGAAATTTTAAAGCAACTTTTTTGGCTGAATTTGTCTTGTAAACATTGAAATGGAAGATTCGCCCTCACAGTTAGCGACATCTGTTAACACCTTGTTTTTGTTCTACCTACACTCTGAAACTGAACTCACCTGTAACAACACAAAAATGTTGCTTTATAAGTTTTCCGCTCGACTTTTTGATCAATTTTAGAACAATTTGTTATAAATGGTTGAAGGGCTACAGTAAATGACTTACTACTTGTATTTAATATCTATTTTCATATGCTGTTTATTGGTGATTGGAGCTCTTTTTTTATTTAAATAAATAAAATTACTATTAATAAAGTTTGTGCACATACAGTGAAAACAAAACAGGACTCGCTGCAGTCCTGTGAAGAACTAAGTACACAACATGATTCATTAGCTTGTAGAACCACCTTTAGCAGCAATAACTTGAAGTAATTGTTTTCTGTATGACTTGATCATCGGCATCTTTACAACTTTTACTTCAGTTTACTGACGTTTTCAGGACCTGCCACATCATTTCAATCAGGTTGATGTCTGGACTTTGACTGGGTCATTACAACACCTTTATTATTCTTTTCTTTTTCAGCCATTCTGTTGTAGATTTGCAGGATCATTATCCTGTTACATTGGAGACAAAGTTAGAGAGGCAAGGCTGAGATGGTTTGGAGGAGGAAAAGACCGCAGAGGAGGTTCATGGATGTAGAGAAGGAAGACGTGCGGAGGGTTGGTGTGACAGAGGGATAGGGTAAGATGGAGGCAGACAATTTGCTGTAGTGACCCCTATAGGGACCAGATGAAAGAAGAAGAAGAAGAAGATCATCCTGTGAGGTAAACTAGTTTCAGCCAAGCTTTAGCTGTCAGACAGATGACCTCACATTTGACTCTAGAATACTCTGGTATTAAGAGGCATTCATGGTCGACTCAATGAGTGTAAGGTGCCTAGGTCCCGAGGCTGCAAAACAAGCTCAAGTCATCACCCCTCCACCACCGTGCTGCTGAAAGCTGGTATGAGGAGTTTGTGTTGATATGTTGTGTTTAGTTTTCTCCAAATGTAGTGCTGTGCATTGTGGTCAAACATCTCCACTTTAGTCTCATCTGCCCAAAGGACATTGTTCCAGAGATTTGTTCAGATGCAACTTTGCAAGCTTAAGCTGTGCCACCATGTTCTCCCAGCAACCCTGCCAAACAAGCTGTAATTGTTCAGTCTCTTTCTAATTGTACTGTCATGAAGTTCAACATTTAACATGTAAACCGAGGAATGTCGAGTCTGAGATGTAGCTCTTGGTGTTTTTGCAGTTTCTCTGATCATCGCACGGTCTAAACCTGAGGTGAATTTGCTAGGACGTCCACATAAAGTGGATCCCAAGAAAACAAGGTATTTCATAGATTGTTGTTATTCTGAAATCCTCAGCCCAATGATATTCAGCTTCACACTGCAGAGCTGAACTTCTGTAAAGTGAACTGGCTGAAAATTGCAGAACTTTCACCCAATCCGCACACAGGTGTAAAAAAACAACACATCAAAGCAGCTTGCGAGCCACGAACCATAACAAACACCTGACATATGTCCAGATCAACCATGTCACACGGTATTTTTAACAGCATATTATTAAGTCTGTATTCTGTCCAGTTTCTGACATACAGATTGGTCCCCCAATTACACGTATAGCCTTTAAAAGACTGCAGGAGTCCATTTCAGCAAACATGAAGTTTGATATGAAACAGTGAAGCAGGAAATCCTCATTCTGATTTATTAATAATCTAGTTTCTCCACATTTTTGTATTAAACTATCAGTATTTTCTCAATTAAACATATAACTAAAAAGCAACAACATTGCACTAGTATACCATCTGTCACGTTGCTTAGACTCCTGTTTGGCTAACTGATAAAACAGCAGCTGGAGATCACCGGTTTTAATTATAGATCTGATTTTTCCGTGCCTCGGAAACCAATTAAGGCTTGTGGTGCACACCCGCTACACTTGAGGCTTTGATACATGCTGGTGCATGTGGCTTCTCAGCAATTTCTCACTGACCACTGTTTATCAGGAAGATGTCCTCATAACAAGATTTCTAATTGGAGTCACCATTAACTGATGTGAGTTATTGCCTCCTGTCAGGATTCTGTGTGAAGCTGCTGTCTGGTTAAACTGTTTGCCAAAGTTTAATAAGAGATTGTTGTGGATTTTTAATCTGCCTTGAAAATGTGTCATTTGTGGTGCACAGCATCAGTCCATTCGGCGCACGCCCTGCTGCAGTTCAGGCAGTAATTATGTGGACATACTTCTTCAGATCACAGTAACATGAAATAAAATAACAAATACCGCAGTAAAGTGGCAAATCTCAGATTTAATTTGAATACAAGAAAGCGCATCAGAAGTACATTCATTTTTAATTCCTAAAATTTAGGAGGTCAGAGGTAATTAGAGAGATTCACATGGGGTTAGAAAAAGATGTATTATTTAATCATTTATGGAAACTGCTTTGTTGACAATAACTCCCTAAAGGTTTTGATCCCTAGACAGCCGCAGATATTTTGTATCTTCCCCGGTGGTGATGCCCTCTCAGCCAGGCAGTCCCTGCAACCATCTTCAGCTCCTTCTTGTTGTGGGGTCTTTCTCCCATTAGTCATGTCAGGAGGTATGTAGGCTGAAACTCGGCTAGACTGAGATCAAGTGATCAACTTGGCTAGTCAAATCAATCAGAGGTGGTGTTTTGGGTCATTAGTTGCTCCTCTTTTTTTTTTTTTCTTTCTTCACTTTCCTCTCTCCTTCACTTTAATAGAGGTTGAATTCTGTTTTATCATTCCACAGAGCTCCATCCAGTTTCTTTTCCGATGTTTACGTGTACTGTAACCTGGTCTTTCATTTTCTGAGGCTTACCAGAGGTTTTCATCTTGTGTTGCATCCTCAGAGCTCCTGCTCATGAAGTATTCTCTTGGTTGTTGACAAAGTAGCATGTTCCCCTACATCCTGGAGAGCATTCCTGACTTGCTGAGCACTCACAAAGTTTTTCTTTAGCATGCAAACACTCACACTGAAACTTATGTTTGTTAACAAACACTGGAAAAACATGTGCTAAAAAAAAAAAAACTGTATTTCACATATTTTTTTTTCAGTGGCACTTTAATGTAGTATCCATTGTTTTATTTCAAACTGAATGTGATCACACATCAGTAGAGTGTATGTTTATATTCAAATGCCCCACAGCATCTACAGAAATATAATTACTTAATTCCATCTTTTCTGTCTCCTAAAGTAGCCAAACATTAAAGAATTACTTTTTGGGAAATACATTTATTTGCATTTTTGTCAAGAAGATTGATACCATTCTCATTTCTCTATGTTAAATTGGAACCCAGAAACAGCCATATCACTTCTCCACACTTCTACAGCTCATTAATTAACATATTTTATCTTTTTCATTCAAGTCAAACACAAATTTGAAAAAGTACTTGCTTTTGTGGGGAGTTATATACTGGGTTCTCCAGAAAGTAACTGTACAAAGCCAAGAAAATGTGTTGCACATAACCTCAAGTAAAAGAATTGTTGTTCTGACACTTCGGTTTTTACGCAGATTAAGTAAACACGATATAACATCTTAATCATGGGGCTTTAGAGATGCTGGTAGGCAGATTTAGTTTTCTTCTCTGCTGTTTGTTTCCAGCCTTTATGCTAAGCTAAGCTAACCAGCTGCTTGCTGTAGCTTTCAAAGACGAGAGCAGATCTCATTTTACTCGCAGCAAATAAGGTATGGTTGTGGTTTTCACAAATATCAAAGCGTTCCTGCAACCACTCTGGGGTCAGATCATAAATTGGATTCATTATGGGGCACGTGCAAATAATGTCGTCCTGCTAATAGGGGCCTCAGACCAGAAATATGCAGCGTTTATTGTCCTGGTGGGGCACTTACAAACATGAATATTTCATTTTAAGGACTTGGTGTTTCAAAAGCTGGCAGAAAATGTAAATAAATGCAGTCTTGAGAGAGGTTTAACATTTTCAGACATATTTTTTTTAGTGAAACTCTTCACTGCCATGGGAAAAGAAGTGGAATACTGTGATTTACACTTCCAGGAGGGGTTAGGAATAACAGGGACTAAAAGGTGGAAAGTGGAAACAACTGAATCTGGCAAGTAAATTGGGTATTGAGTATAATCAAAATCCCCCCCCCCAAAATTCAGAATAAAGCAGAAGGCGTTCAATACGTGGCACCTGTTGGCAGAATGTGCCGCAGATCTGCAACATATTTCTAATTGAAATCGCTTTTGTCTACAATTTTAAATCCTATCTTTTCCCCCCTAGATTGCTCTGTTTTTCTTCTCTGATTTCTCTATTGTCACTGAGGTTTTATCTAACTGTTATTACCCATTTCTCTCTTCTTTTTCCTTTTTGCAAAGCAAAAATACAGGGGGTTGCAAATTGAGGTGTTGGAAGCAAGAAAAAGCAATTTTTGAGTATTGATCAGTGACTCTGCAAACCCCCAACAGAGTGTTACAAAGCAGTGAAAAACGTTGTGCACCAAACAGCAACAAAAAATGAAATTGGCTGAAACATCACACGCAACACATAGCAACTTAAGGGGTTTATTTGCACCTGTTAAGCTCACTTGAGACTGAAGAGGTTTCCTAATCTGAATAATTACAGAGGTAGACAGAATAATTGGGCAGTCAGGCGGAGGCTCTTCAATTAGCTGATTGGCCCCTCGACATTCATGTAGCTGCACTGATGACACCGAGGACAGTTCAGCTAAAGATGTCTTTAAGTCTGGATTTTTAATTGGTCACAGCTTTCCTTTCTCTGCCATGATGTCTGTTATCATCAGCTATTTCATCAAATGATTTCACTTTAGCTCCACGAGCTGCACGGAGCTCATAATTCGTCACGGGGTTTTTGAGGAAAGCCTGTGTCTACACTGTGATGGACCTTTCAGTAAATGTAATATTTCCAAAACTGGTTTCGGTTTTAATGCACCAATCTTTAAATTAAACAGTTGTGTGATTGCAGGGACTGATTAGAGCCATGATACGACACTATTAAAACTGCGCTCTGCTCTCTTTCCTTATTAGGAACAGGGCTGTGTTTGATCCCTCCTTTTTCGTCCTGTGCACCAGTTTAACTTCCACGAGCTGCTTGATTCTGCCCCCTCTTTTTTCTTGTTTTTACCCCCCTGTTCTCTGGCCCGCCCTGCTCTACTTGATGCACAGGCCTTTTGAAATATTCAGTGCTAACCATTCCATCTTATTACCTGTGTATCCAAGTAGATCCACAATGCCAGGAGGCTCCCTGCTATGCAGCTGGAGTGGGAGTATGTATGTATGTGAGGGTAAAAAATTCAGAAACCTCTTTTTATTTGATTAATCCTCTTTATAACACAGTCTTCTGTGTATGCTCATCTGGGCAGCATTGCATTGGTCACTGGTTGATCCTTCTCAAGTCTAAGCCCCTCTCACCCAAGTTGGATTTGCCATATTGAGGAGGCAGGTAGACACTGGAGTGATTTGAACAAGGGACTGTAAGAAAAAGATGAGGGATCGGAGGTGGTGGGAGAGGATGAGTTGAAAGGAGAGGTGGATAAAAAAGGGAGTGCAGATGGGGCAAAAGGTGAGATAGTAATGATGGTAAAGGAAGCAAAGAAAATTGGATAGACAGGGGAGATGGGCAACGAGAGATGTGTGTGTGTGTGTGTGTGTGTGTGTGTGTGTGTGTGTGTGTGTGTGTGTGTGTGTGTGTGTGTGTGTGTGTGTGTGTGAGTGTGAGTGTGTGTGTGTGTGGGGGGGGAGACAGCTAATGATGGAGAGAGAAGAAGCGGGAGGAGGGGGAGAAGCTGTAACAGAACCGAAGGGGAGAATTACGGGAATGAGGTGTTAATGATCGGAGTGGGTGAGGAGGAGAGAATGGAGGTAAATGTGTGAAAGAAGGGAAAGAGCAGCACAATTAAGAAAAAGGGAACCAAAATGTCAGTGAGTTCGTCAGGGAGGCAGCTTGAAGGAGTGTGAAGCGGTTTATGGGTGACCTCGGTGTGTATTCATGCAGCTGGGGCGTCAACACACTGACACGAACACCTGCGGAGACTCGAGCTGGGAGGCTGAGACAGCAAAGCGTGTGAGCACATACATGACTGAGAGAGCTGGACTGCTGATAGCCAGTTGGTGGGTCATAATCAGGACTGGGGACCAATTATTGCCATTTTTGTGGATTAAGCTGTGGATTGTTTTCAAATTAAAATGTTATTTTCATCTAAAAAGTGACAAAAAATAATTAATAATGCCCCAAATTATTTCCCAGTGCTCATTTGGACTCATCTAAAAGCATCTAAAATTCAAAGATTAAAGAAAACTTCACATGTGAGAAACTGGAACAAGCAAAATTTTTCCTTTTTTCATAAAGAAATAACTCTCTGATGTTACTGTGGTAATACAGGCCTTAAAGCAGGGGTGTCCAGCTCATTCACTTCATTTGTCACATACATACAACCCAGTTTGATCTCAAGCGGATGGACTGCATAAAATTATTGCATAATAACCTATAAAAGACACCTAAAAATTTTTCTAGGCCAAAGAAGTGTAAGTGCACTGGGAAAATATTCATATTAAGTGACCCATCTATTTACAAATGAATGATGAATGGCCTCAGATGTCTTTAGGAAAATAAAAGCAATTTTAATAATCTGTCTCATTACATGTGCATTACAATTTGCAGATACTGTTAAAAACTATAATAGTATTTAATATTTTTATATTTTCTAAATTTCCACTCTCACATAGTAATTCACAGTAATAACAGTGGGTTTTATTTGGCAGCTTTACAAAGTTGGATTGGATTCTTTTGTGAGTAGATTCTTTGTCTAATAGCACTGCCTTCAAGACTCTTAATTTATAGGTTTAGTCATTATTTATACCACTTATGACAACATTGAATGCAACAAAGTAATTTCAGAAATAGAAATGGAGCACTAACAGGAAGTCCAACAGGCCAGGAAACACAAGCCGCTGATGACGGCTTTTTGCTGCCGGTGTTTTCTACCTTTCCTGCGTTCCTGAAAATTGGCCACCTTGTATGTCTTTCAAAGATTTGGAGTTGAGTGCATTATTACTGTGCAGAAACTAACATGTGGACCCAACCCTGTGAGCACAAAACTGCTGCAGATGGAAATATAAAGATCCAATCTCAGGCAGGAGTCAGTCTGTAAATTCTGGTGAATGTTATTAGTTGTAGTTAATTTATGACATTGTCTTCTTTGGTTCTTTGGAGTCAGGCGATCATTTTAGGATCATCAGTTTTTAATAGTATTAAAATTAAATGCAATGATATCAGATGATTCTGCAAAACCTAGGGTTACTTATTTCAAGACTCTCTACGATGACTGTGGGTAAAGTTTGGGAAAGATGTTGGCAAACATTAACTGAAAGCACCAACCAATCAAATGAAGGTCAGGTGTTGCACTTTCTACATAAACTACACATTGACTTCTGTGCTGGCACATGTAAATCGTGACACGAGGAATCACTCGACATGATCGCAGTTACACAGGCAGTGATTTTCAACACACGGAGCAGATTTGTTTTGGGGGGATTGCGGGATGTGGAGCATCCGTTACTGTAAATGTGTGGAAATGCAGCCTCATGAGAGCTGCCCGCTGCCTAACAACATTCTGATTGATCCAGGTGGCGAGTCTATTTGTCACCTCTCCTTCCCGCTCCTTGCTTTGTCGACAGACTCTTATTATTTCCATCTCGCCGCCCTCCCTCCCTCCTCCCTGTGCCTCTCCGTGTTATATCTCCCGTCTCCTTGTTGTGCTTGTCGTAATGCTGCCTGCCACTGCATTTTGTCATGCAGTTCTCACGGGACAATCTTTGTTACTCTTTCTCCCCACTGCCCCCTTAACTCCCTCGGTGCTCTCTTTCCTCCCTGCCGCTCGTGTTCCATTAATAATTTGATATGCCTCTCTTGGTCTGTAGGCTAGTTTTCATTGGTCTCCAGTTCTCTCTCCTCTGCTTCTGATTTGTTATGCCACTGCCATTCCCTCGTACATGTCTCATTGGTCACTGTCTGAGCTTTCTATTACCCTCTCTCACTCCTTTCTCCTTCTTTACTCCCTCCCCATGTTGTTTGATCTCATACTTTCACTGTCAGAGATTTGTTTCTCCCTGCAGCATGCTACTGAGGTGTTTTTTTATCTGCAAAGCCCTTATCAGCTGAGCACACAAAGGGTGAGCAGCATCGGTGTCATGGCCGGGGAGGAAATGGACGAGGAATGGCTGACACGAAGGACTCCAGAAGTCAGCGTAACATAAAAGGGATTTATTTCAACGGGGGAAACACAAATACAAAAACCTTGGAAGGGAGGCACAGGGAGACGAAGGGCAGGCACAGGGAACACAGGAACATGCGGGCACAAAACATCAACGACGCGACAGAGAACAAATGAAAACTGAGGGCTTAAATACACACTGGGTAATCAGGGCAAGAGGAAACAGCAGGGAACAACAGGTGAGGCAAATGAAACTAATTACACAGGGGAAGCAAAGCTGAACACAAAGCACAGGAAAACCAGACTGTCAAAATAAACAGGAAGTGACAAACCAAGGAACATACTGACTAAACACGGGGAACAGGCACAGACTCAGGACAGAGACGCAGACATATCACAACACTAGGAAATAAACTAACACAAAACGCTGGGCCAACGGCCCAGGACATGACAGTACCCCCCCCTCAAAGGCCGGCTCCCGACGGCCAAAACCAGAAAACAAAACCAGACAAGGGCGGGAGGCGGGGGACCAGGAGGGAGGGCCCGAAACAAAAACAAAGACAGGGAGCAAAACAGAAATCACAGGGCGTGAACAAAACAAATCAAACCCGTACCGGAAGAAAACAAAAACACAGGACCAGAACAAAAGGCGACGGCACAAGGCCGGAGACAGTCCAAAACAGGGGGTCGAAACAAGGAACAGTCCAGGAGCTATGAAAAAACAAAAAACAGCAGGGGAAAAAACAGTCCACAGTTCAGGGGAGTCAGTGGGAAATCCAAAAACAAAAAACACACAGTTCAGGAGGCCGCAGAGGCCAAGGGGCCACAAAGCAAAATCCCAACGAGGGAGGCCAACCGCGCTCCCAGCGGCGGCGGCGACGAGGACGAGAAGGAATCACTGGAGGCCGACCGCGCTCCCAGCGGCGGCGGCGACGACGAGGGGGAGTCACTGGAGGCCGACCGCGCTCCCAGCGGCGGCGGCGACGACGAGGGGGAGTCACTGGAGGCCGACCGCGCTCCCAGCGGCGGCGGCGACGACGAGGGGGAGTCACTGGAGGCCGACCGCGCTCCCAGCGGCGGCGGCGACGACGAGGAGGAGTCACTGGAGGCCGACCGCGCACCCAGCGGCGGCGGCGACGACGAGGAGGAGTCACTGGAGGCCGACCACGCGGCATGCGGCGGCGACGAGGAGGGGTCACTGGAGGCCGACCGCGAGGCGTGCGGCGGCGGCGACGGGGAGCAGACACTGGAGGCCGACCGCGGGGCATGCGGCGGCGGAGAAGGGCGACCCCGGGCTCTGGTGGGGAACCCTCGGGTGACGTGGAGCGCTCGGACTGAGCAGAGCCCCCCACCGGCTCGGACTGAGCGGGGCCCCCTGGCGCGGAGCGCTCGGACTGAGCGGAGACCCCCATCGGCTCGGACTGAGCGGAGACCCCCATCGGCTCGGACTGAGCGGGACCCTCTGGCGCGGAGCGCTCGGACTGAGCGGAGACCCCCATCGGCTCGGACTGAGCGGGACCCTCTGGCGCGGAGCGCTCGGACTGAGCGGAGACCCCCATCGGCTCGGTCTGTGCGGGACCCTCTGGCGCGGAGCGCTCGGACTGAGCGGGACCCCCTGGCTCGGACTGAGCGGAGACCCCCATCGGCTCGGACTGAGCGGAGACCCCCATCGGCTCGGACTGAGCGGAGACCCCCATCGGCTCGGACTGAGCGGGACCCTCTGGCGCGGAGCGCTCGGACTGAGCGGAGACCCCCATCGGCTCGGACTGAGCGGGACCCCCTGGCTCGGACTGAGCGGAGACCCCCATCGGCTCGGACTGAGCGGAGACCCCCATCGGCTCGGACTGAGCGGGGCCCTCTGGCACGGAGCGCTCGGACTGAGCGGAGACCCCCATCGGCTCGGACTGAGCGGAGACCCCCAACGGCTCGGACTGAGCGGGACCCTCAGGCTCGGAGCGCTCGGACTGAGCGGAGACCCCCAACGGCTCGGACCGAGCGGGACCCTCAGGCTCGGAGCGCTCGGACTGAGCGGAACCCCCTGGCGGCTCGGACTGAGCTGAGCCCTTGGGCTGAACGGGGCCTACATGGTGAGGCTCCGGATGCGCAGGCTGGGACTGCGGAACAGGGCACACTGCTGCTTTATTGAGCAGCAGGGGCCGCTCGGGGAATAGCCAAGGTGCAGGGGACTGCATGGGAGCTGACGCTATGGGCTGCGTGGAAGCAGGCCGGGAGACGACTGGCTGCGTGGAAGCAGGCCGGGAGACGACTGGCTGCGTGGAAGCAGGCCGGGAGACGACTGGCTGCGTGGAAGCAGGCCGGGAGACGACTGGCTGCGTGGAAGCAGGCCGGGAGACGACTGGCTGCGTGGAAGCAGGCCGGGAGACGACTGGCTGCGTGGAAGCAGGCCGGGAGACGACTGGCTGCGTGGAAGCAGACTGCGAGCTAGGGAGAGCAGACTGCGAGCTAGGGAGAGCAGACTGCGTGGAGGCAGCCTGCGAGCTAGAGCATGCCGACTGCGTGGAAACTGACCGAGAGCTAGGGAGATCTGGCTGCGTGGAAACTGACCGAGAGCTAGGGAGATCTGGCTGCGTGGAAACTGACCGAGAGCTAGGGAGATCTGGCTGCGTGGAAACTGACCGAGAGCTAGGGAAATCTGGCTGCGTGGAAACTGACCGAGAGCTAGGGAGATCTGGCTGCGTGGAAGCTGACCGAGAGCTAGGGAGATCTGGCTGCGTGTAAGCTGACTGAACGCTACGGGGAGCAGTCTGCGTGGAGACTGACTGAGAGCTAGGAAGAGCTGACACTGGGCAAGCTGTCATTACTGGAGCTACCGAGGGAGCCGGAGCTGAGGGAACTGCGACTAAAGATGGAAAAACTGCAGATGAAGAGACCAAAACCGAACTGACTGAAGGGTCCAAGGGGATTACGGAGCTAACTGACGTTAAAGCGGAGGGAGCAGACTGAGAGGGCACAGAAACAGCTGACACCGGGGACCGAGGAAGAGCTACTGGGGCTGACTGAGACTGGAGTGGACAGGGAGCGACAGGAGCTGGGGCTGACTGAAGGCGAGGGGAAGCGACTGGAGCTGGGGCTGACTGAAGGCGAGGGGGAGCGACTGGAGCTAGAGCTGACTGAAGGCGAGGGGGAGCGACTGGAGCTAGAGCTGACTGAAGGCGAGAGGGAGCGACTGGAGCTAGAGCTGACTGAAGGCGAGGGGGAGCGACTGGAGCTAGAGCTGACTGAGACCCTGCTGCTGCAGCTAACACAGAAAACCGATGCGAAGGCTTGGACCTGGTTGCCCCCACCCGCGGAACAGGAACGGGTGCAGAGGTCAGCCCGTCCGTGGCTGCCCCCACCCGCGGAACAGGTACGGGTGCAGAGGTCAGCCCGTCCGTGGCTGCCCCCACCCGCGGAACAGGTACGGGTGCAGAGGTCAGCCCGTCCGTGGCTGCCCCCACCCGCGGAACAGGTACGGGTGCAGAGGTCAGCTCGTCCGTGGCTGCCCCCACCCGCGGAACAGGTACGGGTGCAGAGGTCAGCCCGTCCGTGGCTGCCCCCACCCGCGGAACAGGTACGGGTGCAGAGGTCAGCCCGTCCGTGGCTGCCCCCACCCGCGGAACAGGTACGGGTGCAGAGGTCAGCCCGTCCGTGGCTGCCCCCACCCGCGGAACAGGTACGGGTGCAGGGGGAGCTGGAGCCAAGGGAGCGGGAGCAGGGTGAGCAGAGGGAGCTGGAGCTACAGCTGACTGGGAACACTGCGACTGAGGAGGAGCTGGAGCTACAGCTGACTGGGAACACTGCGACTGAGGAGGAGCGGGAGCTACAGCTGACTGGGAACACTGCGACTGAGAGCTAGGGAGAGCTGCGGCTGACTGGGAAGGCTGAGACTGAGCTGGCACGACAGCTGTCTGGGGAAACTGAGAATGAGCTGGCGCTACGGCTAACTGGGGAAACGGAGAATGAGCTGGCGCTACAGCTGACTGAGGCGAGAGTGACCGTCTCCGCGGCGTTATACCGCTCTGCTCCCGCGGCGATTCTCTCTGATGCTGCCGGGAGCTTGGTCTTCCTCCGTCAGCAGCAGGCAGTGGTGACGCGGAAGTGGTGGGAGGCCAGGGACCCCTGTGACCCAGGAATCGGAAAAATGACTCCTCTGGAGTCATTCCGGGCGCTGGCTCCAGGAAAACGTCTCTCCGCTTCCTCCGGTATCTCGTCCTCCGTGGCTGCGGCGACTGCTGAGGACAGGAGGGGCCAGCGAGCGGAGTGACAGGTGAGGGAGCGGCCGGCGCCAAAAACAGTCCGCCCACGCGGCAGACCTGCGGTTTAGGCGGGGGCGGTGAGCGGCGTCGCCGGGGACCGTTCAAAAAAGCTGGTCCCCCCAGCGCCAGGCGAGTGCCATTGTAGCGGCCGGAGCTTGCAGGGTCTTTAGTATGGTCGCGTCGTTCTGTCATGGCCGGGGAGGAAATGGACGAGGAATGGCTGACACGAAGGACTCCAGAAGTCAGCGTAACATAAAAGGGATTTATTTCAACGGGGGAAACACAAATACAAAAACCTTGGAAGGGAGGCACAGGGAGACGAAGGGCAGGCACAGGGAACACAGGAACATGCGGGCACAAAACATCAACGACGCGACAGAGAACAAATGAAAACTGAGGGCTTAAATACACAATGGGTAATCAGGGCAAGAGGAAACAGCAGGGAACAACAGGTGAGGCAAATGAAACTAATTACACAGGGGAAGCAAAGCTGAACACAAAGCACAGGAAAACCAGACTGTCAAAATAAACAGGAAGTGACAAACCAAGGAACATACTGACTAAACACGGGGAACAGGCACAGACTCAGGACAGAGACGCAGACATATCACAACACTAGGAAATAAACTAACACAAAACGCTGGGCCAACGGCCCAGGACATGACAATCGGATTGCTGAATGTGAGGCCAGAAGCTTCTAGTCGGTCCATATTTTGGTTCGGGGAGAGTTATTTAGTCAGGGTTGCAAACACGGAGAAGGTATTGCCATTTCAGTCTGTCATTAGTAACAACTGAATGCACCAGAAGGTATTCAGAAGACTGAAGGGGAATATGGGCCCATTATTGGAAAAGAGAGAAGGCATACACTTTGTGAAATACTGCACTCCCGTTTCCTGTTATTGCATGCATAGCCTGTGTGTGTGTGTGTGTGTGTGTGTGTGTGTGTGTGTGTGTGTGTGTGTGTGTGTGTGTGTGTGTGTGTGTGTGAGCGGCCAATTTATGAAAATACGACATCATAACAAAGGAATTCTTACTCTGAAGTCAGTGAATCACAGTAACACACACACACAGCTACTCAAGCAAATCAGCTCCATGTTAATTAGCAGGCGATGTCCTTACAAGAAATGGAACAATTTTCCCTTTAATATGTGAGTTTTGAAAGAGTCTAATTGGTTTTGCAGAAAGTATAAAAATCATTTCATATCTTAATCTCCTAGAAGATATTTCAGAGAATAGGTAACCTCTGCTTGAAGGATACGACACTGGTTTCTCTGAAGGGTGCTAAGTGACAGCATTTGATCAAACATATCAAATGAGTTATGTCTGTGCTTCAATGACTGATCTTGTGAAAGTAATGACTGTCTCCAGTAACAAAGGCAGAATTAGCATGAGGTTGCTGTATTGTTTGCAAAGACCTTTTAATGTGGTCACAAGAAAACAGCAACTAACAAAAAGCAAGATTCATTTCTGTGTTTTGTGAAGCTGTTGTGCTAAGAGTGACTGCCTGAAGGGCTCATTGGGAAACTACTTTAGGTGGCAAGACACTGTATTCACACAGTATCAGCAGAAAGGGGAAATACAAACTGACAAGACAAGATAGTTGCATCAAATGCAGTCACACCAGATAAATGTACTGTTTAACCATATGTACAGTGTGTGTAACCAGACTGTAGATAAACCGAAAGTGACAAGTGGATGCATCTCATCAGGAACAAGAGATTGTGCATGCATGTACAGTATTGTGCAAACGCTTTGAGCCACCTCTCATTTCTTTATATTTTGTGAGGAAAGTGGGAAATAGGTACAGCAGTTTATTGAAACATGGTCAAACATACATGGAAATACAGGATATAAGGCAAAAACAGCAAACAAGCTTGAAAGTCAGCATTTGGTGTGACCGCCTTTATTCTTCAGCACAGCCTGAACTCTCATAGTCAGTTTTCCTGTCATTTCTTTAAGTAGTCTTCAGGAATAGTTGTCCAGGCTTCTTGAAGTACATTCAAAGCTCTTCTTTGGATGTTGGCTGCCTTTTGTTTTGTTCTCTGTCAAGATGATCCCACACTGCTTCAGTAATGTTGAGGTTCAGGCTCTGGAGAGGCCAATCCATGACTGATAGTGTTCCACTGTGTGTTCTCTAACCAGGGACGCTTTGGCAGTGTGTTTGGGATCATTGTCATGCTGAAAAATGAAGCTGTTGCCAGTCAGAAGCTTTCCAGATGGTACTTTATGGTGGATAGAAATCTGAATTTTGACAAGATCCCCAATGCCCCAATCCCCTTATGGAACAAAAAAACTCCAGTGCTGGAAGACTCCTCTGTCTCTGTTGCAAAATGGAGAGATACAGAAAATCATTTGTACCCGCAGCCATCAGGCTTTTCAATTCTCATACAATTAGCAGATGAGCTATGTCAGACATGAATTTCCCTCTGGGATCAATGAAGTTCTTCATCATCATCATCATCATCATCATCATCATCATCATCATCATCATCATCATCATCATCAACACCACTGGCTGAAATGCAGCCCCAAACCATGACAGAGCCTTCACCATGTTTTACAGATGGCTGTAGACACTCACCTCTTTCCTGACCTTCTCCATACATACTGATGACTCTTGGATTGACTCTGTAGCACCTGTTGCCACTGATTTTCAGTCCAGTTCTTGTGTAATGGGGCATACCTCAGCCTTTTCCTTGTTTCTCATCCCTAAGAATGACTTCTTGACAACCACCCTTCCACTGAGACCACAAGATGGATCAACTGAAAGGCCAGAAGCATCTCTCAGGTCCTGTGTCAGGTCTCTGCTGGATTTTTTTTTTTTCTTAAGGCTATGACTTTCAGATACTGTTCATCTTTTGTCCTACACACAAATCTTTTTAAGGACACACTGCATACCATGCTGAGATATGCGAAGTTTTCAGCTAATAGAATTTTAGAAATTGCCTTGTTGATGGGAAATACTATTTTATGTCTGTCAAACTGTTATTTTTGGCATTTTTCATAGATTCAACTAAAGAAATGGAAACAAGTGATGTGTTTTTTTGACAGGCTGCTAATAACAAAATGCCTAAAGATACAGTTTAACGCTAGTTCTTTGCTAAGTTGTTTGTTACGTGTAGACACAACAGAAGTTCGCTCAAGCCCACTTTTTAAAAATTACAAGTCTGGCTCCCTGGAAGTAAAAGAAAAGCAAAAGGGTGGCTCAAGACTTTTGCATAGTACTGTTCATACAGTAGCAAGTTAAAAAAATCACAAAGTAGCCACATCCGGAATCATACCTGGCTCTAAATAAGAGAGTAATTCACTAACTAAAGATCACATTGCATTAAATAGGACTTAAAACGTGTGATTAAGACCATTTACAAATGAAAATAAAGTGTTTATTGAGGTAATAATTCAAATGAGAATTAGAGTCATAGTCACAGAAAATACAAACAGGTGACTCAAAAACTTGCCCCCAGCTGGCCATCGGAAGGCAGTGATGCATGATTAAAGCTCTTCAGCGCTGGCTTCAGTTTTCAGACCTGGAGGTTGTGTAGGTGCAATTTTAGCATTAAAAATAGCACAAAGTAAGACTGCTGTTATCTCTTTTTGCCATCACTGAGGACATAGCAATCTTGTTTTAAAAGGCTTTACAATAATACAATATCTACCAGAAGCTTGTTTTTATGCTTTTTCCTCTGTGAACTCTTCACGGGGGTAGATTACAGTTTACAGTTACAGTTTAGACCAGAGAAGTCACAGATCTTGGCCTAGTACAAAGGATAATTAAAACTCAATGTATAGTATGAGGTAATGCATTATGTTGTACATATTTTTTTTGATGAAAGCTCTTAAGGCTATGTTACAGGCGGTAACCACAGACATTTCACGCAAACCAATTGTGGTGAACATTATTGAGCCTTAAGGTGTGAAGACACATGGCTTTAGATGCCTACTATTAAAGTGTGTGGACTGATGTATGACTGGGCTGCCAGTCAGAATTAATGAATCTGTCCAAGCTAACAGACAAAGCCTGAACACTGCACAGCAAAGACAGTGAGTATAGATTAAATTTTCCTGTAGTTGCATCCATTTTCTTAACTGCTTATCTAAATGGGATCATGGGGCAGATGGAGCCTTATTCCCAATGACTTTCGGTGGGATTACATTTATAGAAAACTTTAAATTTGTTATTGCTGCCTGTGTTAAATGTGGTGGAGGATCAGCACTGGTCTGAGTGCCCATGTTGTGGGAGTCATTAGGTGTGATGATTGTTCTGCAAGCCCATATGAAGTCTAGGTTATATGAGGACATTTTATAACATCACGTGCACCTTAAAGTGCAAATAAAACTCCCCCCAGATGTGCTTAGATTCAACTCACATTATCTACCACCAATTTAATTTTTAAACAATTAAACTAATGGGTGGCTTAATAGATACTTAGTACCTTTCATGGATTGCGTTTTAGAATCTAAACACAAGTGAGTGCTTATTTTGTTGCATTAGTGACAAATAGAATATGAAAGTAGACAGAAGGATGCACATTTGTGTCTGTAATGGCCTTTTTTTAAGTTCAGTTTAATTAAGTTTTTTCTCTCTACAACATTATAACTTAATAACATTGAAAAGACAAAATTACAATATTATAGAGAGAAAATAAATAATTGCAACTATTAAACATGAAATTTCCTGCAGAGGCAAATAGAACATGTTCCCCAATAGTCTTACAATGTTACATATTCATATTGTATCAGCTCGGCCAGATGCTTGCTGCAGTGTTACTTCATAATGGTTATACTTAGAGAAACATCTTATGCACCAATTCAGCATGACATGAAGTATCCTGGGATCTCAATAGAATTTAAGACTTTCTGGCTTTGAACAATGTTTGGATGCACAAAAGTGTTTCATCCCAAGCTGTTGTGACAGGTTTTGAAGATGTGCACAACTCTGATGCAACAAAGGGATCCCGCATCTTTGAGGAGCCCTGTGAGGCTCTTTAGAACTTAATAAACTCAAAGGAAAGACTCCTACAAACAGCTCAAAGCCACAAACACAACTTCGGGTCTTGTTAATTTTCTCGGATTACATTAATTATTGTTGACTCTCACAGAGGTGTATTGTACACGCAGCGCCTCTGGCAGCATGAAAAACTGTGTATTCCGCACTCACATATTTTCATTTTTCAGAAATTTGATGATTTTCTTTTAACTGTATTTCAGCAGTTATTATCTGCATTTGTCTGAGTGCTTTTGTGTTGAGTTATGTTTACACATTATGCCATGGTACTCTTCTTTGTCCTATCAAGATGTGTTTTATATAAAAGTGATATCAGTCAGAAATTATGAATCATACATGTAGGTGGTCAGGGTGGATAGTAGCCATAAAAAGGACTGTGACACCAATGATATAAGTTTGCATGCTGAGAAGAGATTGTGGCGGTTTTGGTTATATAATAATAGTAGAGTTTTCTGCATCAAACTACAACTGCAGTCTATTTCTTTTAACCTTAATCAAGTGCTGCCAGTAACTACGCATCATTTATATAAATGCTGTGTGGTATAAAAAAGTTTAAAACAATATTAACAATATAACTTATTGACTTTGAGTAGCAGTGCATATTGAAATTGGACAAACTGCATGGAAGATGACATTTTGCCATTAGCTCTTGTATTGAAATGTTGAGTGTCTTTAGTTTTTTTTTTTTAATTTTGTAATTTAATTGAAAACATAATAAACACTATTTCATTTCCTTCACAATTTGCTGTTGCATATAAATGTCATTTCTAAGAGTCAGGGTTGCACATACCGGTAAATATTCAAGGTAAAATTACAAACGATTTTCCTTCTTTAATAATGTTTACTATTTTTCATGGTTACCAGACTTGGATTTATCATGTTTTACATGTTAGTGCATCTTAGTGTGTCTTACAAATGATAAATATAGTAATAGAAGCAATAAAACATGTAAAAATAGGGTGTTGGTGCTGGCGATAAATGCAACCTAAGAGGGTTAAAGTGCTCCCAAAGTCAGAGAGCATATTTGCTGTTTTATTAGCCAGTAAAGTCTATATGTTTCCCATCTTGAGGGTTTGTGTAGCTCTTACCTTGGTTAGTGCCATTATCTGATGTCTCCATGTCCTCCGGGAGTTTTATGTACTTGTGTGCATATGGCAATGTGACTTGAGTACAAAGAACCTGGTCTGAAATGAGGGCACATTAAGATCAAACAACACTTGAGGGGGCTGGGGACTGATGGTAATTCACTTCACTGTGGTTCCTCTATAATGAATTCTAAAATGAATGTTGAGAAATAGAGAAAATTTCAAAAATGAGAGCCTTGATGATTTCTAAGGCTCTGATACTGAGTCACCAATTTGAGGACATGAAAAAGCAATCTCTGCTGGTCAAATGACACAACTTCTCTGCCCTATTCAGAGCGGAGGCATAAACTAATTTACTCAAAAAAAAAAAAAGCATGCATATAATTAAATAAACAAACAAAAAGAAAAAAAAAAGGGAGAAAATTTTAGGAGGCTGCTTCACTTCTCTAAAGGCTGCCATCTGGATTCATTTTTACAGTGTCCACACATTCATGATTTATGGGCAGTTTTAGCACCTGGCATTAGGGAAATAAGCTGAAGCATATTAGTTGTGTGTGAGCCGGTCCTGCCACTCTGACTTTGCCCTGGGACTTGATGACTGCTGTCACCGTGTCTGACAAACTGGGGAGCTGCTGCAACAAATCAGTCTCCCCCCAATCGTAGTCAATATAATGAGACCAGACCTGCAGGCGGCTTGAGGTGTGTATGCCTGTGTGCTCCTTGTTGCACTATAGGAAGGGGAGGAGGTAGGTGGAGAGGATACTCAAGAGATTAGAGATTTATTGATCACCCTCTCCTCCTCCCCTAACTCCCTTCCTCTTCCTCGGTCTATCTTCCCAGAGTCTCCCATTCTCTTCTAGTTTATTTACAGAGGGTTGTAGAGTGCTTTGTTTTTGGCTCTGCAGTATGTTATAGACTTCTCGTGACTGCCTTTCTCTTAAAGCCTTAAGAAATACGGCTTGAAATAGCAAAAGTGCATTTATGATATCAAAGTTTAGTCTCCCATTAAGCATATATATATAATCACAATTATTATAGAAACTCTTTCAAAAACCCAGCTCACTTCGCTGTTGACACCATATATCAAGATTGCGTAGGTGTGGGAGGTCATATTTTCTTTCACATTTCCCTCAAATCTAGCTACAAATCAACAGATATAAATCCAGCAAAGTTCCCTTGAAATAACCTTGCAAGTAGTCTAAAACAAGCACTGTGTAAAGTAGAGTTTATCTTTATGTGCAGTTTCAAACTTTCATTATCAATCTCTGTGTGTGAGACACACCAGGGAAATGTGATGTCTAGAGAGGGTAGCCACTGAAGTTCAGGTGATGAGGGTACAGCTCTAGCTGCAAGACACTGTTTGCAAAACCCACAACTTTCTGAGGGAATTTCCTGAACTGGTCTTTGGGGAAATAGCAAAGCATCCATGACTGTGGTCCACTGTTCCTCCAAATTCACCGCAGCCATAAACTAAAAGAATGACACGCTGTCATCTTAACTGGTGAATCTGCACCCAGGAACAGCACAAACAAGCATGATGGAGCAAAGAGATAGCTAGAAGGATGCTTACTGTAATGTACAGAGGACCATAAATTACATAGTAATTAGAAGTCTGCAGTAGAAGGCTATTGTGGGTTTGAGCTTCTGGTAACTTTAGGATTCCAGAAGTTTATCAGCACCAGTGAAATAGAACGAGAACCTGAAGGACATGAGATCTTATATTCAATAAGCTGTTTGCTTTCTTAGTGTTAAAGTGCTCCATGCTGTCTTCTGCAGATGCACTTTGAACCACAGCAACATTAAATGCAGCTTTACTGTATTACACTCTGCAACACTCTGCTGTTGTGATGGGCATGAAAAACAGGGAATTGCAGACTTCCACTTGCTCTATTTATATTGACGTTGTTTAGAATATAAATGAATAGGAATGCAGGGGGGTGGAGGGGGCCAGAAAGGGTGTGGGGGCAGGTACTGGTTTAGACTTGGCAATTTATATGAAGATTTGCTGGAGGCTGCAGGCTTTTTACACCAGGATGTGTCAGCTCTGGAGGTCTGCCATAGACACAGACCTACACTATAACATGGACTCGGGTTATTGAATCTTATGCTCCAAACCAATATGAGCTAAAAATATGAGATTTGTCTCTTACGAACAATAACTGCATTAGGTGTTTCAGTAAATTTTTAAAAGTGGCATATGCTCAAATTCAAAGCTCTCAAGTGTCTACATTTTATTTTCTCCTTTGGTCTGGGTCACAGGCAGAGGTGGCAGAAGTACAGACATTCTGAACTTAAGTACAAGCACAGACACTTAAAAAATACTCTGGTAAAGTGCTGATTCAGCTTCTTTACTCAAGTAAAAGTGAAAAAGTGCAGGCTCTAAACTGAACTCAAAGTAAGAAAGTAAAAGTAGCTCACTGAAGGACATTTCTACCAGTTATTTTTGTGTAAAGCTAACTGAACCTTGTGGTATATTAATAAAATAATATTACATGAGAATACAAATTTTATCCACCCATTTTCTATAGCTTATCCTTCTAATGAATGCAGTCAGCTTGAATGTGTCAGGTAAGGCACAAGCAGTGAAAGATAATTAAAAAAAAACAAAAAACACCCTCTATGTTCTGTTTCCTGCATTGTAGAGGGTGACTGTGCCTCCACACTTAAACACAAAAATGAGTATACTCAGGGGTTAAAGTGGGATTCAGCGGGTGGGGGAACTCTAAGATACAGTAGGTTGTAGTGGTGCTGAATGGGGAAAAGAATCACAACTTTCTATTGTGAGCGCCGGTCGATTTTCTCTGTGTGCAGGCTGTGATTAGCTGACCTGTGCTGCTGCTGCTCTGAGGTTTACTGCTTTTTTGTGGATGAACTGAATTCTACAAGATGTAACCCACTAGTTTACGAGCTATCTTGGCTGATTTCCATCCACAATGACAGTATGCTGTTTATACTGTTGTTATCCTGGTAGTGTACAGTTGGTGTAAGGTTGAATTCAGTGAATGAATTTAAGTATCATCAGCTTAAAGTCAAACTCATCTCTGCTACATTCGATGTAGCCAAATTCTGACCTTGAACACAGACACTGTGCACCAGTCCAACACAGAGCTTTACTGTAAATACAATACAGTAAATTAACCTGTCTATCCTGCACTAAACTATAGTATTTTCATACAGCCTTTGAATAGCACAAAGTTAGTCTACTTCAGTTGTTTTGCAGGACATTTCACAATACGAAAAACGTAACTTCACATCATGTACAGATCCAAGATCTGATTTAAAAATGAGGACATTACATGAAAGCTTAAAATTTCCAGCTTATCAGATGCCACTGAGCAGTCCTTACCTTTAAATCTAACCTCTCTTCTTTTCTCATTCTTACATCTTTCTCTGTCTCTGATTGAACTTCTCTCTCATTCTGGGAAATACAGCGGCTGGACCTTTAGCTGCCGACACATTGCGTGACAAACTGCACACCAACGGTTTGTGTGTTTGCTGATATTTGTTGAGCTGATAGAAACATTGCATTTGAAATTACCTGTAACGACATGTTACTCTATTTATGCTCACCCCTTGTCTGAAAAATAAATACTCAAATAAAGTACAGATACCATAAAATTCTACTTAAGTAAAGTAACGATTTGTAGTTCGTTACTTTCCACCTCAGATCATAGGGTCAGCTGTCTAAGCAGAGACCCCCAGATCTCCCTCTCCCCACCCACCTCCTCCAACTCTTACGGAGAAACACCAAGGCATTATAAGGAGGAGCAAAATGTCTGCACTGTCTACTGTACATAACTGCTGTGTTGTCTCTGTAGTCGCCCATTGACATGCAAGTGCAAGTAAAAAGCTGCTGCTCTAGCATTGCAGTTAGTGCTGACACTATGTCGTTCTCCTACTTGTTAAACATTGGTTGGTGGTCCCTCACCTTGATGGCACCTGGATATCATAAAACAAAATTTTTTTTCAGCTATTATTTTACTGTTTTATAAAGCAGAAGAAAATGATTTTATTCTGTGCAGTTAAAAACACTGTAATGTTCATAAAGCCAGGGGATCATATCCGATAAATGAGCGGGATGATCAAATACTTCTTGGCTATTCTGTATATCCCCATACTTACCACAGAGCAAAGAAAATAATGCACAAAGAAGAAGGAACATCTAATCCAATGCACTGGATGGAGATTGTGGAGCCTTGTACCTGTCAAGAGAGATGGCAAGCTGTCCAAACACCCTGCAGGTTTATAGATTGCCTATTCTACATCTTAGCAACCAATGCCAGATTTAGACAATGTCCCAAGCCCAAATGAGTATTTTAATGTGTCCCAGACTTGCAGAGTGGGAGTGGGAAGATGATAGGAAGAGGCTATACAGCACAGTGGAGGCTACACGGCAATATTTCACATGTTTGAATGTGTGAGAGCTGCTGCAATATGATTTTATCACAGAACATCAAACACCCGAGGGAGTGTCTGTTTCCTTTGTCCCACGACACCCTCATAATAGATTGGAAGATATTAAGTATCCGAGTACAGATGTCTTTCTGTAACTCAGAAGAGATCACAGATGATTTTGTGAGGATGCTTTAAACCCCAGTAGAGCAGGGTTAAATAGCTATGTGCTTCATTAAATAAAAAAAAAACAAAACATATATGCTGTCTATCCATAACAAATGCATTAGCATGGATTTTTTGGATGGAAAACATCTGCAGTATTCTTATCCTAACAGAGCTCTCCTCCTGTGTGTATTCAGTAATGGATATTTGGATGTATTTGAAGAGTTGAGATTTAATTTGGATGATAAACAGAGTATGATGCTCTAATACAAGCAGAGCGTCATCGAAATAAACCGCCAGCAGCACAATTTGACCTGCCAGGTTAAACGCCTTTTGTTATTTATAGAGAGAAACTGAAGTGGACCGGTGGACTGCTTTTTCGTTTTTCATTTACTTAAAAAAATAAAATAAAAATACAGTCATCACGGGCCGTCTAGGCCAAAAAAAAATGGAGGACTCAAATAAAGACTCGGTTGAGGCAGATTCACAAGATCTCCAATTACTGGAGATGTCGGGATCACTAAGGAAGAGGAGAGTTCAGTTAATCTAAATGTCCCAGATAAGTGAGTCCCAAAGATGTTGGATGAAATGGAGTGCCTTGACTAAACTTTTGTTTACTTGCCAGGGAGGGTGAGCCCATCCTAGGGAGGGGTTGCCAGGTAGCTTGCACAAGGTATAAAGAGCTCCAGGAGGGCAGGCAGGGAAGTAAAGGACCAGTTTCTCAGAGACAGATGAGTTGTGTTTGGTAGGTAATCCACTCTTGAGTGATAAGCAAAGATGTTAGTGCAGCAAAGACCAAAACACAAGGGAACAACATGTGCAGAGTCACGCTACCACCAACCAATAGCAAATTATCTGGTGACTGAAGACGCCAACTGATCCTAAAGTACCAGTTGTTGATTGCAGTTTGATGAGGAAACAGGTGTGCCTGGCTGCTGAGCAGGAACTCCAGCTCCACCTCAGAGGGAGGAGGAAAGGCCCGCCCCTTCCACAACTTGGACTTGAGGGAGGGACAGACTCCAAAACAGAATCTCCAGTGTAGCCTATGACAGAATACTGATGTCGTGAAAGTTTTTTTTACATTTTTGCACTCTCTAAGTTTAAAGGGACCATCATCTATGTGGTTCAAATGAAAAAATGTGCTAAATGGAAAGAGAAAGGGCACTGGGAAGGAATCCTAAGGGATTAGAGTGACTTTATATCTGATTGCATTGAATGAAGATCACACGATTGCTTGCTGCACAGCTCTACTCACAGGCACTTCCTGCTCCTCTTTAACTCCCTTATTCTGCTGACCAGACAAGACTGCACCACTTGTAAAACTCCTTCCTCCTTTAAGAGGAGAAGAAGAAATTTCCAGTCTAAGTGGAGGCTGTCAGACTTTTATGGTGGAAAGTAGGTCAGTGTGAGAGTGTCAGGTGTGCCCTTTTTCTCCAGGTATGGAGTGGCTAACATGAACACAGAGAAGTAAGACTGTTGATTGGCTGCAAGTCTCAGACTGGCGGACTGAGCCATGCCAGAGGCAGGATTGAGCACATATAAACACTAATACTGCACTGTTGTGTGTAACCATGCACACATGCATGTCTTTCTATTTTTGTTGTAGTGACAATATTTCTGCTTTGTGAAAGCATTTGATGAGTGTTAGGACTGGCTTTTAAGAGCTATGATAAGGGTTAAGCTTTTGGGAATATATTATTTCACTGAATATCCACAGTAATATAGAAAGGATATGTGCATTTGTCCCATATAAAAAGGGAATTTAAAAAAATCTTGTAGGAATATTTGTTTGCCTCCAATTGTGAAATTTATGTTTACATTTTATGAGACTACCAGGGCACAAAGTTAATTTCACAGAGGATAGCAGCAAAGAATGCAAAACCACCAGTGGTAGAAAGTAACCGGCATTTTGGTGCAGTTTCTCCTTCTTTGAAGTCCTGATATTGTTGTTTGGGTCCATTTTAAATTATCTAAACCATAATATAACATGTATAAATATTCTACATGTTAAGCTTATGGAATACATTATATTAGTCTTGTCAATTCCAATTAAGAAGACATTACAATCACTTGCATTAATTTCCTAGATACCTGTCCTTACCATAACTTTAATTTTAACTTGCGTATCTCTAATCCCTGAAGCCAAGTCCCAAGATTAAAATATAATTAATTTACGGGTACTTGGGAAGCCCCAGTAAATTTATATCCTCATAACATGAGTATTACAGTCACAGACACACACACACACACACACACACACACACACACACACACACACACACACACACACACACCCCAAATCAGTACCTATTTTTTTTCTCTATTTTTTTTTTTAGAGTTTTTATAGAGGAGGTCTCTGAAAACCCTCAGTACAGTAGAAATCTATCTGACAATTTTGCAGTGCTAAAGATGGCAGTTGTCCTGCTCCTGCCCTCAAAGAGCCAAGTAGCAGCTGAAACAGGAGACATATTGGCTAATCGTGTGCTGATACATATGCACAATAGAGGTTCGTGTTGGGTACAGGCTTGCATATCTTTGCACAGTTAATGGGAAGACACAACTGACGCACAATCACCCACTCTGTTACTTGTTAGAAACAGGTTAATAAGGCTCCAGCAGATGCAGGAAGTTCCCTTTAAGCCCCAGATGCCTGGGATTAATGAATTTCTATTGACTATATGACAAAAAGTGCAATTACAAAATGACTGATATGTTTCATAATGGTAGGTTGTTATGGTTGTTTGTGGTTACCTTGAGGCCTCACAGCAAGACGAACTTGAGTTCGATTTCGTGCCTGCTTCATGTGAAGCTGATAGATCAGGCAGCTTCTGTTAAAGTAGTTATTGTTCAGGTGGCAATTAGAGTGGTGGCTGTCAGAGGCAGCAGACTATAGCCCTGGTACATTTATAACCAGCCGTCTCTGACGTTCTTGATGCCAAATGTCAGCACTTCAGCGTGAAATGTGTCAAGAAAGTGAACAGAGTGGAAATTCTTTACCTAAATCAAAAAGAAAGTCCAATCAGCAGGATTGTTCTAAAACGACAATGTTGTTTCTTCAAAAAAATCACATTAGTGGGAAATATTACCTTGTTCAGATGATTCCATTTTAAATAAGGGGTACCCAGGCACCCTGTCTAAATGAAATACAGTCAAGTCTAAGGTAAACAAGAGATAACCACATATTGATGCCAGCATTTGGCACTTGACACATATTGATGTTCTTGTTGATCCAAAATTACCCACAGTGTTTTTACATTTTGAATCCAAAGTGCCTCATCTTTGGCAGGGTTGTGTCCTCCTATAGGACCAGTCATGTGATGTCAGTTGATTAAACATTCGGTTTTCAAGACTCCCGGGGTCTTTGAGCTAGGATTTTGAGTTTTTAGTTTTGTGATACAGCCTTTTGTTAGTGGGTTGAGCCTATGTTTCCTTGTGCTTATGACTTATGTTGTTTCGTGCCTTAGTCCCTCACTTACTGACTTTATAAATTACTGAAGCACAAAAAAAAAACAGAAATACTAAATGCCTATTAGTAAAAAATGAACAGGCTTATGTTTTTGTGCTGCACTTTGTATATTTGGCCTCAGCTCGGCGTATCTATTGTTGTATCACTGAAATTCCATTTTGCACACAATGGGGAACGACTGTTCTAATGTACCATCGTAAATACAGCAGGGGTTGCAGAACAATATTACACAGAGTCCTGCTGAAAAACAAACCACCATCAAACTGATCTTTTCTCTTGCTTGGATGTTGAATCACATTTTTTTTTCTACAGGCTTGTAATTTATGACGTGTCATTCAATGATCTATAGGGACTTCACCATTTTTTCTTTACCATATTACATTACACTTCAGCCCCACAGGAAGTTTATTGTATCAGTATTATATTACTGTAGGGACTATTTGATTGTATAACACTATATCCTCTTGGCTTTTATTATATTTTATCTCCACAACTCAGTCAGGGGTGGAAATGGATTAGCTAAACTCGCACACCATCAGAGGAATATTCAGAATAAACCTACAGTCATAGTCTGTAAGGGCCAGAAAAGCTTTTTCCAGTCACCATCCTTAAACGTAAGTATGCTGTGAAATCAGTAGTATCTTTATCTGGTGACTCAACTGTGACCTGCCAACAAACTCCTCCACATAACAGCTCAACTGCAAACTGGAATCCAGGTTTAATAGAAAACAAACAAGCACAGGACAAACCTTTGGAGCACTCCCCGCAGCCCAATAACAGGAAATGCTCACATTAACAAAAATAATAATCATAGCATCTTTGAGTTGTTTTTCCCCTTTGGAGTATGACAGTTAAACTACTGATAGAGGACACATTAAGGTGGCATGTAGTCAAATGACATGAAAGTTGGGAAAAACCACAAAGGGGCAACTAGTGGACAGGTGAGGAATTATTTTTCTGAACGTGGGAGGAGATCTGTGTCACAATGACACATGAGCCTCCTACAAGATCTTCTTTGGGCTCTAATCTTTGTTTTTTGCTGTCATGAGCTGCAGAAATCTGGCAAAGCAAATGCACCCCGTCCTTCTATAAGGATTGGGTGCATTTGTCAGACCACACCTCAGCTGTCACAGATATTTAGATACTTACAAGGCTTGGATGATTCACAGCAGGAAAATTATTGCATCATGCTTTATTTTCAAAGAGTTTTATTAATTAAATTCTACCCCATATACTTTCACCCTCTTGTCAAAGCAAACATTTAGGATAATTGTATAGTGACAAGCTTATGGGTGAACTGTAACAGGGGCTAATCTCAATAAAGGCTCATCTGAGGGCTGTGGACTCCAGAGTGGACTGCAGGGTTTTTAATCTGGAGAATTTAAGTGTCCTTGGTGTCTGAGGTTTACAAAGCAGCTCTTGCTTGATGTTTGTCAAGTATTCGGTGAGGTCATAACAGCCTCTTATGCTGCTCACATCTGTGATGGCAGTCATAAAAGGCTGCCTTCTCCTGAAATCCACATCAGTGTGACCTGCATGAATTTCAGCGCTTTATTATTGACTCTTTGATACGGGGCTCAGTCATATAGGACCATGCTCCTGTGAGTCATGAAAAACATGCAGTTTGCATTCCTGCAGGAAACTGCTCATAAAAATGCATTTGGCAAAATGAAAAAGGAGGCGAGGGGGCAACGGGTGCATGCATCAATCAATTCAAATGAAAAACTGACAGGGGGGTAGTTTTGCTTAGATGAATTAATTTGTCCGATGGGCTGCTCGTGCAAAACGGGATTGGTGTGAGGAAGCTTCTACTAATTTAAGAAGGAAGCAAAGAAATATGCAATATTTCCAATTAACAGTTTTATTTAGGTAACATATGTTCAGCCACATTGGTTTAACAATGTTACTATGTCATAATTTAATTAGCAGAAGTAATTAGCAGTATATTCCGCTGGAGACAGGAGTCTAATGGCTTGCTAGCTGCATGGGTTGAAGTGTGTTGAAGCATCTCTTTGCACTGCAGCTCTGAGAAAACCAGAGAAGACGCTGCTGGAGGGAAGTTTGATGCTAATGCTCTCCTTAGCAGCAAGGGGCAGGATGCTCGGCATCTTCAAATTCCCAGTCTGAAGGCAGCAAACAGCCCAAGGTGAGGCACGCTTTCCTGTTTACACAGTGACTTGCTAAGAAAAACAAAACATTTTTAGCAAAAACATTCCTGATTTGGGAGTAAGTTAATAACATCCCTGATCTGATCAAGCATTTTATTTTAAGTGCTCAAGCCTTGACATTTGATGGGGATGAATAACATGCAGAAGCACACAAAATATATCTATCTGTATGTTATTTGTATGAATATTAAAACACACTACTTTTTTCTTCTTTTTGTTGCTGCATTTCTGAAGAATGCAGAACGACACTTTGAACTCCTTTAAACTCCTCTACATGAGGTAGACCACAACAATCAGTGATGGCATTTCCCTCGCTGGGCAAAATGCCTTGCAAAGATTTTAGCCAGCTGAGACCAACAGCCTTGAAAAATCTCTTCTACCTGTAGCTGCACTTTACCCCAAAGACTTAAAAATCTTTTTGCAGATTTCCCATAATTATCAAGTGCTTTCAAAAGTCCCCTATGGTCATTCCTGCTGGTTTCATCTGCCTTTTAAAGTGGCAGCATTCTGTCATGCAAAGGTCATTTTTATATTAATGCTCCTTCTTGCTCCTTTCAGACATGTCTGAATAACATAAATGCAAAAAAACATCACTTTGCTCCATCGCTGTGACTCAGCAGTGTCTCTCTTGTTTCTTTGCGTGTGCTCCATAGAGACTCAGCGACACAGATCTCATCATCAAGAATAGTCAAAATGTAAACAAGTGTCGTAATCTTTTTGCAAATTAGAAACTGGTTTGATGTGTCATGAGAAATGTGCTGTTTTATTGTCATCGACTTTGTCATTGACTATCCATTAATGCAGTGGCGGCATGCAATTTAGATATGCGCCATGGTTGAAGTGATCCGTAAACATGACTTTCAACGTGGCTGATGGAGTAATACTGCAGTCACAATTTTGAGGTGAAAGTAACCGGGGTGCTTGCTCATTCGGAAATTCAGAAATTCTAGGGCTTTACTACTGGGACACAAGAAAACCCACAGTTAAGACAGTCCGCCTTCTGCACCCACAGGAATATAAAACAAGTTAAAAGCTGCTGTAACAAACTTTAAAATAGAACTGTCAGAAATGCATTCCTGCTGACTGGTACAGTTGTTTGTATATAAAACATGAAAGGAGACAGTAGAGTCCTCTAGTGAGCCAGTGGGTGGAATCGGTCACTAAGAATACAGTTAGTCAGAAAATGCTCTCTCCAGCCAGTTGGGTACACTTTTCAGTTTAGATGAGTTACACACTCTCAACTATCACACGTGGATAGATTATGTTGAAGGCTGATGAAGGGATCTGAGCCAGGTCTTTAGATTATCCACACTGCTGATGTAAATGTAATGCCACCCAGCTATTATACAGTAGACCATAATAGAGTCATCACCCACACATGGTGTTGTCCTAGATAAATTTCTATATATGTATTTTTTCAGTGACTTCATGGCCAAATATGTGAAAGGCTACAGGAGCTTTCTGCTGCTGCAGAAAAAGGAGTAAAAAAAAAAAAGAAAAGAAAAAGACACTCTGATATTTGTCTGGGGATTCAGTGGCATCCACGTTATTCACAATGATCCACAGTCCTTACTACATAGTTTTCAGCTGAGACATTTTATTCTTAAAGTATATAAAGTGGAAGAAAACAGTCCACTGGCAATGACTATTTCAATCAAAACCTCAGAAAGAAACAACAAATAGCTGCATGGCTGAGGACCACAAACAGGTGTTGAGAATTGGAAAAGAAGGCATCTGGACTTTTTTTTAGACTTTTTGACTTTTTCAGGTCTTGAACAACTGATGGAGAGTCCCAGGTAATAACCCCTGAGAGCAGGCTGTCTCCTTGGAGGTGGTCTTGAGGGTCTTTAACCCGTTATTGATCGTGTGAGCTGTCACACGATCCAAGATATGAAAAAAAGACATGGATCATTACCATCACCGGAGCCAACGGGTGAAACCTGAGTGCGACCTTGTCCCATCCCACCATCATGTGAGCTATTGAGGTCACCTGAGGCAAGGTGTGAGTGGGGGTTGAAATACCTGGAAGGGATCTCAGGACTGCATTGTAGGTGGGTGATGGCTGGTGTTGTAAGCCGCCATCTCTGTCATTGATGATCATTCACAGTGGACGTAGCCTCTTCTACACAAAAGTGTGAAGTGTGTCATTTGCTGTTTTTGACGCTGTTAGCTTCTGTTAGCCGACATTAGTGAAACGTTTTTGAAGTGGATCCAACATGGTTGACTTGGACACTTAACAAATAAACTCTCATACGATGTGAGAATGAATTCAAACGGTTTATCATAGAGAATTTAGGTCAGTATTTTGCTTTTGTATATATATATGTACCTCAGGATTTAAATATTTTGTTCTAATCTTTAATTTGGAGCACTTTTGGTGTTTGATCTTGATTGTTTATTTTGTAATTTAAGATATTATGCTCTATTGATTCATCCTGCTGTTGTGAATTGGTATGTTGTCGTATTTGTCGTGAATGGGAGTGTGTAGTTGGGCCAGCCCAGCAGATTCGGAGTTTAGCTAGTAAGCAGGATGTGGAACAACAGTTTTCTGACCGTCACCGGTAGTTTATATTTGTTTGCATAAAGTGATAACAGGAATAGGTAACCAGGACTCCGGCAGGGGACATGTTGTGCAGTTACCAGGTTTGTGTGGAATAAATAACCCTTTTTGCTTTTTACATCCATCTCATTTTTGATTACTGAAGGGCATGAAAGCTGCCTCCTAAGAGTACGAGTCAGAAACTTTACATCCTTCAGAAGCGGCAATCAGGGAAGATTGGCACTACATTTAGGACACTCAAGCCTCACATTAGCTGGCATAATGTTAGCTTATAACCAGCTGTTGTTTGCCAGTTGTTTTAGTGGGAGAGTCGCATGTCTAATCTGTTGACAATAAGTAATTGTGACAATATCGTGAATAAATGAGCATGTTTGTGCATGTTTTCGTGTGCTAGAGCCTTGACTTCAGTTCAGGAGATGAGGCTTGAGGTGAGGAAGAAGAGGACATTTTATCCAGAAGCCAGTCACATTTTCTCTTTTGTTTGCATTTTTGCTTCTTTGGTGAAGGGAACCCCCCCCCTTCTCAGATGTTAAAACATAGGTATGATCCTTCATATCTCAAGTCTGAAGATGCATGAATTAAAATTTGCCCCCTGCTGCATGAATGCCTACAATTTTTCTTCTCCTCTGCTTTTGGTGTACTACTTATGTGGTCAGTCTCTAGCCACATAGATAAAATGTGATTAGGCGGAAAGCCGATGTCCATCTCAGCCACTGTATTCAAAATGGCGAGGCAATATGGTGGCTTCCACAAACCAGTGCCTGCTCCTATATATTTTTATTGGACTAATTTAAAGTTTAGTTAGAAGATGTAATTACGCAGTCATCAATGTATATTTATGAGTACAACATTCTCTTTTTCAAATGAAATAAACTCAAAAAAACGACTGACTGCACCTTTAAATGCAGGTGTACAGCTGAATGTTGTCCTCTTGTTGTGTCATGCATTTGCAGAGTGGCTGTTTGGTGTCTGCAATGTAGCGGTCCGAGCACTCCTCACTGCACTGTGCCGCATACACTATGTTGTTTAGCTTGTGTTTGGGTTTTTTGTCTTTGGGATGAACCAGTTTTTGTCTGACGATGATCAGACAAAAACTGGGCACCGGGCAGAGAACGTTCCCTCTAAGGCAGAAGGGAAAGAAAAGGAATACATGTGTAAAGAAAGCGGTTATCCTAACTGGGCCCTCATTAAATCAGCAAAGATGCACAGAAAAGAATGTCAGAAACCAACCAGGAAGAAACAGAATGACAGACGGTAAATTATGTAGTAGGCTTGTCAGAGAAACTCAGAATTTTCTCCAACCATAACATTCTGGTGCATTTCAGACTGAGCAGCACCCTCAGACAAAGACTGGCTGACTGCAAACCCACAAAAACACCACTAACAGCTGTTTTTTTTTTTTTTTTTTTGTGATTTGGCACAGTTGACTTTTACACAGTGTTAACTGCGATGTCAGATTCTGTATGGTTTACATTATGTTTACAAAATTTGCCAATGAATTTGCTGTTGCTGTCAGAATCAACCCAGGAAACAATAAGTCAAAGGTACCCACAATAAATTTAAAAAGAAATCACAAATGTGTTAGACATGAAAATATTGAGTTCTTCTGTAAAGGTTTCAAAACCACAGGTTTAATAATAGGAATAATGGTCTGCTGGGAAAAAGCCAAATGCTTTATTAGTGAAATTAAAGCATGAAAAGGCTAACAGTGAAATCAAAATGTCAAGGATGAGTTAGTTTTTTTTTTCATTACATAATGCAATTATGGAAAGAAGATAAGCACACATCACCTTAAACTTTTCAGTGGCCACGGTTATTTCCAAGTTTTTTAACCTCGACCTGACTTCAATAACGACTGCACATCAGAAATATGTTAACAAGAATTGAGTTAACTTTCATCATTTTCGGTTCTTTGCAAAACAGACTTCTGGTTTAAGTCTGCAGTTTGGAAACTTGTTTTTAGCACAGATTATACAAAGACTTTACTTTTGCACTTTGATGCCCCGATGGTGGTTATTATTGTTTTTTTTTGTACAACAAAATATTATCGAGCCATTTCCTTCACTCACAATCTGGAGCCACATGGCAGCAAGTTTTGTGCTGGCAGTCGTGTCTTGTTCCCAAAAGTTGCTCAGTGCTGACACCCGAGAAGTGTGTGGGCTGGGTGTAGATAAAAATGTCACATGTAAATATGAACCAAATGAAATGTGTTGACCCTTAAAATGATACAAAAATGCTTTTGGCCAGTTCAGTCAAACTTATTAAATGTTCAAGTTTTTATTCCAATTAATCTTGAAAGTAGGTCATATGGTTTTGAAGTCTAAAATATTAATGTTTAATTTTGTTTCTCTTTGGGCTAATCAGTTCAAAGTTCTATTGAGTTACATAACAAGTCACTCTGTGTTAAATAAAATAGCTACTTCTGGTGTGCTGAAGGCTCTGAAAATCATCACCCAACCCAGCTCTACACAGATACCCGAATTAACAAATTTTCATGCTAATTTTGCACATAAATTGTGTGGTTGAGTTTGCCTGGCTTCCCATTTTTAAAGGTGAAATAAACTCAAGGTGAGACAAATTAAATGTACACCACTTGCACAACTCCAAAACATAGAGGGTCAAAGTAAATTGTGGAGAAAGTCAGTGAACAAGCTGCTATCCTCAGAACCTGGAGAGCACAAACCCAGAAATAAAACATATATATTATAACAAGAACTGGGCTCTTATTTTTTTTTCATTAGTGCATTTTCTGGTCAATACCTGTCTCGAGCGGGCCGTCCGCAGGTTGCAGGTGTGCGCGTGCATGCATGCGTGTGCTGCCATTGTGAACAAAAGCAAAGTTGAAAATAAACAACCCCTCAGTGAAAACACACACACCTAATCTCCACGTTAAGACCTGAATCACTGAACCCTTACAGACTAAAGTGACATCACCTGTGTGGGCATTTGTAATACTTCACTGCACGAGTTTCTAAATGTTATCATTCTACCAAAAGTGAGGAAAGCCTATTCAGACACTTGAATGAAATTCTAGTGATTTTTAAATATGCAGTAAATGGCTACAGTAGTCTGTCACATCCTAGCGTGCTAGATTTCTGCATGTACCACAGCAATATAAAAACTTGTGTTTGGCATGTTTAGGAAAGCTGCCAGTGGCCACACTGAGGTGCCTTTGTTATGCTGTAGAGCAGTGGTCCCCAACCTTTTTTGAGCCGCGGACCGGTTTAGTGTTAGAAAATATTTCCACGGACCGGCTTTTAAGGTGTGGCGAATAAATACGTCAAAATAAATGATACGACCATAACCAAGTGTGATATTTTCTATAATAATAAAAAACGGGAATCCACTTTGTATTCGTATGCAACTCTATCAGCAGCGTTCTCGTAACATCCCGCCTCAACATGAATAACAGGCTCTCTGCCCACAGCGCTGCCTGGTCAGCTGTTAGAGCCATGGTAAAACATGCCTTCAAAATAAGATACACCGCAAAAACAAATACAGTAGAAATCACCTCAGTCGGATTCAAATGGCCCAGTTTGGGGTCTATTATCGAATTTCGCTGCAATGGCTTCTGCTTCATCTATGAATTTGCTTCTGCAAATTTTATAATCTGAAATTTTACTCGTAAGTGCAAGTTTGTAGCTTACACTTGCCACGATTGTCCCCGGTGAAATGAACTGATATAAACACTAAAACAATTTCCAGGCGTTGTTAGTGTGTGTGTAGTTGTGCACGAACGAGCCGATGCATGGAAGTGGGCGGACAGGAGCTGAGGAGCTAAACTCATCCAGTTTATGCGATCACATTTAACTGGAAATTTATTACAATGGGACCAGATTTTTCATCCGAGGTAGGTGAATATCCGACGGATTTATGTGATGATTTTATTGGAATTAATGTTAGGAAAAATCAGGACCTGCAGATGCCATCCAACTAGAGCGAAAACCCGATTTGTGCGACTTCGACTTAGGTGATTTTTACTGTATAAAGCGCATGAAAAATACAACTCACCATAACACTGAATCAGTGTGAGCCCTGAGCTTGTTTCTCTGATACTCATTTTTGCTGGCTTCTGGTTTGACTGGGTTCAGCCAATTTCACATGGAGCGTGGCTGCAGAGCCGCGGTGTCAAGCGCTGGAGAGTCAGTTTGATGGCTGGGTCTACCTCACTGCTATCCCCGGTGTTGATAAATAAAAATGGTAAATGGACTAGTTCTTACATAGCGCTTTTCTACTCTTGTTGAGCACTCAAAAATTTAAAGAAGCGTTATGTAGGTCAACCAACCGATTTCGTTAGACAGGCCTGAAGCTTCTGGGTTTAATTTTAGCGGTGACATATCATGTGAGCAGAAACGTCTTGACACGTCAAGAGGAAGTCATGGAGGGAAGTAACGGAGCGAATCCGCCCATTTTTCAAAATAAAATATAGTTTAAGCGCAGATAATAAGTAAAACGGAAATAATTTAAGTTATTTATTCTTTATGTGCGGCCCGGTACCAAGTGTCCCACGGCCCGGTACCGGTCCACGGCCCGGGGGTTGGGGACCTCTGCTGTAGAGGACATTTTGCTGGCATGGCTTGGGCCCAGTTGTCCCCTTAGAGGTTACTGCTAATCAATACTTTGGTGATCTGAGTAATCACCTTGCCCCAATCTGTTGGCCACAAGGATCACTAAATGGTTTGATAAGTGTGAAAATGATGTGAATCATATACTATAACCATCACTACCACCAGAACACAACTCATACGACCGTGTAAGGCTCTTGAATTGACACATCAGTCACCATCATCATCAAAACGCAGAATGATGAAATGGAAAACTGGTCTTTAATCGGTCCAGCAGAGTAGTGAAACCTCACTAAAGACATGTTATGTTGATATTTTCACAGACTCAAATATTCAAAGTTAAGCTTGAGTACTGAAATAAATTAAAAAAAAACAAAAAACGCCCGTATATGTAGGTTCATTTGGAAAGAACCTGATCTGGCTGCTTAGGGCACAGTGGTGTTTGCAGCCAGGTGATTTTGACCCAGATAGAATTTATGATTAAAAAAACATGTTGTTTTTGAGGAAATAAACAAGGGAATATCTTTTGTAGAGCACCAGCATTTTAGCAAAAATGCTTGAATACTAAAATCTGTGAACTTGCACACCTCCTATGAGGTGTGTTGTCATCCAGGAGAGTTAAATACTGCCCGCCCAGATGCCATTCACAGTGGCATCTGGCAGAACCATCAGGACTTTGATGCATCCGCTGTGACAATATTGAATATTGTGAGATAATGGTCCCCTTGTGAAAGTGAAAGAGTTGGCATTTTGGGTTGTAGGTGTGGTGATGGAATAGGGCTCATATTTTCCTGCCAGGAGATGACAGTTTGGGTCCCATCTGGGAGTTTGGTGTGTTGCACTTCTATTGTTTTCACTCACTTTTAATTTTCACTTTGACTTACTTGGTTTAGAATCACAAAATAACCTAACCCCACTGGGGTTTTGACTTGTTTCTGTTCAGAAAAAAATAAGGTTTTGATTAAGATGTGCCCTTTCACAACATTAACACTGCACACTTAGCCCACTACTTTTAAATGTGGCACCAAAGGGTCTAAAATGTGAAAACTTTAAAGTGTATTTCAGCCAAGTGCAGTAGTGCACTGCATTGTTGCTGTGCTGTGCTTGGTTTGACTCACCTCCTCCCCCACATCCCAGATGACACTCAGTGTGCCTCATCTTTGCCCTAAAACACAATGACACCTAGTTTAATTATTCATTGGCAGCTGAAAATGGCTATTGATTTTTTCAAACCTGCACGACAGGAGTATTTTAAAATTATAAGTAGGTAGAGCATTATGGCACTTTTTGTTGCATTTGTCTTACTACTTTATTTTATTTTTTTTGTTATTCCATTGTTTATTGCCATTGTTTTTTGTTTATGCTAATGCTTTTATCTGTCTTTGATCATGAAACATATCACCCAAGTGAAATACAATGTCAATTTATAAGCAACTAGTCTCAAACTAGGATGAATTTTACTGTACTTAGTGAAGTGCAGCTTTGTTTGAGCTACTTCATCTACAGACACATTCCAGGAAAAAAAAACAGGAACAAATGAGTGCACACAAGTGCACTGCATGGTACAATTAAGCAATCAACATGGAGTCATGTTAATTGCTTTTCTGTATCAATGAACCACAGCATGTGGTTTCATGTAGGCTGTGTCAGAGTAAACAGGCATCTACAGTAACCACTCGAAGCCGATGTGATTTGAGTACAAAGTGGCCCACATTTTAGTGTGGAGTTGAGTTGTTATTGAAGAACCTGAATAAAGGTTTCAGATATTTCGTAAACATAGACACAATATTTGCACAGATTCTGATTCACTGATTCTTCTAAAGTTCACCTGTTTTCTGAGTGTCTGTTTTCTGTTTGTTTCCCGCTTGTCTAATTGACTAAGAAATGAGTTGCCAGGAGCGTCTCTTTACAGAGATGAATGCAAATTTATGATGCAATGATGCAAAAGCTAGAGGCTGACGTGGAAAAAACATGATGGTCAGATGAGTCATTTTACACCGTGTTCTTGACGAGTGGGCGACGGCATATGTGGTGTACAATGGCACAATCCTGTCTGACCCCTGCGGTGGGGTGGCTCTGTAACACAAGGGAACAAATAGAGGTAAAGGGTAATGCTAATCAATACAAAGTTGTTGTGAGTGATTACCTTTCCTTAATCAATAGGGCATCAGGGGTCACTGAATGGTTCGATGAGTATGAAATTGATGAGAGTCATATACCATCGCTTTCCCTTAGATGTTCAGCTGGGAAACTTTGAACCAACGACATGTCAGTTGCCACCTCAGCAAAGACTTTTTTTTTTTTTCTTTGAAGAATGGTGTTTTATTTCATTTCATTTTTTAAGGTGTTTTTTTTGTCAGTAACATATTTCATTTAAAACAGCGGCCAATTTCTTTTGCTAAAATCGAGAAGACAGAAGTGCAGAGACAATCCTAACTCCGGGTTTTCCACTTCTACTTTCATAAATCAAATACTGTAACGTGATAAGGTGGCACAGACCAACACTGTAAGATACATTATAAACCAACAACCTTTAGAGCTCACAACCTGGCTATGACCACGAGAGCAGATTTGGCGAGAAGGATTCGCTCTCCTCGGACAAACCGCATACATGATTCACACATCAAAGTATCGCAGAAGAAATTATACATGAAGCGTGCGAATTCAAACTGACATCCTTTGGCACGGTGCCCATGAAAACTCTCTCTTGACTGATCCTCGCCCTTGAGAGGTTAACGTGTTATTCATGTATATAAGAGAATCCAGATAATGTCTTAAATCAAAGAGATATACTTAATTTAAAGTATATGAACTCGTGACCTACTCTGTGGATGGAGCACTCAGAAGTGCAAGGAGATCAGAGTACTGAGATTCATATGCGGCAAGAAAAATCATTATAAGATACACGTGTATTTTGCATCCAAAACTCAGGAGTCAAGCACATCCACTGCACATGTATATTTTATTAGAAAAAGAAATATATTCAGAGACACCCTTTCATCATGATCTCAAAAACCTCTATCAATGTGGATACATCTACTCCACTGTACACAGGTTTTTTTGGGGTTTTTTTGTTTTTTTTTAATGTTTCTGATCTCCTAAGGGCCATTTAATTAATAGATGTTTATTGAAGAAAACTGTATGTTCTCACATTCAGATCATTGACAGTCATGGTCCTGAACAAGCTGCCAGATTCAGAGGCTTCAAACACACAGAGTAGCTGGTAGAGAGGGAGGCAGTCCAGATGGCTGCGTCAATTCAAACATGGCAAATCGGTGTGACTGTAAAGATTTAAGCTGCTGTTTTGGGGGGGGATGGGTGCTAATCAAGACGAGTCCTGATCAGAGGAAATGTAAAACTGCCTGTAAAAGCCGCTAGATGGAGGGAATATTTGGGAATGTTACTGCACAAATGTTTTAGAAGTGCAAGGAGACTGCTGTGATTAAAGGCTCAGTACTTACTCAGTATTCAACTGTTGAAACAATTCATGAACTAACTGGTTAGCTGACTGACAGATAAATGACATTTCCTGTCAACACGCTAATCAAGTGAAAATGCTTTTCTCCCTCTTCTCGGTATGCGTTGATTCTAAATTGAACATCTCATTTTGGACTCCATGCAAGATGTGACCTTTGCTTCTGGCAAATAATAATGATTATTTTCCTTTTTTTTTTAATATAAGCAATTAAAGGAAAACAAGAAAGAGCCATTTAGTGAGTTTCCTTCACCTTGGTATACAAACTCAAGGTCAGTTTTACCCATCAATCTCATATCTAAGTAGTGACTGAGTTATATAAACAGGGCTGTATAAACAGAAAAAAGTTCTGGTTTAGATCTGGTTGCATTTCTGCGCATCTTACAGGCAAATTCAAGTCAGGATCTTTGAGTCTGCTTTATTAATGTACAGACAATAGCAGCACAAGGTCAAATATTCACGAGAAATGTGAGAAGAAAATGTCCTTGTCTATACTCAAACCACAAAGCCTTTGAGAGACCAGAAAATTCTCTTTCTTCCTTTAAATAATAAAAGCACTGCCATCTGTAGTGCCAACACGCTGTAGCTACACATTTGTCGAACGTTCATTCTATCAACTGTTCATGTTTGAGTACATTTGAGCAGATATCAATAATTTGGCAAAGTATTCCTCTTCTTTACAGATGGTTGCAGCCAGCAATGAACTAAAATAAAGTGCATTCACGTCCTCTAGCAGGCTTTTGAATCTGCCCTTAAAATGTTCACCACCACCATCTATGAGCTTTCCCTTTTCTTCCTTTGCCCTTCTCAGCGCATCCAATCATCATTAGAGAACACACTCTGGGGTGTAATAAAGGTCTGTTGCAGGCAATAGTGACCCAACGCCCCTTCATTTGTGAGCTGCTGAAACCTCCCGGCCTTGGTAGATAGTGAAGAGAAACCTGCTTTCAATGGCTGGAGCTCCACTTGAGTGTTTTTTTTTATTTTTTTATTTTAACTTTGCCCTACTTCTGGCTGAAGAGCTCATTAAATAAGATCTTGTGCTATAGCTGGAAATAGAAAGAAACGAGGGGGAAGAAACAATAATCATGTGTTTAGCCATGTAAATCTTATTGCCTTTGGGAGTTCTGGCATGAGGCCGTTGAGAGTGAACATGATTCCTCTTTCTCCCATTTTAAGGCATGTTTGAAAACCTTTCTTTACCCAGTATTATTCTGCGTCTCTGAAGGCAAACATGCTCTGGGTCTTAAGGACAAAATTTCAAAGGAGCCCTGCTGGCTTTGGACTGAAAATAGTGAAGAGCAGAGCAGCCGAATTCTTCAAACACTTCTCCCAGCTGACTGCGATTGGTCATGTGATGGAAATCAGCAGTGAGCTGCAGGTTCACTTTTGCGAGAAGACTTTGAGGCACAGATGTCTTACAAAACCAGAAAGGTCTTCAATAAATATATCAAAGATTAACAGAACATGTTGCAATCACAGTGCGTCTCACCCTAATATTGACCCAACCACGTACACCAGGGCGTATTTCATCATATCGCCGGCTGACAGAAGTTCTCAGCTGTACACATTTGCTCCTTAAAGATTTCTCTCCCACAGAGAAAAAAAATACAAAACAAAACACAGAAGCACAGAGTTTTATCGTATCTTTACTTTAGATCCAGCACCAGGAGGGGATGTATTTTCCGCCCCAGCAGTTTAAGTTTTCATGTTGAGTCAAAACATCACTATTTAGCCACCGGCTGGATTAAAAAAAAAAGAAAAAAAAAAGAGCACAAATATCCACAACAGAGTAAAGAGTTACTGTTTAACACCCCCCCCCCCCCCCCCCAAACTTAATTATGCCCTTATTTGTGTGTCTTGTGAACATTTGACCATGTGTTTATTTTCAGTGTGGAAATATATATATACCAGCTTAGGAGTCAGACATTCCTCTCACTCACAGCGGTGATTATCACACTTAAGTTCACATCACTGTTGCCAGCTTTTTAGATGTAGCAACAACTTTTCACACACCCTAAATAACTTAAAAGAAATGCATAACTGCAAATCGAGTTACTTTTTGGACAAACGGTCGCCAGTACTGCCCCTCCGGTGCGAGTTCTTGCTGTCACACTCCAGGTGTACCTCTCTCTGTGCCTTTTTTGCTCAGTGAGTAGAAGAAAGGAAAGAGCGGCAGCTTCTCAGCCGTTTGCACATGTGCTGTGTGGCGTTTTTTTTTTTCCTCCCAGCCTGGCAGAGGCTGTGCGCTGCGGGAGAGAAAAATAAGAAAGACACATTGTCACTTCTAATCTTCTCTCTGAGTGATCATTTCACATGTGAGCATAGCTGAAATCACAGCACAGCTGTTGCCTTTAACCTGTGCGTGGTGATTTTGTCAGACAGATGTGGTGCTTATAACATCAGAATCACAGGCCATTCCTGAGACATGTTCATCTCCTCTCCATGTGGTTTCCCCTTGTCAATCTGTGCACGCTCTCACCAGTGTGCAGTTTAAAAAAAAAAAACAAGCTCAAAGTAACAACATATCTATAAATACTTTACCACACTGACAGCTTTACATCTCTTTGTGTTTCCCCTGCAGTTGGGAGGATGTGGCATACTGGGCGTCGGGGTCTGGCTCTCGGTGACCCAAGGGAACTTTGCCACCCTGTCATCATCCCTTCCCTCCCTGTCTGCAGCCAACCTGCTCATTGCAGTGGGGACGATCATCATGGTGATCGGCTGTCTTGGCTGTGTGGGAGCTGTCAAAGAGAGCCGTCCTCTGCTGCTGACAGTAAGTTATTAGCAGTACGTTTTTTTGATTCCACTGCTACTACTTTAAACACAAAAACATGATGCCGTGTTTTCAGATTATAGTTTTTCCAGCACAGCATTTCTTGTTTTTGGTACGCTTTCATGGGCTTCTGTTTGATCCCTAGTGTTGTTATTGTCATGACAACTAATATAAGGAAGTTTTCATAAAGTGATACGTTTTTGCATTTTCAGACAGCATGATTTTCAGCTTTGGGACACCTGTCTTTGATATGATATCCCAGCGATTTGACAAGTAACCATTTCATAAAATGCTTTTAGTGCTGTGAACAGCTGCTGACTGGTGATGCTTTGGTGAGTAAAATAGCTTTTGCACATTCATTTTACATTTGAGGTTTGCTTGAAGCTGAACTGCAGAGGTTTCTCAAGTCTCCATGCCTCTGTGGACATAGAAAGATCGGGGGAGTAATTACAGAAACTAAAAATGTTATGATCACAATTCTAAGCAAGAAGCACTTTGAGCAATCAGAGGATGCTGGTGCGAGTTTGCGATGTATTTTCGGTCTTCTTTTTATGAGAATATATGTGCAAACATCTAGCGGCAGTTGTTAACAATGCTGATGACAGTTTTGTTGTTTTAATTCTAAAGTTAGCTCAACAGATTGGAAGGAAAACTTGCTTCATAGCCGCAGTGGTCTGTTTAAGCTTTAAACAACAATGCGATGTGTTTCTCTGGGTCTACAGACCCCAAATGAAGCGTGTGTGTACGTTCAATGAGGAAGATCTGTATTCACCCATCTGCCTGCATTCCTGGGTGTTTGGGCTCTCACTTTGTGTGACTGTGTATATGTCTTTGTCACATTGTGTGTTTTTAGCTGCCTTTTCAGTCTTGTCATATTCCAGCGGCAACATCTTCGACTGTGTAATGATTCCTGACAGAGATCATCCGGAGCGCTGATTCCCCTCCTGCGTAATAGCAAAAGAAAGCGCTCTCGCTCTCGTTCAAGAATAATTTTATATTATACTGTTACTGATACTATACTGTTATTGATTAGGAATGAATGAAACTAACAAATCCTCTTCAATTGAGGATAAGTTAGAATGCCAATACATGCCCTGAGAGTGCTTCAAACTTCTTCTGCTACTCCAGGAACCACTTCCTCTCCGATCGAAGTGTTTGCTCCTTAAATGTTTAAATCACGTGGTTCATGTCGTGGTTTCTGACAGTCCAGATGTGTTTAGTGAAACCATCAACATCCACCTACTGTTCAGTTTTTTGCTATCATATCGTGGCCAGTATAGCCTGTGGGTATCTGTGAGTCATTTACTTACAGGAAGGACCATAACTGTAAATACACTTTGTGCACTTTAAAACATTTGATTCCACAAACCTTGATTAACTTCACCTGGTAATATTTGTCATCAGAATTGATGGACACAGAAATAATGCTAATATTAAAAATAATGACCTAGCAGCTTCTTACAATAAAAACTGTATAAATTCCTACTTTGTTTAAAATATGATATCGTACTGTAACGATTGTAGTGGATGCATGTACATATGTCTCTTTTAATGGATGGGCCAATTTCAACAAAAATCATTTGATTTTCATATATATTATCTTCATTTCATCTTCCCCTTGCAAATGTGATGGTACGTTCTCCATTTGTGTTTGTTTCATGTGCCACATTCAATGTATGTTGCCCATAATGTTTTTTTGGTGATTATCACTGGCCAACATTAAACATCAAACCCAAGCTTTACAGGTTAGGTTTTGTTTGTCTTTAAAACTAAACAGGTTTCTATGTAGCTTGCAAAGAAGACAAATAAATATCCATTCATCTTCTTCCACTTATCCAGTTCAGGGTCACAGGGGTGCTGGAGCCCATCCCAGCTGCCACAGGGCGAGAGGCAGGGTACACCCCTGACAGGCTGCAACCATTCACACTCACATTCACACCTATGGGCAGTTTAGAAACACCAATTAACCTAAACTCACTAACTGCATGTCTTTGGACTGTGGGAGGAACCCTGAGTACCCAGTACTTTAAGATCACACACACACACACACACACACACACACACACACACACACACACACACACACACACACACACATATAATTCTGTTGCTAAGTGTTTAGAAGCTACAAACTTTTGTCATCTGACTCTAAGTTATGACAAATGTATTAAGAGTAAAAACATAAATTAACCATACAAGTCTGTAGACCAGGTTTTTGCTTGTGCCTATAATGCACATAAACAGCTAAATCCAGGCAGCCAAGTTACAATATAGTTTAAAAAAAAACCTATACATCATCATTCAAGTACAGTGTTGTTTTGCAGAGGTATTAAAATCATATAGCCACACTTACTGCACTTAATGCTGCCAAGATACTTTGAGAAGTTGTTTTTTTGCAGGAAAACTGTCCAATTCCCCATCTCAATCAGACAGCCTGGAAGCTGTTGTTAAAACCAGTGCTACCTTTCCCTGTTACCTGCTGCTTGAATGGCATTGCTGACGTGCTGCAGGTTGAATATTTTGTCTGTTTGTCTGACAGATTTTATCCCCTAAAAAGAAATAAAAATAAAAAATGGACAGAACCATACATTGCAACAGTGATGAAAAATTTAATAACTTGAATGAAATTTATATTGTTAATAAGGAGTTCACAGTCTTCTCTGAGCTTGCAGGAAAAAAAAAAAATTTCAGCACAGCTTATGGGCCATATGGGGGCCTAGACTTTTTGTCAGTGGCCCTAATGAGATACAGTAGTTGCTCCTCTTTCAGTTTAATGCCTGGAAATACTTTTAGTAGCCTCACTAATCCCAGTAAAACCAGCCCCTTACGGTTGTCTGTTTGCACAGCTGCTGTGAATAATGTTGGGGGACTGTTGTAATCACAGAAAGAACTATGCAACACATATTAATATTAAAAAAAAAAAAAACGAATATAATTTACATCACTTATGGGCTTTTTTCAGTGACAGAATACTATCCAAAGTGGAATCGTGACAAGGTCTGTCATGGCAGTATTTTTCAGAAAGTAATTTGTATTCCATGAATGTTTGTGTGTGTGTGTATGCTACAAACTGCATTTGAATTTCATGTACTAGTTGTTTTAAAAATTATATCAGCACTAGGTGGTGGATTAGCCCACTTTTCTGCATTTAAATTGATGAAAAAATAAATAAACTAAAATCTCCCTGTGGCTATGTCAGCAGTTTCAAAGCACACTTCAAATGTACACATATTAGCCACAATTAAGGAGTATTTCCACCAAACTTTCAGCTGTTTGATCAATGTTATAATGAACCATCTCTTATATGTATAAAATACATGTGGACAGAAGTGAAAGACAGTGTAGAGTGCTACAGTGCATTTTAATCAAGTATGAATTTACAGTGGCAGCGTCTGATACATGATTCATCTGAATTTGCTGGCGAGCTATATGCAAACATAGTATTATACAAATTAAATCATTATATATCAAACACCTCTATGTTTTATACAAAGCTTGACTTGAACTGCAAGTGTAAAAATGGGCATCCCTATAAAGTGTGAACGCCAGATCCTTACAGGATCGAGAGCTCTGAAAAACGAAAACAAACAAACACCTGAAATCGGGCACTTCATGGATTTAGCTGGAAGAATAATTCTGTGTGGGTAAAAAATAGAATTAATTATTAGGAAAATCGCACAGCAGGAGTAAGCAATTATGAGCTCTGTGGGAACGAGTCTTAGTGTTGATCATTAACGTGATCCATGACATTTTCCCCACAGTGACCGGACAGATCCCTGCTCCGTGTCAATAAAATGAGACCAGGCAAATTATAAGCCTTCTTCACTGAGTGACAGAACGGCACGTTCTTCATGGAGATTAGAAAAGATTCATCTCCCTTCAAATTTTAGGGCTAATTAGCATATTGATTGCTGATGAGGGACACAGAGCACTGCAGTGTTGCTGTGAGATATTTCAGGAATTACTTTTGCACTCTGTGTTGGAAAAGCATCATTGCCTTTTGCAGACCTTTCTTTTTCATTTGTAGCACCAAACATCAGTTATAGTTTTCAAAATATGCTTTTGCTGTTCTGTAATTTGTGCGTCTTCAGTGATATCTTTAGCTTTCATGTGAATGTAAAACTACATCCTAATATTTTTTTTAGGACATAACCAATTTGTTCCTATTGTGCCCTCCAGTATTCATGTTTAGCAGTGCTTTGGATTGGAGTTACTATGATGTAATTAGAGTCTAGTAATTTGAAAAAAACAGCCTGCGATGGTCCCAATGACCTTTTTTTTTAGCTGTAGACCATGAGCAATAAAAGCACTATTCTCTTATTAAATGCTCTTTCCTTGCACAGACAGCATAAACCTTAAATTTAAAGGTTGTAGAGTAAGCTGATGCTCGGATGCAAATGGTGTACAAATTTTGGATAAACTTACCAATTTGTTGTGATTAGTGCAATGGCTGCCTCTCAATATAAAGAGAAGCATACTGGACCTCTAGCTTCACAGATATGTTGCCAAGCAACCTGGAGAGACCTCAGGAAATCACTGCACCAAGTCAAGAAAAAACTTTAGCTTTGTGTCCAAAATCCCTTCTTATTCTTTAGATGGTATATTCTATTTGCTGTCCACCACTATATTGGAGTCCAGACAGTAAATATGGATCCACCTTTCTGCTACTGTATTGAATGAAAAAAAAAAACATCCCACAGTGCAATGGTCTGCATTTTATTGATGCAATCCGCCATCACTAGCTAGCCTGGTCAGCTGGGTGCATCACACGGACAGCTGTAAATTACTGCTGGAGTGGCATTCATCAAAACTGTAGCACACAATTCTTTGATGTTGTGTCAGTACAATTAATGCAAAGCAAGAAATATTATTTAAGAGTTAAGAGGTCAAATTTAGTAACTCAAAATTAGCTGATACAAGGCCTAGGACCTGTGAAATAATACATAACGTTAAGCTTTGGTACAATTTAGACAGGCTGGCTATGAGGAAAAAACCTCCTGTACAGTTATTATGAGCGGGCAAATATAAAGCCACTTTGTTAAGCACAACTGTTTAAAAGCTTTCTAATGCAAATCATCAGCCAATTATGTGGCAGCTGCTCTGTGCATTTTGGATCATCTTGACATGGTCAAGACAATCTGCTGAAATTCAAATTGAGCATCAGAATGAGGAGGAAAAGTGATTGCTGTTTTGAATATTTCAGGAATTGGTAATCTACTGGGACTGTCCCACACAACCATTGCTACTGTTTACAGAGAAGTAAAGAAAATATCCAGTAAGTGGCAGTTCTCTGCTTGAAAATACGTTGTTGATGCCAGAAATCAGAGGACTGGAAAAAAGACGTGGGACAAAGTTTGAACACTCTCAAGTCAGATTGTTTTTCCAGTTCCTCTTACTTTACATACATGAATGGAGAATTATATTTCGGTCTATGTACAAATAAAAGAAGTTTTATAACATGTTAATTAGCAATCTTCATACAAAAAGGAAGAAAATGGCCCCTTTTTTCACATTTCTGTGCACCGATTACAAACAAAGGAATAATGGATTACTTGTTTCTGTGATTGTTCTGTTTAAGATACAACTACAGTATGTGTTATAGGCAAACAGGTCTACTTCTTGGTAAAAAAGCCGTCCTTAGCTGGAGTGCAATGAGTAGTCATGTCATTAAACCTGATTTGCAGGCAAAATCCAATACTTGGTCCATTTAAGTTGAAAATATGAGCCATTTGGGGATGCTTCCATTTTCAACCAGGAAATGGGTAATTAAAGCCATGTTTCAAACTAGTCAGGTCTTACAGTCAATATATTTGAAGTCAGAGGGCACAGAGGAAATGTAGTGGGTTTACCCACAGATAATCAAGAAAGGTCACATCACCGCATGAAAATGGAAGCAGACTGTTTGCACTGAACAGCTTCACATGGGTCTGAGGGATAGAACTTGTAAAAATTATTAGACGGACCACACGAAAACAACAAGGCCATCACCTCAAACGCTTCCCTCTATGTACGCTAAAGGCAGAAAGGGCTCAGGTATTGATTTTGGAAGTGCTCATAGATTGTGTGCCTGACGTGACTGCTTCACCAGTCTTACTGGTCTGTCAGCATACAAAGCGCTACTGTAGCTTTCATACTGCAAAGAAATCACAGCGTGCATCGATCCCTGTGCCTGGACTTTGATAATAGTTCATCCTAAGGTGCCAGTCACTGCTGCAGAGGTATATTAGCACGGTTGGCCAAACAAGTCATGTAAATGACATGAGCATATATGCAAGGAACCCTCTGGAGTCCACTACATAAATTTTTATAAAGTGTTCAATCCCCATTTAGTCTTTATAGGCCAATAAAAGCTACTGTTCTCCAGATATATTAAAGCTTACCTAAAGGAAGCACAAATACGACAACATAAATCCCAGCTCCCAAGTAAGTAATTGCAGCACTGTTCACTGTACTATGAATTATTCTACAGAAGAAAAAAACACATGAAAATACTTTAAAAAAAAAAAAAAAAAAAAAGACCTCTATTCTTGTTATCCAGAGTTGGTGTCCTGCAAGTTTTTGCTGCTCCCTGAAGGCATCAGTTAGATACAAACTATCTGTGGCTCATTAACTCTCATGGAACAAAAACTCTAATGGAACCAAAACCTGCAGGACACCAGCCTGCTGCAGCTGGAAAAGAGAGCTCTGAAAGGCCCATTTTACACAGCTTTGTCTCTCTTCTGTTAGAGTAACATGATTATATACACCATTACATATGTCAGTAGTGATATCTGTATCACACAGGGTTGCTCATAGAGACCTAGTTTCATATTCTGTGATGAGAGTAATAAGAGGTCTCAGGTCAAAATGAATCCTTCTTGCTGTTAGTCAGCCTGCGACTGCGTGACCAAAGTAAGCATTTCAGCACGGAAAACAGAGTTCATACAAGATTCAGAGCATATCATAACGTGATGGCTCATGGGCACAGTATTGAGGTACTTGTGCTTGTCGATTATAAATTTTCTATTTCTCCTCCATTTAAGTGGGAATTGCTGTAACTCCTATTGTATCTTGTTGCCTTTAAGGTTGAATTTTTACATTTTATAGCTACTTAATCTTTTGTGACCCCTTACAAAAGCAGTGAATACAGTACTGCCCATGCACTGGCAAGTACAGTAAACTCAATAGAGAATCAGAGTGACTAGCCATAAGTTTAAAAATAAGAGTTGTTTGACAGCAAATTTGTAAGCTGTAATGTTTTTACTCCATAAAAGCCTCATTTTTGCTTTCTTTTTTTCTTTGATCTTCTATAAATCTTTTCTTCTGTATTTATGCAGCTGGAAGCCACTGCTGTAAACAGAACAACCTATTTCAGTTTGAATAATGACATTTCAGGGGAAACATATCGAGCCTGGTTTGGTAATGGGATCCAAGTCTTTGTTTCTAATAATTTATTACTGTGAGGATATGAGTGCACAACAGAACAACACGAGCCCACTTCAGGTTTAAGGTTTAGCTGTGATATGTTCCTTCCATATCATTCACACAAATATCATTACATAAACAAGTGTGACATATAAAGTGTTATCAGACAACATCCTTGCAGAGAAACTTGAAAAAAAGTGCTGTTTTTAAAAATATATTTCACATCTCAATTAAAACAGTCCTTTCACATAGAAAGTGGCATTTACAGTACTGTGAAAAAGTATTTGCTCCCTTCCTGATTTCTTGGGGTTTTTTTGCATATTTGTTAAACTTACAGGATTCAGCTCATCAAACAAATTTTAGTATTAGACAAAGATAACCGGAGTAAATGTAAAATGCTCTTTTTAAATGATGATTTCATTAATATAGGGAAAAAAACAATTCAAACCTACCTGGCCCTATTTGAAAAGGTAATTGCCCCCCTGAACCTAAAAACTGGTTGTGCCACCCTTGCGCAACTGGCAATGAGTGTTTCACATTGCTGTGGAGGAATTTTGGACCACTCCTCTATGCAGAAATGTTTTAATACAGCCACACTGAAGCAGTTTCAAGCATGAACAGATGCTCAATTTTATTTAAGCTTGTACTCCATTCAGAGGTGGACTTGCTGGTGTGTTTTGGATCATTGTCCTGCTGCATAACCCAAGTGAGCTTGAGCTTCAGAGCATGAACTGATGGCCAGAACTTCTCTTTCAGGATTTTCTGGTAGAGAGCAGAATTCATCAATTACAACAACATTACAACCAACATTCAAAAGTGACCAAAACATCAGCCAGAAAGCATAGGTACTGAGAAGTGGTCTGTGGTCCCCACCTGCAGAACCACTCCTTTATTGAGTGTGTCTTGCTGATTGCCAATAATTTCCACCTGTTGTCTGTTCCATTTGCACAACAGCATGTGAAACTGATTGTCAATCAGTGTTGCTTCCTAAGTGGACAGTTTGATTTCACAGAAGTTTGATTTACTTGGAGTTATATTGTGTTGTTTAAGTGTTCCCTTTATTTTTTTGACCAGTGGATGTTGTTCTGGGTTCTTCTGTGACCTCCTGGATGAGTCGATGCGCCCTCAGAGTAATTTTGGTAGCTCGGCTACTCCTGAGAAGGTTCCAAGTTTTCTCCATTTGTGGATACTGACTCTCACTGTGGTTCACTGGAGTCCCAAAACCTTAGTAATGGCTTTGTAACCCTTCCCAGGCTAATAGATATCAATTACTTTGTTTCTCAACTGTTTCTTTAAATTGTGGCATGATATGTTGCTTTTTGGTATCTTTGAGCCTGCTTCACTGTGTCCAACAGTTTCTATTTAAGTGATTTCTTGATTCAGCAGGTCTGGCAGTGATTAGGCCTAGGTGAGGGTAGTGACTCAGCTTTCCAAACAATGCACATAATCACGGTTAATTCATGATTTAATAAATGAAATTATCATTTAAAAGCTGATTTTTTAGTATTCACTCAGGCTATCTTTGTCTTATATAAAAATTTGCTTGATGATGTGAAACAAGTTTTATAAACACGCAAAAATGAAGAAATCTGAAAGGGGTAAAACTTAAATATAAGACTGGGAAGTTGCCTCTGTTCTTTTAAGTGAATTACATTTCATCAAGAAAGCAAGTAATTGCTTGATAGTTCTGCATCTAACTGGCATGCTGTTATTGCTTTTATGATTAGTTCTATTTCTATGCAGTTCACAAATGGATTTTCATCACTTACAGTTAATTTCTGCAGCCCTTTGATAATTGCAACCCACTGAATGCTGCAGCTTGAAATTCCGCAAGCTTTTTTAATAGCTCTCTTGCATTATATTAGAAAAACAGAGTGCAGTCTTCTGCCATAGAATGATTCCACTGAGTGTGGCTGTTGCCTGTGGTCTAAAGAAGAAGAGTTAAACTTCCTATTAAGAGCAGAGTGATGGAGAAATATTCAGAGAGCCACGGGGGGACGAGTCTGTTTGTTTTACAAGTGCTGGTGACTACCAGCTTCTCGTTCTTAACGATGTCCCCTTGCTTTGCTCGCTGTTGTAATTTCGCAGCTTCAGAGACACACCCAAGAACATGGACAGCCACTGAGGCAGTAAAGAGAGGATATAAATAGGACTGTTGCATTCATCTTTTTTCCTTGGTAAAACAACTTATCAACTCAGGGTTATAACACAAGCCTTAGTCAGTGCCCCTGTAAGTCAGCAGACTACAATTCTAATTATTTTTTAACTTTACTTGCTGAGCTATGAACAAGTTGTGACCTCCAGGAATAAATAACTAAGCCAGTGCAGAAATGCAGAAAACTGCAGTTCCTTCAGTGCCCCCCATGAGGTTGCCAAGTCAGTTTCCACACATCCCTATGTTAAATGTTCAGCCGTACAGGAGAAATAAACATGCTTAAAAGTGCTACGTATCATTGTTTTTTAATAACCCACCCATACAGTATAAATTGTATAATGCCTTAGGTTTTCCAATTTTGGGATGTGGCTACTATTAATGCAGTTACTTAACAAATAACTTGCTATGTGGGTACATATGCTAACAGACCAAGTAGGCTGTAATACAGTTTGATGAATGAAAAATTTCCCTCATATGTGACTTAGTACTAATTAGCAGGTAGATGTGTCAGTGTGATGTAAACAGGCCTTGCTGACTAAGCTTGTTGGAAGAGTGAAAACTCCCCAAATCCAAAATAATGCTCCATTTATTCTAATAGCATCAACCCAAAATCATTGTATCTGTGATTTTAGTTCTTATATAGCACTCAAAGCCCTTTATACAACACATTTGCATTCACACACATTCATGCAATCTAAGTGCTTTCTATCTAACATTCACACTGATGAATAGATCAGGAACAACTCGGGGTTCACTACCTTGCTCTAGGATTCTATGGCACACTATGGAGCAGCCAGGAATTGAACCACCAAACTTCCAATTAGTAGATGACCTTCTCTACCTCCTAAGCCATAGCCTGGTTATTCAGAAGTGCTGTGCATATTGGTTATTTTCTTATACCATAAACATGAGGACACCAAACTTACCAAAAGTTTGCAGACCTACAGGTTGTTGTGTGTTGCCTAAGAGAAAACACAGCTCATAAAATAACATAATTCTACTGTTGGTGGGATAAACATGATGTTTTCTGTTCATAGGTCCTATTCGGTCTTCTTGTTTTGGGATCCTTCTGCCTTCTCGTGGCAAAGAATTGGTGGGTGCAGTTACAACAGTGGGAAGAGTGCCCTTGGCAACATCCGTCTCCTCTGAAACTTTTGACCGTTGCACTGAATGTAAATGTGTTGCTCGATCTCTACTCTCTCTCTTAACGCTGAAAAGGGAAAAAATATTTTCCTTCGAGGATCAATAACGGGTCAAGAACTATCACAAGAGGCAGAATGGCAGAGAGTCAGACTTGACTTTTGCTGTTTTTGGAGTTTTGCTGAAGTTGTCTATTTATTTTATTTTTCAGTGTCTCTTAACTATATATTTAAACTGTCTGCTTTTATTTTTGGTTGCAGAACTGTCGCTCATAAGAACAACAACAAAAGAATAATAAATAAAACCAAGAGAAAAACACACAACATTTCATTACCCCCAAAATACTGACTCTCTTTAAACCACACTGGAGAATATTCCCTCAGTTAAAATAAGCACCTAAAAAAAAACATTAGCGATTACTGGAATTTTTACACAAGGCAGAACATTATGCTCAGACAATGAAGGCTGACGAAACAATAGAAATTGATTTCAGATGGTTATTTGAGAGCACCTCTTGAAAAGAGCGCAAGTGAGTCAAACGCGCCGTGGGTTGTACACTGCCATCGGTTTGATACCTAGTCGGTCTATCATCTTCCAGGGTTGCCACTGAGACTTTCATCCTTTCCACGCTTAGTGATTCATTCATGCAGGTGCTGCCAAAAGACCTTAGGGCCACTGCTTGATGCCAGTCCTGTGAACTAGCAACACTCACATCCACTGTCGAGAAAACACCTGGAATACACAAAGGACACGGAGCCACGATTTGTTTGAAAAAAATAAACCTTCTCTACTTGCAACGTGTCTTGACCCTCTGTGATGCTCTTTCACTGTTTCTGTCTGAGTCTAAAAAAACAAAGCTCACAGTGTAAATGCTGATACTGTGCTGCACCGCAGTGCTTTGAGCTACATGCTAAGGTCAAGTTTTTACCCATGCTCCATTCAGTGCATAATGATATTGTTAAAATGCTTACCTAAGGGCTGGTAAGAAGCAACACTAGCACTCTGGATGCCTGTGCTTTTATTTAATAAAAGGAGAAAAACAAATCTTACTTGCTGGTTGTCACGATTTCCTCAAAAGCTTGTGTTTGCCACTCATGGCTCAGTCAGCTCTAGCACATGAGTCAAATAAAGCAAACACATATCCTTAAAAGACCCTCACATCTCCAGATCCTGCATGAATTATTTTTGCGTTTTCTTCAATATCAAAACAGGACATAGTTGCCTGCACATCTGAGAACATCACCAACGGGGATGCTGACAGTTCATTCAGCTCTTTTAAGGATGTCAGCAAATATATGCCGACAATATGGGGCTCATATTGTAGGCCGCGCACAGTTCCCAAATTATGTGAATTCTACGTACTAATGAGTTACAAATCTATTAATGATAAATTGCCCCATCAACAAGAATTGTTGGATTTGAGGTCCCTAGAGTAGTAGCACAATCAGCCTCTCCTTAACATAGGCTTTTGTGCCAACTTTAAAATGAATTCTTTTAGAAGTGGTTGTGAAATGTCAGTCTTTAAAGAGGTGAATTGGCAGGGCTGACCAACCACATCCTCTAAGCCAGCCAGCCAGAATGGCTGGTTTTCTCGGTCTTCAATTGCTGCATAACACTGATGTGCGTACATGTATTTGTCCCCAGACAGCAGCTTATAATCTTGTGCTGTTTCATTGAGATAGTTTTATGACCTTCAGGAACATTGTACAGTTGTCTCTCAAAATGTTTCCCTCCTCCGTGTTTCCAACTGTGACTCCCATGTGTGAGAGACAGAGCCGTGCCCCAGCCGAGTAGGTGATGGATGAGCTCGTAACTGTTTTAAGCACTCAAATGGGCCCGCAGGAAGAAGATCTATCGCCCATCAAGCAGCTCAGCCTGGCCTCTATAGAGAGGAGAGGGGGATCGGGACTGGCGAGGAATAAAATGGGGCTCCTCTAACAAATTCCAAAGTCGAGGAAAACTGTACATCACGTCTCCCAGGCTGTGCTACTGATAGCCCCATCTCCTTCCCTTTCCTCGCTCTCTGTACTCTTGACCTGTCAGTTAGAAACATGAAGGCTTCAGTCACTCTTATTTTGCCAGCTCTTTTTTCCTTGAAAGTCTTTGCTCATTTCTCTCGAGCGCTGTGGTTTTCTCTTCGCTTCATTGTCCAAATCATTTAGTCTTCACATAAAGATTTCTATTATCCTCTTTGTTGTCCTTCTGTACTGTACTGATAAATGATGTGTTAAATTACTCATTTGTCTTCTCTCTTCTCTCTGTGTCTCCACAGTTCTTTATCCTCCTCCTGCTCATCTTCTTCCTGGAAATCCTGTCTATCATGCTTTTCTTCATCTACCAAGATGAGGTAAGTTACCATTATTACTCTCATCATGTTATATTCTATGGTCTTCTTCACCTGCACAAGATATTAACTCTCCAATACGTCCTTCATATTCCAGAGATTGTTGATGTTTCAAATTGAAGGCGGCACCCAAAACGATGCAGCTCAGTAGCGATGTTGTTCTGAAGTTAATACAAGCAGTCCTGAGAGTAGGTCAGCTGACATTCTGCATAAACAATGGCTCAGTGCAACTGCCTCGGATTGGTTTTTAATGCCACTCAGGTTGGCGCCAACACGCCTTCGGAGAGATGTCTCTGTCACAATTTCCTTTCCTAGTTAATAAATCATAATTTATCTCAGCTCATCTATTTTGGAGGAATTTCCTTGTAAATAAACAAGTCAGACAAGAGAAAAGAAGGTGATGAGCCATCCCTCTGCTAATATGAATTTGTGATTCCCGTCACATTTTCTGCTGAGGTTTTATTAATGCATTGAACGGATGTGTTAAATTCCACACATATTAATCTTAATGAAGGGCTTGAGGGCTGGCTTTCGAAACAGTTATGAAATTTTAACAATAGCTAAATCAGCGTGATGTATGGCATGTTTAACTCCAAAGAAGTACATGAGTGTGTCTTCTCTGTGTTCTGTCCATAAACATCTATCAACCAGAGAATGACAGGCATCATTTTGACAATGGGTATTAATTGGACTTTATGAGATTAGTGATTAGTGAGATTACACTGCAGAATAAGTCTGGGTCAATGCTACGAATTAATAAATATTTCAAAGTATAGTGCTTTATATTGCAGTCTCTTTATATTGCTTGGACTATTCATATCATCACAATTAAAAGAACAATTTGATTTTAAACAAAAGAGCCTCATCTTTTCATGAGGTAAATTAAACTGCAGCCAACAATAAAAACAATTTGCTTTTCTTAAAATAATTTAATGGTTCCCCCTTTCAATGTTTTGAATGGTGTGCAGCTGACAAGTATTTTTATATCATTATTGTAGACAAAAGCCTTTATTCAATTTTGTTTTGATCAATAAATTGTCGGCACATTGCTCACGACAATGATTCAAAACCACAGAGAACGCTTGCTTTATCTTATGAACACTTCCTAAACAAAAGAAAAGTATTTATTTCACTGTGATTTCAAATAAAGAAAAACCCTCAAACAAGCTGAAACTGGTGCAATTTTGTGCCAAATTTATTGTAGTATTTTTCTTTTATTTCTATGCTTAATCGTTCAACCATCAGGAGGTGTTTATTAACAGTGCGAAAGCCAAGTGAAGTGGATACAAAGTGTGGAGTTTCTTAATAAATTACTGGAAATTTCACAACCATTTCCATTCCATTATTCATGTGCTGGGAAAGAGACCATTATCTCCAAAGACTTAGGCCAAGGCCAACCCTGGTAATAATCCCTTTGTAGATTTTGGTAAATAACAATCTGCTTTGATATTTCCTTGTGTTTCTATCTGGACGACGTTTTCAGCCGTAGACCTTGGACCCGCATGTACTTTGTTCTGGCTTTAATGTCTTTGCTGCTGTAATTCTGGCATGATCATATAATCGCTTAATGTGTTGCATTTCCATCACAGTTTGTTTTTGGTAGTATAATCCTCTGAATACTTCTGGATTTGCAGTTTCCTCTGGGCTTTCATCCCATCAGCAGTACTCCGTTTAGCTTTTAATGAATGTTGTCTTGTGTCACGCCTCACCTTAGTATCTGTGTTCCCTAATGTTGACTGCACCCCATTATTCAGCCTCTAAATAATTCAGTTTTGTCTACCCAGGAGCCGATTAACAGCAGAACAAAGCTAAAAAAAAAAAAAAAAAGTTAGGGATTCTGCAGAGCTTTTGCACTGTGGGAAATCACTCACAGTAAAGAATGGGTGGCCATTAACAAGGCACACTCTCTCACTTTTTAAACAGCCAGGCACAGGACACCTAAGAGTATTATTTTACTTGTACATAGTAGAAGTTGTACCCTTATGGAAAAATGATTAAAAAAAAATATCAGTACAATATTAAAAAAGGCCCCCAGAAAACGACCACATAAGTCATTTTTGTGCAAGCTGTTTTTATGGCCTAGTTATTCTTGCAGCCGTGTGATGTCATGTTAACACTGGGCAGAGCTCAGCACTCTGGTAATCTAGAGAATCAAGCTTTTAGACATGTTATAAATGGGCCTATTTAAACCCAAAGCATTATCTTGACTCTTAACCAAGCATAGTCAGATAGCTAGTCAAAACGAAACTTGAAATCAAAGTTGAGCTCCAGTCTCCTGATTGAAAAATACCTCCTAACTTGAAAAATACCTCTTAGCTTCTCTTAGCTTGTGGTAAGAAACCTGCATAAATGTTGATTGAACATTAAGATATAATGTTACGTGCATCTAGAAAGACAAATACAGGAATCAGGTGCTGGCAAAATTGATAAAGTGAGTCTTTAATGACTGATTAAAAAGAAGAAGCACAAAGCACAATAAGAAAACAAAACTGGAGCACAAGGACAGCACATACAGAGCAGGTGCTAAGGTGATACAGGTGGAAACAGTCAAACACAGATGAAAGTGATCAGAGGCTTAAGTAAAACCAAAAAAAAAAAAAACCCAAAAAGAAACATGATGTGACCAACAGAAAAATAATTAAAAGAAATATAGAGACACCAAAAAACTCTATTTCTTTCCAATTATCCAATTAATGGCTATGGGCCAGCTGTCATGGGTACATCCTCAACAGGCCAACAGTCTGTTTCAGGGCATGATCATTGATCATGTTTTAGTTTTCTCTGGACTGCAATTGTAATTGGTCAGGTACTTCATGTAGGATTTTTAATGGTATAACCATAGTGTGCTGTGTAAAAGTTTGAGATGCCCTTTCATAGTATTTATTTCACAAGAAATACGTCAGGTTATTTATTATTTGGGAGAATTTACCGTGTTATGATATTAAACTGAAATGTTACAGAGGACAGACAGACAGACACGTCCTCCATCATGATAATAACATCCTGAAAAGCTGTTGGGAGTACAAGACAATGTCATTTCTCCTGTATGCAAAGCCCTCCAGTTGCCATAACTTAAACCAACTGCAGCAATAGGTGCATTTTGATGAACTCCATCCCCAGCTTCGGGGATGGTCACGCTCAGTGGTCTGCTTTATTACACCTGCTTTAGCACTGATAAAAAGCTCCGTGATGTAGCTGGAAGCTACTTCCAACAGCTTACAGATCTCGCATTTACCTGAAACGGTCATCGTTTGTTTCACTTTGTTGGTTCCTAAGGATGATGAAAAGGTCCTATGAGGTTAACTTCAGTGGAACCATTGCTGCTCAGAGTGTCAAAGGGAATAAAAATAAGTCTGACTCAGCGGGGGGGGGGTACTTAAAATTGATGTATGGTGCTTTGTACTATCTCCGTGTAGGTTTACAGCCTTGTCCTCTTGGCATTTTTATCACCTCAAAGGAAAATTACCCGATCAGATATAAACCCACAAAAGCAACAACAACAACAACATCAGATCACTTGTAGTATTTTGTTTAGGGATTAGGAGACTACCAGCACCATAAGAACATATCATTTGATGCATATTGCTACCAATATCATACATTGTTGTAGCTGTTTTACTAGTTGAGCTGCAGAGAAAATCTAATCTCATAACAACAAAGGTCTTTGCATTAAATTAATTATAAAGTCTAATGAGCCTCTCACACCTCTTAAGTGTAGTCAGTTAATTCAGTGCTTGTTAGCACAATAATATGCCATGGACATAAGCGCTTAGTGTATTAAACCACGTACTGAAATGAAGTTTAGTGTGTGTGGACAGTGTGGACAGAAGTCACATTGTTTCTTACAGTAAAGAAGGAAATATCATGAGAAAGCCAGTTCAGCCCATAAAATTCTTAATGTGTGGAGAGCTGAAGGGGAAGGGGAAATTCCAGGATCAGTTCGGCAAGTTAAAATAATTTAGTTTCAAACTTTTCAGCATTTTCAACTGCAGCTTTAAGACCAAAAGACAAATCCTGCCTCAGATCAGTTTTTCTATGCCATTCCTGAGTGTAGCGCCAAAAAAAACTATGAAAAATAGGCCTTTAATAGGCCTGACACATTCAAGCACTAATGGCAAGTTCAACACACATAATTTAAACTGTGCCTACAAGCTGATTAGGAGGATCCTTCAAAGTTGGCGATATTAAGAATTTCTTACTATCACATTCATTAGTGACCAATAATGGTCATTTATTACCAACAGTTCGTAGACTTATTTTTTAAATCATCAAACACTTGAAATGTGTGTTAAATGGTGTCAACCAAAGTTCAAGTAATGGAGTAAATACTTGGAAACCAGCTACTGGAAAGTGGTAACACCGAAAAGGTCAATGCAACTGACTGAAATTATTGGCCGTTCCTCCTCCGGGTTCTTGATAAGTTGCTCTTGAGGTGCATATAAAGCTGTTGCACAACTATATTGATAGGACTTCTCATCCAAACCAGTCAATAATGAAAAAGCTGTGAGTTTGTGTACACTGATTTAGAAAGCCTATTACATTAACTTCCTTTATACTGCAGGAACTGCACTGTATAGTTGTATTAGTTTTATATCCATCCACTGCAACCAGATATAAATATTTGGTTGTGGGTGCTGAGACACACACAGACTCATGTGCTGTGTGAGCAGCTGAAATGAAATCAATCAACTAGACATATCAATGAAGAATGAATGCTCTTTGATTTAAGATTCGAATCTAATACCTGCTTGACACCAACACTGAAACACAGCAGACTTCTGCATCTGCAGGGATTTTTGAGTTCAAACAGTCTGCAACAAAGACCCTGTAGCAAAAAAAGGTTTCATTTTGACATATAAGTTCAAATGAAAAGAAGAAGTCTGCTCTCAGATACTCTTAAACTGCTCCGTGTCATCAGCCTGTGATATTCATTGCAGTTCTTTTTTTAGGAACAGTTATCATACTCATCATACTTTTTTGCTGCAATGAGTTCACCCTGACTTGCTTCACCTTATTCTGCTAAGAAAATGTGAGATTAGCAAGTTTACCTTTAGACTGAGGAGTCAAGAGAAAAAAATGACCATATGTGTCAGAATTTAAAATCAAGAGTGTGTCTGTTAAGACCACTAAAGGCAGCTTGTCTTGTAGCATCTGCTCAAGGTATAATGAGTGGAGAAATTTGGCATCTCAGTCTTTATTACAGCAAACACACGCACACGCACACACACACACACACACACACACACACACACACACACACACACACACACACACACACACACACACACACACACACAGGTGTGCTAATTCCATGATATGATAAACAGCAAAATTCTGTAACCAACGCCTTTATGTTGCCATTAAAAATATATATGATGCAAATCTGATCTGCGTTTAGATAATCATCACCCGCTAACCCAAAAGGATACTGACTATAAAAATTTAACATAACTACTAATACAGCTACACCTGCAGATGTAGTTGCCCTGTTTCTTGTTTAAACCCTGAAATAATTATTAAATATTGGCAACATGTTGTTGAGATTATTAAGCTCAATGAGAAGGACATAATCCCATCTACCAATTATTTACAGGAAGTATGCAAACAATGAAATAATTGGTCAAGACATTACATAATCACCTGTGTTTGCCAACAACTAAATCATTTTATGTAGAAAAAAGGTCTTAATGTATAATAAAATATGAAAAACTAAGTAGAGCATAATATTTATTAACCTTTATAAATAAGGAATATATTCATACTTTTTCCTTACTCTACATGACAGTTGAACATATCCAGTCTGACCTGATAAAAAATTAAGTACAATGAGATGTTTCTAAAGGCTCTGGAATAAATTTAATGAGTGAATCTTGGCTGATGTGGGAATTTCCAGTCAAAATTTAATGTCAGTTGCTACAAATTAACCCTGAATGTCCGTAATCTTCTCATTTATACATGTGTACTTAAACACTTCAAATAAAACATCAAACCAGTGATGAGATAATGATGTTAGGATTGTCCATTTCTTACTGGTTTACAACCATTACTTACTGGTTTACAACCATATATCTGCAAAACCGATGTTATTCCCATCAATCCCAGCTGCATTTCTTTTTCAGAACTAATTACCAAATGATGGCATGCTAAAGAGTTCAAAGATTGAGGTAAAGGTGGGCTGTAAATCTAAACCCTCAAGTTAATAAAACAGCAAGTTTTCATGAATGAGTATCAATTTAGGGAGCCCAGATACGGTTGAGGGCCACAGAGGAATAGTGCACACATCACAAAAATCTGGGAACCAATCATTTATTTATTAAACATTAAGCTGCCAGAAAAATTCCCTGATAGTGTGTGAACAGGATGCAGTTTGTCACAGTAGCCAAGCAAAGTAGCAAATGTATGCTGTGGCATCTGCCCTTATTTCCCATCATGCCTCTGATGGACTGAATAGGCAGTCACTGTCAGTCTGTAGTGTGTTAAGTTTCGCTGTTTTATGCTTCCAAATTTGTACTTTTGGCTTGTGTTTGTTATGTGTCTGTTCATAGAATAGTTTAGTCTTTGACCTATTTTGAGGAGTAAGTCAGACTCTGCTGTGTCATAGAAGTTTGAGGTTTAGGGTAGCAAATTATGGACATTAGTGGTCTGCCATATTGAGTGGTTCTGTGTGAGTTGTTTATTTTTTGATTTTGACTTTTTTTAATCTTCGTGTTAGAAATGCAAAACTGTGACAGTGCAGTGGGTTGCTCGGTTGATCTGCATGTTGGCACAGATACAGGAATGAGTCATCAGTTTAATTAATGAATGACAATGTGATGTCATGCCAAATATAGATTAAATAATGTGCAATTTAAAGTAAGATAATAATTAATTATAGTATTCATTCATTGCTAAAGTAGAATAATTACAGTGCTTCCTTTCTACCTACCGGAGAGGTTTATAAGAACTCAGTTAAAAGAAAAGAAAAAACTACTTTTTTTATGAATGAATAGGTGAAGAAATCAGCATCATAATTTGTCATTAAGTGGGAGGCCTACTATCGACTCTTCAGGCTTGTTTTATAAAACTCTAAAGACTACAGAGAGCAGATGGTTCATACAAATTTGCTGAAAACATTTCCCATCTGCCTACAACTATATAATATATTGTGTTGTAAACCATTCATGTACTAAATAGATGGGTTAAAGTAAAGTGTTATTAAATAATCCTAAGTGAACTTTCATGCTTATCTGAACAATGAAGTGGAACACCTTTTATCTCGCTGGTTGGGTTTGAAATTAATATCTGGTTTTTCTAGTGCGGGAATGGATCGTGGTAAATTCTGTTGACATGCATCATTTCTCGTGAGAACCGGCGCCTGTTTCTGCTGTCAGGCACACTCTCACATCACTGTCTTGTCTTCTTGGCCTCGTTCCAGTTTTCTTTGCCTTAATGTGGAAAATTGAGAAATAACTTGATAAGGGGAAGGAAAGGGAAAATGCATCTACTTGTAAACAGTCTACTTGAAATGCAGGTAAAGTGCAACCACTGATGCAGTAAAGGAATCTACAGGCATCATGTGAAACCCACTGAAACCCTATTTAAAGTGTGATAGCTCCACTTTTTCCACATCATTACTGTTCTGGCATCAGCCTTCAAAACATTTTAGCCTGTCAAGTTATCAAAATGCCGCACCGCTGTCAGAATACATTTCAAGTGTGAGAAATTTTCATTTCATGCAGACTGCAGAAATGCAATTAAGTAAACACCCCCGGCTAATCAAGTTACTAAAATACACCCACGTCAGGGCGATGTTTATATGAGAGACAAATTGAGATGATCGCCAAACCGACAAGACATTTGTTTGTGGATTGCTGAAATAAGTGTAGCAAGGGAATGCGCAGTTTGATTACTGCAGATGATGTTGAGGAATTGCAAACACGGTTATTATAGGTAATTTGAATTGCAATCAGGCAAAAGGCAAAAATACACTTAAATCCCAGTCAACTTGTAATTGAAAGCCGTTACAATAAAGAATGTTGCATTTATATCACAGCGATTTGTAACTGATGATTCTAATAACTTTCAAAGACGATATTAACATAATGAAGATCTTTATTCCTAAAACATGCAGGGAAGATGAAATACTTTTTATTTCTAAATAGTGTCTCCCTCGTATTATATTCAGGCTGCACAGACCACCACCGGCATCCGCCAGTAAAGTACGGCATGACGGGTATTTGTATAAAAGGTCTAGGGTCAAATCTAGTTGCTCTGCTCTGTAGCAAAGCCTTTTATTGGTGACCTTGAACCCGTTCTCTGGTGCCTGCCTATATTATACTTACACATGTTTGCACTCAGGTGAAGGTCAGAAAGCTGAGCCATAGGCAAAAGATTAGTAAGTACCTTATCTGAATGACAGGATGAACAGAATATTTATCTGAACTATGAAAATGCTCCCAGTGGAAGGACAGCCTCAGAATTTTGGGTGATAATACGAGGTTTAAAGGCGTGTGATTGCCTCAATTCTACTTGGTACCAAGCTAACACAGTAAATTATTCTACAACTTACATCTTAGTCTCCTTAAGAGTTTTTCTGCACTGAGGAAGCCAGGTCTCATCAGAATTCGCACAAATGGACAGCCTGTATCTACTCTAAGAGGTAAAGGACCGGGCAAAAATAATTGGAAAACCAGGCTGATTATTCAAGGTGACAGATTGCGCATGTGTTTTCACAACTTTGAACAACTTTTCCTGAACATTGTGGATTCCTGCTCTTTGGATGCAGCTTTTTTTTTTTTTTTTCTTTTCTTTTTTTAATGCTGCAACCTGAAGTGATGCCCACATCTCAAAGGTATTTCAATTTCACTACTCAGTTGAAGCACAATTCTTTCTTCCTGTGAATTTGACAAGCTCATGCCCACTTGGAGTTAGACTACCAGGTATCTTTTACTGCCTCAAATGATTGCTGCTCTTAAGATGTAAGAGCACCTTATGTTCACCTTATGTTTTAGGTTCATTCAGTGCCTGTATCAGTGGTTTTGGTGTTGTGGATTGGAAAATATAAACAAAGTGTGGTTACTTATCTGACAAGAGTAGAACACCTCATGCCCGATAAAACAGTGTTGGTTGAGGGGGTTATAGTTTGATCGTAAAATCCAAAAAGGCTTCTTGCAAAGGTTTACAATCCCTCAGAGCACTGTTAGCCTCAGGTGAATATCTGTGATATTACAGAGTTTCTCAAGGCTTCACTGGCTCTTCAGGACAACACGCAGAGTTCGGCGCTCATTCTGAGAGTGTGAGAGCTGCTTTTACTGGAAAAAACATCATAGCGCTGTAAAGTTTGACGTTACTAGGCTGGTTTAGAAAAACTCATTTGAGTTGTGTTGGAAGAAACATGAAAATTGCCCAATCTGGCTGGAGCTAAGATTAAAACTATTTTTTAAGATGCAAATTAGTTTGGGCAAATTTGTGCAGCTTATCCACCCCAATCAATTCCAAAAGTCACACAAAACAACTATTTTTCAAGACGTGATTATACTGGAAAAGTAAACCCACCACGAGGAATGAAAAGCTCGTTTTCATGTCCACATTTTAAAGGAGTTCTCTTCAGAAGACTCACTGTTTAGAGATCTAGAAACTCAGTGAACTTAACAATTCTAGTTTTTAGTTAAAGTAGGGAATTAAAGGGGGAGATTCCCACTTATCTCCTCAGGATGAATCAGCATCAGTAATCAGCATAGATGTTACTGTCTCTTAAAACTACCTCTAAACATGTTTATCAAGCATACTGATGTTGCATTATATACACTCAGAGGCCACTTTTAGTAGGTGCACCTGTTTAGCTGCTTATTAATGCAGACATTTAATCAGCCAATCACATCACCACTTAGACACGTAGACATGATTAAGAAGACCTGCTGAATTTCAAAGTGAGTATCAGAATGGGGACGAAAGGTGATTTAAATGAATTTCAATGTGGCATGTTTGTTGGTGCCAGATGGGCTGGTCTGAATATGTCACACATTGCTGATCTGCTGCTGAACTGCTGGGCTACACCACCCACACTGGGTGTCACTCCTGTCAGCTAAGAACAGGAATCTGAGGCTACAATTCACGCGGGATCACCAAAACTGGACAAAAGATGACTCTAAAAACATTGCTTAGTCTGATGAATCTCGATTTCTGCTGCAACTTTCAGATGATAGGGTCAGAATTTGATTTAAAAAAAAATAACATGAAATCATGGATCCACCCTGCCTTGTTTCAACAGTTTAGGTTTGTGGAGGTGGTGTAAAAGTGTGGGTGATATTTTCATTGGCACCTAAATACCAACTGAGCGTCATTTAAATTCCACAGCCTATCTGAGTATTGTCGCTCACCACGTCCATCCCTTCATGACCACAGTGTGCCCATCTTCTGATTGCTGCTTCCAGCAGGATAGCACAGTCATAAAGCTCAAATCATATCAAACTGGTTTCTTGAACATGATGTACTCAAATGGCCTCCACAGTCACCAGATCTCAATGGGATGTAGAAGAGGAGATTCACATCAGGTGAAGCCAATTAAATCTGAAGCAACTGCATGATGCTCTCTGAAGAATGTTTCCAATCAGTCATTATCAATCATGGTCTCAGCAGTTTTTGAAATTCTTGCTGCAGTATTTCTTTGTTGGTTTTTCTTCTAAACACACCTAAAATAAGCTACCATTTGGCTTAATTTTAGAATGAACAACCCAACAAGCAGGAGAGCTTCCAGGAAACTAGTATAGTAAAAAAATTAGTTGCATTTTTCATAACTTTTTATGTTTAAATAATTAATAACTTTGTTAAATGTAAGACCCAAAGCCTGCAGCAAGTCCAACGTATGATAGCTGCAGCACTCAGACTGCACATACACCTCTCACTAAAGCAGATAGAAAAGGCATTTTGTGCTGCTCTTTTTTGCTGCCACACTGCTGACCTGAAAGCTTTTCCTTGTTGATGCAGCTCATGCCATACATACAGCATTTCAATAACCTGACCTCAACTCCATATCCACCTGTAGGCTCAGAGTCGGCGCTCCTGAGAAGTTATTATGCTTTCATCATTATCTGTTTGATTGTGAGAAGTCACGATGGCCGGGGGCATGACGTCAGTAAGAACACTGGGCACGCTCTCTGTTTAGATACAGTAGGCTGTCTGAACTGGCGTGAAGGAAAAGCAGCAGCTAAAAAGTGATAAAACCTCAAGAAAAGGATCAGAATAGATCTGTGATGTAAAACTGTTAAGGACACGTTGAAGGCGAAGGATGACAGCTGCAGAAAAATGCCTCTGTTGCTGTCAATAGCTGCAGGGCAGAAGGCTTTAAAAGATATTTAGCTGCGCATCAAAATAGTTTCACACAACATTGAGACCAGGCAACAGAAGAATGCTGAATTTCAGTTGAATTTCATTGTGCAACATCTTATATTATCTCCTAATGCCTTGATTGAGGCCGTTAAAGTATCATCCTTCAAAGCCCTGATTCCGCTGGTTCACTGCTTTCTGCGAGTGGCATTGATTGTCTGCTCATTTGCCAAGTTTGCCAAGTGTTAATCAGGAACTGATTAGAAGCAGAGGATGGAAAAGAGCTGGGGCTGTAATTGATTTGCCTCAGCTAAGGATAGAGATTAGTCACTTAAAGGGGCTTGCCACTCGCTTTAATAATTAACATACGTCATCGCTGCTTCCCTGGACAGAATGAGAAATCCGTCAGGAGCCTTAAATGTGACACCTATGCCCCTTGTTTGTTAGCTTTACAGATTGTACTGGTTTCTAGCTTGAGAAAAGGGTTGCCTAAAATAACAAATATTGAGCAATCTGTCCCAAGGGACAGGATAACGTAAGCAGATTCTTCAGAAGGATAGCATCTCCCTATAACCCCTGTTCGAAATAGTGTAACACTTTGATTTAAGCTCATATTCCACAGCAAGCGAGTTACTCTGGAGTCAAAAGAAATGCCATTGAAAACCTGAGTTTGGTCCATATTTGATGGATGGCCGCAGAATGTAATCTGGACTCTCTTGGCAGAAGGATAAAATGGAAGTATTTTGAGGAAACAAGTCTTTGCCAGTTTCAGAGACCCAATAGGAGAGGAAGAACGAAATGCTGTGGGACATTTAGGGAGATGCCAATAATGCAGAGACTACCAGATTACTAAATGGCACAGATATGAAACATTTGAAATATATATATAGACTTTTTAGATCCAACATTTGATCAAACCTTTATTTGGGGTGGTGCTGAGGAGCTACTAGAGTCACAATGACTTCCAGATTTCAAGTCAGCGGTTTCAACTTTGATCAGTGAAGCTAAAATTCCTCTTTTTTGGAATAAGTAATGCCATTGTGGAAGATAAAGTAGGGCATTTTTTATGCAGGTTGGCATCTTAGAGTGAAATAACGTGGTCATAGGAAATCCCTGGCAACTGTTATCATTGATCTTTCCTCCTTTTTTATTAGTGCCTTTATCATTTTTTTTATTTTGTATTCTGAATCTGTCTTCCCCCTCATGGCTCAGGTAATGGATATCCACTGTTTGGAGGGAGCAAGTGAATTGAGGCAATTTTCTTTTCATTATTTCCTCTCCTCTGAAATCCCTGTCTTATATTTCTTTCTCTTGGGCTGTCACCGATGGAAAGCTCCTTTTCTTTGCTTGCTATACTGCCTGCATCAGCTAGAGTCCAGCAGTCATATAACCACTTCATCTGCCCCGCAGTGTATTTACTTTAACATATTTTAACCTCCGTTGTGCCCCTTTGGCTCATTCTCTCCCTCTTTTCCCATGTTTACTTTTTCCTGCAACCCACCATTTTCCCTGCCTTCATCTCTCTTTTTCACATCCACATCTTTCTGTCTCATCTTGTCTCTCCTCTCCCCTCCAATATGCATCTCTTATCTCTCCTTGTATTGCTGCTATATAAATAATTGATGGCTCATCTTTGACTCGACTGGTGTAGTTAAAGGGCGACCGAAGTCCCGAGGACAACATCAATATCGAGCTAAAAGTACAGCTGTGGCTTGTGCAAAGTCTGCTTGCCTAACTTTCACCGGAGTCACTCTTTAGTAATGACCTACTTAGAATTAAAAAAAAAAAAAAACACTACTTTGAATGAAAAGTAGTATCTCGTTTTCTTTTCCCTCTCTTTTTATTTTAATTTGCAAATCTTCACACAACTCAGGGCTTTGTTCAGTCCACTCAAATGGGAAATAAAGGCCCCCTGTGCTGGATTCTTACATCACTTTGGACACAGCTTGCATGTTGCCTTGTGCCAGAGTTGCGATGTCATGCTGTAGCTCATGGCACTAGTCTATTTAGTAATCATATCAGAACTTCTTTATTGTTGCAAGAAATTACATCTGTTGTCATTTTTCTTTTCATTCAGAATTCTCTTTCATCTCCATTTCTTTGAGGCATCCACATTAAGAGCTTTTTTTTTTCTTCATGTTTACAGATCCTAATGCAGCATCTAATTTTGACTGAGCAATGTGATTTGCAGAGAGGGATCCCACCTGTTATTAAGGAAACACCCAAATGCACAGTATTAGAAAACAGAACTGAATGAGCACAAAAATGAAATCTGAGAGAATCAACTGTCAACTGGAGGGTGTGAAGACAGCACTGTTGGTATTGATATTGCTGCAGATGAGTAATCAAATATTAGCTTTTAGCATTGATTAGTATTTGACTACCATTTCTTTTTTTTAACTCTACTGTGTTCTTTCTGGATGATGCCCTTAAAGGCTAGAGAAATGTTATACTCGCTAATGCCCCTAGAGGCCAGAGAAAAAGATGCAGCGTTGTACATGTGTGTTGAGTGAAGCTACAATTACTCTGTTGGCATGTGTGTATCGCTACGCCCTGAAGAAGGCATGAGCCAAAACACATTGGTGTATTTTTAATGTCTTTAGCCCTGTAAAATAAAGGCCTTTCATTACTTTTTTAAAACCTTCTTTGGGTGCACTCTTAGTTTTTCATCGTTTACTGCGAGCTGTGAGAAATGCTCTGGAAAAATCCAAAATTACATTATCTGCTAATGGAAGGTCAAACAAAAAGCTCATTTTACATAGAGGTTGGTGAACACCAAACCACAGCTGAAAGCAGAGAAAGCAGAGAAAATCTGATTCAAATGAACTGAACCAGGTGTGAATCCCTATCTCAGGCTCATTTATTTTTTTCTGCCCTTTTCAGCTAAATGATTAAGTAGAATGAATCAGGAAGGCTAGAAACACAAATAATAAATTCAGGGCTTTAGCTTTGTTGCAGAGGTCTTCTGCCTCTAGTGCCCCCTGTTTCATTTGTACTGCTTGCATACTTTCAGGGCAATTAGATGTCTTAGCTTATTCAGTTAGAAAAAACAGTTCCTTTCTGGTAGTGTCTTTTTGAGGTCTTCTGTTACCCCTTCTCAGAACCAGGGCATTCTGGATGTGAATATTGTGCTGCTCAGAGGTAAAATGTTAAATGTAAAGGTTTACTTTTTTCTCTCTGTCAGTTTGCTGTTCTTTTCCTGAGATTTTCGCTTGTATAAGAGGTCAACAGTAAAGTTCACTTGTCTCATGAGGAAGCATTGAATGCTGGCTGAATGAGTGAGACCAAATGGAAAATGAAATGTGTTTTGAAACCAAACATTTCCAGTTAAGTTCTGCCACAGAAAAACAATGCAGATTCAGAAAAACCAACAAACAAACAAAACAAAAAGATAACAAAGCGCGTGACAGGATGATGGCCCGATGGATGAAAATACCTTCAGCCCTCAGCTGCGAGTAACTAAGCGTTGCAAGTCTTTCCCCATTTAATCTGTGAAGACCTCATTTCTTTGATTGTCAGCGTTGTCCCCATGGTAACAGATAATGATTATGTATCAGCAAGAGTCCAAAAGATTTTGGTTTGTGAACTGCTCACCTAAAAACAATGAGGATGCCTGGATCTCATATTTTTGAAAAAAAAAAAGTGTAATTATTTTTGGTAAAGTATCATGCTGGCACCCAGGGATTTGGTATACACTCACCACCCCCGCACAAAGCTGAGTCTGACAGATTTACTGAGCAAAATTTTAGTGTTGTTGTTTTGGAGGAATATAATAAGCCATCACCATTAACCATATTTTACTGTTTATGCATGGTGTCCTTTCACTTTCAGCTGATTTGTTTTTTTTTTTGGTTACAACATTAGCCTCTCTCTATTTTACTACGTTCACCAGTCTGGTATGTCTGTTCTGTAACATTCTGAAACTAATCTGTGTGTCAGTGTTAGTGCCAAATGTACACAACAATGAAGAGACTATAAGCAAAAAAAACACGGCTCATTGCTCCAGAGGTGGTTGCACATTTTCCCCACAGGCAGTAGTCTGCAAAAAACAGGTTTACACAATTATTCAGGCAAAGAGGCATTAATGACCTTTTAATGAAGCCTTGAATGTAGGATCTATATTTGACTATGATGACATTCAGCTTTATTAAATTAGTTTCAGAGAGTATTTAAGGAGAAAACCAATAAATGCAGCTGTAGGAAGGTGTGGTTTTAAAAGACTGAATTGTGGACCTAATCTATTTTGCCATCAATTTTAAAATTACTTTCTTCTCATGGAAATGTCAAACTCCAGAGAGCAAAATGTTCTCATATTTGATATAATAACACATAAAACACCAGAAGAGCTGTGAACTAAAGCATATATCACCCTGCAATAGTTTTATTTTTGCCTAAATCATCATATTTTCAATGTTCGGTTCAGTTTTTTTTTTTTTTTTTTTTTTTTTGAAAACTGAAAAAAACCTGAAAAAAATGACTGAGGCCATTATTTTAAGAGGTTGACAATATTTAACATTTAAATGTCGTTTGGTCAAATGAAGGCCGTGTTCACTGACTATTTGAGTGCTTGCAGCCAGGCTTGATATAAGGATTTTGTATCTGAAGCACATCAGATGCTAAAAGGCTGCCGTGTAGGAGAGAGCACAGTCAGGGTCAATGTGATTGATGTTCGAGACGGGGGTTGACCATCCAAATGTGTAAATAAGGCTGAGCGGCTTTGGAGATTTTGTTTGCCCTTTGTGTATAGCACCCATGCTCTTTTTCCTTTAGATTTTATTAACTTCAAAGGGTTGAGGGTATTTAATCATGTTTACCTCTGTGACTGTGTTCACGCCCCCAGTTTGTTTTCTTTTGAATCAAAGCTTACTGCAAAAGCTGATTTTGCTCAGTGTTTTTATCTTGTTTGTTTAGGTTCACTCTGCTAAACCAGACCTTCTAAACTAAACCCGCATGGAGCCTGTTTACTGAACATCGGCTCAGTGGTCCGCCGGCCAAATCCAATCTAGTCCCCTTACTGCTGACCACAGTTTGTCACTTTTAATATCATGTGAAAAGAATAGAAGTGTGGAATCTAGCCTGTGAGTGAGCATCTGACCGCAGCTGCTCAGTCCACTTTAGTGTGCAAGGCATGAGGAATTGTTTATGCTCAAGTGATCAAAGTTCATGGGTCCAAACAATGTTTAGTGGTGATATTCCATGAAAATATGCAACTAGCTACTCTATAGTGCCAAAAGTATTTGCTCTTGAACTTGAGTGACATCCCATTCTTAATCCATAGGGTTTAATATGATGTCAGCCCACCCTTTGCCGCTATAACAGCTTCAATTCTTCTGGGAAGGCTTTTCACAAGGTTTAGGAGTGTTTATGGGAATTTTTGACCATTCTTCCAGAAGCGCATTTGTGGGGTCACACACTGATGTTGGACGAGAAGGCCTGGCACGCAGTCTCCACTCTAATTCATCCCAAAGGTGTTCTCTTGGGTTGAGGTCAGGACTCTGTGCAGGCCAGTTAAGTTTATCCACACCAAACTCGCTCATCCATGTCTTTATGGACCTGCTTTGTGGACTGGTGTGCAGTTATGTTGGAACAGGAAGGGGCCATCCCCAAACTGTTCCTACAAAGTTGGGAGCATGAAATTGTCCAAAATGTCTTGATATGCTGAAGTATTTAGAGTTCCTTTCACTGGAACTAAGGGGCTGAGCCCAACTCCTGAAAAATCAACCCCACTCTATAATCCCCCCTCCATCAAACTTTACACTTGGCACAGAGGAGCAAGACAAGACACTCATCCATCAGATTACCAGATGGAGAAGCATGATTCATCACTCCATAGAACACGTCTCCACTGCTTTAGAGTCCAATGGCAGCGTGCTTTACACCATCTGAGGCATCTGATGCTTTTACATTGCGCTTGGTGATTTAAGGCTTGGATGCAGCTGCTGGGCCATGGAAACCCATTCCATGAAGCTGAAGCTGAACTTTGGAGGTCTGTAGCAATTGACTCTGCAGAAATTTGGCGACCTCCGTGCACTTTGTGCCTCAGCATCCGCTGTGATTTTTTTGTGGCCTTCCGCTCTGTGGCTGAGTTGCTGTCATTCCCAATCACTTTCACTTTGTTATAATACCACCGTGCAATATTTAGTAGTGAGGAAATTTCACGGCTGGACTTGTTGCACAGGTGGCATCCTATCACGGTACCACGCTGGAATTCACTGAGCTCCTGAGAGCGACCCATTCTTTCCACTGACAAAGTGCCGGTGCTTGTGCCAGTTCCAAGGAACCAGCAAACCTCTTAAGAATGAGTTTTCACTGCTTTGAGAGCTGATTCTTCACGTATGTGGGTGTGGGCGGTTTCTCGTCTGGAAACAGAAGCCAATGGGCACAAGCCTTAGGGCCAAACCTAATTCACAGCTGTGAAAAGCGCATCTCTTTTCTTATGTAATATAAACCTTGTAGTGAAATGGTGGTGGAAAACTTTACGTTGAGATGGCAGAGCCACACCCTTCTGCTGCTTGCATCTCATGTTCCTTGGTTCCAGACCAGCCAGTTTAAGGTGCTGGAACGGAACAGATTTTTTTGGCCGAGCACTGAGTAAGTTTGCAGTGGAAGAAGCGCATGGTTCAAGCACTTGGCACTGGCATCGTGTCAGAAGAAAAGGGCTATCTTTCACAAAGGTTTGTAGAAACAGTCTGCATGCCTAGGTACTTGATTTTATACACCTGTGGCCACTGAAGTGGGTGGAAAACCTGAATTCAGTGATTTGGATGGGTGAGTGAATACTTTTGGCAATATAGTATATCTCTTGAAAGTACTTTTAGGCAATGTGTTCTCATCCCAGGGCCATATGCAGTACCAGTCAAAAGTTTGGACCCACTCACCCAAATCAGTCGATGAGTGTGTCCAGACTTTTGACTGGTACTGTATAAAACCATTCTTTTCTCTTCAGGGTGTCCTTGGGTGTTGGTGCCATGGAGTACTGGCCATAGAAATGCTGGTTGATAAAATAACAGTCTCATTTTAGAAACCTACATAAGTCAGCCTGAAAGGACTGAAGTGATAACAGTGTGGGTTACAGGTTTATCATCTAGAAGACAATGATTCATATCCTGTTTGGAGCTTTATGTTTTGGACTCAGTTTTGCTTTTTTCCTGAAGCCATTTTATAATCACATGGCTTTTTACTTTAACTTTAGCCAACCACACTGATCAAAAAAACTTAAAGGAGCACTTTTTAATCAGAGTATAGCATCAATTCAGTCAGACCTCTGGGATATTGATCAGTTAAGTTGCAGAGAGGGGTTGTTAATCAGTTTCAGCTGCTTTGGTGTTAATGAAATTAACAACAGGTGCACTAGAGGGCCAACAATGAGACATAACAGGAATGTTTTTACAGGTGGAGGCCTACCTGTATACCTGTGGTGGTAGCATGAGGTGATACCTGGACCCTACTGAGGTTGTACAAGTAGTCCAATTCCTCCAGGATGGCACATCAATTTGTTTCATTGCCAGAAGGTTTGCTGTGTCTCCCAGCACAGTCTCAAGAGCATGGAGGAGATTCTAGGAGAGAGGAAGTTACTCTAGGAGAGCTGCACAGGGCCATAGAAGGTCCTTAGCCCATCAGCAGGACTGGTATCTGTTCCTTTGTGCAAGGAGGAACAAGGTGACTGCCAGAGCTACAAAATGACCTCCAGCAGGCCACTGGTATCAATGTCTCTGAGCAAACAAGGGCAAATTTTATGAGAGTTGCCTGAGGACCCGACATTCTCTAGTGGTCCCTGTGCTCATTGCCCGGCACCGTGGAGCCCGACTGGCATTTGCCAGAATACCAGAATTGGCAGGTCCACCACTGGGGCCCTGTGCTTTTCACAGAGCAGGTTCACCCTGAGCACAGATATGAAGGGGTCTGGAGAAGCCGTGGAGACCATTATGTTCAGCATGTTCATTTGGTGGTGAGTTAGTCAATGGTCTGGGGAGGCACATCCATGGAGGACACATAGACCTCTACAGGCTAGGCAATGGCACCCTGATTGCCATCTCGGGGGAGATCTCCCAGAACACTATCCATTGTCTCATTAGGAGCATGCCCTGATGTTGTCAGACATGTATACAAGCACGTAGAGTTGATACAAGTACCAGTTTGAGTTGCTGCAATGAAATTTCTGCAAAACTTGACTAGCCTGCTGCATCCTTTTACACTTTGATTTTCTTTGAATTCAGCCCTCTGTAGGTTGATAATTTTCATTTCCATCAAAAATGTGGCCTCCTTTCCTTCGTAACACATTACCCAGTCCATGTCCAGTATAGATATTCAGCGTGACACCCCCCCTCCATTAAGATCTGATGTGTTTTCAAAGTGTTCCTTTAAAAAAATTTTTGAGTTGTGTTCTTAGGTTTAGGTTTGGTGTTTAGTTTGGCCAGGGTTCTCTATTTGGTCACGGTTAGGAAAAGACGGCGGGTTGGGTTAAAATGCATCCCTTCACAAAATTAATCACTGATAAATGATCAAGGATTAATGATTTTATTTTTGTAACTACATGTCAGAGGAATGGCTTTGTCTATACCAAAGGATACTTTCTGTCTAAGCGTGTGACATCAGCAGTAATTCATACATGCAGTACTTGAGAATGGATTCAGTATCTCCATGCTGGAAGATGTCATTAAGTATACATCTATATATTTATTTTACTGTCCTTATTGCCTTTATAGGTGAAACAAAGACACATTCCTGCATTGATGGAGGAATGGAGCAATTTCTTCTCAGCTCTGTTTTCTGTACTGTCTGTTGTCAAATCAAAATAAAAAATATATGGTATCAAAAACAAGTCAAATCTGTTCCAGTTCACTTCTAACAGATTGTGCTTCAGTTTTCCCAAATGAGAACTGAGAGTCTTTGTGGTTATTTGTTGCCACTTGAGTTTAAATCACATTTGTCTTCAGCTGATGAAAATGAAAACAAGCTTCTCTGAAATGTATAGAGAAAACATATTTCATAACATCTCACTCACACAGTAGCAAACATGTTTTTTTCTAAAATGATCATGTTTCCTGTCCGGTGTTCTCTCAGATTGACCACTACGCCCAGAGGGATCTGAAGAAGGGCCTCCAGCTCTTTGGCACAGAGGGCAATGTGGGTTTGACCAATGCCTGGATGATAGTTCAAACTGATGTAAGTAATGAGATCACTGGAGGGAGTAGGTGATGCTTTGAGACACCAGATTCTGACTTTAATAATTAAAAAAAATATATGAAAGCTGTGTTGTAAATGTCCCAGTGTGCCAGTCCTGCTAAATACCATGACACAAGCTGAGATCCATGACATTTTGACTGCATTATTCATCGTGACAGTGCTTACCTTTACTGTTGGCAAGGTTTCACTGTCTTTTGTTGTTGTCTTTTTTTTTTTTTTTTTGCACCACTGTGATCGCTTTAAGTGACTACTGAAATGTGGAAACACCATTTCATTTTTACATTTCTCCATCTAGTGTAAAATATGAATAAAACACTGCAATCTTTTGAGCCGTTAATAGGATCTGGACATTTATAAGTAGGCTAATAAAAGAAATGCTACCAATCTAAGAAATGGCATCAGAAGAGATGTCTGAAATGACTCTACTGACAGTAATAAACACTTAAAGCCTTCCTGGTTTAAATGCTCTGGTAAAATGCTGTCGGAGAGATTAATGCAAACATCACAGCCTCTCAGAGGTAATCTTTGTCTCCAGCTCTCACTTTGATGTGCCTTTTCCCTTTTGCATTATTTATATATATTTTTTTCCCATATTTCTCTGTAAAGAAAACACAATGTGAGAAACACAGATTTGGAATTAAGGATTGCAGAGGACGGATGCTGCTGTTAGGAAATGCCTCGGGGAGACATCAAATGATAGATCGCAGACTTCAGGGCTCTTTGGACCCCCTACTTTTTTTTTTCAACATCACAGATCCTGTGTTATGGCTGGTAGTTTGTTCCATTAGTAAATGTGCGGTACATGCAGGATGTTTGGTTGTGTTCTGTTTCTGTGTGTATACATGTGTCTAGTGTCTGGAAGGCATAATGTGTGAGTGTGTGTTTTCCTGTGTGTGTGTGTGTGTGTGCGTATGTGTATGGTGACTGACAAGACATAAATGATGACAAAGAAATCTATTGCTATGCAAATACCGTATGCAAATGCAGGTGTGTCTGTATGTGTAGGTGTAAATGTGCAGAGTTGATTTTTTTTTTCTTTTGTGCATGCTGGATCATGTCATAAGGAGAATCTGCATGAATGAGCCACTGCCTGTTAGTGTTTGCATGCAAGCGTGAATGTGCACTTTTTCTCTCGTCAGATGAGTGCCGCTGTGTGCATGTATGGGTCTCCACAGAGTCTGGCTGAGATGAAGATCATTATACAGCAGCTCTCATTCTGTCACTCCCTCCCAAGCCTCTTTCATATATGCTGACTCACTGAATGGATAATGCAGCAGATGTCCCTGGAGCAAAGTTCAAGCTGAATATTATTAATGGCCACCTATGGAGCTATGTATGCATGTATGTAGATGCAGATCTACCTGAGAAGAAGCAGTAAAAATATTCACAAGGCACTGAATGAGTGCCGGTATAATAAATCTGTACCGGTCACATGCCTTTGGTCGTTAACTTTTCAAGGTGATAACATCTGAATATTCTGACTCTGTGCAGTCTTCAGCCTTCTTTTTTCCCCTGAACTTTACATCTTATCTTCAGGTGTCTCAGGTGATTTGAATTCTGCAGTACTTCATGTTAAAGTGCAAACACAACCTATTGTTTAAGGGAGGGAGCAAGTTTTAAATTAACACAATCTCAACTGTGTGCACGCAGCTCAGACGGCATTATTGCCCCATGGAATTTAATTCCACCAGATGAATATCTCTCTCTCTCTCTCTCTCTCTCTCTCTCTCTCTCTCTCTCTCTCTATATATATATATATATATATATATATATATATATATATATATATATATATATATATATATATATATATATATATATATATATATATATATATATATATATCAGGGGCATTTAATCTTTTCAACTACACTGATGAAATGAATTGTGGTGAAAGCCACGATGTCTTCTAAAAAAAATCCATACCAATCTCAAAGCAGGGAAATGTTTATTTAAAAAAGAAGCTGGGTGAGTTAGAAAGTTATTTTAAGGCTTTGGGACAGCTGCAGCTCAATATCAGGGGGATGAAGTGTTTTACATGCTCAGCAGATATGAGTTATTTTACCCAATGAATCTTAATTCCTGCCAGGTAAATGAATTTCATTCCCATCACTGGAGGATGTGTATTTCTTGCCATGTATGAGGATTTCAGTGTGATGATAATAAAAGTTCAGACTCTGAAGACTCAATGTTTTTCTTCCTATGCAGTTTCGTTGCTGTGGAGTAACCAACCACACAGACTGGTTTGAGGTTTACAATGCCAGCCGCGTGCCAGACTCCTGCTGCCTGGAGTACAGCGACAACTGTGGCCTGGACAACCCGGGAACGTGGTGGACAGCGGTGAGTTCAGGCAGATAAACCAAAGTATATTGCACCTCCAAACTGTGCTACTAATATTGGTTTTTTTTTTCATTATTTTTTTTCACAGTTTTATTTTTGCAGATTATACGCTGATTATGCTAAACCCACAGCAGTTGTCGAATCACACCTTGTAGCAGGTGTAACTGGGTGCAGAAGGGCACTGAATGCCTGTGAAGGGGGCATGTATCATTTTAATCCCCTTCAAAATCTCAGACACAATTGCACATGAGAAAAATTAGAAAATTCAAGAAGAATTAAATATAATGTTGAAAAGGTTGTTAATTAAACTTTGGGACATTGCATCCTACTGTTAAATAGTAGTGGAAATAGTATCGAGATGTTTAACTTAAGTAAAAGTGGAAATACTATGTGTATCAATTCTGTTTCCAGTAAATGTCCTGTCAATATCCTACTTTAGTAAAAGTCTTAACATCAAAATACCATTAAGTACCTAAAGTAAAACTACTCACTATGGACCATTTTTCAAATATAATGCATTTCTTGAATTCTACTAGAGCAGATTTGCATGAGTCATTTTTCACAATAACAGCTCTTGACCGTAGACTGAGACTTGGTTCATTTCCTCTCTGAAACAAGTTACTTTAGCTTCTCACACTCAATCTTAAAACTGACTTTGTTCTGATTGGCGGCCCCTCACAAACAGAAGGTTTGAGCAGCAGGCTTCTGTGCTCTCACCAACATACAAAACTGAGTGTAAGCAAAATCATCTAGGAGTGAGTGTTTTGTGCAGTCTGAACATTATGACCACTGGCAGGTGAATGAATAACACTGATTATCTCTTCATCATGGCACCTGTTAATGGGTGGGATATATGTGATGTGTTAGAAGCAGGAAAAATGGGCAAGCATAAGGTTTTGAACGAGTTTGACAAGACTAGTGATGGCTAGACAACTGGGTCAGTGCATGTCCAGATCTGCAGCTTTGTGGGTGTTCCTGGTCTGCAGTGTTCAGGATCTATCAGAAGTGGTCAAAGGAAAGAACATGACCCAGCGACAGGGTCATGGGCGACCAAGGTTCACTGATACATGTGAGGAGTGAAGGCTGGCCTGTGTGGTCCGATCCAACAGACAAGCTACTGTAGATCAACTTGCCAGAAAGTTAATGCTGGTTCTGTTAGAAAGGTGTCAGAATACACAGTGCATTGCAGGTTGTTGCGTATGGGGCTGCATAGTTGTAGACCTGTCACGGCACCCATGCTGACCCCTGTCACCCACCAACAATGGGCTCGTGAGCATCAGAACTGGACCACGGAGCAATGGAAGAAGGCAGCCATGTCTGATGAATTACATTTTCTTTTACATCACGTGGATGGTCGGATGCGTGTGTATCACTTAGTTGGGGAACACCTGGCACCAGGATGCACTGCAAGCTGGAGGAGACAGTGTGATGCTTTGGGCAACTTTGGGTCCTGCCATCCACGTGGATGTTACTTTTTTTTTTAAACTTTTTTGGCCACAGCAGCTTTTATTGGCAGTAGAAGGAGATAGGAAACGGGGGAAAGATACAGGGGAAGACACGTAGGCAAGCTAGCGACAGGCCGGGACTTGAACCTGCGCCACCTGCACCGCAACGCAGCATAGACATGTGGTCACCTGCTTCACAACTGAGCCACCTGGGCGCCCCACGTGGCTATTACCTTGACACATACCAGCTGCCTAAACATTGTTGCAGGCCATATACACCCTTTCATGGAAACAGTATTCCCTGATGGCTGTGGCCTCTTTCAGCAGGATAATGCACCCTACCACAAAGCAAGAATGGTTCGAGGAGCACATCATCAAGTTTGTGTTGATTTGGCCTCCAAATCCCCCAGATCTCAATCCAATCAAGAATCTGTGGGATGTGCTGGACAAACAAGTCCGATCCATGGAGGCCCCACCTCACAGCTTACAGGACTTAAGGGATCTGTTGCAAACATCTTGGTGCAGGTACCACAGAATACCTTCAGGGGTCTAGTGGAGTCCATGCCTCAGTGGATCAGGGCTGTTTTGGCAGCAAAAAGTGGACCAATATAATATTAGTCTGGTGTTATGCCTGACTGGTGTAGATATGACAGAAAACAAGGACAAGCATAATCAGCCTCTTTTAATGATGAAGCGGGATTTGAACCCCCCCCTCCCCCCTCCACACCCGAGATAACGTTTACTAAAATTCTGTAAATACTCCAATCAAATAAATTTTACCTACGCTTGATTGTCCAAGTGTAAGTGCTGTGTAACTGCACTGGTCATATTTCAAGCAACTGTAATTTGTAATGTTAACAGGCTGTTTCAAAACAGTTTTACACACAAATTGTCATTGTCAACAGTCATTTTGCAGTTTTTAAAAGGGAGCTTTTAAACCTCAGCAGCCCTACACCTCAGCAAGTAAACAGAAGGCCTGAGGGATTTGTATTCATTATGGTGGTTATTGAATTAATCACCTCTCTCCATAAGGACTTGACTGCTGGTGCTGCTAATGTTTTTCTAATGTATAATTAGTGTCATATTTTTAATTTTTAGCAGCCGGACCATACAGAGAGTTTTTGGTTTCCTTGTGGATTTCAGTGTATTAGAAGAAAAGAAGCATGAAACAGAATAAATGCATTTCTGATGCATTTCTTTGTCAGGATGTTGTATCCCAGCCAGGTTAAAACCAGCACTTCTATTTAGCACAAAATTCAAAGAACTTCAAGATACTCTCATCTTTAAATGATATTCAAAATACTCATACTTACTGTCACGGATTGGTCATGTGTAAAACTCCACTCAGCATATGGGCATTCGTCATGGAGTTGAACAGATTTGATGGAAACAACAGTTTTTTTCTTTTGGTATTCCACCAATTGTAATCTTCCCTGGACCCGGTGAAGGAGTCCAAAAGGGTGTCAATACATAAAGCCCACTATAGCTGTTAAAAGCAGAATTCAGTATATCTTGATCTGCATGAGATTTGTGCAATAATTGCATTGATTGCACTTCTAGGACCCCCTAGGTGTTAGACCCAGCCATGTTAGCTGTGTACCAGTTTAGCTCAATCATGCCCCACTTTGTACTACAGTAATTACTTTCCACCTTACTCTCTGTTGGTTTGGGAACATTTCTTCTGTGGTAAAGTTTTTCCATGTATTTGGCTCTAGTGCACACTTTCTGCAAGGGACTATTTCTATATCCACTTTCCTGAGAAAGTGACAGCATTTCCATAGATTTTGTCTCAAAGTCATTTTCCTGGTCACAAATTCTCAGTGGAACTGACCATAAGGGAAATTTTTATTTGAGCCACCTTGGATGAAAACTGCTAGCATGTAGGGCAGTGTCTCTGTTATTTTTGTTTGTTTGTTTTGCAAATACAGATCTGTGCAAAGCTCTTTAAAGATGGTAAGATATAAGGATTATATTCCCTCCTTGCTGTAAATTTAAAGCTATTTAAGATTAGGACTGATGTGACTTAAAAAGATATATATGCTTGTAGATCTGCCTCTGATGCACACCAAACCAAACTAATACCATCTCTACCAAATAATGTGTTTGAGCAAAATATTTTTTCCTGGTTAGAGACACAGTCTTCTTTTCATTTATTAGGCACACACATGCATAAAAGGGACAGTATTAACCCCTCATGGCACATTACTTGGTCTGTTTAAATACTTTGTCCTGAAAATATTGTTAATTCTCACCAGATTATGGCTGAGCACGTAATAATAGCCAAATGCTGCTGGGCCCTGTTCATGATCTGTACTGTAGTTGTGTACAGTGACTCCACATCCATGGCTGCTAGGATTGTTATTTGTGTGTGTTTTCAGTTTGTTTTTAGCTTGTTAAGCACAGCAGTAGTGTCCTGAACAAAAGCAGGTAATAAAGATAAGAAAGGTTTAATGAAAAAGTCAATATTTTAGTACTGGGATCATAAGGCTGTCTTTGCCTGACGTCGCAGGGGAATTTTCAATACATTCATGTACCTTCGGAAGCATTCAAAAAGCAGCATTTCCTTTCATCTTCAGACATCCAGCCTTTTTCTTGTGACTCTGTGAGGGTTTCTCGTGATTCTGTTTTCAGTGATGCAGCTGGATTATGTGGCAAAAGCTGGTAAACATCATTATTTATTTGACTTTTCAACTGCTGCAAAATCACATACAAAGAGAATTTAAATATTCAAAATAGGCCAGATCTGCAAGAAGCAGTTGCATGTCCATGCACTGGTAAGAAAAGTGAACAGGCTGTGCACAGGATTGCATCAGGAAATAGTAGTAGTAGTAGTAGTAGTAGTAGTAGTAAAAAAAAAAATACATGTGCCATAATTTTAGAAGGTTTGGCTTAATGAAAATGTAACACTCTGTATTGCCTGGACAGTTTGCAAATGGATTAAGCTGCACATGATTTAGCAAGACTGGAAGTTGTTGCTGGAGAGGTAATTGGGTGTGTTGGGATAATATGTAGGGACAGCTGGTATTAATAGCACATTCATTCAAAAACCAAAATTACCCCACCTACTTGTGGCCTGTTCATCACCCTGTAAAGCTTGGCTGCACTGAATGTTTTACTACAGTTACATTACTGCAGTGTCATTACAGCATCATCATTCTGAACTTAAGCAGCCACTTTTTCTCTTGATATTCTTCCTATAAACTTGTCATTAACACAGTTAGTCCCAACACTTCAGGCCTTTAAATCAATTTAGAAGTTTAATGAATTGTTGAAGGCAACTGCCCATTTTTTTCTCTTTTACATACAAAAGTCCTGCATCTACATTAAAGAGATTTCAGCCTTGAACAACCGCATGCTTGTTTTCCAAATTACCTCTCTTTCCAAAGGTTCATTCCAAGCACTTTTTATTGAATTACTGTCTTTACTCATTCAGGACCCCATTTTCAAAATTGCAGTCTTATTTCAGCAGGCTAAATCTTGATGAAGAATGATTTCCTCTCGGCAGATGATGCAATAAATTGTCCCCTTCAGCTAGCCTTTATTATTAGCCTCTGACTCATTAAACCAGTGCTCTAATGTTTTGGTTACCTTTGGCAACCCAAAGACCAAACTCACAGACAGTGAGACTCTTTGTATAAATGTAAACATTTTTAGAATTTACGCCTATCAGCCTCAACATTAAAACCAGGTTCCTTGGATCAGACTCGATCTTGCTGATGTTTGACTGGAACTCGGGGTGTTTGGATGCTGGGTCAGTGCATTGGCTTCTCTTTTGCAATCCTCAAGATGTTTTCGTGGTGTCCTGGGGTCCACTGGCCTGCTGGAGGTGGGGTCTGCAATTTTTATTAAGTGGTGCATGTCAAAATAACATCCACAGCAATGCCACTGCTCAGAGTTTCCCAGCAGAGCATTACACTGTAACACTGCATTGTTGCATGTTGATCAGTGATATTCCCTTAACCTGTCAGTGGTTTGTCAGTTTAAATGTTTGATCATTGTATACTATCCTACAGTTCGTTTGATATGAGGGCATGATATGATATGAGAATTTAATTATCGATGGCGAGTGATAAATCGGCCAACTTTAACACACGTTACTTAACTTCACCTGCCTACAACTGTGTCTGTTCTGCAGAACATCTTCAAATCTCTGTCCTGCTGTTACTACAGCAGCTGCTGGCACTGAATCTTTCTGCATTAACAGGCATCATTTTGTAGTGCTCTCAATTTTCTCCTAACCACCATTTTCTTTGCGTTCCATTTTCGCGTTTAGATCATCCTTACTTTGGACTTGACTTTCTGACTGGTCCACAGCAGATACAATGTTCTGTGGAATATCTATCAAATGTGAGTGCATCATTCTGTTGCACCTGCTCTTTGCAAAATGGCTCCTTGCATTTAATAATAATAATAATGATAATAAAGTACAATAATATAAATAGAATAATTGGCATTGGCAAAGTGTCTCAGTGGCTATATAAGGTGTGAGCCTTTAAGCATAATGAAGCTATTATGTTTAATAAAAAAGAAGAAAAGAAAGACATAAGCCCAGCAGACAACAGGTGTGCAACATCTGCAGCATCTCATTATTATGATCCTATATGGAAGAGATAAAAATGAGTTTTGACGTTGATCATCATCATTAAGGACAGAGAGTGTTGGGGCCACCTCACACGCTGAGACTCCTGCAGTCCAGCAGCGCTAAACCAGTCACATCACATCGTTATGAGTGAAGGTGATGAACAGTAATGGCAACGATTTCTGTTCAGTGTCTCACGTTATTAAGTTATTGCAGCAAAATAGCAAATGGGCCGTTTCAGAAATCATATCAGGGGTGCCAGATGCTGCCTGCAGAAACAGTCACAGTTTGCAAGGCTCTAGATCTGCGGTGGGCAATTAATTTTCCCAAGGGGCCACATGAGAAACTGGGACTGGGAGTCATGTGACCCCATGGGAAAATTAATTGCCCACCACTGATCTAGATCAAGTGTGTTGTGAATCTCTTCCAAATTTCAAGCCTTGTGAGGTGATTTTATTTTATATGAAAAACTAGTGTGACATGTTCAGGAATGTAATTTTGATATTCTCAGCTGAACCTTAAATCTCTGGAAAGTACTTACAGGAGATGTTCAAATTGAGTGGTGTTCAAACCAGTATTTTGTTTTACTTTTTAAAAGTCACTAAACTGAGAAGTGAAATTTCCACAATGTTTAAATGAATTCCATGTGCTGATGCTCCTGATTTCCCAGATAGAGGTTTTGTTATCATACGGCTGAATACAGTCATTCTAAAACCCAGAAATTAAATGCATATTTATTGTTTTATGAGTTGTTAAATGTGTGAAACAAAGTCTCTAACAGGAGATGGTGTCATATAACTCCAGACATGCACTTCAGTTTAATAAATAAAGGAAATCATCAATAAAACCTTTTGTAAACTGCAGATTTTTGAATTTGACACCATTATGGTTGCACAAAAGGCCAAGCTGTAGTCAAATGGCACCTGTTTTACACTTTTCAACATGAAACTTGTAACCTTTAAAAGGCCTTTCCATTTCTTTTCCTAAAATCTGGTTCTGCACTGAAAGATTTTTCAGAATACTGCATATTTACACCCTTCAGGTGACAGCTTGTTGGCCTTCTGAATTTAACCAGCGCCTGCAGCGGGAAAGACATTTTAATGATAAATTAATGTGGCTTGTTTGATTCTTTGATTAATGTTTGCCTGCAAATCAAGGATTCAGTCCCTGTAGTTCTCAATGAAGCGCAGCAGCTCTCTCCTTCTGTAATACCCACATTAGATTCTTGTATAAACAATTGCTGCAGGTATCTGCTGCATAGCTTATTTCAGTTGAACTCATATTCAAATGTTGCCTTTTTTTACGTTAGCATTGTCCAGCTAAATTCAGCTCCAACAGCTTCTCACTCTGAAATCACACATTTTACACTCGACTGATTTCTCTGTTGGGTTCCAAGCAGCAAGTGTAAATCAGATGCTGTTCAAGGCCACCGGCAGGTTCGCGCTGCTGAAGTGTCTCGAAGCAGATAGGAGCGTTTCTTTTCCCCACATTCAAATTTTGTAAATGCCTCACAGTACCATTCAGTAAATATTAAAGTAATGGATGTAATGCTGGAGGAATAAAGGTTGGAGTTTTGTCTTGGTTTATACTTTTGTGGCTCTTGTTATTGGCAGCTAAGTGTTCACGGTGTCAACCAGTGTCAGAAAATCTCTTTACGCGTTTATTGACGGGCGAACAGAAGCAAGGCCAGAGTGACACGTTGAAACAAAGGCGCGACAGCGTTCACACACACAGATGCATTTACAACTTAAAAGCCTTGTAGATGTGTTAAGATGTGTGAAAAGCTGTCTAGATTCACAACTAAAACTGTTTATGCACAAGGGCAGACATTGCTTTTGTCGGGATTACAAAGCCGTGCAAACACAGGGTCATCTTTTAAAAATCTCAGCCGCACATGCAGAGGGCTGATCTGAAGCCAGTGGCTGAACGGATTCATTCTCTAATGTCACAATTAGACCCAAGGTCATGTGGCAAATGAGGGAGACTACACAGTGTTTTAATTATGCAGAGTAAATGATCTATACCGTAGTGTGTGTGATTGTCAGCAAGTGAGTATGTGTGCAGTGACTGAGAGTGGTAAGTGTATTAGTGAGCGAGCGGCTCGGCCAGTCAGTCATCCAAGGGCAGAGAGAGTGAGAGGGACCCAGTACGGTTGTTTTAAAGTCTCCTGAGCCCAACTTGCTTAGGTGTGCTGTATCTCTAACCAGGTCAGCTCCACCCACCAATTTCCTGTAAGAAATTGAAAGACTCAGCCAGCAAGGAAAGGACAACAAGAGGACAGCCCCGAGGCCGTCACCAGTAAATGACTCCCTGGCATAGACAGATTCTGTTTGCGCCACACGGCAGTGAAAACAACAGCAAAGAAGTGCAGTTTCAACAAATGGTGACAATCATTGTAAAGCCCAAAAAAGGAAATGTGTTTTATGTGGTGGCCTCAGTTCTAAAATCACAAACAGAACAAAAATACTGAATGAAAAAAGTAGCAAAGGCTTTAACTGCTCTGTAAGTTCAAAGCAAAGGAAGCAAAGGAAGATAGGAGCCTTATTTGTGTAACTGCTAAGACCTGTTATTGTCACATCTGTGAGTTTTTGTCCCACATCTTTAACGCTGGATTTACATGTATATTCAGAAGCTTCCTTCTTATCGTTAGTACAGAAAGCAGATATCTATTTCTGTGCTTATATGCGCAACTGCCTAACCTTCTGTATATCCATTTAGTTTTCTGGATTATAGGAAAACTTAAGTGCATTAATTAATATTCTAGTCAAAAAGAATAAGCAAAAGTTTATTTTGTGTCTTTCAAATAGATTTTATAGACCAACACTATGATAAAAGCATTCACTCACCCATCCAAATCATTGAATCCAGGTGTTCCAGTCACTTCCATGGCCACAGGTGTATGAAACCAAGCACCTTGGCATGCAGACTGCTTCTACAATATTATATTTGTGAAAGAATATTTCACAAATATATATCAAACCCTCTGCATCCCATCTGCGTCTGGGATGAGCATGACGCAGGCATGTTCAGTTGGAGACTAAATACTGGCTAAGGAAGTGTCTGGATATGCTCCCAATTCAGAAAGACCTGTGTTACTCCGGCAGTAGGGCGCAGCCACATGAGTGGCATAAGTTCAGGTCGAAGCACTTCATCTCAGTACTTCTGTCCAGTCAGATTTCTACCAAGAACAACCAGATCAGAGATGGCGATCACAGATGTGCAGCCCGACCTCGGTCACCTTCAGTGAGTCGTGGCATGGTGGCATTGGTGACAATGTTGTGCATGTACTGGTTATTGTATTCTTAGACCACTGGATTGAGAATGCAGTACTGTAAATTGAACCATTTCTGAGGTGTACAAGTCAGTTCATTTAAACAAAGTAAATAGATAAAATTACTAATATATAACATTATAAGACACTCATTAAGGAATTTTCAAAAGCCCATGGCAGTCCATTTTATTTTAAGAACAGAGGTTTAAGTCTGAACCCAGTGCACTGTCTCATGCTTGTTTCAGTCGAGCCCCTTTTCACTGATACTTTAAAAGAGCAGAACATCTTTTCATTGAGGAGAAATATACAGAGATGAAAGTGGAGGCGGTCCAGAGGAGAGGACAGGCCAAAATGAGATTGATGAGAATCTCTTAAGACCAGGATGAAAAGTGCCAAATCAGCACACACGGCCCCTTTAGACAGAGTCCAGCGTTAGCACCTACCATTTGAAAAGGCCAGAACTCTGAAAGAGAGACTTTTCTGTTGCTTCTATTTGTCAAACATCAAACATAAACCTGTTACAGCACTGACTAGAAATGGATCATATTCATGAACCAGAATAAGTGGAAAAAGCAGGTGACGTGGACTTTGGCAGGAGTTATATTAAAAGACATGTGATCACACATATGGCAGTTCTTCAGTCCAGATCATGAAAACACACACACACACACACACACACACACACACACACACACACACACACACACACACGCACGCACACACACACACACACACACACACACACACACACAGCCATAGACTCTTCATCAGGGCCTCCTCTCCTCCAGCTTGTCCAATGAGCTGTAACATGCACAGACAATAACACAGGTCTGCATCCACAACATGGGTAGTAACGATTGCACAGGTCACAGTCTTACAGTCCAGGACCCCTGTATGGATTTTCTAAACTAAACTGTTGTTGTTGCCATTTCTCCCTGTCTCTTAAGACTGTGTGATGTTGTACTTGTTGTGTACAATGTCACACTTCTCTGTGTGGTTGAAAGCTCCATAAATGTATTTAATGAACCTTTAAATGTGGAATAAATGCTTTTTAGACATATTTTCTTCATAACTGATCACTTTTTAAGCTGAATTTGTGAGCAGACAACTATTTATAACCTTCCATTCTCATTGAAATACATGGCTCTCTACCTGCAAAATCCTCCTCTGTGTTCGCCAACTAAGCAGCCACAAATAGCTGCCAAATCCCACATTATGAAAGTGAACTACGTAGTGTAGTCCACTAAGCAGTGGATATGACAGCCAAGGAATTGTTGTGAAGACACTGATTACAGTTTCTTTTTCCTACACAATTTGTTTTTAAGGCATTTTTTTTGTTTTGTATTGCTTTGTTTGCTCTGTAACATTGTTGATAGCCTCAGTGTCTGCCGTGGGACTGGCATGGCAGGTTCAGGTTTACTAATGTGTTGTTTTTTTCCCTCAGGTTTTATGGGAGTCTGCAGTGGATGTCAAACAATAAAAATCTGAATTTATATATTTTCAGATGCAGCTTTGTGGTCCAGGGGGTCTGCACTTGGGCAGCAGTTTGATAAATAACTCCAAAGCTGTCTGAAATTTGGCTTACTGCATGACTTTCCATATTGATCCAGCCCAGAAATATTTTTTCGGCAGCGGTGAAATGCACAGTTGATTGTGTTTGGTTTCCCTGGCTCTGACTCAGCTTCTTGATGTAAGGAGATTTTAAAAAATAGCACAATCAGGAAGGCAAGTCTGCAGAAATGAATAATTAAATTAGAACAGCGCTTGTAGCCTGTTATGATAGCGCTCACCCTTTTACTACAGCATATCAGGCACTCTTTTCTCCTGTGCATCTATCATATTCGCACACACAGCTTGCCACATGTCTTGAAAATGTCTGTGGAGCCATGTGTCACATAGCTTTCATCGCAAATGCCACTCCCATTACTTCTGATGCCAGCTTTCAACTACACAGAGACAGCCACTTCCTTTCCTTTTGATAATCCGTCTCCTTTTCTTTACTTGCTTACATTTCTAGCCAAGAAGATAACTCTGTTCCTCCTAATAGTAATAATTACTTTTCTTTTCTTCCAGTCTGTCAGGTTACACAAACATTTTACATCCGAAGGTGATTTTTAAATGTACTCAAGATGATGAAAATGTCTTAGAGACAGAAAATGGTGAAGCAGTGAGAGGGTAGAGAATTTTTTTTTTTTCTGTCAACTTGCCTTCAGAATAAATTCAAGCAATGTCAGACATGAAAAATTCAGGCCCTTCTCATGTCTAACTGATACAGCCAGTGTATGTGCTGCTCCTGTATTCACATTACTGCTGTTTGTACTGCCGAAGGGAGACAAAGACAGCGGGGCTTCGAATTTTGAAAAGTTTTCCCAAAGAATATTAGGTCAAAGTGAAGGGATTAGTAAGATAATGATGTTGCCACATGGGATCCTTTAGCTTAGGAGTATTTTCTCTCACTGTTTCTTTATACAGGAGGAAAAGACTTATTTACCGCTAGACATCTTAATGATGAGTTTACTTTTGTGGGCTAATGTTTGCTCATGCTTTGTGCATTTTTTTTTTTGTTGTTGTGTGTGTCTCCACAGCCGTGTTACGAGCGGGTAAAGGACTGGCTTAACGAGAACCTGGTGGCACTTTGGATCTTTTCTCTATGCACAGCACTTACTCAGGTAATTACAGCTGGGATGCTGTGTGATTTCTTTTTTTTTTTTTTCCACAGCCCTTAAGTCCATCCTTGACATCCATCGTCCTGCTTCAGAGAAAGGCTCCTGTTTTGAGATAAATAGATCTAATAATGCCCGTTTCCTTTGCATTAAGGGTTGGAAGGCAGGATTTTTGTGGACATCTTGAGCCCATATAAGCCTCTTGTGTTACTGCTGAAGACCACATAGGGAGGTTTGACTTTCCATAAAATTCTTTTATCTCCTTTCCAGCCAAGTGATACGTGATGCGGTTTCACAATCTGGGAGGAGAAATATGCTCTGCCTGAGAACATCGATCTCATGAGGCTCCTGTGTGGCTCTAGGCTGAGTTTTAGTCACCTATTAGATTCTAAGTGCCCTTGAAAATCCTACATGCAGCATCCTACATGATAAGCCTACATGGAGCAAACTGAAAATGAGACAGAAGAATGAACTGATTCCAGTCTTTTCCAAAATATCTCTGGTACAGTACAAAGAATACAAAGAATTATTTATGCTTTACATTCATGCAAATAACAATTGTACAGGTGAAAATGGAGTATATATTTAGCTGAATGTGCAGAGATTTATAAGCTGCGGCCTTATTAGGTGTGGTATAATTATGGACTCCACAGTCACCTGTTCCACTGCTCATTAACGCAAATCTAATCAACCAATCACATGACCACAACTCAATAAACTTAGATATGCAGACATGATAAAGATGTCCTGCTGGAGTTCAAATCAAGCATCAGAATGGGGATGAAAGGTGATTTCAGTGACTTTGAATGTGGCATGGTTGTTGGTGCCAGACATGCTAGTCTCGAGTCTTTGAGAAACTGCTGATCTCCTGGGATTTTTCCCACAAAACCATCTCTAACAGAGAATTGTCTGAAAAAGGGAAACTATCCAGTGAGCTGCAGCTCTCTGGGTGAAAATGGTTTGTTGATGCCAGAGGTCAGAGGAGAACGGCCGGACTGCTCGGAGCTGAAAGGAAGGCAGCAGTAACTCAAATAACTACTTGTTACAACCAAAGCTCAGATCATCTCAAACTGCTTTCCTGAACACGGTGAGTTCACTGTACTCAAATGACCTCCACAGTCACCAGATTGCAGTCCAGTGGAGCACCTTTGGGGCGGAACGGGAAAGTCACATCTTGGATGTGCAGCTGGCAAATCTGCAGCAATCGTGCGACGCCATTTTTCCAGCACTTTCTTGAACCTGTGACACAAAGAATTAAAGCAGTTCTGAAGGCAAAAGGGGTCCAATCTGCAACTAGCAAGGTGTACTTAAGAAAGTGGCTGGACACCTGCTGGCTATTAGCAGGTTTCAGGAACTTCTGCACTGGCTTCATGATTTAGACTTCCATCTTTTATGTACAGTCTGTGGGTATACGCAGTTATTTGTGATAGCTAATGTTAGAAAACATTAGATAAACTGATGCAAAAAAACAGATGCTACTGATTCACTAATGCCTCCTGTCATCTGACTACACCACTTAAACTGCTTGGTGCAATAAAGGGCTTGTGTACTTTTGTTCGACAAGATTTTTCATTAATCATTAGTGCGCATTATTCACATCAGTGGCTGCTGTTTGGCAAGATTTGCATAGTTTTTTAAAGGCTTGCAGACATCTCTTTATTTAGTAACGCACAGCTTGCACACAGCTCAAGTGAGATATGTCTGAAAATCCCTTAAAGCACAGAGTGTTTTAGGAAGCACTTTAGGAATAAGTATTTTAGGAGTGGAAGAGTTTTCGAGAAACCCCAGAAGAATTTTTCTCATACCATTAGACACAGAGAATCGTGACAGGAAAGCAACTTCAGATCTACATGTAAAAATATGCTTATACACAAACCCAAATATATCCATAAATGAAAGAAAATGGTGACGATACAGTTCAGATAAACATATGCATACCGCTTGAGGGATTGTCTTAATAGTAGTTCACATAAACGCAGGGAACTGAAATAAAAAAGTACTTATATTTTATGACACCATGTTGACTAAAATTGAATCAAGGGAGTATGAAAACCATATTTTCATACACCCCGACTGTGCACAAAAGTAAAGTTTAGGAAAGTTTTATGGTCAAGGCTCCAGAGAAGTGTTTAATCAGGGATTCCTGCAGTGCGTGGGACACAGCGGGGTCCACAGGAGCATTTTAAAATGGGTTACAGATACCGGTAACAGCAGCCATTAAGTAAACTCGTTGAATTATGACTCTCCCACAAAAAAAAGTGCAGCAAATCAAAAATAACTGTATAGTGAAACAATGTTGATTTATTATCTAAAAAAAGTGGGAGCTGTTTTAATGGAGCTACATCGTTTAATCCATTCGCAGTCAGACACACAAACGCACGCTCGGACCGCGTCTGCATTAAGCCATTTAAATCTGAAAACTGTGTTTGTGCGAAAGTGATTTGTGTCCACATTAGCATTGCAGTGTCGTTTCTGAGCCCACAGTGAAATGCCTGAATGCCACCATTTTGCAAAACCTCTGTTTGTCGCCGCGCACAATGAAACGACTACTCTGGCATTTTAAGCTTTAAACACTCCAGAGACCAATTTAGTAAAGGTCTGTTTTCAGGGGGGTAGAAAAATGCTCTTTTAGCCTGAATGTCTGGATGGAGAGCTGAAACAGAGAGAAAGAGATGCATTTACAATCTGACTGGCTTAATGTGAATGCACTCATATGTAGAAATGCAGGCATTTATTTTGTATTTTAATGAGTTGAAAGTGGTTTAACTCATTATGAGTTTAAGGTACATGTTTGCTTTTAACAAGTTTCTAACTTGTTTAACATGCAGATTAGTAGCATATTGGCTCTATAATTAGCATGTGATTGGCTCAATAACTTCCTGATTATTGCTTATTGATAGTAGACAAGGAAGGGGATGTACATGAATTATTATCTTAATGTGTTTGCCCTACATGAACTCCCGTGAGTTCATTTTTGCTTGAAGAACTCTTGACAACACTGAATTTCACAGCTGCAAACCTGCAGAAAAACTAAGTGCTAATAGTGTCCAAATATCATTAAGTCTTCCTAACTCAGTCTCATTCTGCAGGGAGGTTTTCATCTAATGAATTCACTAGTATTGTGTTTTGAGATACAGGTGCTCCACTCTGAAGTTGCCTCCTCTTCACACTTAGTGAATCCATTATAGAACACAACTGCCACTTAATTAACGAATTCCATCCTCAAGTGATGTGTTACACCTTGAAAAAAACAAAACAAAAACTGGAGGTCCATTGAGATGCACAAGTCTGATTTCCCTTCAGTGGCACAAGAACAAAGTCATCACAAGCGGAACTATCTCCTTTATTAATGAACCACTTCAGAGGTTTTTAAACCTTTCCTGAAAGTTTTTTTTTTTTTCCAAGTTTCTCTCAAGGCTAAGAACAAATGTGCTGCCTAAATTTGCTGAATAATTTTCAGCTGACTGGCTTTATTGGTGCATATAGGATCACACAGATTCAACCATATGTATAATGTATCATACTGAGTGTGTGGGACGATATGAGCATGACATCGCTTTAGTTGACACTTCATAATATTATTGTCAGTGAATTGCTATTATTTTAAATTGATGGTTAATTTTTGCTGTTAGCAAACCTATTTTAATTATTAATATTAGTAATAATTAGTAAATATAATCATTTGTTCTGCTACAATGTTAGTTTATGTAATATTAAATAAATTACTGTATGAATGACATATTATGTATTGCATCATAGCCTAACATTTTTGCACCACCCCTCCATTCTTTAGATTTTGCTTCTAAGGAGTAAGACGTTCTTGTCATTTTTAAAGTGGTTTTGAGCAGTGGTTCTTCAGGCTTTCTGAAGCTGTTTCTTTGCTGCTTTTTCACTCATTTTTAGTCCAGTACTTGTACCAGACCATTTTTTGTTTGTTAAATGAATCATTCAAGCATAAAAAACCCACCTAACTCAAAGGATGAACCAGTGTTGCATCCACACATAACAGACAACTTTGCAAAGAACCTGTTTTAAGGCACTCTGTTACTTGCAGCCTGTCTCAAAAAGCATGTCATTTGTTCCCATTTCTTTAGTTGAATCTATGAAAAATGATAACACAGTTTGACAGACATAAAAACAGTATTTTTGTAACAAGGTGATTCCCAAACAGCCATTAGCTGAAAATTTGGTAAATCTCGGCATGGTGTGTAGTATGTCCTTAAAATTTTGAGAAAACTGAACAAGAATGAGAATAACTTTATTGATCCCAGAGGGAAATTCATATGTCTGACATAGCTCATCTGCTACTTGTATGAGAATAAAAAAGCCTGATGGCTGTGGGTGCAAATGATTTTCTGTATGAGAGGAGTCTTCCAGTAAGAGTGGAGAACAGCTGAAGGACAAAAGAAGAATTGTCAGGCTTAAAAATCTAACTACAGCAGCTGAACAGCACCTGAAAGGAAAATAATGCAGCAAAAATCTGACACCGTACCTGAGAGATGCATCTGGCCCTTCAACTGATACATCCACTGTTCTCTGAAGCATTTCAGCCAGTGGTGGTGAGGAGCTTTTCAAAACTGGTGATATTATGAATGCAGAGAATTAAAGTAAAGCCAGATTTTCATCCACTGTGCAATACCATCTGGCAACAGCTTCATTCTTCAGCATGACAATGAACCCAACACACACCACCAGTGCAGTTAAAGCACTCCTGGATAGCCTATCTGGAACACTATCAGTCATGAAGGGGCTTTCTCAGAGTCCGGACCTCAATGTCACTGAAGCAGTGTGTGATCATGTTGACAGAGAACAGAACAAAAGGCAGCCAACATCCCAAGAGGAGCTCTGAATGTCCTTCAGGAAGCCTGGAGAACTTATCCTGAAGACTACTTAAAGAAATGTCAAGACAGCTGCCTCAGAGAGTTCAGACTGTGTTGAGGAATAAAAAATAAAGGTGGTCATACCAGATATTGACTTACAAGCTCGTTAGAACTGTACAAACACTGTTTTTGCCTTAGTTAAAAAAGACTTGAATATTTATTGACATAGACTGCACTGATTTGAGCGTACAGTCTTCTTAGTTACACTGCTTCTTCTTCTTCTTCTTCTTCTTGTGAAAGTATTTTTTTTTTCATGTGTGGTGAAGCAGATACACTGTGATCCAGAAAGTTCTTTCTACATCTTTTCCCCCTGGATATCTGACCCCTCTAATGGCTGGTCTGCTTTGTTGTGTTTGTGCAGATCCTGGGTCTGGTCTTCTCTATGACAATGTTCTGTCAGGCAGTGAAAGTGGAGACCTTCTACGCCTAGTGATCGACCCCTCCACCCTTCGGCACACTTGGATTGTTACTCATCAGAGAGGAACAGACATAGGCCCCCCCCCCCCCCCCCCCCCCCCCCCTCCTGCTCCTCCTCCCCCTGACAGACTCTTCTTTCCAGCGGTCGTCCTCTCGGTGACAGCCGCTCTCAGACGCCACCAGTCAGTTTTCCTGCTAACTATCAACAAGGACAGTGTCAGTGTAATACCTGAGTTCCTATGGTTTGCTCTGTGTCGAAAGCTACTTTGTGTGATACATTTTATGAAACAGTATTATGAACATGTACTAAAAAAAAAAAAGATCTAGTGTAACCCTTTTTTAATCTGTGTTTTGGTTTAAATTATTTTATGGTTTGTATGTGTTTTCAAAACGCGAGCTACAGTTGAGAAGTGTGCACTGGTGTAAAGTGCTTCAAGTGCATGTCTCCTGCAATGATGTGTATTAAATGTTTCAGCTCAACTAAACACTGCACGTTACCTCGTCATTCCTTAACAGAAAACCCTGTTAATGTGTCATGCTTTATTTCTGCCTGGCATGCTGGATACTTCGATGAAAAATAATGGGGGGGGGGGGGGGGGGGGGGGGGCAGCATGTAAAATTGTTAATTTGGCCACTCTACTGCGACATACTGCGGTCATTAAAATATTTTGTAGCACCTAACTAATCAGGCATCAATTAGATACTTTGAATGAATCCAGCCACCAAGTCTGAAGCATGTGACTTTTTATTGGCTGCATTTTCACGGGACACAAGAATAAAAGGAGGAATTTAAATGAACAGTACAGCAGAAGGAGCCTTGAGACTGCCCTGGGGCAATTTCCCTTCCAGTTCCAATCAGAGCGCCAACGACAAAGACTCATCTTTAAGGTCTCCTCCTGCCCTTTTATGACTCCCTAAGTTCCTTTTTTTTTTCTTGCCTTGGACCGCCGAATATAATACAAGAAATACACCAAGTGAGTACACCAGAGACAACCTTTGATTAAATAACCCCAAAGGAAAAAAGCTTTAAGAGTTGTTTTCAGCTGCAATTTAAAGTGCTGCTGGTGCTGGAGCTCTTTATGCATTCACTGTGATTTCTCATCCAGTGCTTTTTTTTTTTTTTTTTTTTTTTTCTATAATTAAACAGTCATGACCTCAAAGAGCAAAAGTCCTAACTGTATCAGATCTGTGGAAACATTTCAACACACCCACCCATTCGAATGGGTGGGTGTGTGCAAACGAAATATCCTGTACATAAGCATTTCTTCTATGATATACTGCATGCATTTTTTATTCCTAAACAGATTGTGGGAATGTTGGAAATGAGGAATGCAGTAAAGGCTCTTTTTTCTGGAATTGACAGAGCCTTAAATGATTCTGGAGATACCTTCAGAACAGCTTTTAGCATTAAAGAGTTGAAGGTAATGGTTAGATCCCAGAGGCACAAACTGGCACTATCTTGCAGACAGAAGAGAAGGAAGAGACTGAACTTACAACTAACATGAAGTTTCTGAAAATATTACTGAAAAAAAAAGTAGTGTGGGGATTTTTTTAAAGGTCAGTCTGCCCATATTAAGGGAGCTGGGCATTTTGTCGTGTAGACATAGTCAAGACGGCCTGATGAAGTTCAAATTGAGCATCAGAATGGGGAGTGACTATTGTGATTACTGGAAAGTGAGTATTTCAGAAGCTGCTGATCTACTGGGATTTTCCCGCACAACCATCTCTATGGTTTACAGAGAATTTTCTGAAATAGAGATAATATCCAGCTCTCTGGGAGAAAATGTTTTTTAATGCCAGGGGTCAGAGCAGCTCAATTAACCAGTCATTACAACAAAGGTAGGCAGGAGAGCATCTCTGAACGCACAACACGTCAAACCTTGTGGCAGATGGGCTACAGCAGCAGAAGACCACACTCGATGCCAACTAACTAACTCTAAAGTTTGCACATGCTCACCAAAATTGGGCAACAGAAGACTGGGAGATTAGAAAAACGTTGTCTGGTCTGATTAACCTCGATTTCTGCTGCAGCATTCGGATGGCAGGGTCAGAATTTTAGCATAAACAACGTGAAAGCGTGGGGATGCCAGCCTCAAGAGACCATTAGAGGAAGTGCAGTTTTTGGTTCACTTTGGCTTCATGTTTTTCCCAGCCCTGGAGGATGCTGTTTGCTTTTCACACATAAATAGTGCATGAAAATGATGTCAAAATTACACGTTCCAGAGTTTTTTGCTGTGGCGGTGTTGGATCCTTGCATGCAGGAAACACCACGGAATGATCGCAAGTCAATCCCATGGCCCACATAGAGACAGAAACAGCTTTCACTTACACATTCACACATGTATTATTCATACTGTAGATTCCTGTTTAACTGAGATGTGTTCAAGTAAATCTTAGACAAAGCATATTTCAACAACTACTTCCATTTTTCCAGAACTTGTTATTGATCTAAACCAACCGGCAAGGACACCAATAACACTGACAGAGGCATCCAAAACTGACATTTCAATAAAACGTAAATGCATACGAGAATACAAGGAGAATCTGAATGGTGTCAGAACACAGTCGGTGGTATTCCGTGTGATGTGAGAATAAATTCGGAAAATTTAGCGGTTTCGGAAACAGTGAGCCACAGTAATAGCTCATCGCTAAGGCTAGTATTCTGGCTTTTCCTTTGCTCGACTTGCTCTTAACAAGACATCCACTGTGCTGAGATGACGTTAAAATGGCACGACAGATGTGGGAATTTTCCCCAGCTCACTAACATCAAATTAAATATTATTAGATTTTCACATGATTGATTTGAGGTGTTTTTGTCAGTTAGAACAAATGGACCTTCATGCTTTTGTTTTTGCAGCTTTCACAAGACCAAGAGTAAACAAAAGCAATCAGTGGAAATTACAGTCCTTCACCCTTCACTGAAAGAAAGCACTACTATTTAAATAAAAAACTGGACTACAATTTGGTTATGGCTTAGAGTACAATACCCTGTCTCTGCTCAGTACCTGCAATCAAACAGAAGCTATAAAGTATTCAGGTGGTGAGCATTATCCTGGAATTGCAAAGAATAAAGTGACAGAGTGTATGGTAAAGTGTAAAAGCAAGGGTCACGCTGACCTAGGTTTAGTTTTCTAAAACTAAAGCTTAAAAAAAATTTAGAAAAAAGGATAGACTGGCTTTTTTTCAGGTTTCCGTTAAAAAGAACACAAATAGGGCGCAATGATCCATAAAAAAATCATTGAAAAATGACTGCAAACTGATGTAAGATGATCAGACAAGGTAGATTGCAAAGAGAGTGACAAATCAGTGCCTGCAAAAAGCCCCACAGGTGTGTGCAGCAGTTCTAAGACAAGCATGGCATGACGCGCCACTTCCATTAGCACAGTAATGCTGTTGCTCACAACACAGCGAGCCCTCTCCAAACCCCAGCGCCTCTTTTCGTCCCTCCGTTTCCTCTCAAATTCACCTCAGTACTTCAGCAATTCTCTGTTTCCTTTACCCCCCCTCGTCGCATGCATTATTCACGCTCATGTTCGCGGGCTTTCTCCCATCTTCTGCTTGATCAATAAAACATACCTGTGTGCTTTCTCCCCGCACCTCTCCATCCTCTTGGCTTGCTCCCAGAGCAAAATCCTTGAGTCCCCGCTGAGGTGATAAAACAGCGTGGATGGATGGCCTTTTCAGAGTGGGAGAAAATGATTACAATCCAGGCCATCTCTCGCCAGCGTGAGTTGTGTCTCTAATTTGGTCAGTGAAAGGAAGTCCTTGCATTTGTCACACACTTAGAGAAATTGAATTTAAGGGACCTTTGTCTAAGTTTCTTGCACAAAAGGGGAGGCACAGCCCAAAATATCTTGCCACAAAAGAATAAAATAGAGGGTTTCAGGTTCATTCAGTCTTAAAGTTTGATTAAAAAAATGTTTTGCACATGGATTTGGTTGCACGAAACAGACTTTAAATCTCTGAAGTTCATCTGTGTACTGATCATAGTTGAATCCAAGTGGTTTACGTGGACTACTGGGGAGGATGTTAAAATGTGCTGCATCAAAATGAGAAGAAAAAAAAAAAAAACCCAAGCAAAAACAAAAACCTCCATAATTATGTGATTTGATCAGCAGCTTCTATATCCCACATCAGCATTGGTTCACCCAAACATTACACCTACATATAATCTTGCTCCAAAACCATAAGAAATAACCTGCTGCTGCATCATCCTCCACTCCTCTGGGAGGCTCTCCACTTGCTTTTCTATTTTGGAATCTGGCTGCAGGGGATATGCTACTTCTGTCCCAATCATGGCCCACTTTCTCTTGCTGGCTCACAGCTGATGTTCCAGTTCATCCACATTCCTACAGGGGATGATAATAGTAAGATAATCGAGAAGTAATTAGGTAACACTTAGCATCAACTCACTATGATGTATTACTTGACTCTGGGGTACAAAAGTAATGTTGAAGCACTGACTAATGGAAAAATTATAATGATATTATTTTAGTGCCTGTTCATGATTCATGAAGAAAGTGGTGAGCTTGATGAGTCACAGATATTTATGAATAAATCATAACCTACTGATTTGTTAATACAGTTCTCTGATCACTGATTATTATTCACACATCTTTCCCTGAAATTCAGTGACTACTTACCAACATTTATTATAGATGCTAACTTGTCCAGTGTGGCGGGTTTTTTTTTGTCATTATTATTATTTTAAAGTGTTTCTCACTGCCTGTGATGTTGACTGCTTCGTGTCTGAGCCTCAAACCTGCTGGATATTTCCACTTCACAATGACAGCAGTCCCAGTTGGCCAGGGTGCCTAGACCTTTTGTTCACAGCAGACATTTCATGGCAGCAAAAGCACAGGTGTAACTGATAATATTAAAAATGACTGCATTTCATTTTACTGAGCCTTTTTTCAGGGTCTTAGCATTGCGTGTGCTGGCTCTGTGTCACAGCTCTCTGAGACACTTGATGGAACTGATCCACCATGAATGAAATTTGTTCACCTGTTCTTTTCCAGCTAGGCAGATTCAAAATATCTATCATGAAAAAAGAGCAATATAACAAATTTAACTCATTCATTGGAAAGATGGTACCCATAATAGTATTTCATTGAAAGTTACTGACTTAATTTACTGCAGGTACCTGACAGTTTGGCTTGAAGGGGTAGCTTAGATTTAATGAAAACAACTTAACAGCATCTACTGAAAGCTCATAACAGTTTCCTGATATTGTGCAGCAAGGCTCACTGTCATGGCTCATTGGGACAGTTGATGGAGCTGAAACCTTTGAACAAAATGGCTGTACTACACACCCACTGGCCACTGCATTAGGCATTGCGCAACTGCTCGTTAACACAAACATCTAATCTGCCAATTACACTGCAGCATCTCAGTGCATTTAGGCATGTAGACACGGTCAAGATGGAGGGTTGAAGTTCAAATCAAGCATCCAAATGGGGCAGAAAGGTGTGATGAGTCTCAGTTTGGATGGTAGGGTCAGCTGTCATGGTGTTAACAACATGAAAGCATGGATCCATCCCACCTTGTATCAATGGTCCAGTCTGCAGGTGGTGATGTAATTGTGTCAGTACCCAGTACCCAGGCAGTTCTGAAGGCAAAAGGGGTCCAACCTTGTACTTGCAAGCTATACCTAATGAAGTGGTTGGCATTGTTCCACATATAGGAGTGTGCCTGTGTAGTGTGATCATTTGCCGTATCCTATCATACAACACAGGGCTACTAATTCACTGAAACAACTTTTAAAAAGGCAACAAAATCAAAATAATTTCATGTATTTATTCTGATCCCGTGCATCACTGAACAAAATCTGTGTGCTTGTTGGTCAGACTTTAAACCAGCCATGTGAAGTAGAAAGTCCGACCTTGCAAACGCCCCTGCATGTGGCCATCAATCAAACTCTGGCTGGGGTACTTTAAATCTCCACCGAACAACTGACAGCAAATTACAGCGCAATTTGTAAGCAGCAGAAAATAACTTCAACTCAAATCTTTTTTTTTTTTTTTTACATTTCTCAGGCTGAAAGAAAAATACAAATGACAGAGGGCTGACTATTTAATACTCCTCTATTTGCTTTTCCACAATACGGCCTTTGTGTAAGCTCTGGTTTACAATCCAGAGCCCCTCTTTCTCTTTTTATGCTGAATTGTGATGCCAACATTGATAATACCGTCCCGGTGCATTAACAGGACACGACTGAAGCCTGGCAAGAAATGAAGAGCTGGTTTTTTTTTCTGCATGGAAGAATATTTGGCACTCCCCAAAGAGGTTTAAATCTCCAGCACTGTTATGTAACACCATTTTTTAAAACCAGTTTTGATAATTGTGCCATCACTCACCCGAGCATGGCACACATTTGCGTTTGGTAAATAATAACAGATGACAGGAAAATGCATATTTGTGATAAATACAGTAACACAAACTCTCTGACTAGTTTCATCCTGCTCCCTGAACACAGTGACTTTTATAGAAAGCGTGGAGCTCGGAAATGCCTGAATGATCTTCTTTGAACAGAAAGATCAAATTGAATTTAAGACTCCAATTCAATTTTCCCTCTTTTCTATTCATCCTGGTTTAACTTGCAAAATGTTAGGCAGTTATAAAATAATTGAACATAAATTATAACATTCAATTTTAAATAAAAATGTCCTTGGTGAAACTCTGAGACCTAAATATGATTGCTGAGATTTCCACTTCAGAACCACACATCTCTGAAGCACTTTTTACAAGATTTTTTTCTTTCCTTCTTTTTTTTTTTTTTCTTTCCTATGCCAGAAAATAAATTGGAGATGGCACAGACAGCCAGTGGCCTGCGCTAGAAAAAGAAATCCTGCAGTGAGGTCAGACAACAGAATCAATAAAAAACAAAGAAGTTTTCCTCTGCCACAAGCGCTTAAAACTTTCTTCATGTTGCTTTGTGGATTCAAATGTGTCTCCACCTTGTTTCCTGTAGTTCACGTATTAATATGATGTGGTTTGGAGATCATGTATGTACAGGTTAGGCACACTCAGCTAATGACAATGCTTCAACAAGCGCCAACAGTGAATGATTTAAACTACCGTAAACATGGCAAACTATCCTGATAGAGACACGGACAGGACAGCAAAGCAGCAGCAGGTTTGTGTATTAGGAAGGAGACGGGTACGACCTCGTGTCTGATAAATGTTTAAAGGACATCCTTGAGTTGAGTGCCTGTATGACAGGCTCACATTCACAATTTGAGACACATGTTAAACTTTTATATATTCTTAAGTGAGAAGGAGTCGTGGCTTTTGTCACAAAAAATAATTCATACACATTCAAATTGCGGTTTTTAGTGGCAGAGCCGGTCAGTCCGTCTCCACCGGGCTGCTTAGACTGCAAAACTTAGATGAGTGCATGGATGAAAAGGAAAATTTACACAGACATTCAAGATTCCCAGAGGTGGACCCACGCCAGCTTTGATGCTTCCCTAACTTTTCTCTTAATGCCCTAGTTCGTTGACATGCGTTGACAAAAATGTTGAAATTTGAGCAGACACGAGGAGTCGTGTCCTCCTAGGTTGAATTATAATCAGAAAAACCAGCCAATCAGGCGAGGTTGAACCTTCTTAGGATGTTTTTCCTCTTCTGATGGTTCTTTGGGGTTTTTTTTTGGTGGTACAATTTGGACACAGTCATCAACACAAAGCCAACGCCACAGGAAGCTGTGATTCTTGTTTATCTCCTTGCTGTTAGTGAGTGCAAGACTACTACCAGATTACAATCTCAGCATGGTTATCAGAGAAAATCGGTGCTATCAGACGCTTGCCTCCAGTTGGCTAAAAAAAAAAAAAAAAAAACAATTAGAAAAAAAGATTTGCTGCCTAATGTAGGGCACCTCAATTTGAATATTTCATGCAATACACCCCAGCATCAAAACCAGTCCCATCTTAAGTTAACGCGATTAGAGGCACTACATTATTAACACAATCGGGTGGGGATGATTGTGTAGAGTGTGCATTAGTGATCTCACGAACAGTTTTCCATCAAATTTTATCTTCAGTGTAATTTCATGGCGTAAGCTGTGCTCATTTTCTGTCTCTAATTTAAGAAAGAGATGGCTGCTCTTATCACTAGTACACAGAGGAGCACTCCTCTTCCCTTTTGAGTTGGGCTATCATGTGTTCTGTGCATTTGCCTGAAATCTTCACATCACCCTGTCAGCATCCACACACGTCTTCATCTTCCCACGCTATTACAGATAATTGTGGTATTGGAAAGGCAAGGGAGAAAAGCAACACTGCAATCTTCAAGTAATCCAATTCCACAATAGTTCTGCGGGGTGTTAAAAATCTCAATGCATTACTGCACACTTTTTTTTTTTTCTTTTCAGCAACGGAATGAGAAATTATTTCAATATTTCAACATTCAAAATTTCTTAAAATTACACCTGGAAGGAATTCACTTTATATTCACACATGTGGCAAACAAGATACTTAATGGCTGGACTGGATAGAACAGTGAAAATGCTGAAAAGGAAAAGAAAAAAAAAAAAAAATAGCCAAGATCAGGTTTACTCTGATCACAAGCTTGCAGAAAGGATACAACAAACAGGGCAAGACAGCCCCTCAGCTGCAGCAGGACAGGAATGGCAGTAATAAATTATGTGCCAGAAAGTAGGGGCTCCCTGCCAGGGTTGAATGCATTAACCATGCTGTTTAGACTCCATAAAATAGTCCACTTGTACCCTGGAGGGGAAACACGTTTATCTGGGGACAATGTGGAGCCCCACTTGCTTGAATGTGTGACAAAGAGTTCAGGCTTTATTTGGTGACACAAGAAAGCCAGATATGAAAGGCAGCTCGTGCAAAACATGCAACACTGTGAAAGGAAAATCATCTGAAAATGTTTGGGGGGGGGGGGGTATCTCAAAGTAGCTCAGGTCTAGCAATTCCTAACCTGAGACTGGAAATCTGCGAAACAAACTGCTGGTGTGGAGTTTCACAGATGTAGGTGGAGAAGTATTGGCAGCGGGAATGAAAGGATCCACATGTTTGAGTGTGACTAAAAGAAACGATATCTCCGTTTATCACTTCTTACCAGAACTCTCTTCTCCCCAAAGTTTGTAGCTCACCGCTGCATCATGAAGTGCGTTTTATGATCAGTCTACAGTGCCTGACGGGGCGTGGGAACATCTGTGTGGACCACTTGCTCTAATTTTACAAAACCCTCACACCTTTCAAGAGACAATCCAGACATTGTAATTCTCCTTTGTTATCCAGCTATTAGTGGCCGTTATCAGGTCTATAGTCTAATGCAACACCATCAGTGTTTTAATGGCTAGACACTGCCTGAAGATATATGCTGTTATCTGAATTTTTAAACGTGATGGTGTCTGACCCGGAGCTCCACTGTATTGTTCACAACTCTGAACACTTCTTGGCCAGAAAGACTCAAGAACTAGTAATGATTTTTTTTTTTTTCTCTGAGCCAGAAATCTTTACTTCCATCCAGCAAACTCTCCTGTTTTATTCCTGCCTATACTCTGAATGTTTTTACAGAGGGGGCTGTTCTTATAATCATTCAGAGGTTGATTTACAGAAACATTGATGCACAAGAAGAACTATTAAAAATGAATCACTCAGCTACACTGTTATACTGGTTGAGCCACAATTTGGGCCAATCACATATACACTATATTGCCAAAAGTATTCATTCAGGCATCCAAATCACTGAATTCGGGTGTTCCCATCACTTCCTTGACCACAGGTTTATGAAACCAAGCACCTTCTGCAAACATTTGTGAAAGAATGGGTCGCTCTCAGGAGCTCAGTGAATTCCAGCGTGGTACTGTGATAGGATGTCACCTGTGCAACAAGCTAATTCATGAAATTTCCTCGCTACTAAATATTCCACAGTCAGCTGTTTGTGGTATTATAACAAAGTGGAAGCGATTGGAAATGACAGCAAATCAGCCACAAAGTGGTAGATCACTTAAAATGTCAGAGTGGGCTCAGCAGATGCTGAGGTGCATAGTGCACAGAGGTCACCAACTTTCTGAACAGTCTATCGCTACAGACCTCCAAACTTCATGTGAGGATTGGAACAGTTTGGGGATGGCCCCTTCTTGTCCCAACATGACTGCACACCAGTGCACAAAGCAGGTCCATAAAGAGCGAGTTTGGTGTGGAAGAACTTGACTGGCCTGCACAGAGTCCTGACCTCAACTCGACAGAACACCTTTGGGATGAATTAGAGCGGATACTGCGAGCCAGACCTTCTCTTCTCGTCCAGCATCAGAATGGTCAAAAAATTCCCATAAACAGTCCTAAACCTTGTGGAAAAACTAAAGAACCCTTTTTTGAAAAAGATAACCTAAGAGTAAGTTTTATTTATGTGTATCTACTGTAGACTTGCTGTCACTCAGTTTTAATGGTTTATATCTTCAATATGAACAAACTGATTTGGGTCAGAGCCCCAGGCAGGGTGGCAAAGTTGGAAACTACTGTGAGACACACTCATTCATTGTCAGTTAGTTTTCACAAGATTTGACAACAGTAAAATATACAGTTATGTTGCCAGTGTTATCCTTTAACCTCACTGGCAGGTGTCAACATTGCCTGTGCTGAGCAGTGCTCATTTACCTGGAAAACCTTCATCACCAGCCAAATTTCAGTGTCTGTTTCAGACAATCAGGTCTTGATGAGACAGACATTATAATGTATAAATCAATGCAGTTAAACTCTTTAACATTCAGCATACACAAACTGCCAGACCCTGTTCAGACAGGAACACATTAGACATTAAACCAGCACAGGTATTAATATAAACACTAAAAATGTACTTTAGCAATTTAATCAAAATATGACACTCAGCGTGGCTGCTGAAGCTTTCCGGGAGGGGTGTTTTGAAGCCTGGGGCATCGACTTCAAAGACTCAGCCACTTTTGGCACCGGGAATGGCTGGGGGGAGGGGGCTCTCTAGCTCCGGCTCAGTGGGATTAAGAGAGGCCATATGTAGCTGGGGGCCAGACCAGGCGGAGGTGCGAAAAACTTCTCAGTGAAAACAGTCATCCCTCCAAAACAGAGCCACAGGGCAGCTCTCACTGTACACCTGTTTAGAATCAATAGATAACTGTGTGTCAAAAAATCAGAAATGAAATTATTTCTTTGAGCCTCCCAGCTGCTCCAGCAAAGCTGCAAGTTTATGATATGAGAGCGCGGTTGTAATGGACAGTTGCTAGAGGTGGTTCTACATGGTTGACCTCCACCCATTTAAGGGGAAGTCTGATACGTGGAGGAGTATCACCCATCTGTGATGGGCAGCGCCTTGCAGGAGGTATTTAAACTTGTGTCTGCAGCTTGAAACCCATCTTTGGGTTAGAAAGAGTATGTGTGGGTAAAAATGGCTAATAAGCCACACAGCTCCCTCCATATGCATGTTTCTTTTGGTCATTTTGACTTCTGCTGTTCTGTACTAGGTGTTACTGTAATTTGAGTTCATACACAAGTTTCCAGAATGGAAGAAGTGGAAAATTTCTCAGGAAAAAAAACAAAAAAAAACCCAGTTGCTGCTGCTATGAAACAAAACCATTAGCTGAAAGATGTTGAAAGCTGCACAGAGCTATAAGGTCTCCAGAGTCAACATCATAATTATATGGGTTAATCACCACAAGCAGCTCTTCTTATATTACACACCAGTATGGTAATCGTTTCCATGGTTGAGATAGCATATTTATCAGTGCAGCTTTAAAGTTGTGTCTTTTGTAGTTGAAGAGCTGATTTCAGTGTGCGTATCAAGAAGATAAAAATAACCCCCCCCTTCCTCAGGGTTTCAAGAAGACATCTCTAAATCCCAATTAATTCACAAACATCAAGTTAACACAGTGATGTTAGCCTACTGGTTTTCCTCTGGTTTTAAATGTGTTGCTGTGCTGCTAAAGGGCAAATTAACCTTTTTTGTGTGTGTGTGTTGTTTGACACGGTTGACACAGCATAGAAGAAAAAGCGCACACCTCACGAGTCAATAGCTTCAGCAGCCATTTTTACTTTATCAGTCTCTCACATCACCGTGGAGGAATTTTGGCTCACACTTCTTTGCAAAGCTGCTTCTGTTCATTGAGGTTTGTGGACATCGATTTATACACAGTCTTCTTAAGGTGCCACCACAGCATTTCAATCAGGTTGAGGTCTGGACTTTGACGAGTTCACGGTCAACTCAGTGACTGCAACGTGCCCAGGTCCCGTGGCTGCAAAACAAGCCCAAATCATCACCCCCTCCATCAGCATCTTTGGCAGCTGGTGAGAAATGTTTGTGCTGATGTGTTTGTTTTTCTCCAAATATGACCCTCTGCATTATGGCCAAACCTATTTAGACTTTGGTCTCATCAGTCCAAAGGGCATTTGTTGTTCCAGATGTATTCCTCCTTTGTCAACACTCGCTGATGACCAGTTACTAAAAGGCATTTGATTATCAGCACCTGGCTGACCTTCTGAAATCTTATTAAAGGAGTAAGGGTGTACTGAAGTTTCTCACACACCGCTTCAGCGTTTTGGTTTAATTTTTGTTAAATAAATAATGACACGGTATAATAGGTCATGTGCTGTTGTTCACCTGAGGTTATAATTAAATCATTTTAGAGCCCAGTAACATTATGTTTGAATATATCCTGATACATAAAACCTTAGAACTGAAGGGGTGCATATTTTCTTTTTCATGACTGTAAGTCCAGCTTTTTACTGTGAAAATAGGGTGAATTGGCTCTCTAACCATGCAAAAACCATCACATGTGGTTATGCTTTAATTTTTATGGTTTAATGATTTTCCAAAACTCTCTGTGTTTTAAGCAAGCAGTTACGCAGGCATTGTGGAAACAGCTGGAGGCTAAAGCCTCCATTATTTAATATAAACTGAGATGAACTGAGACGTTACAGATGTAAACAAATCATTAAACCTTCAGTCACTACATATAATCAGCAACGGAGCTCTACACAGCCACCTTACAGGGTTACAGTCTTTGTTGTTTGTTTGTTTGGTTTTTTTTTGCTGTTATCTGAAAGGATTAGCTGAGCTTTTCAATAAAAAATACATGGAAATGGATTTTTGTTTTCCACTTGAACCGCAGGGCTGATTTTTTTTTTTTTTAGCCCTGAATATTTCATGTTATAAATGTATTTTAACATAACATGGGAAAGCAAGTTTGCAAAGGCTTAAAATATTTAAGGCCAGACATCTGAATAGTTTAGAATATATTCAAGAGTTTTAAACTTTCAATCTGGGTTGACCACTTTGTTGGGGATGGAGCTTCCCCCCAGAGATCCATGTGGGAAATTATTATTTAACAGCAGCACAAAACATTGGGTCAAAACTCCACATACATACATCAGTGCTATTTTTTAAAGCTTAGCATCTCTTGCTCTTGCTCTCTCTCTTGCTGCGTTAACATGAAGAGTACATGATGTGGTAGACATGGTTATATAGTGTGGTGTGTGCATATACACAAGTTAAAATGCAGCAGCATTTAGAGTATGATTTTCCATCACAGAATATCTCAAATTTAACCTTACAGCAGTGAAAACAGGCACAAGTATTTGAATTTAATGTATCATTATCACATTTTCACATCATTGAAATCCTATTTGATTTCTGCACTCAAATTTGACTTGTGAACTGTATAGAGGTCTTCAGTAAAGTCAGGGTTCAGTGGATGTGAATATGGACGTGGAAGCAGAGCAAAAAAGAAAGAAAAAAAAAAAAAAGCCTCAGGATGGTGACAGGAGGACAAAAATAGCTCAGGAGAATTGGCAGTGGACCTTCGCTGCCAGTCACTGACCAGTTTCCTTCAAACCCTCAGTGGAGAGAATTCTTTCTAAAGGCTGGTTTGCACAGTCAGCCATAGAGGTATTTCAGTCTGTAAGACCTCCGATACCTTCAACAGGAGAGGCTGCTTTATTCTAATCTGACATTGTTTACTGGAGATGAAGAGAAATGTGCACACAACATAAATTAATGAGATGCTTGAGAAAACAATGCACAGTGCTTAGCACACAAACAGATTTACTGTCCCAGAAACACTTCTAAAAACAATTTTTCCTGGTTTTAGGCCTAATATTCGCTGCAGCTGACAGCAGCAAGTCGGCTAAATAAAACCCAAGGAGCTGTTTTAATTTGATAAACGAGGTTGACTGCGGCAATTGTGGAGGGCACCTTGTGGAAGAATGTTTAAATAACTGTATTTAAAAACTGGAAAAGAGTAAACTCTGTAGCTTGAATACAAACAGTTCAGCCCAAATAAAGAGGCTATAAAACTGCATGTTAAGAGCTGTACCAGCTGAGCAGTGGACGTTTTTAGAGCTTTTACTTAATTATGAGTATTTATACCCCACTGTAAAAAACTCCATTACAGGTAAGAAGTATGTGCAGTAGGTACAATAAGGCAATGTCTTTTGTATTTTGTGTATAGGAATGCAAATAATCTGCTGATGTCTGACATCCTGGTATCATTTTAGTGCTGGTCTCATGTTTTATGTTGGTTCTATTTAATGTGAAGCACCTCATGATCTGTATCTTGAAAGGCGCTATTGTTTTCTTTACTTACTCTTTACTGAAAATATGATTATTTTATCTCAATTGATTATTTTGTTAAAAAGTGGTTAAAAAAAAAAATAATGAAAAGAAACAGCAGTCTCACATTTAATAAGCTGGAACCAAAAATCTGGGTCTGCATCATCAGCCCAGTGCAATTTTATTAAAGCTCAATTTAAGATTTCAGAGCACCAGGATCTCAGCACTTGGGCAAAATTATAGAGTGACCTATCAAAATGAGGCTGTTTAGTGGATGTAATATCTGCCATGTTAAATATTGTAGTTAAACTTGTTAGTATAATGTTTTATTCATTAGCAACAGCCACAATTCGCAGCCAATAGGAACATCTGCACATTTGATTTACACCAAAATACGATCAGCGAATCAGAAAAGGCTGCATTTCATCTTCTGGAGATCACGTTTGTATAAAATTGCTCATTAAAACTAATAGTTGCAGAGAAATTTCAGAAAGAAAACAAAAAGAGGAAAAAGTGAAGCTCACAGTGATAAGCTGCATCATCTGGGAACCATAAATGTCTGCACAAAATGTAGTGCTAACGCGTTACGATGAGGCTAATATAAGGAAAAGCCTTTACATGCTGGAGTTGCTACATACAAATCAACTAATTTGTAAAAGTATTCGGAAGCTCATGAAGATCGTGAGTTTATTGTTCATGTGACAGTCTCGACTGACGATGCAACCTGGAGCCACGCAGCTTAAAATGACGAAGATTGATCGATTGGGAACAACTGATCAGAAGAGCCTGATTTTGAAAATAAGCAATAACCTGAGACACAGCTGTGAAGAATACTAAAGCAAAGTTTATTAGAATTAACAAAGAAACATCACAAAGACAAAATATCTATAAATCTATCCTTTCTCATTTTCTTTTCTCATACAGCAAGTTTACTCCGGACTTACAGAATAAACTTGGGAACTGTAAAGCAGTCAGATTTAAAAGGTGGGGTGTACAGAATCAGCTAACCTTAACTGCCACAAAGATCCCAGAGAATGGTTTCTGTGTGAGGAAAATCTCTGGGTTTTCCAATTTATATTCCACACAGATGCAATCACACATGCGCGCACACACACACACACACACACACACACCACACACACACACACTCAAACGCACTCAGACCAGTGTCTTCACTTGGTCTTTCTGTTGTTCAGACAGGATGCTACGCACTTCGCCTAGAGACTTGTCTAAATGAAGAGTGCTACAGTCATCACGAAGCACCTTCAGGGTCTCAACAGGTGACAAATCATTAAAGTCTGAAGGATGACCATGCTCACATTATTTATTTATAATTATTTACATATCTGCAAAAGCCAAACATTCCCTTCCTCGAGTTTTGCCATCACTGCGCCTCGGGACCGTCCTCTCACTCAGCAGGGCTCTCGAGTGTGCTGGACACTAGTGGATCCTTGTCAGCTCCTCTACAATCTTAATCACCTCGTCCACCGTAGCTTCACGCTTCATGCCGCTGCCGTCATCGATCTGAAATCGAGGACACCGAGTTGTGAGCGTCCAGTGCTGAGACAAACCTCACTGGTGCCACTTCTACATCAGATGAGAAATGAACACACACACACACACACACACACACACACACACACACGGGCAGCCAGGAGAGCGTTTCGAGCATTTTACTCAGCCTTACTCTTTCACCTGTTTTTTTTATTTCACTTGACTGGACATGAAATGATTTTGAAATATTTTATCATGCCTGGGCAAGTTAGTGAATGCTTTCTTTTATACATGTGCATTTAATTAGCATTTCTTTTAATCTCACACTGCTGTACGTAGATGTTCTTGGCTTTTCCTGCTCCGGATAAGAACTTCTCTTCACTGGGATTCAAAAGATGGGGTTTCAATGAAGGCGCAAGTGTTACACAACAAAACAACTGATTACATTATTTCATTACAATCAAAAGTTTATCTACTTAATTTTGCCTTAATATGACCAAATTGGATGCTGTTGGATTCTATTCTCTTATTTGGACAGAGCATCCTTGGGCTTTATAAATTTATGATTCACTTTTAGGTTTATGAAGATATTAGGCTGCTCAAAAGAACTGGCTTAATTTATTACATCAAATCTGCAATTAATCTTGAATGTACCTATTTTTAGTTGCACGGAGATGCAAGTGAGCAGTTAATACGGCAACATATTTTATTTTTACAGCAGTGATCCAACTTTAGCAAAATTCTGGCTATAAACCAGCGTCTCCTGGCAAACAGAACATCCAAATATTTTGGACTCTGTTTATCGGTTGCTCTCGAGAGGCAAACAGGGAACAGCCTTTGTTTATCAACTAAAAGTGCAATTTTTTTAAATGCAGTGTGGGTAAGGAGACACAAGCAGAATATTGTTATTTGTTTACCTGCCAAAATGTATTTTGCCACCTGTTCTGCTATGAATGATATTTCCACTTCCCAGTCAGCTAATAAAAAGTGCCCAAAGAGTCATTCAAAGTTCAGCATCGCTTTAAGCCAAAAACACAAGTACAAACTACATACTGCTTTATTTCTTCACCAGATGCTTCTGTTGGACGTGTTCTCTTATTATGGCTTCCGTGAACCCCCCGTTATTACACTAGCTTTAATATTTCTTTGTTCACTTAAAATTTCACAATACCAATATGTAACTATGCTATAGGGAACAACACTGAACTTATTTCAGTGACGCAGATAAAAGCCATCTCTGCAGCTGTACACGTGTCAAAGATAAGAGAGCAGTTTCAGAAACCTAAGCTGAAGTATTTCCTTTCATCCCAAAATGACACTGGTTACAAGATTTCCAAGGCAAATTCAAGATCCAGGTTTAAAAGTTATGATATAGCAGCACACTCGGGAACAAAGTGTAAGATTTCCCCGAGGAGCATCGGACTTTCAAAACAACTGTGCAGAAGAGCCTCCATATTCCTGCTGGCTGCACGCAGGAGAAAGCGGCGAAGGCAGAAACAGACAGACTGTTACATAAGCACTAACCAAGCAGGGAACCTATGTCTGCCTAACTTTGCCACAATGCTTATTTTGAACGTAATATGACTGAAATATGGAAGGTGACATGAAGACAGAGGTTTAGGAGACTGAATTGGAACTGTGTAGACTCACAGACTAGATGTACGTTTGCCATAAGACTGAAAAGGCCAATCTGACAAGGTGCAAGAACTGGAAGTGTTTCTCAAGAGGAGCCGAGGCTCTCAGTGTTACAGTGAAGGTAAGCAAGCATACCGACTTGAATCCAAGTGAAAAGATCTGGTGGGATTTAACAAATGATGATGGTCACACCAAAGGATGGACAACCTTTTTTCCTGTACTGGACTTGAGTCATAAAAGGAAAGTCGTTATGTTATTAATCTTTAGTCCTTACTAAACTTAAGTTGACCCTCAAAAAAGACCCCTAGTTGGTATGTTTTTGTTACAATTTACTCACATCACTTGAATGGCATTCTGGTTATGTGTAGCTACAAAACAACACGAGCTCCTACCTGTAGAGTGCTGACGACCTCCTGCATCTTTGCCCGGCCGAGATCCAGAAAGCTTTCAATGAGGTCCCCGTCAATGAATCCCGTGGCCTGCTCGGTCTTTCGCTCCGTGTGGAAGGACCTCCAGGTGCAGCGCAGTCAAGGAATATCAATACGAGGCAGCTACTTCACCCGAGGGCTTGCACCTTAGGTACAATAACACGCGTTTTCCCTCAGGCAGAGTCAACAAATATTCATTATGATGTGAAAATAGTCTAATAAAAGCAACACTGTCCAGAAGACCACACAGAAAAGGTCTGAAAAGGTCGGTCGAGTCATGACGGTACCAGCTGAACCCGTAACAACTTGTCAGGAATTATACAGAACAGTGCAGTGAATCTTTCACTGCACTGTCTCATTGTACATTCTGCATAATGACAATAAAAGCATTCTATTCTATTCTACTCTATTCTTTCCTTATTGTAAACAGGGCTGCATTTCTTCACTGACTGGACAAGTCAATGAAATCCAAAAACAAACAAAAGTGCCTTTCTCGATTTCCTAAAAACCGAGACGATATCTTCAGGCTTAGTTTTGTCTGACCAGCGGTGTAAAGCCTCAAGACAAGTGGCCGGTAGAAAGATGAATGCAATCAGTCAAGCTTCACATTAGAGAAATTAGAACCAGCTTAAAAAAAAAAAAAAAAAAAAAAAATTCACAATGACTTCTTTCACTAAGTGCTAAACTTGCTATAGTTTAAGCTGTAAATACAATCATATCACAAGACCAAAAGGCAGTGGAGCTGCTGATTTTTGCATACTTGAAATATCCATCACACAAATCAAAGCCAATTAAGAAAAGGGGAAAAAAAAACAGAATTACTCTTCTCACAGCTGTCAGTGCAGTTCGTCTCCATCTCTCTAACAGATGGCAGCCATACTTAGAAAAAAAGGATATAAGCTGTGCTCGATTTTGCCCACACTCTTGATGACTTTGTTGAGGCGGTTCTGCAGGTCCAACAGGAGGCTGTACCAGCCCTCAGACAAGGATGTCACCAGACCTACACACACACACACACACGCACACACGCTTTAGTCAAAAACACAATCGATTTTCACCTCTCTGCAGTCACTGCAGCAGATGGGAAAATACCTCTGGGTTCACATCAACAAGAAAAAAAAAAAGAAGTTTAAGGACTAGATTCATAATAAACTCACAACATCTGTATAATTAATAATCAAAAGATCATTAGAGTGACTGCAGTCTCCCGAATACAAATTTCATGCTTGTATGCTGGCACCATTTTGGGTGTAAAGAAACATGATTTCAATAGGTAAATAATTTAAAGACTTCCAAACGGTCTCGTTTTGAGACCAACTGTGCTGCAAATCTTGTATCGCACAGTTTCGAAGGAGTAGGCACACTCTTCTCTGTGCTACAAATTAAAGTTCTGCTACACTGAGTGGGCTACTTTGACGCTCTGGGGAAGTAATGTGCACAAAAACAGGCAACTTGTGAACAAAGACTTGCACTGATATGCAAAGCAGAGATTTATTTTTTCTCTCTGTATTTGAGATAGCAGCCTAGAGGACATCAGGGCTGCAACTAACTACTTTACCTCATCTATTAATCTGATTAGCTTTGATTTGTCAAAAATGTCAGAAAAAATTAAAAATGTAAAACAAAAGTTGGCGCTTGTGGGTAACATGAGGATTTGTTACCTTTATCTTTATTAAGTGTAATATTGTATGACAGTGTGATGGAGGCCTGTGGCTAATGTGTCAAACAGGAAACTATTTCCTATGTTTTGTGTTTGCTTTTTTGTGGAGCAATGGGGAGACAATAAAAGTCTTCCAAATAACAAATTAAGAAACAAAACAAAACAAAACTAGATGCCACATGATTATTGTTCATTAGAGGGTTAAACTGGCTGAGAGACTGGCTGAGAGACTTCAAGCTCCCACTCAAGGTGCTCAGGAACTTTTACACCTGCACCATCGAGAGCATCATGCGTGGGAGCATCACCACCTGGATGGGAAACTGCACCAAGCAGGACTTCATGGCCCTAAAAAGGGTGGTTCGTTCAGCTGAACGGACCATCAGAAACCACCCTCCCCAACATGCAGGACATTTACACCAAGCAGTGCAGGCTGATGGCCATGAAGATCCTAAAACAGCCCAGCCACCCTGGACACTCTCTCTTCTCCCTGCTCCCATCAGGCCGGCGTTACCGCTGCCTGAGGACTAAGACTGAAAGGTTGAAGAAGAGTTTTTACCCACAAGCCATCCGTCTGCTCAACTCTGAGCCCTAACTGGACCATTATTGCACAATGTAAATATTATAATTTAAAAAGTGTGTAGTGTATAGTATATAGAGTATAGTGTATAGTGTGAATTACTTTTTTTTAATTTTTATTCTTCTTATTTATATGTGTGTGTGTATATAAGGTTGCAGGTACAAAATACATTTCACTGTGCATTGTACTGTGTATAACTGTGCATGTGACAAATAACACGATCTTATCTATCTTATCTTAACTGATGCTCCAGTGGAGAATTGGTCCCAGCAACTACAATCTGCATAACAGTTCTGGATGAAAACAAATGATTATGCATTTCTCCTGCTGATTTTCTAGGAATTTGAACTTAAATTTGACTCATGGCTCATCATTTGCATACTGTCTTGTTTTGTCTAACAAACAGTCAAAAAGTTTGAGTTGGTATATAAACAAAGACAGAAAAAAGGTGGCATCCATCCATCATAAACAGTTTCAAGTTCCTAGAGTTTTTTTTTTTTAAAAAAGAAACTACTTCAGGGATAGATATTCTCCAGGACAAGAGGAACCTTCTGAGCGACGTACTTACAGAATAAGACGTAAGGAAACATTGTTGCAGCACAGGCAACAAACAATAAAAATTAAAAATCCCCGTAAGCATCAACAACAAGCCCAAGAAGTCCTTAGAACTCTGGTGTGGACAAATGCCGCAATCTGCTGTCACAAAAAAGAGCAAAATAATTACTCCAGTATTTCTCCATTTAACACAACTAAAACATTTTAGTTTTAATTTAGCATTTAATCCTAAAGCTTAGTTTTTCCCAAATCATGGACTCTCACACATCACCTCAATTGATCATGATAATCTTCCCATCAAAGATTATCTGCATTTTCAAGAAGTTCATTGGAAATTTTCCACGTTTGTTGGTATCTGGCTGGAATAATTGTGCGGCCGTGCAGCTTCTTTCAGTAAGATCTAATAAATCAAAGTATCTCAGAGCAATAACCCTGGCAGTGGTATTTATCTTCATTAGACACTGCAGCTCATTTTAGTTTACCAGCTACTGTGGAAACCTTTTACTGGAATGTACAATGGTGATCCTCGTTTCCTGTTAAACTTTCCTCTGACACTTTTAAAGAATCACAGAGGTTGCTGAGGGGAAATAATGTGCTCTGCAAGTTCAAGGGGTGAATTACTGCGGTGTCTAAATGTTGTGTGCTCCACGTTTTTCATCTCTGCGCAGCTTCATTACTGCCAGGCTGAAAGTTACTAGTTTTAATCTGAGTAATGAGGTGTAAACTCTGATTTCTTTTCCTTTCTTATTCCTTTCTCAAATGGAAACATTAGTTCTGAAGAAATGGATTTGAGATGTTTGTGTACTCTCTAATTAGCCTGAGGTATATGAAAACACTGAGAGTGACTGTAGCACTGCAGAGTCATTGTGGAATTTTTCAAAGGATCTTTTTCCTATGAAAATCTGTTCCAAAGTTGCTCACAGTGACACAGGTGGTTTATCCTCATCAACAGAGGCAGTGTTTCTAAAAACACACACTGCTGTTAAGTTTGTGATTAACCGCCCAATTTTCCAAAAATATGCAGCTTTGTAAAATCTAAAAATGGCGCCTGGGTGGCTTAGTGGTGAAGCCAGCGACCACATACATATGCCGCGTTTCGGTGCGGGCGGCACGGTTCGCGTCCCGGCCCATCACCAATTTGCCTGCGTGTCTTCCCCTGTATCTTTCCCCCATTTCCTGTCTCTCTCCACTGATGATAAAAGCCACTGTGGCCAAAAATGCAAAAAAAGTAAAGTAAAATCTAAAAATATACAGACTGTAATAATTTACTACAATAATTGTTAAATAGTAAATCTGAAAAAACAAGAAAGAAGCATAATAAATGAGAGAAATTATAAGGTCTTTCAAAAAACAAAAAAACAACTATTTTTAATATGATGCAAGCAATTTCAGAAAAAGCTAGGACAAAAAAAAAAAAAAAGCTGTGTAAATACTTCAACCATATGTCGCATTTTAAGGATAATCCTCATTATTCGTCTACATATTCTGATCAGCAATAGGATTAAAAACACAGAGGTGAAGGGAGCAACACTGACAATCTCATTAAAACTGGTTAAAAAATGAAAAATGAATTGAATATATAGATCTCCAAGCAAGAAATGCTGCCACTTAGACTATGTCTTTTCCTGGGAAGAAATGGCTTATTTCAACAAGGCAAACCACATGGTGCACATCTTATGACAGCTTGGCTCCACAGTAAAAGAGCCCAGGTACTATAAACTGGCCTGTCCAGACCAAACACCCAAGCAAGAAATGGAGAACATTTCTCTTTGAAACCTACAGCAACTGGTGTCCTCAGTTCCTAAACAGAGGGTGCAGCTAAAAGAAGAAGAGGCAGATTCAATAATGTGCTCAACATCTAACTTTTGCTAGCATTAAATTTAAAATGGCCCTGTATTTCCAAAAACAAAAAGTTCCAAGAACTGTTTCTTGGCTGGGAGTCTCCGCTCAGTTTGAGGCAACCAGTGGACACCAGAAAGCTACTGCAGCCAGCCATGAAAACAGTCCAGTGTTTCTCATTGTGTTTAATCTGTGCAAAAAAACAAAGTGTAAAAAGCACTATATGATCACAAGATGAGTTCATTCTTTTGAATTAGTTTGAGAGGTGCTGGTAACAAAACACCGTTGCCTTTGTTACCAGGCTTGTAGCTTCCACCTCTCCTCAGTCTTGGGAAGCTAAGCTGCAATCTTACAGTAATTTGCCATACACGTGTAGAATATTAGCATATTCTTTTAAGAGGTTCATTTAAAGAAAAATGTTTTTTTGAAATTAATGGGAAAGCAGTAGTGGTGTATAAGTGCTCTGTGAACTTACCAATCATGCCATTAACCGTGCCAAAGAGCACAGAGCCCTGGGTAGGTGTGGAGCTTTCGCCGAGGTTTTGAAGCACCAGTGAACCATGGCAGAAGACATTTACGAACTCCCCAAGGTGGAACAGCCCCACTTCCTGCAGGTGCTGACGCTCCTCATCTGTGGTGGCCGCACTGACCAGAGGAAGGACAATGGGACAGAAATGCAACAGGTGGAGTGGGAGGGATCACAAACAATAAGGAATAAAACATGTGGGAAGAAGAGTTGAAATATGAGAGATAGGAGAGAGAAAATAAAGTGCAAAAACAAAGAGAAAATTAGGTCAATGGAAAAATAAGAAATTGTTGGGGGAAAGACTTGATCGATTAAACAAAACAAAACAGGGGGGCAGAGATATCAGAAGCGTTAGAAAAGGTCAGAGAGTGATAGAGAAGTAATGGATAAAAGGATGAGAAACAGGAGAGAGAGCAACAGGAAGAGAGATGTGATACAAAAATAAAGGTCAAAAGCATTGAGAGGTCCAGCTTGATGTAGAAGGTTCATAATAAACTGAGGCATAAATGTAGCACACTCACTTCTAGACCACATCTTTCTTCCTTTTCCTTAAAAGTCAACACTTGTATTATAGCAGAATTGCTAAAGAGAGAAATGCAGCAGAGTGGCTAAAAGCTTAGTGGAGAGATAACTGCCAAACAAATGCAAAGACGATGCTGCACCACCTGCACCACCTTCATTCCAACGAGGGTGCTCTAAAAAAGTGCCGTGCAGCGCTTTAGAGAACGATGAGCCTCGTATAACACGATGCTGGTTCAAGTGAATACATACTGGAGTCAACACAGAAACTTTTTTCCTCTTTGGCTACAATAAAAAAGGTAATGGGACTGTAATGCTTACAGGAATGATTCATGTTAATGTGCAGAAATAATCACTGCACTTCACCATTTATACCCAGTAACAGTTTATGTTCCTCCTCACCTGTCCTTTTGGCAGACAAACAGATTGAAGGCGTTCTCCGCCCCCAGGAAGTTGTCGTCATCCAGAATTTCCACTGCACTCATCCAGTTAGGATTGAAGTCACGGGCAATCTAACGTAAATAACCAAAAAACAAATATAAGACGTGTCAGAGAAAACAGTAAACACCAGAGAGGAACTGCCAAAAACCAAGGTGGTTATACTGCATTATCTATGAGCTAAGAAGTGCTGACTCCAAACATACAGTCTTTATGTTTCAATCCTAGAGAAACATCAAATGCCCTTGAATGCAAAGGTATAAGAAAAATACTTTTAAAATATGTTCTTTTCATGCTGGTTACATGCACAGAACACAATGTAAGCATTGTGAACTGGGCCTGTGATGGACACTACTCTGTACTCTTCAGTATCTGCAGTGTGAACTCACTGCCTCTAAGGAGGGAAAACACGTGCTGCTTGCTCTTGTAAAACTCTCACCACAAGGCAAACATGCTCTAAATAATAACCTGCTTTATCATCCATTTTACTCTTAATAGGAGCCTAACTGGCAAAACAGAACATCATGCTGTATTAAAGAAGGCTTAAAATTAGTGATTGAGACAAACAAATTAGCATGACTCCTGTTGATCATTAGAAAGAATACAGGTTTCTGGGACTTCACTTTACTTTAGTAAGGCCATTATTTACTCTTTTAGATGTGCTTTTGGTCTAGATTGACTTCTGAGACAATAACCTGCTGTTCATCAGCCAAATGTGTAACCATCTTCACCAGCTAGATGCAAACTCTGTCAAGAAAATCTGTCCTATAGGAAAAAAAAAAGGAAAAAAATACTGAACGTTTTATTGATGCTTTCAGTTTGGAGGCTGCACATCTATAAGTCTAAGTAAATGAAGGGCATTTTCCATCTTTCTTTTCTAAAGACCTACTGTCAGTGATGACACACTTCCTAATTTGAAGTATGAATCTATTGAAACAAGGTGCCAGCAGCAGCAACAGCAGCCTTAAAGTGCAATACTACTGACACAGCATTAAATTCAGTGACACGGTAGGTCAAATGTAAGCATAAAATTAGCCAGTTTTTTTTTTTTCCTTGAAATTTTCAGGGTAAAGTAACTGGTTAACACTTTAATTTAACAATAACTAAAGTAACTTACTCTTGTAACTCTTCAGGAGCTGCACAACATTGCCACATAATAAAAGTGAAAATATTTTGTACTTGAGATGTTTTATCTTGGATCGGGTTTTTTAACTAGCTGCTTAAAGCCCTGCTTTTCCGCCCATGTAATCACATCAGTCTTTTCCATCCACTGCTCCTCCTGTCATATAGAGTGAAACTAGAGAGAGCTGGAGCAACACTCTGTGGAGTCATTTGTTTACATTAGGGTTGCACATCACCAGCTGCTAGCATCTCCTCTTTGTAGAGCTGGTTGTACATGAAGATTGATTTTGCCTCAAGTGGTGAAATGTGGTTGCATCCACCTTTAGCAGGAACTACTTTCCTACATATTTTGCAAAGTACTGTACTTTATTGAGGTTTTTGAAGTCGCTCCCATTTAGCATCATCCTAGGCTGACGTGGCTCTTGCTCTCAGACATGCCTGAATTTGTCTCATTATTGCATGCACTAGAGAATGTAAACAAATGCCATTGCTATAGCAATAATATCGCAATATGACTTTTTTATATCACCTAAAAAGTATGCATCATGAAGGCTATGATTTGGCACAGCCCTATTTGGCAGATAGCGTATATTGGATTTATGAGCATATTCCTCTCAAAGCAACAGCCTATTGCACCTAACTTGAGCTCCTGGCAGAGAAAAGTAAAGATTTTCTATCTCCCCCCACAGAAAACTACAGAGTTGAGTCCTTTTTTTTTTTTCAGGTGCTACACTTGATATGCTGTATCAAGTGTGATGCAAAATATTGATTATGGCTGCTTTGAAATATAAGAAACACAATATTTTCTATCTGAAATTTTGAGGCACTTGAAGGTATGTTATGTTTCTAATAAATTCAAGCCCTTTTGGTCTCCAGGACTTATTACACTGAGCACAACAACAAAACATGCACACAATGGGATGCGTGACTCATCATCAAATCTCTGTATCTTTCTTCCACAAATCAATTTGAACACTTGGCTCATCAGAAGGCTGTGAGGTATAAGGCTATGCTTGGTAGACATAAAAAAGAACAACAACAACAACAACATTTATACCCCAAAGAGAAGAGTTAAAATATGCAAATGTGGATAACAGACACCAAACCAACATTGGTTAAAAATAAAGTCCAATTCTTCAAAACCAGCAGCCTTGGATAAAATCAAGGGCTAATCTGTGTTTTCACAGTTGCTTTTGGTACAGAGCAGCCAACTTGTTTGAGATATTAAACCTTCTTCTCTTCTTACCTCTTCAAAGTTGCCTCCATGGTTTGTATGCCAACAGCAGACGGATCTCATCAAGTCTCCCACCAGGATGAAATCTCCTTTGGTCTTCAGGTAAAGGGCCATGATATTGTTGTAGTGGTTACACTCAGTCCTCAGCTCCTTCTCAGCCGTCCACTCGTACAGACGGACCTTAAACAAACAGTTAGGGTGTGTAATTTTTAGTTGTCAAGCTGCCAAAGGGAAGAGGATCAGCAATTAGCTTTAGCCACGTTTGATGAAGTGTATGACATTTTACTTCCACTCTGAATTTTATTGTGAGCACGAGGCTGAGGTGCTGATTGAGTATATGAATTATGTGCTGCAACATTAATGAGCATTTAACCGCTAATTACACTTGCAGTTTCATGGTGTCTGCACCAGCTAACAATTTTTAAAAATGGATTTGGGCTAAGTAGTTGATGAAGGATTGAAGGTAGATTTCTGTGACCCCTCATTTCTAGACACATGAAGGTGGACTCAATAGATTAAAAGCTAAGCAGCTTTATTTTCATTATTTCAACAAAATGTAACAGTATGTAAGGAAAAAAAAGACATTATCGTAGATTTAAAAAAAACAACCTCAGCTGGTTTACAGGAGATTAAAGTGTAATCTTTATTGAGATTTTATTCTTTGCGTTAATTACCATTCTTCCTCTTTTCCCTTTTTAATCAGTGTTGAACAAATTCTAGTTTTTAATACTTAATGGCTCAGTTACACTAAAGTAAAAATAGGTTGGGCAACCTCCTTGTGACTAGAGGGGAAAAAAGAAAAGGTGGATGCCTGGTGATTGTACTGAATTATTGTTGCTGTCGGAGACTGTTTGCAAGGAGCTGTGTTAACCAATTGGGTCGTCCAAAGGTCGAGAGTGCAATACCCTCAAACTCTGGGCAAACACTTTTGATCACAAAGGTGACTGCACAGGTGGGAGCAACTGATTGCAATACATTGCAATCAGTTCGAGGTAGATGAGCGCAACTTTTCTGCTTCTTTTTTGCAAGACGGGATTCCACTTAGTTGGCTGCCAGCTGAATTCCCATATAAAAAAAATCAAGGTTGCTTGTTTCCCCTTCAGTCAGAGAACTTCTTACATTTTCAGAAATATCAAAATCCTTTGTGTGTCCACATGATGTTTGAGCAGAAAACTGATTACTGCTTAAAAGGCACTAATAAATGTGGCAAGAAAGATCAAGGAATCTGTGTAGTGCCCAAGAGTAAACATTTGTAAAAATAAAAAAAAAAAAAAAAAGCTGTCCAGTTATGTCACCATGTTCTATAAGGTTCTACTGAGGTTCTTAGTGAAGAGAAAAATACTGCCTCAAAGATGGATTACTCTTTCATCAAAAGTCATGGCTAATACTTCAAATTGTATAGTATTAATGATTTAAGGTCAACTTATGCAGCTGGTAAGGGTAAAAAAAAAATAGTGGTGCAGTTGGAAGTGAGTTGCTGTACAAAGTGATGAGTTCCAGAAAAATGAAACCCAAGCGACTAAATCTTAAGATAAAGATGCCTTTTAAGCTTTTAATCCTTTTAATCTAGCTATAACTTAGTGTGAATGAGCATGGTATTACAGGAGAGTGGAGGAGAGGCTGTGTGTCAAGCTATCCTTACATTTATCCATGTGGGATAAACTGATTTTGATACTGGAGAAAAATGGCTGAGGAGGCACTTTTCTTTTTGACGTGACAAAGAAAATCAAAACACAACTCATGCGGATGTGGACTAAATGAGGTACATTGAGCATTGACCTACTCCTGAACAAAACTTTCTTTGTGCTCTGGATAATGATGGAAATATACCGTCGGCAAATTTAAAACCAAAACTTACAATGGGGCAGCTTTTTACCCCTGAAATGTTTTCACGTGCACCTTTTTTTTTTTTAACTGATTATGTTTTTAGGTCTATCCTAATTTCCCGAGGTGACTTTATCTTTTCCTTAACCCTTTCCTTGCAAATAAAAATATGTTCCTTCGCTCGTCTAAATAAAGGTTACACTGACTCAATGCACCATCTTGTGGTACAAATTGATATTACAGGAAAGTACGGCCTGGTCCTAGTTCAGTTGATATCTCTTCAGCATAATACAAAGCGCCTTTAAAGAATGAACACTTTTAAACCTAAATTTAACATATTCTCACATTTTTTGGAACCGAATATGCAGTCAGTCTTCATGATAAGGTTAAATGAGGATTTGAGTGAAAGTTTCTCTAGTTGGAAGCTGAACTTGAGCAGCTGTAGATTCTGGCCAGTTATATGGGTAAACACATGTTACAACTCAGTTTTCTTGCCACTTAACAAGAAAACTGGAGCAGAATAGAGAGATGCTGCTTTTAATCTCTGGACCAGATGGTAAATTCTGATGTGGGAAGTGAAAGCAATTGCAATAGAGGTGCACTTGACTGAGGCACCTTCCCAAAGGCTGAGAGTAATGATTTAATTGTGCAAGAATTTTTTTACTGTGGCCCCAGAGCAAAAAATAGTATCTGACAAATTAAAGCCATTTAACCTTCAAGCTACACTTTTCTTCAGGTCTTCAAACATGATTATAAGGGCAGCTCAGTAAGGAAAAAAGCAGGATTTTTTGAAGTCCAGGTAACGACACAACGACCACTTACTGTGCTACTTATGCTGGCCAGCAATTTGCCATTGAACTCTACCATAGAGTAGACAGCTCCTTTCACCTCCTTCTCAGCCACAGTTTGGAGCTTACCTGCAGGAAAAAGCACAATGTCTGTCAGTCAGTGTTGTGTTAACATTCAAAGCATTAGACAGGAAATACTGAGTAAAACTAGCACCTACAAAAAAAGTGAATATTGCTCAATTATTGAGAGATGTGGAAAACGTGAAGAAAAGAAGGAGATGCATTCAGAATGACGATATGGGCAAAATGAAGAGCTGTAGGAGGATAAATGAAAGGCACGCAGTGCACCTTGAGAGGGGCGAAGTGTGAAAGGAAATGAGAAGAATCAGTAGTGTTGAGAGGGGGAACGTCTGATAAGAAGTGATAAGAAAATGATTAAGTGAGGAGGGAAACAGGAGCATGGCAGGACAAAGTGTTCGTGCGTGAAATACAGGACAGAGGGTGGAGAGGAGAAAATGAAAACAGGTGAAGGATAAAGAGAGCAAGCCAAAATGAGCTGAGCGAGAAGACAAACGGGATAAGGCTGAGCAACAAGACAGAAAAGTGTTTTCAGGTCTGTTTGCTGCAGGTGGAGAAAGCTGTCAAAAGCTTAGGTACTGACCGTCGGTGTAGTGGAAGACAACGATGCGACCCTGCTTGGCTCAGCCTCCTCTGGGTACACCATGGCGGTGCCGACGATAAAATACACAGACGGGTCTTTTCCCAGGCGACATGACACCAAGCTGAGGGCATACTCACTGGGGAGGAACTGATGAGCATGCAGAACTGAAAGATACACAAAATACAAATGCTTGAGTTAGAAACATAAGAATAAAGCGTTTCTCTGTTAATTGGATTTAACATCTGTCTTTTTTTTAATGAAAGTTTTTGTTAATAATTAAAGAGCAATTCTCTTTTATTTATTGTTATTTAATGGAAACAGTTTAACATGGTGACAATAAATTTGGAAAAGGCAAGCATGGATAGCCAGGCAGGTTTTTAAAAATTACTATAGTACACTATACAGAAAAACTACCACAGACAAACCCTGTCACACTGTCCCGTCACAGTTTACAGTTTACAATGTCCACTCGGAAAGCAGTGTCTCTCTCTATTCTGCTCTGGTTAAATAATTTTGTTTTCCAATAAATACTGAGAAGTTATTAGTCTTGTTAGTGTTTAAAAATGTACACACTTCCTAACAAAGATGATATCCAAGAATTGGACTACTTTTCAGTTTACACTGTAACCATAAAGTACACCAGCTCGACACTGAACAAACAAAAACAAAGACAAGGCACAGTTCTACCCAGTTCTCCCGCTCCCATCCTCTCCAGCTGCTTCTATTGAATCCCATTTAACACATCGAGGTGAGCGCTCCAGAAATCTCTTGCTCAAGTTTATCTGAATAATGCAATCTCAGCAGCACTTTACATTGGATTAAACAATGCCGTGCAGTAATTGTATGACACTGTACAATACATTCATTAATACATGTATCCATTAAAAAATCATGTTCCACACACCCACTGATAATTGTTCACATAGTTCATTCCATGTTAGTAGATGATTAAACAATTAACGTGCTTTGTCCTCTCATCCTGTATATCATTTAAACAGGTCTGTTTGATTTTTCTTGGCCCCTCTATAAAGTTTTTTCCCCCCATTTGTGTTAAATGCCAGATTCATTGTATGACGCTGAGCAAGACTTTCACTATAATGTAGCAAACCAGACTGATCCCCTGCGTCTGTGTACTGAGGAATTTATAAATCTCCCTCACTCTCTTTATAGTTTTATTGCACCTGTCTAGTAAGGACATTTTTCATTTTTATTGCTTGTTTTGCTCATTAACCTAGCCAGTGTAGGTGGAGGTAATTAATAAAATATGACGGCACACAAATCAGGATCTGCACTCTAATGCATCAAAATGTGCCTCCATATCTGATGAAAAACTCACAACATCTAAATGAGTGGTTATCTGATTGCACATTAATAAAGCAGAATGAAATGTGGACACAGTCCCTTATTTACATATTATTAACATATAACATACCCTGATTTATCTGAACATGATCATGCCTGGGTATTTAAAAGGAAGGCTTGGTGCAGTAAAATCTGCATTGCAAATCAGACTGAGGGAAATCCTGCCTGGGCTTCAACTTGGAGATAGTTTGCACTACTCCCAAAATGTTCAATCATTCAGTTATTCCATAAAGAGCCCACCATTTGCTTTAAATACGGAATGCCAAAATAATTATATTTTATGACCCTTTTTACAATCATAGAGTACAAAAAAAAAACCCCCACAAAAAACAGATATTTAAAGAGGAAATGAGATTAAATAAAAGAAAAATGCAAACTTTATTGGTAAAATGAGTCTTTCCCCCCTCTTGAAGATCAAATATTCACCAAGTTGACAACACTATTTTACCCTCATACGCTCCATATAAATCACCAGCTCTGAGTTCAAATGGAAATGTACATTCAGCTGTCTCACCTTCAAAGGTGTGTTGATCCACAACTAGCAGATTGTGAACCTCCACCTCTTCCCCAAAGGAGGTCTCGTGGGGAGAAGTGCTGCTGGGGAAGAGCTTACTGGAGCTCACACTGCTGGAGAGAGCCTAGAAGGATGTAGATGAGATGGAAAAAAGCAAGAGAAGGGCAGACAAAGCCAAACACAGGTTTATAAAACAATTCAAATCCCCATTTCAACATGAGCTGTGTGAACAGCACAGTCGGCACCATCTGTGGCAGCAGATGTGGAGCATTTTAAAATCAGGTAAACATCATTCTGGTCACCACATGTGAGAGGCTTTCTGGCAGTAAATGCAAACACAAATAAAAGTCCACATCTGTCCCCTTGGAGAAGATAAAGAGCCAAGCTGAGCAGACATAATACATGCTGTCAGTATGAGTCTGAACATTTTTGATTAGCTCTTCATGTGAGAATCCCTTTTAAATTCTGGTTCTACTATTTTTTTTCTTGGCAACTAATACCTCATCATCCATGCTTCTTGTCAACAAATCAAACAAAAGATGATTATGTTCCATGCCATCAAAATTTGATGGGAACTCTTTAAACAGATAAATTTAGCTTCACTGATTGCCACAGTACGAAGATGATAGACCAAAAAACGGCCTAATCCCTGCTCATTCATTGCACTCCACTGCTATGTACATGGCTTAAAAGGGTAAATATTCTGACAATAATTACAATTTTTCAGGGTTTCTGAAAAATTATAATTCCTTGGAAATCAAAATGAACGTTTTTATATTAGACTTAAGCTATAATCAATAGAACTCTTGTTATTATCATACATTTACTCTTATTGTTGCTATATTAATTTTGTCCTCTTTATTTGTAATAGCTGTAAACACTAATCCCCTTTAGGGTTGCGTCAGGAAGGGTATCTAGTGTAAAATTCTGCTAAATAAAAGATGCAAAGTTACCCCCTGTGGCAGCCCCTTGTGGCAAGTGGCAGCTGAATGTAGCTTCTTCTTCATTTGTAATAGATGTAGCACTACATACATGCACTTAACTAGTCCCTATATGATCACTGCCACTACATAAGGATCTTTAACAAGAACTTAAAACACTCATAGCAGTAGAGCCAAACTGAAGCATCCTTCAAACTATTTCTTAGATACTAAGTGAACATGAAGTGGACATTTTTCGAAAGGTTGTGAATTTTGTCAGATTTTCATGGAACTTGGTATACATGATCTTCATTGCAAGCCTCACAAACATTATCACATTTCATTTTGGTCTGCAGAAGCATTCGCCCACAACAATTAATAGAATTTGATGGCAAAGCTGCCAAAAACCGTACAACTTGCTGGAAAATCTTAACACCTTTTCCTCGCTATTCACACAACTTGTTTCCTAGCAACTGTCGCGTCTTGATGCTTGGCCCCCTAATTGCTGCTTGCAGCAATATTTTACAAGGTAAAGTGGATTAATAAATCACACTTTAAGATAATGCTTCAAAATAATAGCCCAGATATAACTTTCCACCAATTTGGAAGACTTCTTCTACTAGGACTTTGTTTACAGCAAGGAACACGTGCTGACTTAAAACCTGCACTCTGAACTAAACTCTTCACCTTCTATTACTGTCAATATTTGCCACCCATATAAAAACACCCTGAATGAAATTATTGGCAAAAAGTTAAGTGAACAAGGCAAATGTTATGACATTATATTCTTTTACCTTCACATGCTCAGCTGTTATCAGTCCAGTTATGTTCATTAATTACTGTAAGGTTTGAATGTGAACACAGATGTGAGCACAGCATGATATATTGCTCTATAGCTGGTACAACGTGCTTTTTCTTCAAGCTAAAATGACAAATTCCCTGCTGTCATCTACTTTTTTATGTCTGAAGTGCTAAAAACTACTATGACAAACATAATGGAAGCAGAGGACTACTTCCATTATGTTATTAGGTTAGTGTTCAATTAACAGCCCACATAACCACATTCTAAAATAAATAAATGTGATCAAAACAAAGGGAGAAAAAAGTGATTTACAAAATGACTCTCAATTGCTCAGATTTCCTTAACTTAATACAGCAACATTTTAGGAAATAGAAACTCTGAGATTTCAGACGTTTTAAGACTTGCAGGAGTTGCTAATAATATTGTTAAGGCATAAATAGAAAACCCTTTACTGTAACAGCTTCAGTTATGCTCAGATTATAATTCTCAGGCTGATTAAGTAAAGTGATAACTGAATACCAAGGAAGTGAGATTTAAATCCTGGTTTAAAACTTAAGGTTCCAGCAGACCTCCTAGGTGACTAACAAGACAAGACATTTGTTGACTTGGAAAGCTCCCAGATTCATTTTGTGAATAATATTCTCAGTCAGGATGCCTGGTTAGAGTGCAAAACAAACAAGCTCCCGGGTGTTTGGAATCCAAACACAACATGGAGGTACCGTACCTGAGTGCTTGCACTGGGCCGTACAGCAGATGTGGTGCCGCTCACATCCTGAATCTCCACCCTGTTAGACAGAACTCCGAAACACTGGGAAACCTCCTGGTAACAGATCCGTCTGAGTGAGATGAGATGGGGGTAGAAAGAGGTTAGTGAATATGAAAATGGGTAAACTGAACAAAACAAAGCACCTAAGGGAGTCTCTGCTTTGTGTTTTCTGACTGGATAACATCATCATCCTCTTAAAATAATGGACCGAGTCAATGTTTTTTTTCAGGTTTTTTTCAAGAGACAAAAAACTGAACCAAACATTGAAAATGTGATTTAGGCATAAATAAATCTTTTGTTAAAAAATGACTTGGGCCATTATTTTAAGAGGGTGACAACAACAGTCAACCTTTTACTACCTTATCAAACAAAACTGAGTCATGCACGACACTTAAAAGACTGAACAGAATAGGGAACCAGAAATGATCCAGCACATATGTAACAAATGGGAGAGAGTAGCTAGTCAGAACAAATGGGCAAAAATCACTGCAAACATGAAGAACAAACAGTATTATTTGCACAGGTGATGAATGTGAAATACTCATTTCAAGTTCAGTTCTAACTCAATATTTGACAAAGGAGACTGACCTGGGAGATTCATAGAGGGGAACAGTGCGAATGTGGAGTTTCTGGATCTCATCGATGGTACCAATGGTCAGAGTGCTGTTGTTGGCCAGAGCCAAACTGTGACGAAAAATGCAGCATTAGTAAAGAAGAAAAAGAAGAAATACACCTAATATCTGCAAATCAAAAAGTGGAATTGTGTGCATCTGTAATCAAAGGAGACTACATCTGAGTCAGCTCTGCCAGCTCGAGGATCAAAACAAAAGAAGTGAAGGGCTCACAGCTATGAACTCTTCGGAGCACAGAAAAGAAAACAGATGAATTTCCCATAAAGCTACAGACTGATAAAATATAAAGTAAGAAAAGCTCTGCTGCTGACCTGTCAGGGTAGCCCTCGGAGTTGAGTGGGCACATATAATTGACCTCCTTGAGGTTGACGTTGGAGAACACCAGCTTGTGGTTGGAGGAATAGATAACAGTGGGTCGGTCAGAGCAGGCAAAGACATTGGAAGTGGACAAGGATCTGAAGGTCCTCAGCACAGTGGGCTGTGTACCAAGGGTGACCTTCTTACGCTCGCTTAGGGCACCTGGGAAACGGAAATAAGGTCAAACCACAGATCTGAACCAGCTTGAGAAGTGGTTCTACCAATCGGTATTTGGGTCAAAAAAGCCATTTGCCAAGTCCCTTTAGCCACCCAGAAAGGCACTCTAAGAGTGCATCCCCTGCCAAAACAAATGCTCCATCAACGGGTTCATGAAATTCAACTTGGCAGTTTTTGTCCAGTTTTTTGTTTTTGCTGGCAATCAGACAAAAAATAAACAGCGCTGATCACATATCTCCACTAAGGAAAAAGTGGAGGCCAAGCATTAATGCTTCTCCTTGTGCTCTCCTTGTGTATCTTGCTTTTAATGCTCACCAAACAAGTCAGTGGCCCCTTGAGTTCTGAATAAAAGCATCTAATGTTATTGTTTCACCACTCTATTAACTGCAAAGAGAGAGGCCATATTTCTCCCATAACTTATCTTCACTGGTTCCCTGTTAAATTCACAAGTTAACTTAAAATCCTTCTCCTTATATACAAATTCTTGAATAACGAGGCCCGTCATATCTTAAAGACCTCAAAGTACCTTTTTATCCTAACAGAGCACGTCGCTCTCAGATTGCAGGTTTACATTCGGTTCCTAGATTTTTCAAAAGTAGAATGGGAGGCAGAGCCTTCAGCTATTAGGCCCCTCTTCTATGGAACCAGCTCCCACTTTAGATTCAGGAGACAGACACACTACTTTTAAGATCAGGCTCAAAACCTCGATTCACCGTGTGTGTGTGTTTATTAGGGATGGCACGATACCACTTTTTTATGTCTGATACAGATACCAATATTTTACATTTGGATATCGGCCGATACCGATATAAATCCGGTATTTAAAATTGATCCAGGCATTTAAAAACATTAAAAAAAAAATTGTTTTAAAAAGAAGTCAACAGTCTCTCACACAACAAAATCAAAGTCTTTTAGTTGTCTCACATACAAGAGTAAGGACCAGGGCGGGCAGAGCTTTTTAGGCAGTGGCACCAAAGCTCTGGAACTGTTTACCACTCCAGCTCCATTTAGCTGACTCTGTGGCATCATTTAAAAAAATAGTTGAAAACTTTTCTGTTTAACTAGGCTTTCTGGTTTCTGACTTTATTTTTATTCTTTTTCTTTTATATGGTAATGTTATTATGGTTTTAACATAGTGTTTTCTGGAGGTGGGGGATGATATTGTGTTTTAATTATTGTACAGCCCTTTTCTGTCTGTGAAAAACGCTATATAAACAAACTTTACTTACAACAATAACTATCACCTGAATCCTGTTGCTTCTGTGTGAGAAGCATGTTGCAAATTTCATTAGGGCTGCAACTATCGATTATTTTAGCAATTGTGTATTCTATTTATATTGATTACCCAAGTAACTGGATAAGAAATACTTTTTTTCATATTAACAGTTCATCTGCATATTTTAACTTCCGTACTGCAGTTTTTCCGTGTGAAACAAACAGGGTGGATGGAGCAGCTACAGAGTTCTCTTTTCTTCACTTACTGATCAGGTGGTTGATGAAGGACCTCCAGCTGTTTCCCAGTAAAGGTTTAATGGAGGTTACAGGGACGAAAAGGCTTCTTTTGGACACTAGAAAAACATTTCCTTCTGCTCCATCTGAGCGCGCCGGCTCCGCCTCTTTCCGCTTGTGCAGACAGACTGCACGTAAATCAGCTGACTGCTGCTATTGCGTCATCAGTGTTCACGCGAAAAACTAGGGGCTGCGTGAGCGCAATCTTGTAATGCTTTATATTCACAAGCATTCTCCTAAATACGTTTCTACTGCAGGTCTATATTTAGTCACAAATCAGGGATTAAAGTATCAAAAATATTTTGACGGGGAAGGGGTCCTTCCGGTACCGGACGGTCACTAGTGCTAATAGCTGCGCTCGCTAGCAGTATGTCCGGGAGCTGAAGTAGAGAAAAAAATAACAGCTGATTCTCAGCACAGCGAGCACAACACACAAACAAGGCAGAGAGCGGTGGAGGCGGAAAAACATGTCAGCGATGATCGCTCAGTGTCAAAGGGAATCCGTCGCAGCGACGGAGGATCTGAGGGGGTTGTTTTCTAACTCCTGATCGCCCACTCCATTCCAGTAGGTGGCGGTAATGGAGCTCTAAGCTGGTTTGGTCAACCGCAAACCCACAAGAACAAGAAGACGACTGAGCCCTGTAATGCAGCTAATGTGAGCGAAACGTTGTTTAATGTATCGGATTACATTTTTTTATTTCTTTCCGATATCCGATCCAGTAATTTAGGCCAGTATCGGACCGATACCGATACTGAATATCGGATCGGCGCATCCCTAGTGTTTATACACCACTACTGTATTTAATCATTAGGAATTATTAAGCTCTGGCTCTCTCTTTTGCAGTTTGTCTTTTGTCCTGTTTTCCTCTGCTCTCTTCTCTTTACGTTGTGGCAGATAGCTGCCCCTCCCTGAGTCTTGCTCTGCCAGATGTTCCTTCCTGTGAACAGGAAGTTTTTCCTTCCTACTGTCACCAAGTGCTTGCTCAGAGGGGTTCATGTGATTGTTGGGGTTTCTTCTAATATTCTCGTCTTTACCTTACAATATAAAGTGCCTTGAGGTGACTATTGTTATGAACTGTTCACATGTCTTTGTGTTAAGTGCTTGTAAATGTTGTAGATGGTATATTTGAGCTGCTGGTCTGACAAAACAAACGATTAGTAAATGTCACTTTGTACTAAATTATGAGGGCCATTAATCAGTAATGAAATTAATAGCAAGTTGGCTCCCTACTCTACTACATTTTAGCACATGGCAAAATTTCACTTTTAAGTCTCATCACCTTAGAGAAAGAACAAATTAAGTCCTGATTAAGAGACAGTAATGGAGATGAATTTTTTGATGGGTAAAGACAGCCAGTTGTGACTTAAGTAATGTTTAATTAATTAGGTAATTATAATTAAGTAATTATTCTAATACAGCAATAAAAATAAGAATTCAAGAATGAACAAAGATTGAAAATCTGTTTTAGTTTAAACTGGCAGCAGTTTAGGACTATTCAACTACATTTACATCACAGTAACTGCACAGCCTGTGATAACAGTCTTCAGAGGCTTTTAAATTTACTTTTTACTACTGAAATTACCTCAACTGGATGATATCATTTCAGTGACATCATCCAGTCCTATCCTGGGCTCAGAGATTACACATTTCATGTGAGGGTGAAGTTAGAAAGTGCTGAGCATTTAGGAGGCAGTGAATGTCTAATAAGAGGCACTACTGATGTATAGAAAGTGCAAGATGAAGTGGTTATGAAGCCTTACCCTAACTAACCTAAAATTCAGAATTTACCAGTGGCAAATTAAATGTTTCTATTTTAATCTAGCAATACCAAAAATACGGCATGTTTGGCAAGTTACTGGAGTGCTCTTTCACTGTAAGATGGTCAAATTTGTTTGATCTGATGGGAAAGATGCAGCCTCTGTAGGTTATCTTTAGCTAATGCACATCTAAACACTCACTGGATTTTATTTAAAGAACTCTACAGCATCTTTTCAGCATAAAAAACACACTTATAAAACAGCAAAGGAAGACAGTAGAGGATTAATCATCTAATGCTTATGTCCTCCTTTTACATTTCCTTCAGGAAATGCCAAAGGTCAAAAGCAGAGCATAACCAAATCACATTAATTATAATGTTTCATAACTGGATGTGTAAATAAGCAACACCAACTCTAATATCTAGCATAATAAACACTCTGGTATAATAATACATTTAAATATATCCATGTCATGTCAGTGACCCTTCTATATGTGGTCCTTTAGACCACAGTTGGCCTTGATGGAGCCTACCTGGTTCCTGTCTGTGAAACTGCTGTTTTTTTCTGCCTTTACAGCACTGAAAATCTTTAGCAGTTCAATGACAGGCTCTCAATCAAACTTATAAAACAGGATTCTTCAGGCAGCAGAGCTTCTGAACAGAACATCCAAATATAGCGCTGGCAGTTACGCAAGTTGACAAGAAATGATAAACTAAAAATGAAAATGTTCACAGACAGCTGCCTGTGGCCCTGCCTGAAGGCCCTTATCAGTCTGGCAAAGTCTCAGAAGCTCTCATCTAAGGATTGTAGTGGTAACGGTGAGAAGGACCTACCAGTCTGCAGGTCCAGACCAAAGTAGAAGAGTGCTCCATCTCCCAGAGCACACAGCAGGTAGTAGCTGCCTTCAAAGGTGGTCATTAGGATGGAGCGAGGAATGATTTCTGAGGACACACACAAACAAGTGATTTATATTTGCTGTACTCTGGAGTCACTGGTTCTATACCAAAGTGATAAATGCCTGTAAAAATACCTCTGTCAGAAAAATCAATCAGGTTATTATTCAGACTGTGTGGTAACTTTAAAAGAAATAGCATTTGAATGCTGCAGGATAAATACAAAGACTTCAGTTTTGTTGTTTCCCAAACACTGGTTTCTGTGACTGTAGGCCAGTTACATCAAAATAACTTTGGCTTTGATTAAGTGCTTATTGGCTGATTTGTCAAAAAGCAGCACTATTAAAATAAAAGTGTACAAAACGAATGTACATATTCCATGAATATGTACATCAATTATTTGCTGTTGAGCAGGCCAAATTATTAGAGTTCAAACATAAAGATGTACTCTAAAGGACATACACAGAGGGTCTGAAACACAATCAATGTAACAAAACTAACATAGCTTAAGGGGTTAGTGTGGGCTGCAGTGTTGAAATTCTGTTTCCACTCACAGATCTAAAAATGTCAACAAGTTCAGTAGTACAGTACTGTGCAAAAGAAATACCCCTCATTTCTTTATATCTTACTAGGAAAATGGGAAATACGTACAGCAATGTATTGAAACATGAGCAAACATACATGGAAATACAGTATATAAGGCAAAAACGGAGTCTGAGAATTCTAACGAGCTCAAAACTTAATATTTGGTGTGACCACCTTTATTTTTCAACACAGCCTGAACTCTCTGAGGCAGTTTTCTTGTAATTTCTTTAAGTAGTCTTCAGGAATAGTTCTCCAGACTTCTTAAAGGATATTAAAAACTCTTCTTTGGATGTTGGCTGTCTCTTGTTCTGTAAAGATGATCCCACAATGACAGGATTCTAGCCAGCAAATGATCACCCGGAGCTGTGCCAGGCTGAGAATTTCACCGGTTTGCCAGCATTATTACTGCAATTAGCAAGGAATACTCCCCCCCTACTCCACCCCCAGCCCCGGTCGTCCAGTCCTCCGATACCGCCGGTGCCAATGTCCAAAGACAAACCTGGAGAACTATTGCTGCAGACCACTTTTTAAGAAAAAAAAAAAACCCTACAAGACAGTCTGTGTCCCTGAAAGCAAAATATACAGAACTGAGGGGCAGCTTAAGACTTTTGCACAGCACTGTATATTAGCTTAGGTTTTAAATTCTGCAGACAGACTAGTTTTTAAGGCAGTAGGCAAAAAAAAGTTTACAAAGTTTGAGCACCAAGCACCCGTCAATCAAACAGAGTTGGAAAATAAAGTAAGACACAGTGGGAAAGAGTGAAGAGTTGTTCTTTATGAAAAGTAGAAGTCCTGTCTGTGCCAGTTCACCATGTTATGAAAATTTTCCTCCAGTGACTGCTGACTTTTTCATAAGTTGAACCCAAAAAGTATTCAAGTCCTCTCTTGCATACTTTAACATTCCAAGTTTAAATACTTCTCAAGTGTATAAGTGGTGCACTAAATGCATTTAGATTAGCAGCATATTTAATGCTTAAGCACTCATCAAGTACTTGCTAAAATGAGCTGCTCCATGTGAGATGGCATTTACATCTATTAAGCTGGAAAGTGGAGATACAATCCATTTCACTGAAGCTATTACTGCACTATTATGGATCCATGTCTTGGACTGATTTATTGAAATTCTTAAAGCAACAGCTCCACTTTCTATATATATATAGAAAGTGGAGATATTAGAGTTGGTATATATATATATATATATATATATATGGAAAAATATTGAACTCTGAATATTGATCACTTTACTGAATTTAATAAATTAGAACTGCTGAAGCAAGTGTTTATTGGATTTACTTTATTCCCAACCTTCAGCCATCACCTTAAATTGGAGAAATTTAAGCTATTTTATGTCAAGATCTACGTCCATCTTCAGATGAACTATTCACTTAAAGATGGAACCAGTTCAATAGATCAATGGGAACAAAGATATATTTCATAACTTTTGCCTTTATATTCTTCATATTTTTTTTGCTCTGTGGCAGGTATGATTGAGAGACTCTGTATGCAAAAACATCTTACACAAAATAAAATGTTCATCCTTTTTTAAATTTCAGTAATCTTCATTTTTCGTCCTGGTCGTGGAACGCTGGACCAGCTCTTTATCCTCTCAAGGATATTCGAGTGTGCGTGGGAGTTTGCTCAACCAGTCTACATGTGCTTTGTGGACTTGGAGAAGGCATTCGACCGTGTTCCTCGGGGTGTTCTTTGGGAGGTTCTGCGGGAGTATGGGGTGTCTGGCCCATTGTTGCGGGCCATTCAGTCCTTGTACAACCACAGTGAGAGCTTGGTCCGTATAGCCGGTAATAAGTCGGATTTGTTTCCTGTGGGTGTTGGACTCCGTCAGGGCTGCCCTTTGTCACCGATTCTGTTCATAATTTTTATGGACAGAATTTCTAGGCGTAGCCAGGTGGCAGAAGGCTTCTTCCTTGGTGGCCTCAGAGTCTCATCTCTGCTTTTCGCAGATGATGCGGTTCTGTTGGCTTCATCAGGGGGGGGCCTCCAGCTCGCAGTGGAACGGTTCGCAGCCGAGTGTGAAGCGGCTGGCATGAGAATCAGCACCTCTAAGTCTGAGGCCATGGTCCTCAGCCGGAAAAGGGTGGAGTGCCATCTCCGGCTCAGGAACGAGTTCTTGCCTCAAGTGGAGGAGTTTAAGTATCTCGGGGTCTTGTTCACGAGTGATGGGAGAAGGGAACGGGAGATCGACAGGCGGATCGGGGCTGCTTCTGCAGTGATGCGGACGCTGCACCGGTCCGTCGTGGTGAAGAGGGAGCTTAGCGTAAAAGCGAAGCTCTCGATTTACCGGTCGATCTACGTTCCTACCCTCACCTATGGTCACGAGCTTTGGGTAGTGACCGAAAGAATAAGATCGCGAATACAAGCGGCAGAAATGAGTTTCCTTCGAAGGGTGGCTGGCCTCTCCCTTAGAGATAAGGTGAGGAGTGCGGCCATCCGGGAGGGGCTCAGAGTAGAGCCGCTGCTCCTCCACATCGAAAGGAGCCAGTTGAGGTGGCTCGGGCATCTGATTAGGATGCCTCCTGGCCGCCTCCTGGGTGAGGTGTTCCGGGCATGTCCCACCGGGAAGAGGCCCCGTGGTAGACCCAGGACACGCTGGAGATATTATGTATCTCGGCTGGCCTGGGAACGCCTTGGGGTCCCTCCGGATGAGCTGGAGGAGGTGGCTGGGGAGAGGGAAGCCTGGGCTTCTCTGCTTAGGCTTCTGCCCCCGCGACCCGGCCCCGGATAAGCGGAAGAAAATGGATGGATGGATGGAGTAATCTTCATATCTTTTTGCCATATTTAAATCAAATATAGAGAGGCACAAACAAAAGGATACAGCTTGATCATATTTACACTACTCCTGTTACTAAATGAGCACCTGTGGTCACAGCGATGTTGAGATCTATAAATCCTTCTCATAGCTTGAATTTTAGATGTTTATTCTTGCTTTCTAAGAATGGCTCAGGAATTGTTGCTTTTGTAGAATTGTTAAGACCATGTATGCACTACTGTGCAATAGAAATATATTTGATTGACATTACTTTATTTCTATCCACATCTCTCTCCACAAGCCACTAACAGCTTTCCACTGCTCCTGCCTGGGAAATCTTTTCTCTCACCTCCACCCAGCATTTCCTTATGCAGAGCTGTGAAACAAGGTAGTTTGAGCACACGGGCTGAGATGTCGGTCCAGAGTCCCACAGCGCAGAGCGGTGATTCATCACCACCCTCCCCCAGAGGTGTGATGTCCAAGCAGGCAACCTCGTGCTCCATTTCTGTGGTACTGAGAAAGGTAAAGAGGGTTTGAGAAAACAGTAGCAAGCTGCCCTGCATATTGTGACAATGAAGTGTCTCTCTCTCTCTCACACACCCCTGACCAAAATAGCTAATTGGATAATTGTGTTAGCGACACAGAGAAGAAGTTCTAATCGATTTTTTCCTCATATGTGATAAAATCTAAAAAAATGTTACATTCTCAAGGGGTGAGTGACATTAACACCTGGTAAAACTGTCAGACAACCAACCATCCATCCATCTTCTTCCTCTTATCATGGTTGGTGTCAGGGCAAGAAGCAGGATACACTCTGGACAGGTTACTAGCCTATTGCATGGCTAACTCAGAGAGACAGACAACCATTCACCCCCACATTCACACCAAGGGCCAATTCAGACTAACACGCATGACACTGATTAGACACCGATTAACCTAACACGCATGTCGTGGGAGGAAGTGAGAGTACCCAGAGCGAAACCGTGCAGACATGGGGCGAACATGCCAACTCCACACAGAAAGGACCTTCTTGCTGTGAAACAATGGTGGTAACTGCTACACAACTGTGCCGCCTATGACCATTCATTTTCTATAAAACTGTGGTGAGATCTGAATCACGATGTGGGTAAGCAACAAACGAGACTTCCTTCTCAAAGATCAGCTGGACCTTTTAATAATTTAACACTAACAATCAATCACACATTTTATCTTCCTTGTTTACACTCTGCTGCAAATATATCTCCATTATAACAAACACTATTAGTGTGAGCGTATGTGCTTGTTTGGTACAGATTGAATGTAATATATTTCCAAGGATAGTTTTGATAGTCTGAAATTAAAAGCTGGCTGCTTATCACTCAGTACAGTTTTTAGAGTTCAGTAGCACAACAATCTACAGCTTGCATAGGGAGATAATAATTTTTATTTTTTTTTTAGATTAACGAGAGAAACATTTTCTACTAATTAAACTTTCTGCATTAAACAAAAACAATTTCTTGCATAAAAAGTTCTGCTGTGCGTTTACAAGAATTGTACAACATCAGGACATACAGTATATCAGTACTGAAATATAAAATGATATGCCACAAGAGGGCTTTTTTTTTTTTTTTTTTTTTAATAATTTGAAAATATTTAAAGTTAAATATGATGCGATCTAAACATACCAACATTTTCATAAAAAGAAAAATATTCTGAGGTTTGAATTATAAATGGCATCTGATATGGTATTTAAAAAAGTAAATAAACCTGGTGTAAGATTTGTAATTCACAGTCATTCAAATTATTTTAAAAACAGCCTTGTAGTATCATTGTATACAACAAAGGTCAAACATCTAAGAGTTTATTCTTACTGCAAAAGGACTTTAAACTTTGATTAAAATGAGAATGAGGGAAAAAAACAACTTTTCACTTATTAATTAAAAATGGCCTTGGCATTGTAATGGAACATGGCTACTCAATATTGCAAATTTAATGGACAATCACTATCCAAGGTGAGTACTCATGCTTTAATTATATTACAGAAGAGCATTAGAGTCCTGTACACACCTTTAAGCCAACTGTGACTTTTCAATATGCGCAGAATTTTGTGACTCACACAGCATACAAGCTGCTTATTGATGCTGGCCAAACATTATTTCACAGCTCTGGTAAGACTCTTGCCTCTGTCTCTGTTTCCTCATTTACAAACACAAACTGCAAACAAACGCTTGTGTTCTTCAAATAGCCCTGGTGGCAAGTTTTACAATTGTGCATCCTTGCCTTTTAAATTACTGTAAAATAATGCACATATCACTGCAAAAGGGCCCAAAGACAGTCATAAGGGTAAACCAGAGACCAGGCGTGAGAGAAATATAATCAAATGTAAAACTCCACCATCCTACTGCAATATTTACTTTAGAAAAATTAAGATAAGTTAATGCTGAATTAAAAAAAATAAATAAATAAAAATTCATAACTGTGAGACTGCTGACCTATTGGGAACAGAGTTAATTAACCTTTGTTAATAAACATCCATACCTCTGTTCTGTTGGGCATTGTGTATGCAGTCATATGTACCATATTAAATATTCAAAAAACCTGCAAATAATCTAATAGTAACAGATACAGACATCTCTTTAACCAAAAACATTTGAGCACAACGTCCTGCATTAGGAGAACTGTTTTTATTAGCAGGATGAGATTCAAGTCTCTGCAGTCAGTTACTAAGCTAAGTGAATAGCATTAGCTATAGTGTTCTTGCTCAAGTGCATCTATATTAAGATTGCAACAAAAGTGATGAGATTGGACACTGGTCATGCTTGTGAACTCGCAAGCTGACTCAGTTTTGCTCAATAAGGCTTTCTATGATAATTACGCAGCTAAGCGAGCAGCCGGCTGGCTTTGTACAAAGACTGGAAGTGGGTTTTAACAGTGAGTAAAAATATAAATAAGTCCCCATTTATATCCCACCTGATCTGTTTGAGCTCTCCAGCTAGGATCTGCAAGTAGTAGAGGGCTCGCCCCACAGCAAGCACCACCTGGGTGTGGTTGCAGGCAGCTACGCTGATGTTCCTGCCCTGCGGCTCCTTCCATTCACTCACCAACGCCTTGCTGTCCTGGAGCACCAGGCGCACAGATCCTGATGTGATCTGGAGAAACATTATTTGTCCTTTAAAGAATATAACTATATTTCTGGGAAGTGACAGAAATATATGGTAAAGAAACTGGGAGCTAGAAAATATTTCAAAGATTAGCTTATTGCTTATATTATGTTCTGTACACATTTTTAATCAATGAAAAAACAGCAAGATTTACATTTTTGGAGATATAATTTTGACTGAGAAAAAAAAAATTCCCCTCTAATCAGTTCCACTGATTTAACACGGTGCATATATCTGAAGCTAAGATAATGCTTTAAAACAATTATGACACTTCCATTAATACTCATGGGAGCAGACACTAGATTTAACGAAAAATACAAGCAAAGTGTTTGAAGTGAAGACAAACCAAATGCTACACTGACGTGCTTATGAGAAAGCATAAGAGAATCGTTTAGTGGAAAATACAGCAGTTTAACTACAATACAAATTTCAAAAATATAGTTTGATTAAAAAAGTGAAGTGATCCCAGAAATCGCTTTTGTGAAACATCAAAAAGAAAGGTCATTGTAATGTATAGTTGGGCTATTACTATTGTAACAGTTCATTTGATTGCATTTACGTTTCCCATGAAAGACCCTCAGGTTAGGGAGCAATACAAGTGTAATACTTAATGTAAAGGGGAGAGCTCCTATACAGCAGTGATGCAACAGATGCAAGAAAAGACAAAGAATAGAAAAGGTGCTGAAGAAGTCCTGACTGCAGCAGATACAAACATCAGGAAATGAAGGTACTACATTGTTTACCAATTTCTTCTTCAGATTTTTGCAGTTTTGTGCAAGTATGATTGTGCATAGTCGGCTTGTCTGAGCTTGTTTACTGGAATCAGCCGCCTAGAGCTTTTTATTGTGGGGTTAATTAGAGCAGCAAAGCACATGACCTACGTGCGGGATGCTGAACCAAAACTAATGAGCTAAAACCAGGCTAAAAGTTGCAAATAGGTACCAGGCATTCATTCTGAGTTTAGTGCTATGAGCGCTTTCATTTCACATAAAGTAATTAGATACACTGTTCACCTAAATATAATGCTATGTTGACAATTTCTTATGAGATTACAGCAATATTTAATATAAATTTTCCAAACTATCAAATTAGGACAGTGCCACTGAGAATTAACACAGTCTCAGGCATTTTCACTCCATTAACTCTTATATCTCCAGCAGATCCAATACTATGCTGTACAGTGTCCGTTTATGTGTGACAACCAAAGGCCATAAGAGAGGATGCCACTGGTTGCTTCAATGCAAGCTTAAAAATTAAACTTTAAGGACAGAAAATAATAACATATAAGTAGTCAGATAATAATATCAAAATGTATTCAGGGTAAACAAAGCAAGTGTAACAGACAAAAGAGTGAGCAAAATATCCTAGCAGAGAAATATAAGCAGAGTTATCATAACCTAAAGATTAATGGTTGAAGGTATAACATTTAGCAGGATTCATCCTCATTTCCAAAAGGAACGATGAAACTTGAAATTAAATGAAGTAAAATATTTAAATTGAGTATAAAATACATGAAGTCCTTCTGAATGTTTCACATTCAGGACTGGCCCTTTTAACCATGCATGATTCAGCTCCACCAAAGTATATGTTAGTAAATGGCACGAGGCCACAGCTGAATAATTAATTGTAAATTTGTGAAATTACAGGATATTCTTACTTTCCAAAGCACAAAAAAGCCAAGTACACCGATAGCTCATGTACTTTACATATAACAGATGGGTGCATGTGTGTATACAAACCTGAATGAGTTGTTGGTGCGCCACATTTCCACAGTAAAATGTCTGCTGGTTGTCCACAAAGCCTGGAAGTTCAGTCTCCTCAACTTCCTCACCACTCAGCATCAACACTCTGGGGGAAAACACACTCTTGAGATAAGATACGTGCTTTCAAAATTGCCCCTGTCCTTATCTGGCATTCTGCACAACCAACACTCACCGTGTCTGACCCACAAAAGACAGCACCAGCATGTCATCTGTCTCTCTGCCTGCCTCAGAGCGGAGCGGCCACAAACCTTGAAGGGAAATCAAGAGTGTTAGACAGAAAAAGTTACTTTTAGCACCAATTTGCAGGGCAAAGAAATACAATATCGAGCCAGCGTCCAATCTTAAACTATTCCATTTGTCAAATGTTAACATGTTGGAGGATGTACAGGTTGCAGATCACTCTCAAAGAGCCATTGACTGCTTAAGTAAATAATTGCCTCTCATAAAGCGGCCAGGGGCAAGAGCCAGCAGCTAACACTTTTAGGGCATAGATGGTCGATAAAGAGCTAAAACCTAACAAGTGCGAGCAGACCTTAACTGGCCTGTGTGTCTCGTTCAAACACCAGAGGAGAGTCCTTTGAGAGAAACCTAATTTTCTGGGATTAAGAGGTGTCTGCTGTCGTTAAAACCTGACGAGCTTCCGCAAATTGTCTGCTTACCATAGCACACACTGCAGAGCACTTTGGTTTTCTAAATCAAAACAAATGCCTCCAAAACAAACCTTGGCAATTTTCCTGCTATTCTGAAAGTGCACAGGGAAGACCTATGACATCTGAGCCATCTGTTCCCGCTCACATGCCAAACCTGAATGAGCAACAGCTGGCATCTTGGCCACCAGAGGCAAACAGATGTGCGGGTTGAAGTGGCTCTACTGTGAAGTCAGTAGAATATTAAGGTCCAGATAAAGTCAAGACTCAAGAGGGAAATGGCGGACGAGACACAGAGTTACACACGCAGAACACACAAACCTTTGATTCCCGGCAGGTCAATGCTGGCATGCTCATGAATTCCAATGCCATTGCGGATTATCCGAAGAGAGCCCTCTTTGAATGCACCTGAGCATGTCACAAGCTGAAAGCAGCAAACAGAGACGTTAAGACAGATTCATTATCATTAAGATTGAGATTTGAGGTTGTCACATTTACCCCTTATTTTTCTTGTCATTTAAGCGATTCCTTATGTCTGCTTCCTGCCAACTGTTGCATTTTTTGTAAAGAATAAATTGTTTCACCTAACCCACCATTCACATCTGCAACAAAGCTGTCTCTTACAGTCACTAATCACTAGGGAGTGAGCATTAACTGCAGAGATATGACCTCAAGGACATTACTAATGGGACAAGAAACATGAGCAGTCAGTCATTCCATTTTACTCCCAAATTAAATCATTGAGATAATAAGACTATGTGGAAACAGTGTCTTCATGTTTCAAAGACTCCAATAATTAACTTGCTCAGTGCATTGTTGTCATAATTATTCAGTTAATCAACAGATAATTTTCACCATTAATTTCCTGTTTGCTGTGTAAAATATTACAAAATTAGGGATGCACCGATACATCGCCCTTACATTGGTATTGGCTGATATTGGCTTTGTTGTTTGAATGGCAAATACTAATCTGACATTTACTGTGCAGTAGCAGATATCTTCTGTTATTCCATATTAATTTTGTGCTAAGTAAAGGTTCAAAGGCAGCGTGATGAAGTTAAATACTTTTGTCTTTATAACTGAGATAAAAATAATTATAGGAACGGTTTCAGCTATGTGTAAAATTTTGTTATTTTAGATTATTTATACCAGCATAGAATTTCAGTGCCAACAGAAAATCGTTAAAAACAAACAAACTCTAGCATTTTGGTTGACTTTCAGTCTTAAGCACATGTTCACTATCACACAAACCAAAACAAAGCAGCTATTAAGTAACGCAGTCATTAATGCTAACAGCTATCACTAGACCCACTTTAAGTACTTGTCAAACAAAGTCATGAAAGCAACAGCAGCACAGAAGTCCTTCTTATGATGTTCCCGAGACAGCAGTACACCTAAAATATAGTTTGCAGGAATTGTGACTCAGTTCATAGTAGAGCTGCTCTGAGACTGCTGTTACAATCATCACAGTGCTGAGATCCAGCACCCTCAAGGTAAATAAACTGCCTGTACAGTGTGACTGGAGAGCACCAGAATGTTATTTATGCATCCAGTCATGGTACACTAACAGGATTAATACCAGAGCCCGCATAATCTCAGCCTCTACCACCTGCCACCCAACAGCTTCCTCCCAACAGAAACAGTCATGATGATCTTGGCAACCCACCTCGCTCCATCGAGCATGTTTCCAAATGCCCTCACACATACTCACACTCAGCCACACTCTCATGGGGCTGACTGCATTTTCTTCAGCTGCACATCCATGAATATGACACCTATTAGGATTTATCTGAGAGAGGTCATGTTATTGTTTGTCCTGCACGGTGTGCGTCAGTCCACTGCTGTCTTAACTGCTTTGGAATGTGTCCGCATCAATTAACCGGGCCAAATGCTCTGCAGATTTGCAGCTAATGGCAAATTAAAACAATTGTGACTGGATTTAGTTCTGGCCCTTGAGTTAGAGAGAATGGATGAACACAGGCAGTGGCTGGTCTATACCCAGTAGAGTGGCTCAGTGCTCTAGTGGACTGCTGCCTTTGGAACCACATCAAATACCCTGAGGCCTGGTGTCAAATTCTGCCAACAAAACCTTCTGTACTGCATCTCCCTGTGCCTCAGTGATTCAATACAAAGGAGGACAAATGTTCAAATTAGAAACTGTTTTTTGTCAAAGTACATATCGGCAGTTATGTGTTGAAGAACACGCCAAAAATGTACAGATTCAGCTGACAGCTGGCTGCTGTATTAACATAAAAATTATACAAGATAATATTTTCTGGATTTGTGGCAACATTTTAAAGCTGACATTACCATGCAATACAGGCTAGATCACACTGTATCCAGAATACAAATGGCTTGATATCTTCTGAAGGTAAACAAAACTAGGTACACACAAGTGCTGAAGATGATGGATTGTTGGGATACAATCCAGACAGGGACAAGGTCTTCACTGTCAGCTTTAAAGGGTGTAAATATTATTAGAGGAAATTACATTCACAGCAATCTGCCTTTGCGCAATGGAACAAGAAAGCCAATTTAAGTTTGTGTAGCAGAGGTGCATTTTAACATCCAGTGTAACTGCAGTCCAGCTAAACAACCTCTAGATTCAACTGGGATACTAGGCGAATGTTAATACCTGATGTTGAGGTGGTAGCAGCTTAAAAATATGCACTACACATACGAACAACAACCCTATTACCTACAAAACTCACAGGAATCTCCTGAATGCACTGTATGCAGATTTTCTGGCCAGTGGCAAGTTTGTGCTATGAGATGCTACGAGCTCAGTTCTGCTGAGAAGAGAATTGTTAACATGGTTCATGAAATCGCTGCATTGGTGGTATAAGCCAAGACTCCCCAAAGGCTGTGACAAAGACAATAATAAAGAGGAAAACTCAGAGGGAGACTCAACATAAGGGAAAGTGTATCCAGTGACTGCTTCAAGGGTTTTCAGTAATCTCCATGTCATATAAAAATCCCCGTTGTGAACACGCCAAGAAACCTTTAATTCGATTTTGTTACTAAATATGTAAATGTGATGTAGCCTTTATTTGCTGGTGATTTTTTCTTTTCTTTCTAGAAATAAAGGATTAAACTCTTGGTTTTTACCTGGCCCTGGCCTTGCCTCTCGAGGTCAACCACACACATATCCACAATAGGTCCCAGATTGGTGAATGTCTCCATCACTGCCACATATGAGCCCTGCTCATTGCTGTCCACATTGAGCTGCAGAGAAATAAAATTCTCTTTACAAAAGATGCAATCTGTACCATTTCTTTGAAAAACACATAAGTAAAATTAAGATATCCATGAAATTGGAGGTTATTAATTCACCAATTATATTTACTTATTTAATATTATATTTAAATTTATTACACCAAAATACAAAGTGAAAAATTATGACCAAAAAAAGCAAAATAATGAAGTCTTAAGCAAAGACCAAATACTTTTCAAATTTTTTGAATAAGTTCATTAAGCATTTGCAAAAGTTTCAAACAAGGTATGAAAACCATTGGAGGGTATATCACACATTTCTAATAAAGGTTGAAACTCATTTTGTTTTGTTATTTTTTTAAACTGGAGAAAAATAATTTCTCTGTGTTCAAAGTGATTTTCACTCCATGCATTGCAGAAAAATAACGAAAAAAAAAACCAAAACTATCCTGCTGCTTACCTTCACTAACTGGGAGTCGCCCAATCTAGAGCCCACAAACACGACACCGTTGTCCAAGTAGGTCAAACATTCAGCAATAGATGTCTGTCAGTGGAAGGAGACAGAAACATCTCAGTCTCTTGATCACAACACAGCAGGGCGATAACTTACAATCAGTTCATTTTTAATCAATATGGAAATGACTTTGCTGATTCTGTAATACAAGGTTAAGAAAAGCTAACACATTTGACACTTTGGAGCCACCGCTTGATACTAAAATAAATCAGAAATAGTTGCAGATCTATTTTTTCTCTTATTCAACCAACTGATAGTTTCAGCACCAGTCCACGCACACATATTTTGGTCACATTAAGTCAGCAGTTAAAAAGCAAACTTTGTTTTTGACCTTGTTTTACAAGTAGTGAAAACTTCTTGCACAAAACCATAAAACAGTGAATTGTATAACCTTGTAAATATTAATGTGAGAACAAATCCATCAGTAGTTCATTTTTAGAATAGATCTGTTGTTATAGTGATCTAAGTAAAAATAAAGCATCTGACATATCAGTCTAAGCTTCCCTCTCTACATATTACACAACTGTGTGTGCAAATTTATTGTTTTTACTTTTTTGCCACATAAATGACCAATTATGAAAAATGACTTTAAGCAGTGATAATTTCAGATAGAAACATAATTAAGAATTTTGACCTTTAACACATTCAAAGGCCATTAATAAAAATATGTAATTTACCTGATAATAAAAACAAATATCTTTTCAAGCACAATCCTCTAACAGGAGGAACAGAAAGGTCACATAGCTGCTCAGCTAGACTTTAAAAAAAATGAAATGAAAATGAATTTGGTAGACAAAAGTTATGAATACACAATTTGGTTATTTGACAAATGTGACAGAAAAAGATTTTTAATAAATGGAGCTTTCATATTTTCACTTGTTAACATTTCCGTTTTGGTCAGTGTTCAAAGTAATGTAAAAACGAACATAAATGATGTTATTAAATTCAGCCCCGTCAGTCTGTACACGGTCTTACACTTATTGACTAGCGATTAATCAAGGATTTTCTGTCTGACATTTTAACGTAGAGCAGCTCCTATGTGTTTATTGAACAGACTTATCCTGACAGCAGTAAATTTATAATTATTTAAAAAGCAATCTGCTTCTAACTCAAGAGCACTACTCAGCAGCAGTCAGAAAACTAGCAAGAAAGCCTTTTACATCTCTAAACTCTTCGGAAAGCAATTAAAGAAAGGTGCTAAGAACCAAATATCATCTGCCTTGAACATGAGCCTTAGCTTCAAGAACAGTATTGAAATACAATCATTGCCTAAATCAACTTTAAAGGGATGAGTGACAGCCTGGCAAGCAAGTAACAAAAAGGAAAGCTCGTTTTTTCTTATCTTCTGTGCAAGCACAGACAGATCTATTAGCTCAGGGCCATAAACCACTAAAAAGTCAATCGTAACAAAAGACAGTACAGAGGTGGTAAGAAGAAAAGGCAGCGGTAAGAAAATCGAGAACAGAAAGGCACGTTGAGCCAGGCAGTGAAAAGCTGATGGCAGCCCAAGGAAAGGCAGATGGAGAAACACATGGACGACAGGCAGCAGTAATAAGGCCTAAAAAAGAAAAAAAAAGAAGAGAGATAAATGGAAGACCTCTCCGAGCAGCTCCACATGCAGGTCTTTGAGCGCCACTGTGCCATCCATTAGCTCCTCCTTCTCCAACAGCAACATGAACAGACGCCCCTCCATGTCACCCAGCAGGTACCGTGAGCCGTTGGGATCCACCCGGTTGTGGCAGACAATGGTACTTTGCTGTAAATGAGAGTAGGATACAAACAAATCTTAAAAATAGCACACAGTAAAGGCAAAGCCTGCACAAGACCCTCATATTACACCAGTACTGGCACAGACACCTGCCTTGATCACCCAACCATCACACGAAAAAATAAATATTCTTCTAGGAACTTGTATGTAGTACAAAAGGATGAACACAAAGCTTTACAATTGTAATTGCCTATAAACTATTTTTTCCTCCGTGACTGATAAACTGCAAATTGAAAGTTGATTACAAACAATCTGCCATACACTGGTACATCCAATAGCTATAAAAGGTATTTCCCAGGGGGCACAAATAGCAAATAAACCAGTCAACCATTTACACATACACATGTACAACCAATATAGAATTACCATCAAGCCAATCCGTAATGCTTGAAGTCTAGTGGTTACCTGAGAGAAGCAAGCAACAGCAACACAACCAACACAACAGTGCTTTTAACATGAAAGAATTGAAAACTAAGTTATCAGTGCTCTCTGTTGGACAAATGTTGCAATAGCAACATTGCTTCTAAAAGAGAAATTTCTTGTGACTTTATCTGTCACTGATATATTTTTGATATGCTAATATCTACCAGCAGTTATCTGACACTGACTGATTTATCAGCCATTCTTACAATAATCTAATGTCACACTTACATTGTCTTATCATTGTTTGCTGTCATAATTTGTCACACTGTTTAAAATATGCTTTCTAAAGAAAACTGCATCGCTTAGAGAAAGTAAAGCAAAGGATGAAACTCTACTGACACAACTGAGGCTGTTGTAAAAAAAAAAATAACTTGTCTTATAATATTTTCACCTCGATCACAGCTTTACTTGGATACTGTCAGGGTCACTCTCAGCTGTCTGACTGAATGCTCACTCTAAACAAACTGGGCAGCATTAAAAAAAAAACATGTTAGGAGCTGCAGGATAAGCTGCCTGGATGGATTTAAATAATAGCCCAGACTAAAGCCAGCATGTAATTCCAGTAGTGTGACAGAGTTTCTGCTACTTTTCCTTCAAAAGGAGTTATTGTCAACGTCTACTGTATACGCTGAGCCAATTTCTCACTTGATCAAACCTTTACAAAACTCATCTTCACAATCACCCAACCTGTAGCATTATTTACAACTTTTGTCAAAAACTTTTGTTTTTCACAGCTTCACAAACTTCTGAACTCCTCCTGACTGAACGGCAGGTAATTAGCTTGTTAGATCTGACGCGTGAAACCAGTCTACCGTCTCACCAGCCTATGTAACACATTAGATGAGCTGAGACATTTTCAGCAGACCTCCGTGTTGGCAGAAGCTTTGGTGCTCCACATTCATTTTTGGTGCTCCAGAGTGACAATTTATTAATTAGCTGCCAAAACGGTTCTATGTTATACATCAAAGGATAAGCCTCTGTGTTTTCTTTTGAAAGGAGCGTGCTTGAACTGAATACAAATAATACATTAGGTGAAAATAAATAAATAAATTAAAAAAATTCATTTAAAATGTGGCATCAGTGATCACTTGACAACAACTTTGCTATTACTTGTTCCCATTCAAACACTGACAGGGGAAAACTAGACAATGCTGCTGTACAGTTGTAGCAATAAAGAGACGACAGCTTGAGTTTAAAAAAAATAAAATATGAATTACTGATGAGACAACAGAAATTAGCATCATTTGAAACCATCATTGTGCTGCATTTTTATTTGAGTTGTTGGCTTCATTTTTCATGCTTGACGTGCTATCAAAGTCATTCAAGAGGCAAAATTTGCTACGTGGAAGACATTATGAAACACCTCCAGGGACTTGTTTGGGCAGTTATTTTGAAGAACGATCTAACTGAACTTTAATGTCACCATGACATAAAAACTACATATATAAAGTCACCAGCCAAATATGAGAAAAACTGATTAAAACTTTTCCTGACTTTGCCCCAAAAAAGGCTTTAAAAAGCCTTTTCCCCTGGATCTTAGAATTTCCTCCAAGTTTACTGTTGCAGAATTCTCCTATGGATTTCAACTGAGTGTTACTTGAGTGCCATCTCCCTCTCAAAATGTCTCTAATACTATTACAATTTCTTTCTTTCTTTTTCCATTTTAACCCCACAGTGTCTACTAAAAAAACAAGGAAAAAAAAAGAGTTGAAAAACTAAAGGGACATCATACTTTTATGTTTATCAATCCAGCAAAAAGGATGAACTATATATAAGAGAAAATGCTTAAAGAAACTGGTTTCTTTAAGCATTTTGCAAAATTGGAACTATCCATTCAGATTCAGATCAGATAGCTCTGATCATTCAGTGTTGTATTTGATGCTACATTTGGATAACCAATGTATAAAGATCGACCGGAGGCTTAATACTAGCCTCCCGAATGATTATCAATGCAAAGAGTTCATTTAAAAAAAGAAATGGGGAATTTTCTGGAATTTATTAATAATAAAGATTAAACTTAAATATAAAACAGAGTTACTATGAAAATTGACCCCAAGCTAAACAAAAATATTGACGTGGAAAGCTCCATCTTTAAAATCCAAAACCCTTTTACAAACAGAGTGTGCTATAAAGCTGATATAAAAGAGTCTTTTGAAGATATACAGGAGGCTTTTGCATTGTAGAAAGCTACACACCCAACCTAAAATAGCAGACCCTACAACAGTACAATGTGTCCAGGATTCTTAGATGAAAAACAAAATGAATTAAAAGACATTACAAAAGCAGAGATTGATAAGGTCACATCAGGGCTTAAAACAAATAAAGCATCAGGAGGAGATGGATTCCCAGCAGAGTGGTTTAAGTTTATTGTAAGTTTATTTAAAGATTTACTGACACCTATGCTTTTAAAATGTTTGAATTATATTTTGAAGGGTGGAAAGACCCTATTAGTGTGGAAACAGGCCATAATATGAGTGATCAAAGAAGGGGAACAACACAACAGCGTAGCTCATACAGACCTATTTCTGTTTTAAATATTAACTATAGAACACCTATTTCAATAATTGCAAAAAGACTGGAAAATATTATTCCTGATTTGACAGATTCTGATCAAACAGGATTTATTAAAAACAAAACACAATCACTAAACTTGGTTGATATCATGAGCAAAAGTAATTCAAAGTTATCAGCCACTAGTCTACATGCAGAAAGGCCTTTGATGAGATGAGAGTTTGTATACGTGGTGTTAAAATGGTTCAGATTTAAAGATGGAGTTAGAAATTGTCTTAAATCATTACACCATTCACCAACTGCCCAGGTTAAGATAAATGGGTAATCAGTCCAAAACAAGGATACAGTCAAGGGTGTCCCTTAAGCCCCACCTCATCTGCATTATTTATAGAGCCTCTTGCTCAAGTAATTAGAGAAGACACTGAAATTAAAGGGAAAATATGTCTATATGCAGATGACGTACTTTTGACTCAGTCCTATCCAGACTCTAGCCTGCCCAGCTCATGTCCCGCTGGGAACAATACATTTTTTTACTCAGGATGCAAACTAAACAGACACAAAACCCAAACCCTTTCTTGTAATTACTCACCAAAAGAAAACCTGCATAAACAAGAAACACTCAGAGAGCGCAACCCTCCACCGAGGCAGCTCACTATCTGGGCAGTATTTACTTTAACCCTTTTACTCCGAATGCATCAGGCGTGGCCCAACATACTTCAAAAGTGCCGCCATTCCAGAACTTCCGGCAACAAATACCATAATACCCCTATATGGCTGTGATGTGCAATTTCTGGGCTTTCAGGAAGCATTTGCATTTTTTCGATAGGACAAACGGTTGCGGAGTTACGGTAAAAAGGCAGCTGATCAACGTTCCTTTGATCAGCCGACTCTACGCTGATACGCCATGTCTCAATCAGCTGTTCACTGCTACTGAGGGCAAGTAACGGGCGCTTCAGCGGCGATTGCCTGGCATTAAAGCATTAAAGGGTTAAAGGGAATAGCATTATATTTTCATTTTGTTTTGTGTTCTTTTTAGATGTACGTTAAGAAGTTTGTAAAGCAGTAAAAATCAGATAAGTGTAGCATGACACATGTTTACTTTGATTACACGAACAGCATATAGGAGTGGGTAATTGATAATGGGTATTGATCTGTAAATAACTGGACATGAATAACTTGAGCTTATTATATAATATTATAAAGCAGTATATTTCTAACTAACTAGGCAGCTCATTCCCTTTCCCTTGACAATACTTTTGTTAAAGACAGAACACATTTTGGGTCAACTTGAAAAAAAGGCAGATGTGAAATGTAAAAGTGAGGTCAGAGGTCACATGTGACATGATATTTAGATGCAAACTATTATGATATTTAGAATCCCCATATACCAGTATCATTTCCTAAATGATATAGCATATAGCATTTATTATCACTTTGACCTTCAGATCAATCCATTGTTGACCATAGTTTCTAAGTTATAGGCTTTTTGTTAATTTTCGACCATTAAATCATGAAGTTGACCTTGAACACCTTGGTGAACGTAAAGCAAATTTTAATGGCTTATTAACATGGCCCCACTCTACACCCCTACAAAGTTTTATCAGAATTCATTCAAAACGTTTTGAGCTGTCGTGTTTACAAGCAGAATGACAAAATGCACACAGATGCTACCGAAAACATAACCTCCTTGGGGGAGGTAAAAAAATACAGCTTAAATGGAATACCAATAATATGATATACCTAGGGGTTAATATCCAAATGAATCACAACAAATTACAGCTCCATCACCAAAAAAAAAAAAGTTGAAGTTAAATAATGTGTTTGGCACAACAGTGAACTGAGCTCATGATTCTGATTGCAAAAGCTGCCAGACAGGAGAGGTTACTAACATAAAAAAAACAAAAACAAACAAACAAACAAAAAAAAAAAAAACAGACTTTGAACAATGAGCACCCTTAACAATTTATTTGTACCATCAAATAGAGATTGGGAAAGTTAACATTTTACCTCATCCGCTGTTCCTTTTTCAATCCCTACTAGCGGCAATTCCAATGACACAATTGATACTAAGTGATAAACGCCTGATGACGAGCTATTTAAATAAATTACTTTAACAAATGTATCTTTAAATGTATGATTTAAGGAATGTAAAAATTTTATACCAGAGAGGAATATTCAGCTATTTAAATAGGTGGAATATGATGACGATTTTAAACCAGCCCAACTAGACTTTAAATATAGAGAATATACCTGGAAAGGCATTACATCACACTGTGTTATTTCAAGCAATACAGGTCTAGAAAGTTACCAAAATCTAAGTCAGGGGACCGTACAGGGGAAACATCCACAAGAAACTAGTAACTAGAATGTATCCATGAACACAATCTCCGGAAACGTTCCAACTTATATGTCAAAATCAAATGGAAGAAGGAAGCAAATATAACACTAACAAATGAGGACTGGTTATATATATGTGAAATAAATCCTAGCACCTCCAGCTATAGCCAGTGGAGAAAATCTTCACTGACACTGCTCGAGACAATGTATTCACACAATGGCTGACCACTACCACTATTTTAGAACTGTCCATCTGGGTAGACCTCTGGGACAAATGTTAAAAATAACCACAATCATGTAGTCAACTATTAACTATGTGTGTTTCATTGTATTGCCCCCTGGTGATCCCTTGTTTTGTTCTCTCATTTATTCCACTTCATGTGCCACAGACGTTAGAAAACTTCAAAGTTTAAACTAGTTTCATTGACTTTAAAGGTCACACTTCTTCATGACTCATTTTAAACATAATACCAACAGAAAACTGACATAAGAGATGAACATCAGCCATTGCTGCTGCTAAATGTAATCCTACTCTCCAACACAGGTGTATCACAAATTCAAGTATATCCTTCCTGCAATTTTATTCGAACTTATCTATCTACAGGAGGTGCATCATTAAGTGATTACCTGTAAACTGGTGAGAGAAAACAAGCTTTTCTTGATGTCAAATGGGTGAAATCAGAGAACATCTGTATCATGAATGAACCTTGAAAAGGCACTAATCAATCTCCCCTAAATTGGATGGATAATTCTGAGCATACTCAACAGCCCTAGCAAAGATATTTGTTTTAAAATGAAAATCATAAAGCTGTGTTATTAAAAGATTCCTTATCAGAACACTTTCAAATGATCTTTCTGTAGGTCATGAAAATGTGCTACCAAAAAGCAGTGAGGAAGGCAAGAACATCCTCTAATAGCTCTGAGAGGCTGTTGAGGAGCTTCTTTGGTCCTTGATCTCTATTAAAAATGCCAGCAGAAAGAATACAACTTCATCTTGATTATACTAAAAACACTGGCGTATTAGAAGCTTAACATCGATAAGAGTTGACAAAAGAAAGTGCATGTACACCTCAGGGTGTTAAAAATAGCAAAACAAAGATGCTCACATAATATGATTCTGAAGATAGTTTTACAACCACCCTTTTTATTTCACAGTTTTATCAACAAGTTTCATATCTGGTCTTGTGTTCCCAGACAAGCTCTGTTTAATTTGTTGGCTTCCAACAACAGCCCAGTACTAACAGCTATTTGAATGTGTCTCTGAAATAGCTAGAGGATACTTGCTTTGTGATAGTGCATTACCATGTAACTCTACTTTGACTGCCCTTGGTACAGAAATGTTCTATCTGCTGACATTTACAGTACAAATGACACTGACAAAGCTTATGTTGCTGTGGTCTATATAAATAAAACTTCTTGACTATAGCTTGTACCTTTATTAACAGTTGGGATATTTCATTACATTCATTACAGTAATTTCATTACTGTCTTCTAACAGTGTAATCTACATTACTCCAACTTAAATGTTTACCTGGCTTATATTGAGCAGCTGAATGATCAAAACATCTAATCCCAAAGTGTGCTATCTGTTGTCATTACCTTGATAGTCGGTGGTGCAATGGCCAAGTATTTATCTCCATTGTGGTAGGTGATCGACTCTTGTCCTATGATTATAGCTCCACCAAATGGCTCGGGCACTAAAATACAAGCACACAGGCAAAAGACTTTGTGATAATTCTGTAAAATTTCAGGTATTTCCCATATTCTAGATATTCTTACAGCACAGCAACTAATTCTATCTGGATTACCAATTATCAGTCATGCTGTAGGTTACATGTGGTCAACAAATGAATTCATTCACAACTTAGAAACTAAGCTTACCCTTATGAACTACCAGTTCATAGCTAACATTCTTATGTACCAAAAAAAGAGAAATTTATCTCTTTAAAACTTTAGTTTCACTAATGAGTAGGTCTCATTATCATCATGTCTATGTGTTAATTTTTTCCTTAACAAAAAAAACCAAAAAAAAAACAGGGTAAACATTTTTAGAAAATTCATTGAAGTGCTTTGATTACCTGGGATCACCATAGATGCCTCGGCCTCCACATTCTCCTGCTTCCAGGGGCCTTTGTTAAACTCCTTCTCCCTCAAAGAAACCTCATAGGTCTTCACATGGCGTCCCTGAGGGTCCTATGAAACACAACACATGGAAAAAAATGCTCATTAACTGCACTTTGCTACTGTGCAATGCTTAGCTACCTAAGTCTTGAAACCAGTCTCACAGAATGCATATAATGAAAGCAATTGTCCCAGATATGTGAATTTAACAACATATTCTTTTCCATTTCCTTAAAGACACATTCCCACATCCATGTACCGCTCCTCCTACAGTACCTGGTAGATGAAACACACAGTTGGAGCCTGGCAGCCATACAGAAAGTGAACGTCAATGACCTGGAGCTCTTCCAGTCTGATGTTGAAGGCTTTAAGCTCACGGTTATCCCTGTCCAATGGGATCACTTTGAACAAGCCATCATACAGCCGAAGGCCAATCATGCGGCATTCTGGGTCAACAATTCCGATAATACCTGTCTCTGATGGACGGCCAATACGATCCTGCAAAAAGGTATTGGGTTGGGAAAAGTTCAGTGCTGGTGGTGTACTTCAGACAAAGTCACACAGTTTTTAAATAGATCTAAGAAGTCCAGAACTTTGCTGATATAAACCACATTAAAGAAAAGAAGAATTCTGAAACATTAGCTAAAGGAAACTGGGTGGCAAATAGATGAATTCAAACAATCTAAATTAAGCTTTATTAATATAAGTTTAGCAGTGATACCAAGAGTAAAGTGGTGCATGTAACCAAGAAGGCCAAAATACATATTGCTCCTTATAACAGCAAATCATAATAAATATTAATATTTATAGTGTTTATTTTATGCTTATCAAAAAACTATACAGTGGATTTTAAATAACCATATTTGTGTTGTTGTCTCACCCACCTGGACATTGCCATGGGCACGGGTGATTATGTCAATGCTCTCCCCATTCTGTTTGTATTCTAGGATGCAGGCGTTGTACTTCGATGTAAGAATGAACAGCAGGTCTTTGCTCTCACCCTGAAGAATGGGGGGAAAGGTACCAAAGTTATTACATACCAAACATGCAGGTTAGACACCTGATTGGCCTCCACTAGCCCAATTATAAGACAGAGTCTGTATGCGCCATATGGGTCTTTTTGAGAGGCAAAATTTCCATCTTCCAACCAACCGTGTAGATGATTTAAAAACACACAAACACACCACAGAGCAAATTATTTATGGTGCAGTGAGATTAAATAAACAGTAGATCAGTATGATGGAGCCACAGCCCACTAACAAGTCCAATAGGAAAAATAATTCACTGTTATCGACTGCACACAGAACACCTACCTTGGGCCTGAAGAGCTCCATAACAGCGATTCTGCCATACATGCCCACTTCTTTGACAGGCCTCAGTCCTTCTGCTGTGACCACATAGATCTCCAAACGTGTGTTTTTAGCTATGAGCAGATTGAGGTCTTCAGCAGAGGTGAAGTGACCTGCAGAAAACCAACATTTATAATATGTTTAATACACTGGTTTTTAGGTGAGAGTAGTAGCCACACAGACAAATGAAAAATGTCCACAAATATCAGTCATTTGGGACATAAATATTCTGGAGCTTCTAAAAGACATTTATTTATGGGCTAAAACGCTGATGTTTAGTGAGTGAATATTATATATATTAAAGCTTTACTAAGCCTATTGCAGGCTAAAAATAACAAATGACAATTTACTGCAGTATTCTATAATACCACAATAAACAGAACAACAAATGCTTACTTTTGCCCACACATATCTAAAACAATCTATCTTAATCTTATCTGGTTTATTCCACTTATCTATGCCACTGCATCAGAGTTACTGCTACAATCAGCAAATTACCATGAAACGGAGGAAATTAATACGTTTTTTTTTTTTTTTTTACTGTGATTGCACTTGGCACTATCAACTATCAGATTAATTTACAGTGAATGTAACTAGTAAGTTGTAGATTTTATGTCTGTAGACTATTACACGTGATGATTCATATCATTTTTCTGTCATTACTATCGCAGCGGCAAATATTAAAGGGCAAAAATAAAGAGATGATGCATCCTAAGCAGCCATTTCATGAGTGCATGTCAAACTGTAACCTTAATGTGACACAGACCTCAAGTGAGTCTGGCCTTAAAGAAAATACTCCGTGTCCGTATCAGCTTTTACACATCACGGGGTTTCTTTTGATATCTCTATGCAGTAAGCTAAAAGAAAACTTCAGCTATCTTAACAGATTTATAGTGGGACAGTGTGTGACATGCTAAGACGAGGAAGCGCATTTTAATACGCGGTAACGAACACACGCACGACATTCTTTTGAATGTCGTGCGTGTTATATTCAAAAGAAACGCGGATAACGGCTGCCATGTTTAGAAGAAAAGACGTTTTACGAGACTTGTGTGCCAAACGAGCAGTCCCAATGTGACAAGTAAACCTTTGACATAGCAAAACATGAGCTAGCGTCTGCTACAGGCCCGGTTGGGGCACTTTGGTTGCAGCGCGGGAGCTGAGCTGAGCTAACATGCAGGTGGCAAATGTTTCCTTACTGCACAACAGCGAAAAACAACGCGTATTTACCTGTAATGCAGGCGTTAACTGCCGTAGGTTTCTGGGCTGTTACAACGTAATTGTACGACATTTTTGACTACAATAAAAAACAAACACCAAAGCAGTGTTTAATGTCTCTCAAGTGACAAAATCATTGATAATAATACTTCCGGAAGTAGATAGCGGAGAGCCGTTGGAGTCTGAGATGGAGCGCCGCCAATGTCACGGAGGGCTATCAGCAAGGCAAGGTTTATTTACTTTTTAAAAAATGTTTATTTGTAGCCTGCCTGTAACGCTGTCCAACAACAAGAATATATATATATATATATATATATATATATATATATATATATATATATATATATATATATATATATATATATATATATATATATATATATATATATATATATATAAATGTCAAAAATAATTTTTAAAAAGTGTAATAAAATACAAGGCAGGAAAGGTTAAAAAATTACATTGCACTTATTACTGTCATTTATAAACATTATTTCCATCAGGTCCGAATAACACCCTTTGTCACAGTCTTTAAAAGTGAATCAGGAAGACAATTCTGACTGAAAGCATAAACTTCACAAATTGTCAAGGCTTGGCTAAAAAAAATTAAAAAATAAAAGAGCCTGAAAGTACAACGCTGACCACTTGGACTGGGGTGCTTACTACAACATTCAAAAAGTGCTGTAATGCTGCCACAAAATGTTGCAAATATATAAAAAGAAATGATGCAAAAAAGATAAAAGCTGACCTTTTTTCACTTGAATGCAAACTGTTCGGGATATTACCTTGTTCTAATTTTATTGGAAGTAGCACGGGATAAGCAAATGAAACTCCCAGTGTACTCTGACTTGATCAGATGATCATCATCCAAATTGAGGTATTTCACACACAATGGCTAGAAAACTAGTACGCCACCAGAACATGCTCCCTGTGGTGAGCAGGGACCCCTGCTGCTTCACTAGAAAAACTGCAGAACGACATATTTTTTCTCAAGATTTTCCCTGAATACAGAAGCAAGAGACATACTGGGTATTTAATAAATAGAGGGTAAACAACCGCCTGCGCTGTAAAGAATATTTATGTACTATAATACTTAAACGTTGCACTAATAAGCACTTTAAAGACAGGCAGGCAGATACGATGCGATACTCTTATGGCTTGATCTGTTACGTACATGCATTCGTATTTTGTATCATTTTGTGCTGTGTTGTGTGTTATTGGATGTCTCCTGTGGTATATGGAAGCACACCAAGACAAATTCTTATCAACTGTGTTACTGAACTTAAACTTTATTTTTGCTTTTCTCGTCATGACATTTCCGATGTTACCTTGAATCCACCATATGAGGTGCCGTTACCACGGAAACGTGCCGCAGTGTAGCAAACTGACCTGCGTGTCAACTGCAAATGTTAGCTCTTAAAAGTAAAAGCAAAGTTTGTTATTCACATAATGGGGTCTCTTGAAAAAACCCAACAAAACAACCTGACTATAAGAATAGCTGTAAACCGAGGAAATAACCTGGTAAGCGATTTACTTACTGCACCAGAAATGATACGCAAAAACCTGTGAGCTTTGCTAACATAACCTGCTATATAAATTATAGCAGGTTATGTGCGTACATGGTGTTTATGAAAGTTTATTTTACCTTAAAATCCACCTGCCTTGATTATCCAACATTGTCGTCTAGCAATTTTGAATAGGAATTATGAGGTGTTCAGTTTTGAGCTGTCATTCTTTTATAGTAAATCCATCCATTCATTTATCCATTTTCTTCCGCTTATCAAACTCAAGGGTCAAGAGGTTTACAGTAAGTCAATATATGAATTCAACCATTTGAATTTAACCTAACTGGACTAGGAGTAGGAGTAGGAGCAGAGTTGAGTATATGGGTTGCGCCCCATGAAAAACCTGCCATCTTCCCTGCCAATGCCAAACAAACAGATTTTTCCATTATTGACTCTTGTTTTGAGCTTCTGGTACCCCAGGTGCTGACAGACAGCTGCCTGATTGGAGCCTGAGCATGTGGAGAAACAATATGTTGAGCAATGAGAGAAGATTCTGCCTCCTGTGGTTGGATCATAGGGTCAAAGTGTGGAGAAGACGTGGAGAACGCTATACTGATGGTTGCACCAATAGGGTAACAGCTTTTGAAGGCAATGTGATAGCATCTCCCTCACTGTAAAAACAAGACTTGTCATCATTGGAGGCAATCTCAATGCAGAGAGATGTCGAGATGTGATTCTCCAACCAGTGGCAATCCCGTATCTCCGCAGTCTGGGACTGAACTCCATCCTCCAAGATGACAACACTCACCACCACAGAGCAGGGTTTTTCAGGGACTACTTCCAGAAATTGGGATTGGAGAGGATGGAGTGGCCAGCCTGCAGTCCTGACCTGAACCACACTAAACACTTGTGGCATCGGTTTGGGTGTGCTGTTTGTGCCAGAGTGACCATCACAACCACACTGGCTGACTTGCAACAATTGCTGGTTGAAGAATGAGATGCCATCCCAGCAGTGTGTGACCAAACTGGTGACCAGTGTGAAGAGGAGGTGCCAGGCTGTTGTGGCTGTGTATGGTTCTTCCACATGCTGCTGAGGCCCCTGTTTGTTAAATGAATAAACTGTTAAATTGTCAATATGTCTTGTTTCATCAGACTTCAGTCATCCAATCCAATAAAAGACACCAAAGAAGAGTCAATAAGAGAATGAGCTGGCAGAGCTGGCAGAGAAGATTTGCCAAGTTTTTCATGGGTGCAACCGATATACTCAACTCTGCTGTTCAGCCCACAAATGCATTTTCCTCATAAACGTGGCACCATTTAAGGGTAAATAAATAGACTTTCCAGCAGAATAAGATTTATTGTCAAGAAGCATGGCTAGAACAAAGAAATAATCCATCAAACACAAACTTCCTTATTTTTTGTGCTATGTTAGTTTACTACCATTTAACTTAAAGTGGCTTATAATATTCCATAACTCATAGAAACTGGAGTATAAATGTAGCTGTAAATTCTTTTACGGTTTCAGTATATTTCATTATCCTTATGTTTTACTTCACATTTGCACAGAGAAACATCATGGCAAACAACTTATCAAACAGCCATTCCCACCAAGTTACAGGTCTTAGAAGGATTTTGTAGCATACAGTATCAGTGGCTTAAATATAGACTTGTGATATACATATTAGGCATTATGCTAAATTTATTTTACTTCTGCAATGCAGATCTAGGTGCGTTTAATGTAATTAAAGCTTTATTTTAAATGTGATATAAAATTAAAATGTTTAAGACTAGCAAAGGCTGAAGAGATGTGCAGATGACAGTATTCACCTATGCTATGTAATTTATTTGGTTTCTTTTCAGCAAGGAAAAAAGGGAGACAGCTTCCAGAGTTTGGTGCAGGTTGAATTTGATGGGACAGTGCTGGGAGAGTCGGATGAGAAGCAGAGTAACCCTACGCAGCTCTCTGTTGACTACAAGTTTGTCTGCCTCTTCCACCGTCCGAGCGACGCTCACGCTCTTAGTGACATTGCCCAAAAACCGATCGTATGTGAGTTGAGTTTGAAAATATTCTCCTTTCTTCTGATATATGACGAAACTGAAAGTGGAGCTGACCAGAAACATTTTTTTTGTGTTCTCCTTAAATTTGATCAGCTCTTGTTCTTTTTTGCTATGAATTCCTACATAATTAACTGCAGGCATCTCCTTTATAGCCAAACTTGCTGACTATGTCCACTGCTGTGTTTAATATGAGTGATTTTGTTGTGGTCAGTGACAGTGATAGAGGTCCTGCCCAAGGAGGAGAAAGATGAAGCAAGAAAAGCAGCTCTGGGCCAAGCTGTTGTTGACCTCCTACCACTGTTACAAGGTACAGGTATAGCTTTTGGGACATTCTGTACTAAGTCTGTCAAATCTGACAAACCTTCCCACCTGACCCCTCCATAATCAGCTGATGTTTTTTCCCTGTGATAATGTTAGCTTATTTAATGCTCCTGCAAAATTCTGCTTTCATACTATAAAAATTTTCTGAGTTACAGTCTGTGGAACTACAGAGGGGGTTGGTTGAAATTTGGCACATTTTTGAGCTCTTATAGTGCTGGAGAGAGCCACAAACCCTTCAGGGCTGCAAATCAAATTTAAGCAGCGTTACAAACTGAAACCAAATCATTTTATTTTATTCCCGCTCCAAGTGTCACAATCTACATGCAAAATCTAGTTTTCATTCGGCACAGTTTTTACTATAACCAATGTTGAGCATGAATATAATGGGATATATCACAGTTTCAAAAGCAAAACTGCACAACTCCCCCCCCCCCCCAAAAAAAAAAACAAAAACAAAAAAACAAACCCTGATCCCTTCTCAAAATCAGTTTCTAATATAGTCAGCATATCTTCCCATAACAGCTGCTTTGTATGGAGGTCAGAAGAGCAGAAGCTCACTTCAGAGAGCTTGTCTTTGCAGGGCAGGACTTTCATTTGTTAGAATGATTTTCTTTTTGTCTCCAGGTCAGTGCAGCTTCTCATCCATAGTCCCGGTCAATCCAGTGCCCAGCCCCCTGGCCAGAAGTTCTCCCCAGGACACCGTCCACAAGGTCAGTTAAGGACTTTGCAGTCATTCGCTTATAGAGTCAAGCTGCTAAAAACAGAAGATAACTTCATTTTTGCAATTGTAATTTAATTAAATGTGAATGATATTTATTTATTATTGTAAGAAAGCTGGATAACTAGCACAGACTCCACAATCATTTGGCATCCATTGTTTGTTTGTTTTTTGATAGTTTCAATTTTAAAGAATTAGAATCACTAAAGTACAATATGACACTAAAATTTAATCCTACAATTTGAGCATATTTATTTTCTGGTTATACTGTACAGGCTTAAGTGGTATCTGGTAAAATGTCTTTTTTTAACCACCAAAGAAACCCATCAGTATATCATTTTTGCCCCTGACAAGTTTAATTAGTAAATTAAACTTGTACATATGTGTAAACAATGACTTAGTGACGCAACATTAATTGCTTACTGTACATGAAATGTGAAAAACAACAGCTAGCAAAGATAGACAAACATAAATAGAAATAGAAACAATTGAAAATTATTGGGAGTAGTTGTCATGTGGTTTTTGATCTTGGAAATTCAAAATTGAACATTTCTTTCACATCTACCATGATTTAAGAATGTATCCATATTGCCCACAGTTCCTCAACAAAGATAGGAGTGCAAGCAGAATGAACCAGGTGACCAGCCAGCCAATTGTAAATGGAAAAGGGAGGGAATTCCATCTAACCTTACTCTACAGGGACAGTTATAGTCAAGATAAATAAAATATCTCCAACATGCAGCATTGGATGAGGACTCCAAGTCCAAAAAAGTCATTGTGTCCCCTCAGTTGAATTCTACAGATTTACAATTAAGTAAAATTAAGTCATACAGTTTGGTAATAAAAAGGTTAAATACCAAGATCGTAGATGAGTTGGTGCAGCCCAAGCTCAAGTTACTTATTCAGTAAAAAGTAGCTCATTGCTTTTGCAGCAACTGGCATGAAAAAGGAGGACACCGTATTTGGAGCACATGGGCCAGTGCTAGTCAGATTTTGGGAAGTACCCCTCATGTCTCTTTGGAACTAAAAACAGGTCATTGTTCAGTTTGTGCAGCTGATTTAAAAGCATGAGCTCACTTGAAAATAGCAAAACAAATGGAACTGAGTTGAGTCAGTGACCCCAACTGTCTTAGTGGGTGGTGAGTTCATTGATCTACCTCTGTGGTTAGAGAAAACGTCTCTCCTGCTTTGTACGCTGTGCGGTCTAAGACAGATATTTGTGCACTTTCCTGACTGTACTATGTGCATATAGTTGTAATTATGCCTAGTGGTACATGATGTGGTTTAAAGTAGCTTGTTTATCCTTCAATTTGTTGTGTAACCTGTCAAGATGGTCCAGTGTATAGATTTGTTAATTATATACACCTTCTCACCCAGGCTTATATAATTATATATGCCTGGGTGAGTGAAAGTCCAATTGCACATACACTACACTAAAGTATTCATTCACCCATCCACATCATTGAATTCAGGTGTTCCAGTCACTTCCATGTCCACAGGTGTACAAACCAAGCACCTAGGCTTGCAGACTGCTTCTACAAACATTTGTGAAAGAATGGGTCGCTCTCAGGAGCTCAGAGAATTCCAGCGTGGTACCATGTTAGGATGCCACCTGTGCAACTATTCCAGTCATGAAATTTCCTCACTACTAAATATTGCACAGTCAACTGTTAGTGGTATTATGACAAAGTGGAAGTGATTGGGAACAACAGCAACTCAGCCATGAAGTGGTAGGCCATGAAAAATGACAGAGTAGGGCCAACGGATGCTGAGGCACATCGTGCACAGAAGTCACCAACTTTCTGCAGAATCAAATGCAACAGAACTCCGAATTTCATGTGACCTTCAGATTAACTCAAGAACAGTGTGTAGAGAACTTTATGGAATGGGTTTCACGCTTCTTTGCCTGGCAATCCGATGGATGAGTCTGGGTTTGGTGGTTGCCAGGAGAACGGTACTTGTCTGACTGCATTGTGTCAAGTGTAAAGTTTGATGAAGGGGGGGATTATGGTGTGGGGTTGAATTTCAGGAGTTGGGCTCGGCCCTTAGTTTCAGTGAAAGGAACTCTTAATGCTTCAGCATACCAAGATATTTTGGACAATTTCATGCTTCCAACATTGTGGGAACAGTTTGGGGATGGCCCCTTCCTGTTCCAACATGACTGTACACCAGTACACAAAGCAGGTCCATAAAGACATGGATGAGCGAGTTTGGTGTGGAAGAACTTGACTGGCCTGCACAAAGTCCTGACCTCAACCCGACAGAACACCTTTGGGATGAATTACAGCGGAGACTGTGAGCCAGGCCTTCTCATCCAACATCAGTGTCTCACAAATGTGCTTCTGGAAGAATGGTAGGAAATTCCCATAAACACGCCTAAACCGTGTGGAAACCCTTCTCAGAAGAGTTGATGCTGTTATAGCTGCAAAGGGTGGGCCAACATCATATTAAACCCTATGGATTAAGAATGGGATGTTACACAAGTTAATATGTATGTGAAGGCAGATGAGCGAATACTTTTACAATATAGTGTGACAGTATGAATGTTTTGTTTTTTTTCTGTGAGATGCAATGTGAATTGACATAAATGCCCCCCTCCCCATCAAAGTTAACTGCCCATCTAGTTCATATGGTCTGGTGCCGACCATGCCAACATGTCAACAAGTCAAACTCAAAAGCTCTTGCCTACATCATAACATGTAATAACCAAAGTGGACTGCAGTGTGTGAATCACAAGCATGCGGGCATTTGACAGATAAGAGTGCAGATTCTTAAGAAACAAAACACACACACACTTTGCAGCTCTTAATGTTCACTTAGTATTTGTGATTGTTTTGCTCATTCATTCATATCAGCACCTTAATTTTGAGGTATTATTTTGTCACTGTAGGTGGGGCGTTGCTGATATACTGTAGGTGTTGTAGATGAACTAACAGCTTTTCTAATTAACACATTAAAACCAAAGACATCTCGTTCATTATATGAAATGCTGAGTAATCGAGATTCATTCCAAATTCCTAATACAAGATGACCTTGGTGTGAGATTACAAATGAAATTGCACGGTTGAACATAACGATATTTGATTTGCATCAACTAAAATACAAAGTGCAACAAGGGAAAAAAAATTATAACTTGTTAATGAGTTGTCTTAACCTTTTAAGTAGAGGTGGCAAAAGTACTGACATTCTGTACTTAAGTAGAAGTACAAGTACTTATGTTAAAAAATACTTTAGTAAAAGTCAAAGTACTGGTTCAACTTCTCTACTTAAGTAAAAGTAAAAAAGTACAGGCTCTGAAATGTACTCAAAGTAACAAAGTAAAAGTAGTTCTTTGGAGGATGTTTCTACCTGCTATTTTTGTGTAAAACTAACCGAACCTCATTATATATTATTGTAATAATATAAAATGATATTACATGAGAATACAAACATTATTCCAATCTAAATTTGAATCCTAATGAATGCACTCACCTTGAATCTGTTATGTAAATGGTAAATGGTAAATGGACTAGTTCTTATATAGCGCTTTTCTACTCAGAGCACTCAAAGCGCTTATACAAAACGTTTTTTACATTTACCCATGCACACCCATTCATACAAGCACTTCCATGTTAACTAAGCTAAGTGCTTTTTAATTATATAACATCCACACACATTCACACGAAACGGTCGGAGAGCAATTTGGGGTTAAGTATCTTGCCCAAGGATACATTGGCATGTAGCCTGGAGTAGCCAGGAATCGAACCCCTGACCTTCCGATCAGTAGGTGACCTGCTCTACCTACTGAGCTACAGCCACCCATGTAGGACACAAACTGTGAAAGGGAATTTAAACACAGCTCTGTTCTCTGTGTCCTCCATAGTAGAGGGTGACTGTGCCTCCACCTAAACACCAACATGAGGATACTCAGGGGTTACAGTGGGATTCAGAAGGTGGAGGAACCCTAAGATCAGCTGTAGTGGCTCTGCATGGGGAGAAGAATCACAGCTTTCTATTGTGAGCTGCAGTAAATGATGTTGGTGTGCAGGCTGTGATCAGCTGACCTGCTGTTGCTGCTCTGAGGTTTACTGCTCTGTGTGGATGAACTGAACTCACAAAGATGTAACCCAGTATTTCACAGCTCTCTGAGCTGATCTCCATCCCCTACACTGACAGCATACAGGCTGTAGAAATGTTGGATTCAGTGAATGAATCTCAGCATCAGCAGCTTTGATTCAAACTCATCTCTGCTGCACTGATGTAACCTGTAACTGTGACCATGAGCACAAACACTGTGCTCCAGTCCAACACAGAGCTTTACTGTAAATACATTACAACAAGCTAACTTATTTATTAAACACTAAACTGCAGTATTTTCATACAATCTTTGAATTACACAAAGTCAGCATACTTCAGTTTGCTTTCCAGTCCTTACCTTTAAATCTAACCTCTCTTCTTCCTCTCCTGTCCTCTTTCTCCATCTCTGAGTGAACTTCTCTCTCTTTGCTCTCCCTGAAATGCAGGAGCTCTTCTTTTAGCTAGCAGACACACTGTGTGACAAACTGCACACACTTTGTGTGTTTGCTGATATTTGCTGAGCATTTAGAAACGCTGCATTTACCTGCCACACGTTACTCCCTTCATGCTCGCTCCTCTTCAGTAGCGCTAGCTAAGCTGTTTATGTGCCGCAGCGCAACTTACGCACTCGGTCCGGCCCGATTATAGCGCTATAAATGATACATTAATTATATGGGTTTGCGTATTTAATCCCTTTGTACGAGATAAGCCCCGATGATGGAGGATACGCCAGTACGATTGTCTCTTATGTGTTATTATTCCTCCGTTTAGGCTCAGATCGTTTGATGTTTGACGGCGAACTGACCGGAAATGCAAACTTCTCCCTGACGTGTCAAAAAGTAACGAGTCTGTTTGAAAATGTAAGAAGTAGAAAGTACCGATACTTGTGTAAAAATGTAGGGAGTAAAAGTAAAAAGTAGTCAGAAAAATAAATACTTAAGTAAAGTATAGATACCTGAAAAATCTACTTAAGTACAGTAACGAAGTATTTGTACTTCGTTACTTCCCACCTCTGCTTTTAAGTGACAATATGTCTTTGTTGGTTTATTTGCAGCCGTAGTTTCTTACACAAAAGAAATCTGAACTTTGAAATTTGGAAGCAAATTCTGCGAATATGTTATTTTTGAAGATATTATTACGCATAAGTGGTCATTTGATGTTTTTGAAGACTTTATGGGTTACGGTGAATGGAAAAACAACAACATATTTTATGTTAAATATCGTCACCTTCTTAAAGTAACGACCAAAGTCATTTTTTTCAGGTTTTTCAGAAAAGACAAAAAACTGAACCAAATGTAGAAAATATGATGATTTAGGCAAGAATAAAACTTTTGTTAAAAAAATTGACTTAGGCCATTTTTTTTAAGAGGGTGATCTTATGTGATCTTTCTCCTTACACTAATGATAAAATGATCTTTTATTGCACTCAGGCAGGTGTTTAATGTTTTGTATCATGATTTGAAAAGCAATTAGAACCTACAGATTTGTATTCAGTATGATTAAAACAGTTTATTAATGAAATATGTGCCTCATAATTTGAACTCCTCTTTAGACGCCTACCCTCGATGTGAATGTCAGTGTGTCGGATCCAGTGGTGTCCGAGGCTGAGCTCTCAGCCTCCAACCTACTGAAGGTAACTTTGGAGGCAGCCTACTCTGTCCCAGAGTCATGGATGCTGCCATCTGGCCCGTCTTCCACTACCTTCACTTACGCTGCAGCCCTGGAGGTCCCTCTTACTGCAGATGTAAGTTTCATACTGTGTTTTTTTAAGTAGCCTCTTGAGGCTTGTGTATCCCTCCAAGGACAAAAACTGAGCTAAACCCATACTACTCCATTCAGACCAGCTTCAAATGTCAGTCTTTCCAGGGTGATTCAATGTAGCTTTTCTATTCCTCTGACTTCCTAGCAAGACCAGGTGCTGATGTTCTCAGAAGGGCAGCTGAAGGCAGGGGGGCAGAGAGAAGATACGGAGCGACAAAAGAAGAGGCTCCATAGGGACACCCTAGTGCCTGAAGCCTTTTTCAAGCCAGAGCAAATAGATCAGGAGGATGGTGAGCTGACTGCTTTAGAGGTAAATACAAATGCAGCTTGAACACACTGCCAATAATGTTAGCTGTAATGTCTTAGTGCATTCCCACCCAGTAATAATAAAACTGCATCCAAGTCAAGAATGAAATATAAAAATCTTTCATGTACCCCACATCTATCTAATCATCACTGTGAGGAGACCCAAACTCATACAAAAAACAGGTTGAACTTGCAGGAAGTCAATAAACGCACTTTCATTACTAACTATCCATCCATCCATCCATTCTCTTCCACTTATCCTTTTCAGGGTCATGGGGGGGTATATAAAAGTTTATATATATACTTTTATATATATATAAAAGTATATATATATATATATATATATATATATATATATATATATATATATATATATATATATATATATATATATATATATATATATATATATATATATATATATATATATATATATTAATATATATATATATATATTAGGGGTGGGACTTTAACGTGTTAATTTCGATTAATTAATTACCGGGAAATTAACGCGTTAAAAATTTTAACGCATTTTAATCGCACTTTGCACCGTGGAACGTTTCTCAGTGCAGAGTTCCAGGCATACAGATTATATCGACGCACAATGTCCAAATTAGGGGCCGCATCCTGCGAAGGACCCGACCCACGTCTTTCGCAGCCCACGAACACCACAAAGGCCGGAAGTGAGCGGCTAGCCTTCATATCAGCTGCCGTCACCTCTGCTTAGCTCATGTCGCCTAGCAACTGTGAGTGCGAAGCACAGCTGTGTAAAGCAGCTGTTAAACGGAGAACGAACTTTTTCTCCTTTTTGTGGTTTAATTTTAAGTCTGTAATTCAAAATAAGCTGTTAAAACAAGCATAACACATTTCAACATCAAGGAATACAGCTGAGTGAATGATTAATTTCCAACTATAACAAGTGAGACATTAATGTTGAATAAAACTATCCAGTTACGATGCTTAACTTTAATTTCAGGAGTTTGCTTATCACAGGAGCACTTCCACCCTTCATTGGTCTGTGTAGTAGACTGGTGGGAAAATAAACAAAATTTTGAAGTTTAAGCTTATGTATATTGATTCATTCATCAACTAAACTTAAATTAATATTTATCATGTCAAATATTGAAATGCGATTAAAATGCGATTAATTTCGATTAATTAATTACAAAGCGTGTAATTAATTCGATTAATTTTTTTAATTGAGTCCCACCCCTAATATATATATATATAATAGAAAGCTTTTATTGTACTTCTTCTTTAAGCTGCTCCCTTTAGGGATTGCTGCAGCAGATCATTTGCTTCCGTCTTGTCCTATCCCTAGCATCCCCCTCTGTCACACCAACCCTCTGCATGTTCTCCTTCATGACATCCATGAACCTCTTTTAAGGTCTTTCTATTTTCCTACTGCCCATCTTCAACATCCTTTGTCCAACATATTTGTCCACTCAGCAAATTAAGACCTGAGGATAATAATAAAAGCCAAGAATCAATATTCAAAAACACAAAGGAAAAGAAAAACAGAAATATCAGGAACTATAGATAATTCAAAGACCACAATTCCATCAAAGATAACAGCATGTGAACACACACTTACAGACTTGTGATCTAAATGTTCCCACAGGACCGGGTGTTTCGCGATGAGGCAGAGACCATGAAGAACAGAGTGAGCTGGGACACTGAGATGTGTTGCTTTCTAGATGCAGGAGGAACTACCAGGTTGGAGGCTGAACATGCATATCACTCCTACTCTTTATTCTTCCGCCTGTCTGACGATTGTGCTTCCTGCTGGCCATGATTTTAATCTAGAAAGGGGAAGTCAGTCATCAGTTTCTTTGAAAATCTTAGAGAGTCTTTACAGAAACACATATTAATGATATAGCAAATTCTATTTAAGATCAGGGTTTCCTCATTCAGTAGATTTCATGAAAGCAAAGGAAATTAGAAAGTCGTGGAAAAGTCATTGGATCTTATCATCGAATTTAGCCACACAATGAACATTGAATTAAACAGGCTTAATGCTTAGAGTAAAGGTCAACTAAATGAAAGAAAATTGATTTAGAGCAGTGGTGGGCAATTAATTTTCCTAAGGGGCCACATAAGAAACTGGGACTGTTGTGTAGGACCATACCCATAATTTGAGTTCATAAATTCAGTTATGCTCAATATTAATTTTATCTCTTTGTAAACATTGTTACAATTAGGCAATGAAAATATAAAATATCCATAATAATTGCCAACATTTTATCATGTGCATGGTTTTGCAAAATTTCAAAGACTTCATTTATAGTTTTTCAGTTCTTTTTTCTTGTTCAGTGAGAGGAATCCGAGTCTGTTTTGGGCTTGAAGAAGTGCATTAAAGTCAGGTTCAGTGTCTGAGGTGGATTGCAAAGGACAGTCACATCAGCAGCAAAAGATATGCCTTCCATTCTCCATCTGCAGCTGCATACCTTTGCCTTTCTTCTCACAAAAGTCTTGAATTTGTGCTCTCAGGTCTCATACTCTATTTAGCACTCTACCCACTGACAGGCACCTGACACCTGTGTGGTAGCCTATGTCACCATATTCGGTGGCATGCTCCTCCAAAAGTGCAGCAAACTGTCTGTGATTTAGTTCGTTTACCCTGACGAAGTTAAATATTTTAGTTACAACATCAACAACATGGTTAATTTTTTTTTTGCACTAACTTACTCAACACCTCCTGATGTATAGTAGAATGCAAAAATACCAGTTTCAGTTCTGGATGCATTTCATTCACTTCAAAAGTTTGACATTTTTTCCTGTCAGATTTGGAAAGTCATTGGTTGTAATACCTACAATTTCAGCCCCAGCCTATCCAAGCATGCAGTTACCAAACAAATTCGTCCCTGTTGTAGTCTCTTTCACTGAGCACATGCTCTGTAATTTCAAACTCTTTTGTTATCCCATGTATAAAGATGAATAACTAGGCTGTGTCGCAGACATCTTGTCCAGAGCCAAGGAGAAAATTTCTACTTTGTTTTTCAGCTAAAGCTCCTGATTTCCTGCTTCGGGGTTCTGTTTCCACTCTGTATCAATCAAGTTCTTGTATGTCTCTGTTCGTTTAGTCTCATAATGGCAAATCAAATTATAATCTTTAAACACAGAAATCTGCTCTCCACAAATTAAGCACATGGTTTTACCTCTGACTTCAGGAAATAAATATGTAGAAGTCCATGTCTTGTTAAAAACTCTACATTCTGCATCAGTCTTTCTTTTTTAAATGTGACCTGACATCTTTCGGGGCTTGCAAACTCACATCTCTAAAAAACATTTGTTCCAACTCGTTTGCAGTGAAGCTGCATTTGCTTGCACACACATATGTACATAAATGTAAAAGTAGTCATCTTCAAAATAAAAGCAATGAAGTTGTACTCTGATTGCCCGTACAAAAGACAATAAGCCATTCTGTGATGGGAGTTTGTTCCCCATCCCAGAATGGCTGTGATGGGGAACGTGTGGGACAAACTGCATGATGTACACTTATTTATGTTTGAATCCTTATTTCCCTCACCTGGACCAGTCAGGCACAACCAAAAGGGACAGATGTGTGCCGGTCCAGGTCTGAACTAGAGCAGCAAAAAGTCACTTAGGGATTATTGAGTTACAGTGGAAATAACACTGATAGAAAATATAAAGAGAGATTATAAAAATATGTGAATCAATACTGACTGTAATTTCAGGCTGAGGCAAAGGATCGCTGAGAGCAGACTGTGGCCAGTGGAGATAATGAGGTCATTGGTGCCACTGTCAAAGGTTAGTAATGATTTTAAGTCTCCTCTCTTTGGTGTTTGGAAGCTGCAGTGTTGAGGACAACATCTATGATCAGCTTGGGCAAAACAAAATGGAATTTCAAGTTCAAGTGAAGTGGAAACCAGACCTCTGTGTGTGTGTGTGTCTGTGTGTGTGTGTGTGTGTCTGTGTGTGTGTGTGTGTGTGTGTGTGTCTGTGTGTGTGTGTAGCTAGGTGATGACGACCCAGACATCCCTTTCCATGGTGTGGCATTTGTAGACTTGGGGCACCTGCTGTTTCCTGGAGTCAAGCGCATCCGAGGAGCATACAGTGTTCAGCCTTTCTCTGAGGATGAGTTGCTGAATAAGGTCTCAGTCATGCACACATAAAACTCATTTGCTTTAAATTTGGTTTTCCTCAGTGTGTTATAGATATATAGGTTGGAAAACCCCAATTCCAAAAAAGTTTGGATGCTGTGTAAAGTACAGTCACCTCCAAAAGTAATTTCATAAACCCATGATTAGAATTTAGAAAAAATATCAAATGTTTAAACTAAGGAAATGTATAATTAAAACAAACAAGGTCATTTTGAATTTGATGGCAGCAACATGCTTTTAAAAAGTTGGGACTGGACCATGTTTATCACCGTGCAGCGGGGATAATCAGTGATTCTTTTAACATTATTCCATAAACATATGGGAATTGAGGAGATCAGATGCTGTAATTTTGGGACAGGAATGTTGTCCCATTCTTGTCTGATATGGGATTCTTGCTGCTCAACAGTGCTGGGTCTTATTTGTAATATTTTTAATTTCGTGACGTGCCAAATGTTTTCAGTTGGTGAAAGATCTGGACTGCAGGCAGCCCTTTCTCCAGCTTCTCAGAATCTTTTGGTGATATTATATACTGTAGATGATGAGCTGAAATTATTCCACAATTTGTAGACACTTTTTTGCAAAATATCGGCTTCTGAGATTTGCAAATCATTGTGGGTTGTAGGTTGTATGTATCTTTATTTAAGTAGAACTATTCTGATTTAAGACTAATTTTAAAATAGTCTGTTAAATTACTGTGTACTGTTGACCCTCTATTAAAATGATTTTTTTCATTGATCTGGAACTCAAAGGCCAAGCGGAGCGTCAGTGTGTTAAAGGAGAAGGCTAAGGCGGCTGCCAGCCAGGCCAAAGCTCTTACCAGTGCTAGCAAAGCAGGAAAGAACATGAATGTAAGCAACAAGGGACCCACAGATTCCAAGGAGCTAACCAAAAAGGTCAGAAATGTCCAGATGGTGAATGATTCTTTAGAGGTTTTATAAGCTTTCCAACATCAGTAAAATCCAGTGGTTGATTTTTATCTCTCCCACAATTAAAGTGGATTTCAGCCATAAAAACTTTTTGTTAGACCCTAACGTAATCTTTTTTTTTTTAATATATATATATATATATATATATATATATATATATATATATATATATATATATATATTATGTATTCAATATAAAATATATTTTAGATATATTTTATTATATTTTGGCTATGCCATCGACTGCAGCATATGTGAACCTGAGCCACAAGTTAATGCAGAGGGAAACGTAAGCTCCATGTAAACATCAACACAACTCTGGATAGTATTAGTGAAGAAACAAAGAAAATAGGGATCATTTACTGGAAACTCTGGTAGTAGTTACAGTTTAGTACAGATGCACAAAGATCAGCACATACTGACACCAGTGCATTCCCAAACTTACTTCACATCCTTATTACTGCACTATGTTCTAAACTTACATTCAGTTGATGCATTTTCTGTTTAAGCAGAAATTTAGAAAACCTTTTAACTCCTCTCTTGTTTTAATGGCAGATGTATTTGGAGGCCAGAACCTATATTGTCATTGAGATAGCCTTGAAGAAACCACTGGTACCAAAAACATCATCAGAGGAGCTGGCCCGGAGGTAATGTGCTAATTTAAACCTCGTAGTGACTGAGTCTGACCTTTGTTGTTGAGCACAAATGAGTGAGAATTTATTGATATGTTTCTCTGTTTCTTGCAGGGTGAAGGCATTGATCCCTCCCAAACCTAAACCCCCACCTGGTCCTAGCAGAGCAGAAAGAGTAAAGCATAGACACACATGCGTGCACAGATTCACACAAACACACACGGACACCCACAAAGAACCACAAAACCATGCAAAGTTTCATGCTCGCTCCATTCTCCCCACTTGTGTGTGCTCCTGCAGGTGGTGCTGGACTTCCACAGGCAGGTAGCCAACATAGTGTCCAGTGTTTCAGAGCAGTATGAGGAACTATTTGGAGCAAGTTCCAAAGTGCCACAAGACTACAACTGGGAGAAAATGAAGATTCAGCTGACAGGCGCACTCAATGACTCTGGGAGATACTTTGTCTTCAAAGAACAAATGAAGGTCAGACCAAGTGCACACATCCCTGATGGATTAATGAAAGTTGCAAGGACACTGAAACTATTTTTAGGGGTGGATCGATGATTCTGCACCATGTTTTTTTTTTTCTCTACATTAGTGTCTTTTCCCTACATTATTGGCTCTTCTATTTCAGCACAATGTTTTGTGTGTATTTCTGGTTTGTAGCATGCAGTGGTGAGGATTGTACGTGACAAGATGCAGCGGACAGAGCCATTCACTGACCCTCAAGAGCTGAAGGTATTTGTCAGCAAACTCTATGTCTACCTGGTGGATGAGACGCACATAGCTCTCAGCAAGGTAACAAACACACACACGCTCACACACACTCATATACAGTCTGTGAGGACATCTGTTGACTTTTTTGTTTTATACTGTATTCCTCAACAGATTTATTCTCCAGATGTTATTGAAGACTTCCCAAATGAAGTCCAATTAAATTGTTCTCAGCTCTCACATTTTGCCAGAGAGGCGCAGCTTACTGGGAATTATCAGCAGGCTGCTCAGTACTATAAAGAGGTACAGTAGCAATGCTCAGATGTTCTTTGCTCAAAATGAAATACTATTACTTTCTTTAGACTAATAAATAAAACTGTATGCGTGGCAGACTTAATTAATTGTTGTCACAATTTCATTTTGAGACTGGATCATGTTTTGTTCTTGGAGAATATTTAAGTTTGAATGTTTTTTGTTTCAAGTGAGCACAAGCTATGTTGCAGCAGTGAATAATGATAATGGTTGTTAAAATAGCTAAAGTAGCTACTGGCATGTATTTATTAACCTGCAGCTAGTGGTGAGACACCCAAATGAGCCCACCCACAAGTTTGAGTGGGGGGGCCTGTACATGCTGACCGGAGACTACACAAAAGCAAACGAGTGTTACCATGATGCTGTGTCCATCCAGCAAGTGCACCAACCCAGGTTAGAAATGCACTGCTTACATTAAAATCAGAAAATATCTACAGAATTGGGCTGCATGTTATGTTTCTAAGTACAGTATAGTTATCACTTATTGTCTTCAAGTAGAGATGTCAGATTTGTGTCACAAACAATACGCCCACCTGCTCTTTTTTATTGGAAGGTGGCTTAATGGATACTTAAAAGCAGGTAATCAAATAATTTGGTGAACTGGGAAGTCAAGACCTGTGTTTCTTTATCCTTTTATTGCTCCAGCTTAATGATGTGTGGAGTCTTGGCAGTGAAGTTTGAGCATTACAGCGATGCCCAGACCTTCCTCGAGCGAGCCACCAGCATAGACCCGCCCAGTGTGGTGGCCTGGACGCTGCTGGGTGAGATGGGGATCTGTTTTTCTTCCTGCTGCTGTTGTATCAGTGAGCAGCAAACTGGTACTACTGGTACACAGTCATTTGTCAATAGCTGTTATCAGCCAGTGATTGTTGTCTGCCCCCAGTGTGATGGAGTCCCCGCAGGTTACCCAAGACAGTTTGATTGATATGTGCATTTTCATTGCAGATCTTTTAAAAGCAGAGGTATTTTTTTTTTGTTTGTTTCATAGAGGTCGACTAGCAAATGTGTCTTTAAAAGGTCCATCGATCCAGCCTTCCTTTTTTTTCCAGTGCAGGGTTGCGTGAGAGCTGGAGTCTATCCCAGATTGTCACGGGGAACTGATAACTAAAGTTGAAAACTTTAAATGTATTAATATTAGTCTTGTGTCAGCAAATTGTTTTAGACTTTAAAATGCAGTAAAATTGGCACTAAAAAAAATATATATATATATATAAAATGTCTATAACCTACATGCCCAGAACAATAGGGGAGGTGGGGTGGGGAGTAACCTTGTTGTAACCTTGTTGGGTGTTTACTCCAGGTTTGCTCCATGTGAGCCAGAATGACTCTATCCAGGCTGAGAGGGCTTTTCTGGAGGCCAGAAAGCTGCTGAAAACAGAAGAAGCAAAGAAGGAGGAGAAAGACCAGGAGGAGAAACACGAGGAGGAGGAGAACAAGCAGGAGGAAGATGAAACAGCCACCTCTTCCAGATCTAAGCAAGGTGAGGAAAACAAACAGCCAGAGATAAAGAGAACTCTTTATATACAAGATAGTGTCACGTGCAGTCAGAAGTTCATGTCAGTCTGTACAGGATTTTGACACATTAATTTGCTAGGAGCCCTGTCTCCTTGTAAAGGTGCCGTTGTCTTTCCTAATCTGTCTGCTGGGCTTCTCAATACACTTCAGCCTAAAGGGCATATGGTGGAGAAAACAAGCCCCTGCAGGGACTGATGGTACCTGACCATGTAGCTTTATTTTTTCCCCTTTACCCAGAACCTGTTGACCAGGATTCAGAGATGCACAAAGAAGAGCCTCCAGCACAGAGTGTCAGCTCCAGATCAGCTACAGTTAAACTCTCTTCTACTATTTACACACAGGCGGCCCAGTTCCTGCTGCAGAACAATGCCCTGCAGGTAAAAACATACACAGCACTGCTGGTTTGTCAAATAGTTCTCAATGTACAGTACTGTTTTTATGTGACCATCCGTTTATGCTTTTATGGCACAAAAAGTGACATATGGCCATCTGCAATTGCAAAATGACACTTGGCTTTGGAAACTCATGTTATTGTTGTGTATTTTTTTAAAGTAATATAGTATAGACTGTTTTCAGTTGCTGTTTCTCATTTTTTAATATTTTAAATGCATTTTAAGTATTTATATATATTGTTTTTTATATTAGTAATATTTTTATGTATCATGTAAACTAATAATGGGAACAATTAATGTTTAATTCTAAAAGCTGTCAGCAATAACAGTTCAAGAAACAGTCGCAGAAACAGTTAATATCCAGAGATCCCTGTTTTCTGTTGTCAGATGGCAGAATTCGCTCTGTCCCAGAAGCTGCTGTGCTCAGATGACGGTCGCAGCACCTCCCGCTCCCTTCATCTGGCCCAGTTGCAGCTGCTCAAAGCTGACTACTGCAGTGCTGCTGCCAGCCTCAAGGAGGCACTGTTACACATAGATCAGGTACTTCCACACAACCCCTGGCCGCAACACTGAGTGTGGACTGGGTGAGGAATATTACAGGAGTGTTCAAGCAGTCTGTGCTGCAGATTGCATTTACCGAAGATACGGGCATTACTTGTCCAGGAAGCATTTGATACTCAGTTCATAAAGTGGCAAATCTGCAAGTTTTCAAATCATGAGGCTAATGTTACACCTCCTGTATGTTCCTGACAAATACGCATCATCCAACAGTTTATTGTGTTAATAAATATTAACCAGTGTAGTGTAGTAGTGAAATTGAAGCAGTAGTTTAAATACATTTTGCAGTCACTTTCTGGTTTGCATTTATATGTACATACTAATTCGAGTAGTTTAGTTTTTTTTTTTTTTTTGCCTTTTTTATGTCGTTAACTATCGAAACTACAAATAGTTTTGGGTCATAGAAACTAAAGACACATGCATACCAGAGAAAAATTTGTAAAGGGCATTTTTGGCCTGCAAGCCTTGGCTTGCTCAAATCTTGTGACATTATCTAAAAGCTTATTTCAATCTCTGCTGACCACTAACCTGAAGAGCCACTTTGTCACCAGGATCCAGATGTGTGGGCTTGGAGTGGTCACTGCCACTATCTACAAGGGGAGTTCCATGAGGCCCAGGAGAGCTACGAGTGGAGCTTCAAATTCCAGCAGAAGCCATCAGACACACACATTGTCTTACTCCGCCTGGGATCCATCTACCTTATGCAGGAGAAGGTCAGATACTGAGACAGGTATCACTGTCTGATCAGTCAGACAGTTACTCATGTGTACTGGATCTTCTAGCATCTGCTCACTGTGTGTGAGTTTACCTCATGCATTTTTCAAGAAAGAAAAAAACATGTACTGTAGCAGCCATACGTCTTGGAATAACTAGAAAACTCAAATGTGAAACGACACACTTATACAGGGTAACGCTCACTTATTTTATTTATTTATTTTTTTACTTTCAGTTTGAGCAAGCCAAAGTTGTCTACCTGCAGGCCTGTGAACAGTCTCCATCTTGCCTGACCTGGCTGGGCCTGGGCCGTGCCTGTTACCGGGTAAAACGCTACCTACAGAATATTGATGGGAATTGTATTAATTAAACTCAAAAAATCTTCTTTGTTTTAGCTTCAGATTTTTAAATTTTTTTTTTTACATTGAACAGCAAATAAAATTGTAAAAAATCTGTCATTCCACTCAGTGTGTGAAAAGTCCAGCGCTGACCATTGGAGTTGGAGGTTTTAAGTACACTGATTCTACTGGTTTAAAAGAACTGAAAACAACCTCGCCTTGCTAGCTTACAAGAATTGTTGGGAGCCATCCTCTGTATTTCTTTGGTTTGAAAGAAAATCAGCCTTGGCTGTATGAGTGTGCGTTTCTGTGTCTGTGTAGCTGGAGGAGTTTTGTACAGCTGAGGAAGCTTTGACTGAGGCCAACCATTTGGATAACCAGAATGCAGAAGTGTGGGCTTACCTGTCTCTCATTTGCCTCAAGGTGAGTGATGATAAAACAGTAGTCATGTCTCGGTTCAGTCTCTGCCTCCATTGTCTGCATTTCAAGATGGATTAGGATGCAGTGGCCACACACATACCCTTTCATAAAGACTACAAAAACAATGTAGCTTTTCTTTATTTAAACACGTGGGCACCGCTGGTGGGTCTTTGGTTAAAATTAAATACCAAACCACAGGAGTCAACAGAGCTGACTGGTTAGGGTTGTGGTAAGACTGGTAAGCTTACTAAGAAATTATTCTTGAAGGTGAGGGGTGAAGTTAAGTTCAGAGTAAAAAGTGTTAACCTCCACAGAATCTAACACCACCATGCATCCTTTAGTCCTCGCTATAATGCTTTGCTCACTGATCCTTCAGCTAGACACTGATCAAGTCAACACTTCAGGTCCATCAATAGACAGCTATGGCCTAAATCCCTTCAAGAATGCAGCCTCTGAAGCAGGACATAACTAATCACAGAGTCACCTTTTGATTGTCTGCAGCTGAACTAACACTGATGAACCTTTTGTTTTCAGTCTGGCAAAAAGGAGGAAGCAGAGAAGTTTTACAAATACGCAGTACGGGTGAGTTTGGCTGGTGTTTGTGTCAGTCACCATGATTTTAACATAGCAGTGGGACAGTTAGAGATTTACTCTTTATCTATAATGTTTTGAAATCTATAAGAAATTGTTTTTTTCATTAAAAAAAATGAAACATGCAACATTTATATTGAATAGTAAATGCAGCAAAAACAGCTTCTCGGTGAGTTCTCGGTAGCATTTGATTACTGAAAATAGAGAATTCCTGTTGTCTTTGACTGTCCCACATATTACTCTAGGCCCCTTTATTTTGTCACAGTGTATCAATTTGATTAAATACTGTATCCTCTTATTCAAGATGTGTTTGAAATTACCTGTGTTTTAATTTTTCATGAAGAGGCTGCCATCTGGGGAAAACAAACCAAAAACCCTTTTCTGTTTTCTTGGTGTACACAGTTTAACCTGCAGAAGGAGTCACTCCACAAAGAGTTTAACGAGTTGAAGGATCAGCTCCGCTTCCATCACCTGGAGTCATGCTTTGAAAAAAAGCACTGAAGCAAAGGTTTAACTCATATGACCAAACATGTGCTCACAGTATTTTAAACAACATTTTATTGCATTCTCAGCATGTGTAGTGTATGAAAATTAAAGACAGCCAGTTCAGATGCATGTGATGATTTCGCAGACAGTGAAGATAAGTAAAAGTCAAACCCTGTTCAGTATCAACATAACAAACAGAGTTAAAGGAACACCATAATCTCAAATGTATATAAAAACAATTGCAGTATAGTGTTTTTTTTTTTTTTAAACATAACAACAAAGAAAAGAAAGGAGGCTATGTGGTGACCGGTACCAGCAGGATATAAAACATTTACTATCTCAGATTTGATTTTTTTTTTTTTAAATCATTTGTGCAGGAAAACAACCCCTCGTGAAATCTTCTGGTGTTCTTCTTTTAAAATGCCTTCCTAAATTTTGGCACAATCCTCTCTGCATTCAAAGGAAATGTGGAATATTCTTTTGAGCCAGTCAAATAGTCTACAACAGCTGTGCTGTAATGGACACATTTTAGGCCTGAATAAATTTCCTTTAAAATGAAGTGGATTACAGTGGCCAGTGTTTTGTTTTGTATGGGTTTTCATTGTAACATGTTGTACATGGGTATTTTTTAGTGCCATTTTTACATTAGGCACTAATGTGTGAACAGTTGCAGAGAGCTCATTATCTGACCCGTGCAAAGATATCTCGCAGCCACGGTGAATCCTCATAGAGGCGAGGGTCACCCAGGTACTCTGAGGTCCTCTTGTAGAAGTAGTAGTACAACACAGAAGCTGCAAACAGGGAATCACGTTAGGAGCCTTTAACAGACACAGAAATGTAATTTATAAATAAGTGCCTATAAATGTGAAACATAATCGGTGTAAATGCACTGATATATTTTTATATCCATTTTTTATTTGAATGGCCAGTAATGGCTTTGCAGTAATGACTCTGCACAGTGATCACAGTGATTATTCAAGAGATTTATGTGATTGCAAAATAGAGAGAAAGAAAACGTGGAAATCCCCACCAGCGTGAGTGAGATCATGGAAGTGCTCACACACTGAGTAACTGTCTGGACAGGTCTTAAGTAGCAGACAAAGCAAAGAGGACAAATAGTGCATGACTCTTCTCATATACAGTACAGATCACCTACAGACAATAACACCAGCTAGACAATACATCCTTTTATCCACTTATGAGCTTAAACATGTATGAAAGTAACACCCACATGGGGGACATGATATCACTGCCTGAAGTAGTAAACAGTGACCAGGTAAAGAGGTAATGGAAAAATAAAAAGGTGTGTGAAGTGATTGTACAGTTTACTTGGGTATTTAAGGTTTTTTTTTTTTTAATCTTTGTACTGAAAAGCAGCATTCACCTTCTTGTAAATATTTTTCCCTTCAGGTGAAAATTTTCCATGTATTGCCTCCTGTCTTAGATTGAAATTTAAGTCAGTAATTTCTCTCTCATAGTTCTCTTGTAATTCCTTTTAATTATTCAGTCAAAATTGAATCTATTTTTTCTTTTATTTATTTCTAAAAAAAACAGTTATAACGCACTTAAATCAGAATATAGAGTGATAAACTGTAACCTCTTATTTTAGACTTGCATTAACTTGCCATCTTACCAGCTCTTTGGAACACAAACAGCACCTGAAGCCCTTCGGTCCAAATAAATCTGTTGGTATTTAACCAGCGCAGATTCTGAAAAGAACAGAAGGATAAGAAAAAGGTGAAGGTTCATGCTTAATTAAGAGGTGTAAAGATGGGAAAAAAAAATGTTCTTGATACATTCTGAATGATTTAACAGTTACAACCAGATTGATGGGAAATGGTCCAAAATGGGATACAGATGTTATTTTCTCAGTCTCATAATGTCACATTTTAACCAAATCTTATTTTTCTTTCCTTCCTTAGAACATTGTCATCTCAGCAGTATTTAAACACAAAGTGAAGGCATCTTAAATTCTATGAGTTTATTGCAATGCACATCCTAAAGGAAAAATGTGTCATGCATAAAAATGTGGATTTTGCCTTTTTGTTTACTTACGTACCATAAGCCAAGAGTGGAGTATGATACTGAAGGTCAAGTAAAGAACAGAGAGCATTAGCATGGTTCTAAACCGCGCCAGCAATATGGCAACCAGTCCGACCCGGAACACATAGGTGTTGAACAGCATCAACAGAATGATGATCAGGTTAAACAGGATGGTAATGTCCTGGATTCTGTTGAAGAGAAGAAAAACTGTAAGTAGCACGAACAATGACGAGAACAGGGAAGAGAGATTATTGTCTTCATGCAAAATACATTTCACTTCAGCATTCCAAAAGAATCAGCGTAGATAAATTCAGAATTGTTTTCCCCTCGAGTTAGAGACAGCGTTAGGCTGCTGAAGCAGTGAAAAAGTTTGACGTACATGAATAGTACCAGCTGCACTGCCGGTTCGGTCCTCAGCAGCTCACTGAAGGAGTTGACAAACAGGTCAAAGGAGAGCAGGCTGAGCTGAATCAGTAACACCAGAGAGTAGTTGCTGGTATGGAGCGTCTCCGGCCCGAAGGCTGGGCGCCCGGGCGGACTGTGGTTCCACCTCGGATCCAAGGCTGCACTGCACCCTTAAATGTCTCCACTCTTGATTTACCAAATGCAATTAAAGCATGACTGATGCCACATGAGGCATGAAAGCTGTTGTTCAAATCAGTCCTGGTCACTTGGAAAAAACTGATGTCCTTTTGAAAGAGGAAACAGTGTCCAGTTTAGGGGTGAGCTGCCAGGATGTCAACATGTCAGAAGTGCTGATTTTTATAGCTCCAGCATCAGCAGGTGTGGCAGCACAGTACTGTATATGTTGTGGCTGCAACAGCGAGGGCTCGAGCCTCTGTATCAAAACTGGTGAGACATCAGCACTGCAGAGAATGCGGCAGAGATCCTGTGGAAGGAGACAGGAGATTAGTATTCTGCTAGAACACTTCAGGCTAAACAAAAAGGCCGGTCTCATTTTAAAGAAAAATAGCCAAACATTGTGCAAATTGCCATTTAACTGCCTAACGCTCCTTTAACTGCTTTGTACTAACATCACCTACCCCCGGTGAATTGCACTTTTATATCCTGGATACCAAAAGCAACTTGCACAGAAGTGACAGTTTTATTAGTAACCTACACTGTTGTAAGGCAGTCCCAGACCTCTGATGTATAGAAGTATAGAATAACTGCTAAATCAGTTCACATATATTAGAAAAGCTCACTGCATAATCTCCAGTGGTTTCTAGCTATTTTGAGATACAAGTTAGTTTTTATTGACTGTACATTTGTCTGCTATTTTTACAATACTGAGATCTTAAAAAATAAAATTCCACAAATTCCCAATTGTATCAGCATGGAACATAGCTGAAACATGGATAAACACATCCCAAGCTATCTGAATGGCAAAAAGCCAACAGAAACTTGCTTTTTTGTGTTTTGTTCACACACACACACACACACACACACACACACACACACACACACACACACACACACACACACACACACACACACACACACACACACACACACACATTTCCTAAGTGTGCATTGTGTCCATTAAATCAGTTATACTTTTGCAATTATTGTGATGTAGTGAGTCAAATTTCACACCTACAAAACAAAGTCCAAAACAAGTCACAACTAACTCAACACCAGGACATTTACACGTGGTTCAACGTTTACCGTTAAGTAGAAAAGCAGCTTCTCTCTCCAAACAGCCTCGTTTTCTGATGACAGAAAAACAGATCCCGATTCCTTCTCAGCACATCTTATCCATCACATAAAAAAAACAAAAAAACATCTTCACTAGCTTGTGGGAGATAAACAACAAATTTCCCTAGTGTTGCCGCCTCTCTGGAGTATTTGTTAAGAAGGTACTTTATACCTTTGCCTTGGCTCCTCTGGTATATTGTGTGCCAAGATCACTATGCACCAGGATCCTTCACACTGACACCAGGTTGATCCTCTTATGATCCCCGTATTTATAGCTTGGCACGGCCTTGGCAGGTGTGAGGAAGATTAGGACTTTTTCTAAATACTGAACCATCAACTAGGAGGCTACTTCTTGAAGGCTGTCCCACTGAGTTTCTGGGTTAGCAGTCCTACTTGCTCCTTGGCAAAAAACTGCATTAGGAATATAAACTAGAAAATAATAACAACGCAGAGTAAATTTTTTTCAGTGCTACGGATAACATCACAGATGGACTGTCAGTAACTTCTGCTATTTTGTTAAGTTTCATCAAAAATATAGAAATCTCTCACACATTAAGGTTTCCCTGTGTAAAGAAATGTGGTTTAGGTTAAAAAAAATTTTAAAAAAGTGTTTGTTGTTGTTAAAACACTCCCAGCCTGTAGTTCTTAGTACCGAACCACTTAATCTTCTTAGAAACATCTCAACAGCTTATTGCTTTACACAAAAACAACACATTATCTTCTCCCATGTACTGTTTCAGAATATAAGCCACTAACGATGCACCACAAACCTGCAAATGAAGGTGGATTTCAGAGGCTGCAGTAGCATGTAACTCTCCCAATGATGCGTGTGGCCACCGTCAACACAGCGTGCAGCAGATTGACAGCTTGGGTCTGTCCTAGTAGCAGGTTTGATCCCTCTGGCTCTCTGAGAGACAGGCGTGCGCCACCAACCGTGCTGAGGTTGTTTACGCACAGCTTGGTGAGTTTATGAATTCTAGTAATGTCTAAAGCTGTTCAAACGCAGTTAGATGCAAAGTCAGTGACTGCATCTGATGAGTCTATAATTAATAGAAAGTGTAGTTAAAAATGTTCCCAGTGACTGTGCCACATTTTCTTTTAATGTGATTGCGAGTTCTTCAGCCACATACAAGTGAATGATGATGGGTTATAAATGGACACTGTGGGAGCTTTTTTCTTATCTTTCTCAGTCACATTTCCATTCAAGATTACGGTAATGCTTCTAGGAAAGATAATTAAAGTCAAGCAACTAGGAAACTATTGGCATCTAGTGGTCAGTACGTATTACTACACACATAGATGCTGCAGTCAGAGCATCCAGTCAGAGGCCACCGAGAATCAGCAGCACAAGTTAGATTGAATCTAACGCTGTTTGGTGATGAAATAATTAATTGTAGCATAATAATTAATTGTAATGTAATTGGAGCACCTCCACCCATTACTTTAATTTTTTTGTTTGATTGATTGAAAATAATCAAAAGGTTTAGGCCAATGACTGCAGAAAATGTGTTCATGTGGACAGCAGTTCAGAGGTATAGAACCAGACTGCTGCAGAATGAATGTGGGACTGAGACAGTTTATCAGTAAATGTGCTGCAGCTAACCCTGAGGGTGATTGGGTTTGAAATTCAATAACTTGACTTGTTAATATTACATTTGCTTTCTTTCTAATGACATGGAAGTTACTGTGTGTTTTAAATAGAATAGCTAAAAAAGCAGTTTATATGTCCTTTTTCTTTATTTTTGGCATATGATGTCAAAGTGTGGGTCCTCTTTGCTGAAATGCTGTAATATAATTGTACCATGAATGGACCTAGTAGATGCTTTATTTAAAAATTAACTCTTGTGCTTCTATGGGGAGGGAAAAAGGGCCTTCAAAGAGGCTGCTCTGACTTTGACACACATGGCAGCTTCCCTCAAGCCTGAGGAATTCTGCACTAGAGTGGATTAATGACTTCTTAACTATGCCCGATTACCAGCCGGCACTTCAGTCTACAAGCCTCTGGTCTACTTGCCCCACCTCTGATCCAGTTTCTGAGCCAAACAGCCTCCAACCAACACCCCAGGTGGTTAGGCTGGGTGAGCTTCACTTGTTGCCAGTTTCTGTGTCAGCTGGCCACTGGCTTCTAGCTCTCCTGTCAGACTGAAGAGCTGGCAGAATGCTGGTTGCCATCATACCTGCCTGCCTGCTTGTAGCCCGATTCCACCTCAGAAAACTTGAGAATTATTTCTAGCGGAGCAGGACAGCTGACAACTTTCATGACAAGATGTTCTGTTGTTTTGTTCCCTGGTGTCCCTGCCCCAGAGTAACCTAGTGCTCTGACCAACACCAAATCTGATACAGTGTTAACCCTCTTGTACATCCATAGTCAGCCACTGTTGTTGTACCCCACCAGAAGAACACTGCTGGCAGCTGCTCTACTCCACTGATTCCCATCCATTTTACCTGTTTCCTGTCTCTCCCACTTTCCTAATCCCATCTACACTTGCTAGCCTCCTCTTGGGTGGATACCAGATTAACCTTTTGCTGGGTATTCAACTTTTTCTCAAAGTTTATTGGGTTTTTTTTTTTTTTTTTTGCAAGTGCAGGCTTACTTGTGGCTCTTAGATTGATCTTAGGATATGATTGTTTAAAAAGGAGATTTATTGTGTTTGAGGATTAGGATAGGTATGCTTCCTGCCAGAAATTTTTACTGACTGGCCAATCACGTCAAAGTTAAATTTTGGACTTCATTCAGCTTTATAAGATTGTCACAGGGTATATTTCTACAACTCAAATGTTCATCCCCACTTTTTTTAAGCTTCACAAATGCACATAGATCCTTAAAACAGTCTTACTCTTTCCTCCCTGTGACTATCTGTAACTATCTGTGACTTAATGCTTGCGTTACACAAAGCATCGCCCCGGGACGCGAAAAAACTTGAGAACCGTGTAAGGTGGCCTGGGGTGGAGTCAGTGCTCGGCAGCTTCAGCCTTACTGACTACGTGAGCTCAGCTTTGTGATTTTGTGCCCTCCAGCATCACGTCCTTCTCAAAAACGTTTTTACTCTTGGAAAGTGGAATAGAAAACAGACGTCATTTAGGAATAGTCGCATATTTCTTCTGTCGATAGCAGCTAAACGAACGGCAGGTAAGTGGAAACAGGAAGTGCTCCGCGTATTGGGGTTAGCTCACTCTGCGGTACCGCAGTGGCCAGTTGAGGTGGTATTGTTATATTTTGTGAAACAACCGAAACATTTAACAGCTTCTTATCGAAGCTTAGTTTACACGCAAGCTTTTATCAAGTTATTATAGTATGAAAAATCGGATAGTTTAATGAAAACTCGGTGTTTACAGCGGCAGCGCATAGGACAGTTTTATATAAGTTTAGCGTTAGCTTAGATGAGCAAAAAGATATGTAACGTTAGATAAAAATAACAGCGAAAACTTAAAAAAAAAAAAAAAAATTCTTTAAATTGTGTCCAGTCTGAGTTGTTTAGCGTAATGAAAGCACGGGACAACTTTAGATGGCTATTATTATTAACGTAAACCAATCTGATAAACCAGCGGAGGACTTCACGTTGGTGGTTTCTGTGGCGTGTACAGATTAGCACTTGTTAGTGCTCAGTTGTGATTTGGAACAGAAATCGTAAGCTAGGAGGACTTTTGCTTATGGTCAGTGGTACTCAGCGTCTTTATGCTACTCAGCGGCTAATATGCTTTAGGATGAAGCTAGGTTCCCATTTGATGATGCACCAATCCCCGTGAGAGAGAAGCATGCCACCGTTTACGATATAAACGCAACCTTACTGTATTGCATATCTATAATTGGAATGTCCCCAAATAACTGCTCAGTAATGAAGAATTAAATCTTACTGTTCCCTATTTACACACATGCAGTATTAAACGACCGCGGTAAGCCTGACATACAGCCTAAAGAATGCTGTTTAAGTGAATGTCAGTTATATGAATTCAAAAGGCCATCTGGACTTAGAAATGGGACAGCCTTCCCCCTTAGCATGCTAAAATTAGCTAATTTTGAAAACTAAATTAACTCCAAATCAAGGTAAATTTTGGAAGTTGTGTGGCTTTCCAAAACAGTAGCTCTCGGTTTTCATCAGTCATGAAGAGGTCTTACCACTAAGGCTGTTCAGTTTGCTGTGGACATTTTATGTTTATATGGAGAGTCTGAAATGAGGCTGCAACAGTTTGGATGAATGTAAAACTCTGAAAATTTAATTCTTGCATGAAAAGATAAATTTTAAGTAGCGTCATTTAATTATGTTGAAATATTGCTACATTTAAGATATGGCAGGAACAGTGAAATGAGAGAAAAACAATGAAGACACAAGAGAGATGTCAGGCAAGAGAAATGTTACAAGCATAAGTACACTGCCCCTGGTGTACTTGTACGTTTAAACCTCACAGTTACTGATCTTAGACTATTTCTCCTAGCATGTAAAACTAGCAAATACAAGGCTTGGCTCTGTGTTTGCTATTGCAGTAGTCTGAAACTGATGGGTTGTGCTTTAGCAAGCACAAAATAAAACACTTCATCAGTCTTCACTAACCTGCAACATATGTAACACTTGAATGAATCTGTTCTCCTATGCAGATGATAAAAACCTTTCTGGACCCATTCCATGTGTTTCACCATCATAATCTCACGGAGCAGATACGACTGCTCTTAGCTCATGAAATGCAATTTATGATGAGTGTGTCAGACAGGTGGTGCATGTTTGCTTTATTTACCAGGCAACAGTCATGTTTAATTTTCTGATGAGTAAAGACACGTCATCCTGAAACAAACTAAAGCCGACGTGACACATAACTGTGGAATTGTGCCCTGTAAAAGTAAACTTACTATACAGAAGCACTATTTCCCCAGTAATGCTTTTATACAATTTAAAGAGAAAGCTTCTAGATGTTCAAACAGATAATGGCCTCTCTTGACTCAGCAGAGTCAAGTAAAAGGAGGAGTTGTCAGTTATGTCTTGTTTAAATTTAATTAACAGGAGCATGCTAAGAGAGACCACCATAACAGATGGCCAACCAGCAGAGACCAGACATACTCACTCATTCATGCACAACCCATGTCTAAATTGTCTGCAGTGTGTGGGGGTGGGAAAGCAGATGGGAGAGTAGGGAGGGAGAGAAGAGGAGGCAGTCAGAGGAGTGCAAGCCTGGGCTTGACTGGCAAGTTTGAGGTGTTTTGAGAAAAAAAAAACGAATGTGGGAAACAAAAATTACATGAAAGCAATATGCTTTTGAGACAATGGAATCTATAAATCCCATAATTTTATTTTTTTTAATTATGTTGTGGTGAGACTGCTGTCATATGTTAATACAGTGTGTTTAAATATAGATGGGATAATACAAAAAAACAAAAACGTGGCCATTAAGCCATAATGTAGCTTGTTTTTAATTTGTGCAGTTATTAATAAGATTTATGAAACAGATCCTGTTTAAAACATTCATATAATATTAAAGAAGTATTGGATGTTGGCATCAGGCACTAAAGTAGCGGGTGGTTGTAATTTGCAGCCCTTGGCTACCTCTCAGCTCCTACTCATTGCTTAGTCATGGATCTCTCTGCATATACATGTAATAACTCAGCTCACTGATTCTGCCTACACTGCTGATCTAGTGCTCACTCCCCCGCAGTCCACATTAGCCTTGTAACAACTCATTTGTTAAAAGCCTGTTAAAATATTCCAGTTCTCTTCTGTTTTATTTATATTGCAGCAAAAATGACAACATGAGTCATCTCGGGGCACTTAACCTAGTAAGGTCAAGACCTTACTTCACTTAGTGGCAGTGGGGAGGAAAAACCCCTTTTTAAACAATCAGAGCTTTTAGCTATCAGGAGATTGCCTCCCATTCGACTTTTGGAATGTCTAGAATGCAAGTAAGCCTGCACTCAGAGAGCAAAGTGCTCTGTTGGGATAAGAGGTCTTTAAGACATGATGGAGCTTGGTCATTAAGGAAGAGAAGCTAAAATTGGAGAAAGCTGATCTCACTTGCTATTTCCCATCAGTACTTACCGCAGCATTTTGGATCCACTGGAGGCGTTTCAGAGTGCTGTTGAGACATCCTGACATTAAAGAAGTGTGGAAATAGAGGCTAAAAGTAATAAATACATTAGCTGTGTTTGCCACTCTGTTCATAGTTTTATTAATATTACAGTGTTTATGATATTTTTGGCCCAAATACATTAACTGCAGGTCATCCAAACCTTCATGTATTTAAGACATATTTGCATTTTAACAGATACGTTTCATGTGGGTTGATAAAGAAGTATAGCTAGGTGTTATCTGCATTGCAATTAAGATTAATGCTGTTTCCTAATCATGTTTCACAAGGGAAGCTTGTATAAGACTGAAAAATATCAGTCCATTAAATATCAGTTGCATTTTCTCATTCACACCCATTCATACAAGCACTTCCTTCTACAGTTAAGTGCTTACTATCTAATATTTACACGCATTCGTTCTCTGATGGTTGCATCAGAGACCGACTTGGGGTTCGGTATCTTGCCCAAGGATACTCTGGCATGCATACTGGAGTAGCCAGGGATCGAACCACCAACCTTCTGATTAGTAGATGACCTGCTCCACAGCCACCCCTTAATAAAATGTGATCAGTGATGTCAGATTCCTCTGATCTGAGCGTCTCTTAAATTGTGTCTCTCATATATGATCGGCAGAAGTAGTAAGTATTAATATTTTTGCAGCCTTAGCTTAGTTTAAAATTTTGACTTTAATCAAACCAGTACCTTAAAAAATAAGTAATCAGTTACTTTGTGCTGCCACACAGCAGTGGGTCCAGACTTTTGACTGGTACTGTACCTCTCAGGTGATATTTAGATACTGTTGAATGTTGTTCTCATGAATCTCATTAGAAGAGGATTATTTTGTGTGCTTTATTTTCTGATTAATGTTGTGTTGCATTGAGTTTGAGTAGTGAAACAATAGCAGGCCTCTCAGGTGATGTGCAGTAGACACTGATCAATTGATCAGCAGTTGTTTTTGATACTCCCTTTCATTTGTTGTCCAATAAAATGTGGCTTTTATGTTCATTGAAAGTTGTTTTTTGCTACTGTTTGCATGGAATAAAGAAGTTCTAAGTAATTTGTTTTTGTCACAAATCATCATTGGATTTGTGACAAAATCAAAGATGCAGAAATAACTATTTCGTATATGCAAATGAACCAAGCCACAATGAACCAAACCGTGTCTTCTGTATCGCAATCTGAACCAAATCATGGAATTTTGCACCAATCATCCACTAATTTTTGCTAAACCTTAACAGCAGTGGCTAATATGGATGTACACACATAAATGGCTAGCAGGTCTCCCTAGTTATGGATTCCAAATTAAGTGAAAATGAAACATTGCCAAGGAAAACAGAGACTTTAACAGTGAGCACATTCATTTGTTCACCACCTCCTTGATTACCGGTATGCTTGATCTGTGACTGGGCTTTCCTCTTCATAATTGCTCTTTTAATAAAATAATTTTCAAAAAGTCCAATAATTTCATAAATGTAATATAAACATGGCTGTAATGTGATTTAAGTATCAAGTATGTATAAATAGCTCACTGCAGAGTAATCCCATGTTAAGAGCTTCATTGTAAGGCTCAAATATGTTTTGGGATTCTACGTAGATTTTTGGGGGGTCAAAACTTACTCAAAAATGGCAAAAATTGCCCTGTTTTAAAGAAAAAAAAGCTTCAAGATAACAAAAAATGGCACTTAATTCTAATGGGAAGGTTTTATTTGTTGTATAATCAGATTTGTATTTATTTATCAGTTCTGTGTGTGAAAGCTCAAGATTGTAGTTTTTGATCTGAAGGTTATGGTGTACTGACTGTATGGTCAGAACTGAAAATGCTTGCGCTTTATGATAACTCACTGAAAATCTGCTGTCTCTTGTAGCATGGGGGGCTTTGAGGAGAAAAAGGAAACATGTGGAACCATCTGCCTGAAATACCTGCTGTTTTCTTTCAACTTTCTCTTTTGGGTAAGTTTCCATTCAAGCAGCCTCCAGCCGCTGCTGTGGAGTTAACTGTTGAAGTGCCAGTGTTGATCTAAAGTGCTCCGTAACCAAACGCACACGTGCTTCAGACAGATTTGTTTTTTTTTCTTCAAAAAAAAGGAAGTTGTGTCTTATACTGGATTTGGATAGGTTTGGGCTGTTTGCTTAACCGCTACTTTTACTGATTATAACAACATTGTATTAACCCAGTTAATTGCTTCGATGTGGGGCAAAAACACTACCAGCCACTCACACAAGTTCTAACAACCCAAAGCTATAAGAGTCTGTTTTCTTTCACAGTATACCTTCATATTGACCTGAATAATTTGTTTTTTTTTAATAATATGTTATAAATAGGAGAAATTGGCTGGTAAAACCCTCTCTGAGGACATTAACAAAGCCTTTTATTATTCAGGCAGAAGATAAATGCCTGCTGCTATTCCAGTTCATGGAATCAAAGCCAAGCTGCATATTTTTACAGAGAACACAGGCGATGCATTCAAAGCCTTATTTCCCCCCCAAACTTTCCAGTGTCAAGAATGTGTTGTTTCAGGACGAAAGCTCCACAAATAACTGAACTCGTCATCTGAATGTGTGTGTAAAATAAGAGTCAAACATCAGTGTTGCACCCTTACTGTTCACAAGAAAAGATGTCTGTCTGAACCACGCTCGTTCTCAGTGTGATTTCACACTTACAGCTCTGCCCATATGTGATAATCATGCTTCTGCCAAAGAATCAGATCTTTCTCAAATTGGCAGACAGACAGAGTCTCTTCAGTGCCAGAGTTACAGCAGTGTGAATATTTCAGACCAAATCAAATCGTTTTAAATTTGCCTTCCAGTTATTTACATGGTCTCTGGTGGTTATTAAATCAGTTTGGGGGGAAAAAAGTATATAGCTACAGTCATTACAGCCAAGAATATCTTGACTAAAGTTCAGACAGCAAAAAGAACACTTTGCAGCACTATAAAGTATTTTGCTAAATGGCAGCCATCCATTTAGCTCAGGAGTAACATATGGTCACAGTGTCCGGCTTTTTATTGAAGTACTAGGTTTGATCAAATCTTGAAGAGGACTGAACACGCAGATTGAACTCAATTTGAGTTAAAAAAGAAAAAGTAAATCTCATTAAATAAGATTAAAAAATAAATAAATAAAAAAACTCAGGCATTACAGGTTTTTCATAAAGTAAAAACACTGCAAGGTCATTTTGGGTTCTTTAAAGTGTTTTATTTTGAAGTGGGCCATTACATGTTCCAGACCTTACAGCCTTGCAGGTAAATAGTGCAGTGAGTTAACAAAACTCCTTTTGGAGCAGATTTTTTTTTTTTAAAGTCTAACATTTCGGCACAACAGATAGCTTAAACTAAAACTTCATTAAAGATAGAAGAAGCTGGAATAAAATGCTGAAAAATTGTAAAAAAAAAAAAAAAAAAAAATTGCTTACATTTGTATAAAAATCATCTAGCTTACACATGAAATGGATTTAAGAACAACAAAGGAAATACATCTATGCCATTTAATTCAGGAACACCTTTATTTTCAGATGTTTCACTTATTACCTCTTCTTGCCACTGGGGGTCACTAAAGTTTGCATTTCCTTTATGCAGCTTTTGAATGCAGAGGGGTAATAAACTATAGGAAAATCTGAACTCTTATGATGAGAGGATCCAGTGGGCTTGTTATGCTGTGGGGGAATTTTGATGGTGTGGTTTGAGCCCACTTGCCCAACCCTAAAAACAATGGTCCACTCTGAGTCATACAGTCAGCTGGGTCATTCCTAATGAAAATAAATAGTATAAGTAGATTAAAGAGTGTAATTCTACACCTTTGTTATGTGTTTTATTGTCTCTGGGTGTGGTTCTGTCTGACTCTGTCTAGCTTCTGTGGCCATCATCTTCTCTTTTAAAATTAAATCTAAATTAGGCAGGCAGTGAGATTGACTGCTTTGGCATGAGGACAGATTTCTGTTGCACTGCTACACCATCTGCTGACTCGTCTTGCTAATATTGTATTGATTTAATTCTCCTCATATTCTCTTTAACTGTTAGCTTGGATAATGCTGAAGATGTGGGACAATTTTGTGCTGGATTTAATCACTTGATTCTTTTTTTTAATCTAATCAGACGGTAAACCATATGGCTGCTTTTAAAATGTTTGAAATTGAAAATTGTTAAAGAAGTGCTGCCACTAATGATTGTTTGATTTCAATGAATCATCCAATTATTTTGACTTTTAATGCATAAACTGTTCATTTTAACAGCTAACAAAAGTCTTTCCCATTTCTCGGAGCCTGTGATGAGGACTTCATTGTTCGCTTGTTTGGTCACCATCCAAAAACCAATTATAAATAATAAAGAAGCACCATTTCCTTAATTTAAAATAAATAAATAAACAAGTGCATGATTTAGTTTAAAATTCTTTCTGTCAAGAGACAAATGACCTATCACTGGAGCTGAGTTTATAGTCTTTATACACATGTCACAGTAGCACTAGCAGCCCTGCCTTATTGGCCTCAGCAGCTTCAGTCGGTTCTTCAGTTAGCTCGCAGCATAAACTGATTCAGGTTTGGGTCCTGTGTGGTGGCAGTGGGTCGTATTTTTCAGTTCACATTCAGCCATTGACAGACATTAATTTTAGGCTCCTACTCTGTCACTCTGAAGCCGACTTGGGCGATTAATAATTTAAACCCCTTTTTTTTTTTTTTTTTTTTTTTTTTTTTTATCACTCTCAGCTTCTGTTTCTTCAGTGTTGTGCAGTGTTCTGTACCAGAGTCTCAGTTCTTGTCTCCCAGGCTGGCCGCTGGCAGAAACTGAACTCTCATCATGTGCTCTTCTCCCAGTTGGCAGGGGGCGTTGTGATGGCAGTGGGTGTTTGGGCCTTGGTCGAGAAGAGCGACTACATCAGCCTTCTCTCCTCCAAGACCTACGCTGCCTCCGCCTACATACTGGTCCTGGCTGGAGCCATCGTCATGGTAACAGGCGTGCTGGGCTGCTGTGCCACCTTCAAGGAGCAGAGAAGGCTACTGAGAGTGGTAAGAGATCACGTCAAGGTAGCGAGACAAAAGAGGCTTCACACGGTACAAGTGTAAAAATATCACAGACAGTAGAACAGTAGACAGTTGAAGTGCGCAGCTTAAACACAAGTGAGATGAGACACACACACACACCCACCCTGTAAGTCATTTTGTATATCCGTCCTACCATCAACCCTAATTAAAGACCAACAGTCTTTGCCAATTTCGCTTTACACTAGTAGCTCATATAAGGCAAAAAATAACATTATAAACAATAACTAGTTGGTCAGTTTATTACATTACAGCAAATATTGTTAGAAAACTGCCTTGGGGTGCAGAACAGAAGGGATATTCGGTTAACACAGGACAAAAAATGCATCTTGAAATACCAAAGATATTAGTTCAAGAATCAGAAGATGTTAAAATGTACAAAATGCCAATAGTGAAGAAAACCGTAACCTAAAGACAGTTTGGACTATAAGGAAACTGCTTCTGCCTATATTTCTTTTAAAAGAACATGTTCTTCTCAAACATCGTCCCTTCTGGCCTTCATTAGGACAGAGGACAGCACTGCAATTTTAATCACACAGGGTTCTTATTAGCTGCTGCTATTCTCACCATTGCAATGATCTGACAGGGAGATGGGGTTCAGAGGGATGATTGAAGTCACAGCTCAGGCAATGCACAGTGATAAGCACTTAACAAAACAAAACAGGAAGTAAAAATTAAGAAGGACAAAGGCATCGGCACAGAGAGGGAAACATCAGTAAGACCAGAAAGATATGAAAATAGAAGCATGAGAAACAATATCAATAAAATTAGACCAAAGCATCTCAAGTGCCTCACAAGAGCCCAGGACGATGTTAGTATAGCTGTCTTTGCAGAATATTTTTGAATGAAATACAGTATTTTCACATGTCTTATTAAACATATGTGATGCCTCAAACGACTTACAAATTAACAAGGGCTACAGTGATTCATCAGGTAACTTGAATAACTCTATTATTAAAAATCCTTGATTCAAATTCTTTGCTTCAATGCTTCATTTAATCCACAACTCTGTAGCTGTCACCATGTAAGTAGTTTAAAGTGGAGCCGGTGTCTGTCTATGCACGCACACACACACGCATGCACACACACCCACACGACAAAGAGCAAAGAGGCAAAGCCGTTACTGAGACAGTGAGCTCGGGTGGAGTGAAAGAAAATGTTTTTATAGCATACAAAATAGCAGCGCTTGTTTCTGTAATCACCATAAAAACCTTTACTGAGTCTTTCATCAAACCACCTGTTCAACAAGCTCCAAGAAAGAAAAGCATCCCCCACTCGCATCCTCCACTGTTTAACACAGTGAAAAATCGACATTAAAATAAAATATAATTTTAATATGGCATGCAGATACATTGAAAAGGTTTTTTTTTTTTTGACAGAGCTATGCAGTTGAACTATTAAAAACACTGCAGTTTCTAAAATCGACACACAATGCACACTATCAAATAAAGCTGCTAAAGGCCAAAAAATAAACCCCCTAAAATTAACAACTGTTGTAAAAGTGAATGAAAAATGTATCCAAAAGTCTCTTTGTGCACAAATGTGACTGGAAACAGGCTCAATGCATGTGAAAAGGATTTTCTTGTCCAGCTTAACAATGAGCCAAAAAGGAAGTGTGGGAGACTGTAAACAACAAGTAATTAACACAACACTGTACAAAAATCTTGACCCACCCTCATGTCTTTATATTTTGCTTCCAAGGAGTCAGACTTTCCTGTAATTTTTTACAGTGGTCTTGAGCAATAGTTCTCCAGCTTTCTGAAGGTCTTTAAAAATGTTTCTTTGGACATTGGCTGCTTTTTCACTCATTTTCAGTCCAGTCCTTATATCTGACTGTTTTCAGAGGAAAGTTTTTTGTTGCTTATCCACTTAACACTGACCTATGAATCATTCAAACATAAAAAGACACCTAACTTGTGGGATGAACCAGTGTTGTGTCTACACACAACAGGAACTTAGCAAAGAATGAGTTTTAAATTCTATCTTTAGGCACTTTGTTAGCAGCCTGTCACAAAAACACATCATTTGTTTCCATTTCTTTAGTTGCAGCTATTAAAAAAAATGCCAGCGATACCACAGTTTGACAGACATAAAATAGTATTTTGGACCAACAAGGTGATTTCCAAAGAGCTATTAGCTGAAAATGTGTATCTCGGATGGTGTGCAGCGTGTCCTTAAAAATCTTGAAGGAACCAGACAAGTGGAGAACAAAAGGAAGTGGCAGGAAGAGATACACTCTTCTCCACAAGTACTGGAACAGTGAGGTTAATCCCTTTATTTTTGCTGTAGACTGAAAACAATTGGGTTTGACATTAAAAGATGAATATGGAGCAAAAGATCAACATCTCAGCTTTTATTTCCAGGTAATTACATCTGTATCTGATGGACAGTCCAGAAGATAGCATGTTTTGTCTGAACACACATTTTTTTTTTTTTTTTTTGTAAGAAGTATTGGAACATATGACTGTCAGATGCATTTTGCCATCCAGGTGTGTCCTGTTACATTGATTATTTAAGAGTAAATAGCGCTCAGTACCTACACTCAGTTTCAGGTTTGGGTTTTGCCTGTGCAGACTGTGCATTTATAGTTAGAGGAGTAACCAACATGAAAACCAGAGAGCTGTCTATGGGTGAAAAGCAAGTAATTGTTAAGCTGAGAGAAGCTGGAAAGTCAATCAGAGCCATTGCAGCAACATTGGCCATAGCCAGTACAACCGTTGGAATGACTTGAAGAAGAAAATTGTCACTGCTTAAAAAAAAAAAAGTCATCATTGGCGTACTAAGTGACAGGTGTGGAACAGATAGACCAAGGAAAACAGCAACAGTTGGTGACAGAAACTTTGTAAGCAGTGTAAAGATCAATCTACTGTTTGCAGGAGACTTCATGAACAAAAGTACGAAGTACAAAAATTTTATGGACTGATGAGACAAAGATTAACCTTTACCAAGGTGACGGAAAGGCTGAGGTTTGAAGAAAGAAAGGATCTGCTCATGATCCCAAACATACAAGCTCATATGTGAAACTTGCATGACTTCTTCTGGGATGGGCTAATTAATCTTCATTGATGATGTCACGCATAATGGCGACAGTACAATGAACTCAGGAGTCTACAGAAACATTTTGTCTGTCAAGTTAAAGAAGGATGCAAACAAACTGATTGGGAGATCCTTGATCATGCAGCAAGATAATGATCCAAAACACACTGCTGAAACTACAAAGGAGTTCATCAGGGGCAGGAAGTGGAAAGTTTTAGACCGGCCTAGTCTATCTTCAGACTTAAATCCTATAGAGAACTTTACGTGCTAAAGAGGAGACCAGAAAGAAACCACAACTGAAAGAGGCTTTGGTGAAAGACTGGGAAAGCATCACAAAAAAAGAATGCAAAAGTTTGGTGATGTCAGTGTGTCACAGGCTTGATGCAGTTATTAAAAGGAAAGGATTTGCAACTAGATATTAAGTCTTATTCACTTTAATCTATTATAAGTTTATCTGTTCCGATACTTTTTCTCACAAGAAAAGTGGGTGGGTTCAGAGAGCAAAGGTGCTATCTTCTGACCTGTGTATCAGATCCAGATGTAAATACCTGGAAAATAAAAGCTGAGATGTTGATCTTTTGTCTCACTGTCTTATTGATTTTTAATTTTTTTTTTTTTTTCATGTCAAACCCAAATGTTTTCAGTCTACAGCAAAAATAAAGGGATTGGCCTCATTGGTCCAATACTTTTGGAGGTGACTGCAAAAGATGAATTGTATCTGAAAGTCATGCCCTTAAGGAATAGGAAATAATCCAAAGACGCTGACACAGGATGTGAGAGATGCCTCCGGCCTTTCAGTTGATTTGATATTGTTTGCCAAAGACTCGTTAGAAATGGTCCCATCTGGAAAGCATCTGATTATTGGCGGTTTCATTTCTCAGCATGACAGCGATCCCAAACACATACAGTAAAAGCATACCTAGATCCATTGTTCCATTGTGTGTTTTTCGGTCATGGATTGGACTTCAACATCATTGGAGCAGTTTGGGATTGTCTTGACAGAGACTAGAACAACAGACAGTCAACGTCCAAAGAAAAGCTTTGAACGTCCTTCAGGAAACCTGGAGAACTGTTGTTGAAGAATAAAGATCATCCTAAGAAATATTGATTTTCAAGCTTGTTAGAATTGTACATACTCTGTTTTACTTTATACACTGCATTTCCATTAATGTTTGCAGGTGTTTCAGTAAATCACTGCACCTATTTTTCCATTTTTATTTTCCCATTGCACAGTACTGTACTTACAGACATACACACAGACGTGACGAGACCAGTCGAAGTCGAGGCATCAGCCTCAGTTACATTCAGACCAAACAAACACATCACGGGAGCGTGTGCCCATATTTGATTTGGCACACGTTGTGCACAGACTCAGCACAGGGTTCTGCCAATAGAGACACCTGCATGGCACTAAAACCAGCTCAAAATAGAAATGCACAGAAACACTGTACGATTAACACACTCCCGCACAAACGCTCACTGTCCTCATCCAAACATTTCCACATGGTAAACTTATGCAAGCTCACCACTGTGGGCACAGCTTAAATGTTTGTGTTACAAGCTTTGCCAGAACAGCTTTGCTTCATTGGCATGAGTCCACTTACTGTAAGTGTTTTCTGTAGTACAAGAATAGCATTTCAAACAAAGTTATGTGTTATTGATGACATTTATTCCTTTCTCAGAGGAAACAGGAAAGGTATTGTTGTCTGTGTAGCCTCATATGCCAGTGTGATGTTCAGACTTTATCTTATTATTCCAGCGTTTTATTAGCGCACAAGTGATCAGTAGATTGTACTGTTTTCCCAGTCATTTTACTGTTTGTAGTGACTAAAGTTAGTGAAAAAGATTCCCTTTATTAAATGGTTGTATTCCTATCTGTAATCATGAAAACAGCAATCGGAAAATATCCAGTCAAAAGCAAGTGTAATTGCCATTTAGTTAAATGGCAAAACAAGATTAGTTTCCACATTAAGATTAGTATCTTGATGAGTAGGATTTCTTTTTTGTTGATGTTGAATGTAATTGATTTGGAGCTGTCTGTTGATTTTGTCCTTATTGAATTTTGAAGAAAGATTCACACAAATGTGGGTGTTGGCTGCAGTTTTCAGAGCAGTGAGTGATGGGAATCTGGGTACTCGGTGCTTCAAAATGCAATTAAATAGCCTAATAGGTCTGTGTGCAATAAATGAAGAAATACTGACTTTGTCCAGATTATTTGATTCATAATGATGTGCATGCACCACCTCTTATGATTTGTGTGTGTACGTTTGAAATGCTCGGTGCAACCTGAAGAGTTGAGATTAGGGCGATGAATCACAGTTGAAAGAATGAACTTGTCGGCAAGGAGAGGTGCTATCAAGATTGTTAAAGAGGGCGAACATAAGGGCGGGGAGGCGGGAGGGTGGGGGTAGATTAATTGTTATTTTTTGTGTGCGGCGAGTGCCTGGTACCTGCTGAGAGTACACAAGAGCAGCAGTGATTGGCGGCACAGTCCTGTGCACGAAAGGTCACGAGTTCTATCAACAAAAAAGCTGATCCAGCCTTGGCATCATCAGGATATTCTGCAGCTGTGTGACTTAAACAAAGTCACTGCACTTGCTTTTTAATTAGGACGTCCTGTCAGACTTTAAGTAAAGATGTTTGAGATGTATGCGCTGGACAAAGTATGAGCGGTCAGAAGGACAAAGAAGAAAACTGTCCCATGGGAAGAGTGGGGTAATATCGGTCTGCAAACACGCAACTTCATTGTGTTGTATTGGAGGAAAGCAAAAGAACAAAGTAATGACTCAGGGAAAGCAGAGAGAAGGTTTCCCCCCTTCCAAATGACAGCGCCAAATGGAAAGCAGTCGGAACAGAGGCTGGATCCACCTGTGGAGAAGCTGACTTCATGCAGTTTGACTGCACATATTACAAAACTGGGTTTGTCTCGGTCTCTGCCCTTTGCTTTAGTTCTCTCTCTTTTCTGTGTTTGTCTTGCCTTTTATGTTTCCTCTTGCTGTGTTAATTGCTCTTTTTTTGTGTCTTAACTGACAAAAGCTGATCCGCAATAAAGTTCATTGTAATTAAATCATATTTTTAATGAGGCAAAGGCTGTAAAATTTTTATCCATTTATTTAGTGGGATCAACAGGCCAAAGTCAAAGAAGTTCTCACTTTGCAATGTTATGAATCAGTGTTTTCAATCATGGACTAATAGTTTCAGCTCTTACTCTACTCTAGAAAACAGACTTTTCTCCAGAGAGTCACAGTAAATAATTTTTTAATAGGTCATTTATATAATTATAGGTTGTATCAAGACAAGGACTGCATTGCAATTGGTTGCAATCTGTTATTAATAATTAAGTTGTTGATATGTCAGGTACCAGGACAAATGAAAGAGCGGAGCAGTCCTTCCACTTGGAGTCGCACCGTCTCTCATCGTGTCTTCTCTCCGTTTTACTTTAAATCTGTTTTTTTGTTTCTTATCTGACTATATTTGTTGTTTTTCTTTCTTTCAATTGAATTTTGTTTATCTCAGTCAACAGGCTGGCGGTTTTGCAAGCAGAAGCAAAGGTTAACGATTGCTGCTTCATAGTTCATTTCAGTCAAGGCTCTTCAGCTTGCAAACCGCCTGTTTTGTCAACTAGTGTGGGTTCCCAACCCGATTGTGACCATTGTTCATGAAATCCAATCATTTGTCAAGCTATGCAGCAGTTTCTTAGAGCCCTCATAGGTTCAACATGGAAAGAGAGCTAGAAGAAGAGTTTTTGGTGTAGAGTTGAATTCTTTCCTGTTCATGTAAATATGTTTAAATATGTCATAAATAATGACATCAGTAATTCGTTGTGTAAAGCTGGTCTCGGTTTGTGGTCTATGCTGTAGAGTTGGTGCTTAGTTTGACATCTTTGAACAGCCTCTCTGTTTGTGTGCTTGTTTTTGATGCATGGTGCATTTTGAAGAGTTAAGATTACAGCCATGAATCACAGAGAAGGAATGAACTTGTCAGGAAGGGGGGGGGTCTCACTAGAGATTGCCAAAGATGGAGAACATAATGGGAGTTCAGTGTGTGCGCGCATGTGTGTGTGTGTGAGCACACACACATGCACACACACTGTGCCATTCCTGAAATTCATGGAATGGCACCTTGTCACTACATCTCGGAGGCATTTGCATTTTTAAGTCATTAGGACATCTTCATCCAAACTCTTTTATTTATGAATTTCAAATTGTCCATAAAAGTGCAGCTGACATCTCCCTCTTCTATAATGAATTTGACAGATCATTTTATTTATTTATATATTTTCAATATCATACAATTACATTTGCTGGCATTAGTAAACTGTATGCATGTTTCCTATTTACCTTGGTATAGTTCCAATTTGTCAGTCCATGTGGAAAAAACAAGACCCTAAAAGTAAAATTCAGATCATAATTACATAATAACTAGTACCTGTATCATACTGTACTATGTAAGTGTCTCCTAATAACAAAGTGCCTAAAGATAGAATTTAAAATTGGTTCTTTACTAAGTTGCCTGTAGACACAACCCTGATTCATTTGTGTGAGTTAGGCATGTTTTAAAAAAAAAAAAAAAAACCTGAATCATTCATAGGTCAGTGTTAAGTGGCTTAACAAGCAACAAAAGAAAATGGTCAGGTACATTGACTGGGCTGAAAATGAGTGAAAAAGCAGCCAATGTCCAAAGAAGAACTTCAGAAAGCCTGGAGAACTATTGCTCAAGACCGCTTTAAAAAATTACAGAAAAGTCTGGCTCCATGGAAGCAAAATATAAAGTACTAAGTAGTGGCTCGAGATGCTTCAGGTATGGTACTACCACAGTATCATACCTGTTGGGAGAATTCGATTTAAAGCTCAAACAACAGTTGATTAGTGAATAGACAAAAAAATGACTGATTTTCAGAAAGCTGTTTCTCCAGTTTGAGGATTTCATATTTCCTATCTAATCTAAATTTTCAAGAAATCCAACGTGCATTGCATTTAATGAGTAAAGCGATTAAACAGCCCGCTAGTAACTAAATTACTAAAGCTGTCTGGTTCAGTACCTTGAAAAACCAACACTCATTCAACCGTGATCTGTCCAATTACAGTCACCTTCAGCATGACTTTGTTGCTCCAGGCTTAGCAATTGTAAAGGCAGTATTGCACTTCTAATAAAATCTGAAATAGAGACACAGTCAAATACGTGCATGCAAATATGGGGTTCTTCTTTGCAGGTCTGTATTGTTCCTTTATGTGTACTTGTGCTGTTGGAGGTGCATTTAGATGAAGGAGGGAAAACGTTAGACACTCTGGATTAAAACACAAAGAAGGATAGTAAAAGCCAAAGAAACCTGTTCAAGTATTTTCTAATAACCACAGCAATATGCAAGTGATTTGACCATGAGATGTTAGTTGTGTGCAAAACAAGAAGACAAATGCAGTCAGAAAGCCTACAAGGAAAGGACACAGTGGAGTCTGAGGCCAATGCAGTGCTTTAGAAAGCATTTTATTCATATGAACCTGCTGAGAGTCATTTTGGCAGTAATTACCCTGTACCCTTAAGTCACCCGGGAGAAGACTGGAAGCTCAGACGTAAAATGAGTGTGAGAGAGTGTGCCTGAGATCACGAGGAGACCTGCGAAGTCGCCGCAGTCAGTAATTCAGCTGCCTCCATCGCTGCAGCCAACAACAAGTTCTCTGTCACGCCCTGTACACATCACTGTCTGCGTGGGATCAGTCTGCGAAAGCTGTGTGTGTACGATTGTGTGCAAAGGAGAGAGAGAATAGGCAGGGCCACACAACATAGTTATGCCACAGTATCAGGAAAGTGGCCTTATTCTATGTATTTTTCAGTTGCAGCTGTATATGTTGTGCAGTTTCTGGGTCTGACTGGCTGTAACTGGGTGACTGTTCTTAAAAATTTGTGAATAATTTTTAAAAACAAATAAATTGGAGGAAGATTTGTATTTTTATAGTATGATATTACTAAAACCTTCCCTACTGATAGATTATACCTTCATATAAATATTAATCTAAGTCAGAAAAATCTGATAATCCTATTGGCTAACAGTAGTTTTTACATGACAGAGACATTTCTGGCAAGGTTTTATCAAACATTGTTATGACGATTTTTTTTTTTTTTTAGTGTTAGATAATAAATTTTACACGTAAAATATATTATCTAACACAACAGTCACCGGAAATTAAAGAAAGGAAAAATTAAATGTGAAATATCATTGAAAATGAAAATGTAAGAAAATCTTATCCAATCCTGCAGTCTTTCCTTTATAAGTCATCTAACAGATGTCCTCATACATTCACATGAAATCACTTACACTTGGAAAGTATCAAATCCACATAAAATCCAGGATAATCCAATCATGAGAGGAAAATTATGTAAAAACATCATACCAGGTGACCGTGGATTTAAAAAAAAAAAAAACAGTGATTTTTTTATCTTCATGAGTTGTCTTTCCCTTCAAACCCTCAACACTGCATCAAAATGCATCTTGAAGTCTGCTCAGCATTCAGGCTCAGAGCTGCTCTGAGATCTAATCAGCAGCAGCTATCAAATCAAAGACCAAGTCCACTTTACCAGGCTGATTTTCTCCCCTGTGGTAGCAGCAGGCCAGAGGAATTTAGGCCAAGGTTTGGGTCAGATAATAATCTTTTCTTGTCTTTAATTCTGAAGAGGAGAAGTTCAGCTTTTCACTTGGCATGAAAGACAGACTCTCCCCCTGATTCCCCTGAGCTTGGTCACAAATCAGATGCAGACGATAAACTCTGTGACATGTGCCACTCTGCAGTGACTCAAAAGTTTTGCTGTTTCAGCCTGTAATAACCTTACTCAGAGCAAAAGAGCAGAACAAGAATGGATGATAAAGCAGAGGACAGTGTTATTGTAATTTGGTTAACTTAACAGTTTGTCTTTTATGTCCCGGCAGAGCCATTCATCTACTTTACACTGTTACGAGGTTCTTAAGTACACCTGTACAATATAAAGAAATCCTGGTGGTAGTTTGATTTGATTTTTCATTTGATTTGTTTTATAGTTACATGCATGTAGGTAAAAGAATACCAGGAATGCTCAGTGTAAAGCTCTGCTATATGCTACCCTTAAGGTTTTAGACCCTGTGTTCCAGTTACATTCTTGTTACATTCTCATTGTTTGCTCCCTCCCAGTTATTCCTTTTTCAAATAATTGTACAAACCTGCAGAGGACAAGATTTTCCAGTGTTTGTATTTCTGATAGATAGCTGGATAGAATGCAGCCAGCCCTTTGCTTCTGCGTCATATCTGTTTCGTTCTACCGCTCTACAGTGCTGTGTGAGTGACTATGCTGCGTGAGTAGGTTTGATTGCATTATTCTTGCTCAAGGAAGGATAACACATGGGTTTGTAAAGAAAACATAGTTCAAGCTGGCTTAAGAGAATCATGATTCAAGTGGTGTCAAAGGCAGCCCTGCAAGCTGCCGCATCACATTTGTAACCAGCTGGTCATGTCTCTTTATCACCGTCCACTAACTGTAATTTCTTCTCCTCTGTTGTTCCCTGTGTTTCTAGTACTTTGTCCTGCTGCTATGCATCTTCCTATTGGAGATCCTGGCTGGTGTTCTGGCTTATATCTACTATCAGCAGGTAATTCCCTTTGCACCATTCTTGCAAAGACACTTTGCAATGCATCCTGGGATTTGTATGTTAGGTTGTATATGTGGAGTGAAGGAGGAGCAGGTGGCAAGTATTGGAGGAGTTCATTTTCATTTCAGATGACAAAAAAAGTAATTTTGAATCAGACACTGGTTAGGATTTTGTAACTAATTATAGCATCTTTACTGAATCTCTGTTACCATCTCGGGTGGACTCTAGTCTGCTATATTACAGTAAATCATCATCTGATATTAAAAAATGAAGTTAAGGTGTGTAGCATATATTGCATTCTACTAAAAATCAATACAACATGCTTGACAAATGTGTTGTGTCTCCTAATCCGAGCACGTAGTCAAAAGTATTGTAATAAAACACAGACAACTGTTTCATTTCCCACATGGCATGTGGTCTGCTGTAATTTTAACTACGACAAAACCAGCATGAAAAATGAGATTTCAGAAAGGGAGTGTAAGACAGCCCTTTAAAAATACAAAAATCTGACTGCCCATATTACTTGTGGTACATTGAGTCCAAATGGAATGAAAAATGCCTGCAGTAGGACACATAACAAGCCTGAATGCACTGTGTCAGAATCATTTAAAAGCATTTGCTTTGATTTTGAACTGAAATACACACAATTTTCTCACTTATTTTAATTCTACTCCACAAAAGGGTGAAGAACCTTACTGGCAGGTTAATGACTGAATAAAGTAGAAACACTCCTTAGCACCACAAAGTATGTATTAAATTCACACAGTTTGGCTTCCAAGTGATTATTTTCTTGTGTGTAGTTAATGTACAAGCCAAACTAAAACTGACAGCCTCCCTCGGCACATTTCAGCTGTAACACTGTAGAGTTATTCTGACTGCACTGCAAACAAGAGCAAATGACAAGCATTTTTCCTTTAGGAATATTAACATGACATTGCTTTCTACCAGCATCGTTCCCACCCTGCCTAGTCTTGTAGCCTAGCGGCTTGTAGCTCAGCAACAGGACTTTTCTCAGTCTAGAGGTACACTGCTTTCAGTTTAACTGCCTCTTTCATTAATACACAGCTCATGAGCAGCCACTGAGGTCCATGGCTGTGTGCTGCTTCCTAAAGCTCTGTCTACTTTACTTGCTTCAGAATATTCTCACAAGCATTAAGTTGTGTTAAAATCTCTTAAGGCACTTTTCTCGCTCTTCTTCCCTTGTTATTATTAATCTTTTCACTCTCTCTGCTAATAAGTTATGGGAACAATATCAAGGTGAACAACTCATATAACCTGCTTGTTACTCACTCAAACACACAAATTTTTAGCTGCAAATTCTGAACAAGGGATTTGCTTAGTCATTATTTTGGCCGTGTCAATACTCCAACATGTACCAGCCATAAAATGTATAAAATAATAATAATAATAAAAAATACATAGCCACTGTTAAGTAAGCCATCAGCTTGTGAACTGGAGTTTTAAAATCTTGTGTCCTTTAGATATATATATTTTTTTGGGGGGGGGGGGGGGGGGGGGGCGGAATCACCTTGTGATTGCTTTGGTTGCTAGCAGATTCCCGAGGTTGTCCATAGTTTGCATGAAAGATGCTGACTTGTCTGTAAACAGTCACCAATCCACTCTTCAAGCTGTAGTGAAACCTAAAAAAATTAAAATGCAGACTGGACATGTTGTGCCTCACCATTGTAACCAACGCGTTTCACATGTTTACAGTTTTCATCGCACTTTTCACAGTTTCACTATAGCTTGGCAACTAGTTTGCTAGTGTTTGCAGACAAGTCGGTGTCTGTCATGCAAACTACAGGCAACTGCAGCAAACTACTAGCGACCAAAGCAATCACAAGGTTTTGGTGCAGCACTGTATGCCTTACACTAGTGAGCAACCTTCTACAACCACTTGCCAACTGATTGGGGAATGCATTTTTCCCTAGCAACTGGCAGTTGCCAGGGGGTCACTGACTGGGCTTTAGCAATTGGATTTCACAGTGATTGCCAGCAACCTCCAGCAGCAGAGTAATCCCAAACAAACTGCTAGTTGTCAGTGGAATTGTAAAAAGTTTTGAATAGACCCATATCTACATTCTAGCTCAGGGCTCTTCAACTCCAGGCCTCGAGAACCCCTGTCCTGCAGGTTTTAGATGTGTCTCTGCTTCAACACACCTGAGTCAAATATAGAAGTCATTAGCAGGACTCTGGAGAACTTGACTGCAGACTGAGGAGGTAATTCAGCCGTTTAATTCAGGTGTGTTGGATCAGGGACACATCTAAAACCTGCAGGACAGGGGCCCTCGAGGCCTGGAGTTGAAGAGCCCTGGTCTAGCTGTTTGCTCAGATAGATCCACATATGATTTTTTTTTTTTTTGATACCACCCTTCCTGTTAAAGGATGAACATGTATTTGCCAATAACACCAGTACTAAACTGCTCCTGTGAGAAGATGGTCTATATGGACTGTAACTGCAGGTAATGACTGTGGTTCATCCTGGTGTCACAGTCATGCAGCCATCACCTGCATTGTGCCTGGAATTCATGTTTGCTCATACTTGTATGTGGTTAATGCAGTGTCATGGTGCAGTTCACTCCCATACTGGCTCTTTCTACTTACCGAGTCCTTTTACAATGTGAATTACTGTTTTCATCCACTGCTGCAATGTTTCTCAAACTGTCAACAGGTAAAATGAAAACCTAAACACCTCCTCTTCTCCTTTCCTCTTCTTTGTTTTCACCTCGCGTCTCTCATCTTTCTCGACCCTCCCTTCCTTACTTCATCTTTCATTCCCTTGATATCTCCTTCATGCTTTGATTTACAGTGGTTTCCCAGCTGGCTTGTTGCCATAGAAACTGAGCCCCCCAGACCTTCTGCTCCTCCTGCGTTTTCTGCCACTGGTCTAGAGAACCAAAAAAAAAAAGAAAAACAGACTTCCTCTGCCTTTACACCGCCTTCATCCTCATCGGTCTCTCTGTTGTTAGAAGTACTATCTGTGACGTGTATCTCAAATGCTGCGTGCTATAAATGTGCTGAAGAATCCGTAACAAAGTTAACATTTGCAACTAATTCATCACTTTTGGTCATGCTCTATGCCGGCCTCCCATTTTTGTGGGCTGATACTGGATGTACCTGTATTTGTGTGTCTGAACAGTTGAATGATGAGCTGAAGCAGAACCTAAAGAAGACCATGACTGAGAACTATAATAAAACAAACCATGAGCACATCACCAGGGCAGTAGACAAGCTGCAGCAGGAGGTAAGTGTCTGCATGGATGGATGAATGAGAGCAACCATGAATATTAAGTTGTACAACTTTGTCAGATTTCTTTGCATGTTTGAATTTCTACACTCGGCTCTTTCATGTTGCAAATGAACCTGGTCTTCCAAGCAAAAGTCACATGGGCTCACATGTGCTTTGTTGATAGGTTACCTTAAGTGCTGTCTAATCATCTCATCAGATTAGAGATTTTGGAGATGGGGGCGAGTCAAAGTAAATCCGATTCCAGTCCCTCTGACTTCATCTAAGCATGATGGACTGGTTTGCACTCTCTGCTGTAATTTACCTTCACTTTTACTCATACCAGTTGACAGCGCACGAGGGAATGTATAAATCTGAGCTGCAGTTCAGACTTCTGTTAGTTTATATACTCAATACTCAGTTTTTTTGAGTATGAAAATCTGTCATTCATATGTCAACATGTATTCATTCTTCTACATATTTGGGCTTGGTGCATTTGCACTATTAAAGGAATTAAAAAGAACTTGGAAAATACTTTAAATGGAGCCATTTTTATTATACAATCAAATACAGTAGAACAGGTTTGACAGCAGAACTGCAATGTGAACACTGACACTCGATTAAAATAAACCAGGCATGTGGCGCTTTTTCAGATTCTTTATTAGGTATATAGTGGCGAGTCAAACAAAATTTAGTCGTGGATACAAATTTTGGTGACTGTTAAGTTATGTATGGGCAAAGTACATTAAACATGTAACATCGCATTCACAGGGGGATGAGGAAATGAACATAACAAATACGAAAATCAAAAGAACAGGGATTTATAATAAAGGTTTGTTAAAGCCATATAGATGTTAATAATTGTTGTATGTGTGATGATGTTCGTGCAAAGTTTCGTTGAGATTGCCCCATCTGTTAAGGAGGAGATCAGGTACAAACAGGCATATATACATTCATACACTACAATCATTATTGTATTGAGAATAAAAATGTGAATCTAATAGTTTTGTGTGAAAATACAAAAGTTTGGCTTATGTTGGATTGTGAATGTTTCAGGAACTGCATCTCCATTGAATATGGAAACATTTGGATTTGCACAACAATTCACATTTTAATTACAGCCGTATTTCACTTACAATTAAACTTTCTTGAGTGGAGTTTCTGTAGTTTTGCCATCAGACCTTTTTTGATAGCAAAACTATTCTGATTGTGTGATAGTGACACACAATCAGTCAGACTGTGAGTGTGAAGAACCTTAACACCCAGTCCTGTGAAAAGAAAGTCGCACTCCTGTGGAAAATCTAAGTACACCCCATTCAGTGGCTTGTAGAACCACCTTTTGCAGGAATAACTTGAAGTAATTATTTTCTGTATGACTTTTATCAGTCTCTCACATCGTTGTAGAGGACTTTAGGCCCACTATTCTTTATAACGTTGCTTTAGCTCATTGAGGTTTACAGGCATTCATTCATTCATGCACAGCTCTCTCACACCTTGATTCTTTGCTTTTTCCAGTCATTCTGTTGTAGATGTGCTGGTCACTGTTCTGCTGCTCGATCCAGTTTTGGCCAAGCTTTAGATGGCTTTTGACTCTAGAATATTTTGGCATATAGAGTTCATGATCGATTTAATGATTGCAAGGTGCCCAGGTACATTGGTTGCAGAATAAGCCCAAATTATCAACCCTCCATCACCGTGCTTGACAGTTGGTATGAGGTGTTTATGCTGATGTACTGTGTTTGGTTTTCCCCAGACTTGGTCTCATCTGTCCAAAGGACAATTTTCCATAAGTCTTGTGGTTTGTTCAGATGTAACTTTGCAAGCCTAAGCTGTGCTGCCATGTTCTTTGTTTTGGAGGCTAGAGGCTTTCTCCTGGCAACCCTTCCAAGCAAGTCATGCTTGTGCAGTCTTTTTCTAATTGTGCTGTCATGAACTTTAACATTTAACGTCCTAGCCGAGGCCTGTAGAGTCTGAGGTGTAGCTCTGGAGTTTGTTGGGACGTCGATTCCTGAAAAGATTGTGGCATTGTGTTAACACACACAGCTGAATTCTCCAGACCAGCAAACTGCCACAACTTCTGCTTTTATCGAGACGCTCACGCTGGCTGATGATCAGTTAATCAAGTGCATTTGATCAGCAACACCTGGATGCTACGTACTCTCTTATATGGAAGCAGTAATGGTGTACTTAATTTTTCTACAGTGCTACGCAAAATCTGGTGAAAACTTTCTTTTTCACATGACTGTACATTCTTTCTTGGAGAATTAGATGAGAACCATGATACTCTTATGTCAGTTATATATGAAGCCATCAGCAGCAGCTGAATTGCTGGGTTTAGTTTAAAGACAGGAATGAGGCTATGCTGACTCTGTTCACTGACCTGCAGTATATAAAGCTGCCCTTTATTTCATCTCTAAAAACCTGAAAAGCAAAAATGACACATTTAGGTTTAGTGTAGTTTCCAGTCTTAATGAAAAGCTAAGTAAACTGCCTGCTTGCTGAAGCTTTATACCTACCTTACTGGGTGATACTGATCATCTTATAATACTCTTAATAATAGTCTGAACTAGCAAATATACAGAGTTTTGCTTATGTGAACTGAATTCTTTCTTATCATTGTAAACCATTTCTTTCTTTCATGTTATGTCTGTGTCCTTTTATACTTTCCTGCTGTCAATAAAGTGTTTTTCTCTTTTCTCCTCCATCAGTTCAAGTGCTGTGGGAGCAACAGTTCGGCCGACTGGGCTGAGAGTACCTATATTCGCTCTGGTGCAAAAGGCAGGAAGGTACCTGACAGCTGCTGTAAGACTATCACCAACTTGTGTGGTGAAAGGGACCACCCATCCAACATCTACAAGGTGGAGGTGAGAGTGTGAAGGGTGCCCGGGGCTTGATCTGTATTTCTGTCGTGTCTCTAGATGTCAGTATAGAAGCTGTGTGGTGTGAGCGTAGCAGAGAAAAAAAAACCAGCCATCATATCCAAACTGTATACATAACATTGTTTGCAGTGAGAGTCCAGCAACACTCCCACATCAACTGATGCAACATGAAGGCACTCTTTGTTTTTCATTTAGGGTGGTTGCATCACTAAACTGGAGAATTTCATCTTGGACCACCTGAAGATCATTGGAGCTGTGGGTATTGGGGTTGCTTGTGTACAGGTGAGCAAAAAAAATAAAAACCTCTTCAACATTGTGCTTACACACAGAGATTCAATAAATGTGCATACATCTATGGAGAATACAGCTTTGCTAAATTATGTTTTTGCTTTCCTCTATTTAATCCCCAGATCATCGGGATGGTGTTCACATGCTGCCTATATCGAAATCTAAAGGCAGAGCCATACTAAGAGAAGCAAACGAAGAAAAATGTGTGGGTGAGGGAGGTAACTTCATTACCACATGCCATACTCAAATAGCCCATAGGTTCTTTTCTTTGCCTTGCACATAGGGGAGGAAATATTTGGCAAGGGATCAACTTGTACATTTGAGGATCTCATTTTGGTAAACAAAGGGTGGAAAAAAGCACTACAAGGTTCCTTGAAGTAATTAGACACTCAAATTGCACTCTCAGCTCCATCTTCAAGATCACAGCACTGTGAGAAAAAGCCTCAGAGAGAAACTGATGAGAATTTTAACTGATTGTGTAAATTAGTGCGAGACAGCTTCCCTGGGACCCAAACATTGTAGTTTTCTTCCACTCTGATTCCCTCAATGTACTTTTATATGTGTAGACCAGGTGCTACACCCAAGAGTGGTGTAAAAATCAGTGGAGTAAAACTGGCACTTTGCAGGAAAATGTTAATCCTGGTCACAGCAGCTTCTTTTCTCCAGCAGCATAGTTTAACGAGCTCACCTCTGGGGCACGCTTCAACTGCAGTGTTTAGTTTCCACATTAACAAGACAGTCCTACATTTTAGACCTTTTTTTCATAGTGGCCTTCAAACATTTCACATATATATAAAATTATAATTTGTATTTTCTTTTACACTTGAGGTGCTTGCTTATGAGCTATTATTTGCCTTTATTACCTAATGTGTCTTCTTACTGACATGTGTCTGATCATGTTTAAAATCTCCTAAGAATACATTATCTGCCAGAGTGAAGGTGCACAGATTAGTGCCTTGCTCAGCAGCATAACTGTGCCATTTGACAACCCTAACACCAGCTTTTAAATACAGGTTGACTACTTAAAGGGATAAACACTGATATCAGTGAAGTGATTTTGTGACTGTGAGTAGTGCCACAGATTTTACTCAAAAGAAACTGCCTCTTTTGATTTTTATTGCTTTCTTTTTTAATACACTGATACCAAAGTCATCAACTGTAACACTGGACCTACTCTATCTCCTCCAGCCTTACTCCTGTCCGTACTGATGCCTCTTTTGTTTTTGTAAATGAAGATTTTTTTTTTCCCTTTACTGTACTATAAACATGACTATATTATTGTATTTAACACACACTGTAGAAAATTATAGTCTCTCACTGTTAGCAGTGATCTTTCCTTTGTGCCTCAAAGCCAAAACTAATCTGCTGTATTTCTGTCCTCCTGGTAATCCAGGATGTATTTCGGTTTAAATAAACATTGATCAAAAATATGCTTTGCCTCTTCTGTGTTTGCTCTCACAGGAGAACATTTGCAATGTTAATGGTGTATATTAAATAGTAGAACTGCACAAATGCTGAGTAATGTCCTTCACAATAAAGCTGTCAAGTCATGTCATCACACACACACACACACACGCATACACACACACCCCCCATTGTTGTATAAAGACAAACCATGTGTCTGTGACCAGCGGCCCTTATAAAATTGGCACCAGCTTATAGGTGCATTAGTGTATTAACCAAAAGTCAATTCTCTGATGTCCCAGTACTGTGGTGATGCAGATTTGGGATGTGAGCCATATTCCAGACAGCTGCTCTTACAGTGTATTACCTTTACCAGGACAGTTAGATGGGCTTGTAATGAGAGCCATCCTGCTGTCGGGGCACGAGGCAGGGTTGTTTGAACCCTAGTAATGTTAAGATTAACAGCGGGACATTTTTCATTTCTGTGAATGGCAGCAGTTAGTGTGTGCAAACACAGGGAGGCAGCACTCACCAGGCTTTCAGCACCACAACATCACACTGATGAAAACAGCTGGTGAGAGTGTGTGTTTGCAAAACACCTAGAGGCTATTGAGGATCACCCCCACACACACACACACATACATACAGACACCCCACACGCCCACCTCCCCACACTCCAACTGCTGCCAACACTCCCACTCATTCCTAATACAGAATGGCATTATAGGCTTTATTACAGTGTCCCAGAGTGTGCAGGAAGGGGGTAAAAAGGGCACATTAGGCCTTTCAAACATGCACACAGTGACAAATGCCACTTGGACAGTGAGCTATGCCTACTTGCATTTCTGTTTGTACATAATATTAATTATTTCCAAAATATGCTTCTGTGTAACAAGCAGAAAGGGAAATCAAATGGCAACCGGTCAGCTCACAGCTACTAATTGGTTTCCACTGGGACTGCTAACAATGCAAATTAAGCCATTTCTCAGTTAGTGAAGCTGGCAGTGTAAAAACATTTCCCCCTGTGTGTAGCAGGCACACATGGTGAAATGAAACGGCAGAAATCAGCGTGTATTGTCACACCACCCCTTTAAAGTGCTCTCACCGGCGCACCTCATGAAAGCTGAGTCATCCCTGGCAAAATGAACGGATTCGTCCCCCCCCTCCCCAACACACACACACACACCTTCGTGGGGGGCAGGGGGGGGTTGGCATTTAACATTTCCATTGGAGTGAAAGTATTTAAACACGTGGCGATTTTTAACAGGGCACTTTCCCAAAGAGCAGACATCTGTAGAATGCAAGTTGTCTCGTGGTCTTGCTGCCTGAGTTTGACTTTAAATAGATGACAGAAATTATGACAGCCCTCTGAATGACCATTGTGCCCCCAGCAATTGTGTCCTGCTGCTGAAAATCATAATAAATCTCCCGTGCGGGCCTCCCTGCCTGTTGCGCCTGCTTACTGCGACAGCCTAACACAAGGAGTATGCCATGCTAATAATGCCAGTGCATGACATTTCCAAAATATCTCCTCCGGTACTCTCTAAGCAGTTGTCCATTTGATGCATGTCACCTGCTGCACCGTGTCCTGTTTGGCCCATCCGCCAGAGAGTGCTATTTTCAGTCCACTGGCAGAAGCTTGTGCACCCTTCACCTTCCACCTTTGTCCTAGGAGGTGATGTGATTTCTGAGTCTGCAGGGCAAACCAGCAGCAGTGTGCTGCGCTGCAGTTTGTCTGCAGCTGGTGACAGGAGAAGAAACATGCAGCGATTCATTCCCAGGGTCACCCAAGGGCAAGGAAACCCAAGGGTACAGAAACCTGTGTCTAATTTTGGCAATGGTTTGTATATTTTCTACTTTAAGCTTTGCTGAGATTAATAACTTATTTTTGCAGCAATTGCAAGGTTAGGCATGTATCATACTTTGGTCTAAGGCTGCATACAGGGAAATGAATGAATTGTAGAGATCTAGACTGCAGAGGGCTCCCATCTGATACATTAGGACCGCTCATTGGGGTGATACAAGAGAGATGATGATAAACAAAATAAGATTTTTGTGATATAAAATGTGACCCTTTTTTTCTTTTTTCTGGTGAATTACTGGAAAAGAAGAATAAATATGGTCTTAAATGGTAGCCATGTGACCTTTGACAAGTGGCTACATAGACATTGTATTCTTTTAAGGGGTCATGAGCTAAAAAGCTGTGTATGTTTGTAATATCAGGGAAACAGTACATGTCTGAACTAATTTAGCCGTGACTTTTAGCCAGCTAATGCTGTCCTGCTGCTACAGGTCAGTAGATGATCCCTAAACATGATCTGCTTCAGTGTTTTTCAATCTGCATGCTCTGCATCCTGAATAACTCTGCTGCAGAGATCGCCGGTCATTTCATTCTCATTCAAGGCTTCAGCTGTTTACCTTGTGCGCGCGTGCGCGCGTGTGTGTGTGTGTGTGTGTGTGTGTGTGGTGGGGTGGGGTGGGGTGGGGGGCAGTAACAAATGTAATCTTGAGTCTGTAGATGGCAGCAACACTCTTGGCCAATCTGTCTCAATAAAATGGAAAAAAGTCTTTTGTTTTGGCTGTCAAGGGCTGCCAACTGAAATTGAAATTAATTGGAAAATCCAGCGTGAAGGGAAAGAAACCAAAACAAAAAAAAAGACCGTAATCGTGAAAAAGAGCCACTCTCTGTGAGAAGAGCCGTTTCACTGTCTGCTCTTGTATACCTGTGTACAGGCTGAATGTATGCGGTCACACTAGGTGAATGTTTTATAAAATCCACAACATGCACAAAGGGATACATAGTGCGATTTAATAGAGAGTAACAGGGCTTCACCCACATGAGGATCACGTCTCTGGGTCAGGGATAAACCTCACTGTGAAGCAGAAGATGCTACCAGACAAATTAGGTTTATTCTACTCACTTGGACAATCTGTAAATTGACTTGCTGAACATGACTGATTATATTTGGCTATTTTTTACACTGTTATCAACACTTCTATTAAGTGCTGACTTCACTTTTTTGAGTCTCTGTGTGTGCGTAAGGAGGGTGCTGATTATGTAAGTCATTTACATTTCCTCCAATTTAAGAGTGACTGGCTCAGTGAAGTGAGAGACTGAGCTGCAGCAGCTTTCAAGCTCCCCTCAGACTAATACTGAAGAGCTGTGGGAAATAAAACCTCTCACTGAGCTGCCTCTCAGCTTTGAGATGTCACTAGTGCATCTGTTAGGGGGAAAAAAGGTGCATGAATGAACATATGGGTAAAGCTCCTGTCTGCTTACAAGAAGTTCACGTGTGGCTCTTATTCCTCTGCTTTCAGATACTATATCATACGCACATCATACATCACTCCCTGTCACTCACCTCAGCCCTGATTTGCTCCCTGAAGCATAGCACCCCCAACATCTGGCTCTCTCCATCCTCTTCCTCTTCTGGGTCACATCCCATTTCAGGCAGAGGAAAGTCTGAGTGTTGTGTTAAACCTTCTCCAAGGTGGTTTGACCAGCTGGCCTCTGATCTTCCTCAAGGCGGTTGTGTCGTCTCTGTGTGTGTTTCTGTCTGTTGAAGGGGGCGGGGGTATTAACTTTGGTGTGTTCCCTCAGGGATAGGCATCAGGGTTGCAGCTGTACATGTAGAATGAGGAGTCTGCAAGTCTACAGCAGTAACTTAAAGACGTAAGGAGGATTTGTTACAATTTGGAGCACACGTGTACATGCACATGCACATATGCATCTTCACTTAGTTAAAATACATTTAATGGTGGAACAAAACTCTTAAATATATTTACTCAAGTAAAATACTTAAAAAGATTGCTTTATTTTCTACATACTGTGCTTTTTACTTCACTAAATGTATCTGAAATTGGTAGTTACTTTCATTTATCATGATTTCACACATGGTAAAACTTGTTGACTCGGAACCCTTACGATGGGCTAATGCCATATCTGATAATCAAATGCTGTGCAAAAGTCTCGAGCCACTGCTAATTTCTTTATATTTTGCAAGGAAAATGGGAATTAGGAGCAGCAATTCATTAAAATGTGCAAACCTACATGGAAATACAGCATATAAGGCAAAAACAGTTTGTGCAATTCTGACAAGCTTGAAAGTCAATATTCGGTATGACCACCTTTATTCTTTAGCACAACCTGAACTCTCTTAGGTGAGTTTTCTTGTCATTTCTTTAAGTAGTCGTCAGGAATAATTCTCCAGGCTTCTTGAAGGACATTCAGAGCTCTTCTTTGGATGTTGGCTGCCTTTTGTTCTGTTCTCTGTCAAGATGATCCCACGCTGCTTCAATATTGTCTTGATCTATGCTTGAATATTTCTCAGAAAAATGGTCAGGTACAAGGACTGGACTGGAAATCAGTGAAAAAGCACCCGCTGTAAAAGATTACGAGAAAATGTGGCTCCTTGGAAGCAAAATATAAAGAAATGTTGGTTAAATTTTCCTTTGCTGGTAGTACATATCTATTTCATTCATGTAGGATTTTGATTGCGGGTTTTTAACCTGCAATTAATGTTGACACAAGTAGTACTGAGTAGATATGAGTATTGTCCACATGTTGTGTTTCTACTCTCAGATCCTTAATATTTCATGGAATGGAGATATCCTCAGGGAATGAAGTGCGATGAGCCAAAAGGACTTCTTTCATGCAGGGGATGAACTCTGCATGATAAATAAGAATTATTCTGAACTGTGAGTCATGCGCAGCTACTCTAGTAGAGTTCAAGAGTTAAAATAGAGACCTGTAAATGCACACAATAGGATTCCTCTAAAGTTTGAAACTTAAAGGTATCGATTATGCAGAGCGAGACTGTAAATGCTGATGAATGAACATGCAAGGGGAACTTTAATGTTGTAGTGAATTTCATTTTCACTCCCTTTTCACTTCTTTTTGGCAGTTTAATCTGTAAAAAATTAACTAGGGTTCATTTCCTAATTTTAAATTTTGTGTGAAAGCTTTGAAAAGGTGAAAAAAAAAAAGGGAAATGGCTTATCACTCACAGAACAGCAGCAGCCATACAGCTTACCGTACTGTCTTAATAATACAGTAAATTGTTTACATTTATTAAAGGGATAATGACAGAGCACAAGTCAGCGCACATTTCCTGCATGCATCGCTCTCTCTGGTTTAAATGCTGCATTTTAACTGATCACATCTCAGCAGTGCTGAGGTCAATGACTCTTTGCTGCACCCGATCAGAGCACCCGGGGACTTTAAGTGTGCATTAAAAGAAGTGAAGTGGATAATAAACAGCTTATCGACAAGCTTGGATTAGGCCAACCTTGCGAGATGGGAATGTTGGTACATTAATAAACTATCTTTAACTTTTTTTTTTTTATCTTTAACTCAGAAAATGTGCTCATGCAGGTAAAAATCCTAATTAAAGAAGGACTTCATCTCCAGAAATGCAGGGCCTGTAAAAGAATCTGTTGGGTTATTATTGGAGTTTCTGTTGGTGCCTGAACGAGAGGAGAAACATGCTTACTGCTGCTTATGGCAAAGGTGGAGGGAGACCCACAGTAAATATATATATCCGTTTTACATTGTTGCTCCCTAGCAGGTAAATTTGCCCGTGCTGTCATCAAACAGATAACAGGCGACAGCACAAATCAGTAAATGATATGAAATGAATAGAGTAAGCTTGAAAGATGCTACTATATATCTGCATGACTAGTTTTATTGAGGCAAAGCTGAAATGCGTAACAGTCTGTAGACACTTTTGTTTTCTTTCTAATTGGTCTTTCCTGACTGAGCAGCAGTGATACAAAGGACCCCCTCAGGGTGTCTGAATGCAGCACAGTATTGGCACAACAGTCAACGTTCTGGGGCATTCTCCCTGCTTGAAACATTTTTAAGTAGGTAATTGCATACTTATATAAATTTGCACACATGCACTAAGAATGATAATCTGATACCTAAATATTCATTCACTGGTGTTAAATACTGCTTGAAATTTTAATTCTGTTGTCCCGTGCATACACAGGGGGTCAGGCCCACTTCTGAGTCTCACGTGATCAATCTGAGGTGCTGCAGATGATTCAAGAGGGAAAAAACTTTATGTTGCAGAGAGTTGGATTGTGTGCTAATATTTGCACCTTGGCAGGAATATTGAATTGTATCTTTATGGGTCTAGAAAATGTCAATGTCCGTTTCATAAGGGATCAGAAGCTCAATAGTGGGTTCAGTATTTAACAGCATAAGCCAAATTTCACTAAATCTTGCCATCGATCTGCATCACTTTCTTTGGGAGTGCTGGCCCTAGCGGAGGACTGGGCTTTTCTGATTGCCTTCCTAGTTGGTGGTCAGATGATCTCTGGTCCTCTTGGCCAGTTCTGCTCTGGGACACCATTTAGACTCCAAGGAGAAGATGTGGCCATCATGTGTAACAAATCCCAACCCCTACATGAAAACCTGTCACTGAACAAGTAGAAGAACATGAATACATTTAATTTAAAAATGCTGCTCTCATGGTAATTAAATTAAAGTGTGGAGATATTAGCAATGTGTATTCAGTATATCAAAAGTAAAAAACTGCTCCCCTGTGGATTAAGTATAGTAGTTGGCTGCATGCTACACCGTGTTCTTTATGTGCTAATCCATTAGTGACTAAATTGTAGTCACAAATTAGGTAGTAGTAATTGCAGCCATTAGACATGTGTAGTGCAGTAAACTAACATTTGCCACATTACAATAGGCCAGTGTCTACCCCAGTACCAAGCCTTAAAACCCATTAATGGACAGTAACCAAGTACATTTACTTTTGAGTTTGCCCATTTTACATGCTGACTGCTATCTTATCAGGGATTTGTTTAAAGAAGGCTAACATTTTCAAAGACCACGATACAGTCTATATGACTGTTTAGTGGTTTCTTCTCTCTTAACCCTCTCAGATGGTTTGGTGTGAAGCAAAAAGGGTTAAATTATCTGATTTATAAACACATAAATGCATCATTCCTGAGATTTTGATCCATGCTGACATGATAGCATCACACAGTTGTTGCAGATTTGTCCGCTCCACATCCATGTTGGAAATCTCCCGTTCCACCACATCCCAAAGATGCTCTGTTGGATTGAGATCTGGTGACTGTGGAGGTCATTTGAGTACAGGGATCTCAGTTGAGATCATTTTCAGCTTTGTGACATGGCATGCCATCTTGTTGGAGGCAGCCATCAGAAGATAGATACACTGTAGTCACAAAGGGATGGACGGGGTCAGTAACAATACACAGGTAGGCTGTGGTGTTTATACGATGCTCAGTTGGTACTGAGGGTGCCAAGAAAACATCCCCCCACACCATTACAGCATCTCCTTAAAGGTTTAACATGCTGTGTGTTCAGAGATGCTCTTCTGCATATCTTGGCTGTAACGACTGGTTTAAGTTACTGTTGTCTTCCTGTCAGCTCAACGCGGTCTGACCATTCTCCTCTGACCTCTGGCGCCAACAAGACATTTTCTGTTTTTCAGACCATTCCCTGTAAACCGTAGAGATGGATGTGTGGGAAAATCTAAGTACATCAGCAGCTTCAGATCAACCTGTCTGGCACCAACAACCATGCCTTATTCAAACTCATTTCAATCACCTTTCTCCCCCATTCTGATGCTCGGTTTGAGCTTCAGCTGGTCTTCTTGACCATGTCTACATGCTGTAATGCACTGAGTTGCTGCCATATGATTGGTTGATTAGATAGCTCTGCTAACAAGCAGCTGAACAGGTGTACCTAATAAAGTGACCAGTGGGTGTATATTCTCTCTTCCTCGGTGTATTTTGTGTGTCATGGCCTTTCAAGCCATAAAGTCAGTATGTGCACATTAATAATTATTTGCTATAGATTTGTGTGTCGGCCTGCTGGTGGTAGATTCCTGCGTTTAGATTTGTGTGTCAGTTCAGTAATTTTATACATGACCCATCTGATGTGCCCATCAGGGTAATGGAGCATGTGGACGGTGATGGATGTTAAATACATCCAAGTTTTCAAGGCTCAGCCCACACAGGTAAATGTAAGCCCCACAATAGGTGCCACCAGACTCAAAATTTAACCTGTTAGTGAAAATAGTGAAAAGAAATTGTGTTTATTATTTTTCATTATTGCCAATACATTTTTCACAGCGACATTATACAAAACACTTCAATTCAAGTTCTTTTTTTATATACTTTAAACTATGCCACTATTCAACTTCATTTTTGCCTCAGCTGCTCAACACAAAATCATAACATCAGCATAAATCAGATAAAGTTTTTTTTTTCTAGATCGATGAGTCCTCCAGGTCTGCTAATCAAGTTATACTCACACCTGTTTTATTGATGAGAATGTTTTAACCATTTTAACATAATTTGGTTAAAATGTTGACATAGCAGCTGCTTTAATCTGGTTCAGATTATTAATGCTTTAAAGTTGTAACTTAGATATGACAGTGCATAATTCTTTCACGGTGTTTTCTTTGTCTTTCTTTTTCCTTCCCTGCATGAAAAGCCAGCAGCTGTTGACGGGCTGCACCTCCAATCTTATTGTATATGTGTCACTGATGGGAAAAGAGATGGAGGTGGAAGAGGTGGGGGCGCCAAGGGGGTGTGTGTGTGTGTGTGTGTCGGGGTTGGCAGCGTAGGGGCGAGGGGTGCAAGTTGCTGGGGCGTAAAAAGTCCACTACCATTTGTCACAGTCGACTCTTCCTGGCTGTCAGAGGGGCCCGCCTGAATTCTGCAGCAGAGGCCTCTGGGAGCATCCCACTGTGCATCTGCCAGGCAGTAACCTGAACCCCTGTTGCTCCCTTAGCTATGGAGGGTGTGTATGTGTGTGTTTAGAAGAGAAGGATCATGCAAAAAAAAAAGGAGGTTTGCCAAAACCATCTACCCATGTCAACCTGAGAGACTCTTCTGCAGTGTTATAACCTTCAAGGTGAGACTCGCAGAAATAACACAAACAGCTAAGATGCTGACCTAAAGATACACTATACTGCCAAACGTATTTGTGTGTCTGCCTTCACATGCGTATGAACTTGAGTGACATCCCATTCTTAATCCATAAAGTTTAATATGATGTCAGCCCACCCTTTGCAGCTATAACAGCTTCAACTCCTCTGGGAAGGTTTTCCACAAAGCTTAAGAGTGTTTATGGGAATTTTTGACCATTCTTCCAGAAGCGCATTTATGAGGTCAGACACGGATGTTGAATGGACTCTGTGCAGGCCAGTCAAGTTCTTCCACATCGAACTCACTCATCCATGTCTTTATGGACCTGCTTTGTGCACTGGTGCGCAGTCATGTTGGAACAGGAAGGGGCCATCCCCAAACTGTTCCCACAACGTTGGGAACTTGAAATGGTCTGAAGCATTAAGAGTTCCTTTCACTGGAACTAAAGGGCTGAGCCCAATTCCTGAAAAACAACCCCGCACCATAATCCCCCCACCACCAAACTTTACACTTGACACACTGTAGTCAGACAAGTACCGTTCTCCGGGCAAACGCCAAACCCAGACTCTGCAATCGGATTGCCAGATGGCGAAGCGTGATTCATCACTCCAGAGAACACATCTCCACTGCTCTAGAGTCCAGTGGTGGCCTGCACTTCTGCATCTGGTGCTTTGCACTGAGTTTGGTGATGTAAGGCTTGTGTTAAAATGTGTATTTTAAGAATAACTATGGATTAAAGAAACAGTTTAAGTAACAGTTGAAAAGTCAATATATACAATTAGGGATTAAAAACACAATTTATAAGTTATGGGACTACAGTTCAGTTCATGTTGCAAATAAGTTATGAAATGCACCACTCAGTATTTTTTTCTGCTTTGATTATATCTCTGATTAGTGATTCAGTGGCAATCTCACTGTACTCTACATGTACCATCATGAAGTTTGGAGGTCTGTAGTGATGTTGGTGACCTCTGCACACTATGCACCTCAGATTCAACAGCTGAATCAATGATTTGAATGGGTGGGTGGGTGAATACTTTCAGCAATGTGGACTATGTCAGCATCAGTGTGTATGCTGCCCTAATATGACTTGGGATATTTTAAATTTTTTCTCCCTTTGTTCACTTTGTTCTACTGTATATTTAAAATCATACTAAAGTAAAACTACAAAAATATAGAAGTAGAATATTCAGTAGAATATTCTTAAAATATGTAAGGTGGAAGTGCCCTAGAACAGCCCACTTATCAGTCGTATGCAATATATTATTATATGGCTTTATTATTGCAGCTGGAAAGCTGGAGCCAATTTTAGTTCATGGATTTATGGACCCCCACCCTGCATGCTCCTGCCCCTGAATGCATGCAAGAGTGGGCGGCTGCAGCCTGTAGCAAAATTTAAGGTGTCTGCCAGATTAAAAGATACTCGGCAAGTTAGGCTCACAGTTTGTGTACATCTTACAGTTTGCACGCATCTATATTTAGATGCAAATGTGAGAGAAATGCTTGCACTGTTGAGCCCTGATGCATCAGTTTTGTAAGTTTCTACTCTCTAAAAATCAATATTGACACAGGCCCAAAAGTCAGACTTAGTCTAGTTAATCCACAAGTTATTGTTGGCTGACCGCTCTTGGTTGCAAGCCATGTATCTAACTAACCACAGGGACTGTGGACATTGTTTTAAACAGACCTATATAGAACTGCTTCAAGCTGAAAGGTGACCCTTTTAGAGCTTTATTTGTGTTATGATGATTTCTAAACACAAGCATCTTTAGTTCATGCAATCTAAGCTGAGGTAAAAATAAAGACATGTAGTTCCTTTGCTGCAGCAGACATGTCAGAGAGGCGACCGAAAACTGGCTCTTGGCTGTATCTGCACGGATCGTGTGACCCTAGCAGTGCAGGTCACAGTGGTATGTAAAGAGTCAGAATTGAAAATATGAATATGCCGTAAGGAAAAGACTGTGTTAGTATGAGGAGGTTTGTAGATTTATTTAATGTAAAACAGCAGGCAGGAACTGAGACAGGCAGCAACATCTCCTGTCCAAACACACACACACACACACACACACACACACACACACACACACACACACACACACACACACACACACACACACCCAAAGCCAAAGCCAGTGCTTCTTCTCCACATGATTCATCTTTCTGGACATGCAGGTTATCAGCTCAACATGGTAATGAATGAATGAATGGCTGGATGAATGAGCGGCTGAATTCTTCTGCATGCTGAAGCAAACGGCGATCACAGGATGGACCCTGGATGTCTTAGTCAAGCTGTCTCTTGCATTAAGGTTATGTAACTGAGGGAGTGGAAAAGGACGTGTATGTGTGTTTGCGCTGAGTGTGTGCGTGTGTGCATGTGTGTGGGGGTGCAAGCTCAGTTCCTTTTATTCACAATTGCATCCTGACTTTGCTCTTTTGAGGATTATGGAGGTGGCAGATAGCTTCAAAGAGTATCATTTCCAAAGGTCATTATGAGTTATTCCGCTCTCAGTTTTTTATAAAATCCCTTTTTTGAATCCCAAAATACTTATCAAACCTACAGATTGTACTGTGGTTTCACTGTATTCTACTGAATGCTTTATGCTAATTTGACAGGCAAGTAATGCACTTCATTTTAATGTCATTATAGCTTAAACATGAATAATTAGTTTGGTAAAATTTTTATTATATGAAAAACAAGCCAAAATCACATTTTTAAAAATATTTAAGGATATTTAATTGGTTTAAGACAGATTTTTTTTAATTTTTTAAACATTTTCCTCAAATGTTTTTTATTATTCCACACAATAAGAGAAAGACAAATAAAACAGAAAATGCATTTTGATGAATTTTATGTAGTTGGCCACATGTTTAGTAGTATTAAGAAAGTCCTTGGACCAAAACTCCTGGTTTTGCTCCTTTATCTATATCTATATCTATATCTATCTATCTATATATATATATATATATATATATATATATATATATATATATATATATATATATATATATATATATCTATCTATATATATATATATATATATATATATAATATATTCCTATTTTGCAAAGGAGTGTGGTTTCTTTCTGGGAGTCCACTGTTTTCTGTCCCATTCACTTGAATATCTATCCTTCCGCATTAGTTTAAGTGATTTCTCTGCCTCAACATCAGTATTTCCTCTTTGCTTTCCATCGATCCATTCGCTTCCACTCATCCTGTTCAGGGTCACAGGGGAGCTGGAGCCTATCCCAGCTGACATAGGGAGAGAGGCAGGGTACACCCTGAACAGGTTGCCAGCCTGTTGCAGGGCCAACACAGAGGGACAAACAACCTTTCACACTCACACCTATGGGCAATTTAGAGTAGCCAATTAAACTAACCCCAGTAAGTGCATGTCTTTGGAATGTGGGAGGAAACCCACGCAAGCACGGGGAGAACATACAAACTCCACACAGAGAGAGGGAGAGGCCTGGGCCAAGATGGAATCAAACCCAGACCTTCCAGATGTTATTCTAACTGTGAGGGAGCAGTGCTAACCACTGCGCCACCGACACCCTCTTGTGGTAAAATGTGGTATTAAACAAAAGTGCGGCCTGGCCCTAATACAGCTTCAGCTGACATCTCTTCAGTATAAAACATAGATGTTTTGGACATAAAGGGATACCAGTTGTTTCTTCTCATTCTGTTGATAGCTTTAGTTATTTGGAGAAGGTATTAAATGACTTTTTTTTGGCAGAGGGACTTGCACTGGGGGAGTATTTACAGGGACCAAAAAAAAAAAAAAAAAAACTTAAAATGTGGGTGAAATGACTCCTGTGTTTTGGTGTCACAGAAAACTGGGTAATTATTCCACTCTAGTGAAGTCTTTGCCATTTTGTAGGTCAGCTCCGAGTTCCCTGATGTGTCAGACTGTTCACATCCAATTAACTTGCCGTTTAAATCCCTCAAACTTAAAACAGCAGCTCCTGTGATTGTAATGCTCGCTTGTTATCTAATAGGAAGCTGCATGTGACTGTGTGTGAAGCCAATCGCGCTCACATGTGCACATGTGTCGTTTGTTTGCTAACCCCTGTCGCTTCACCAGCTAGGGGGTGGTTGAGGCTGCCAGCTCTGACTGCATGCAGTGCGAGGAGTGTGTGTGGGTGTGTGTGTGTGTGTGTGTGTGTGTGTGTGTGAGAGAGAGAGAAAGTAGAGTTTGTGGGGGGCATTTGTGTAAGTGTGTCTGTGAGAGAGACAGAGCGAGTGTTTATATTTGGATCTAGTGGTACACTTGTGTTTGAAAGCTACGAAGAAACACGATCACAGTTTCCCCACATTCAATTTCATTTCTTTCCTGGTCTAGAAAATTGTTCTCTGGCTTGAAATGTGGGCTCCTTCCAAATGACAGCAGCTGTAATAAGGCAGATACTCATGTTTCAGACACACAGGAGAGTCTGAAAGATTTCTTTCAGAAGGTGGAATTGGAAGAGGGCCTGCGCTGCAAGTCTTTCTTTAACTTTTGAAAACGGTTAATCTGTCAGTCATGCCTGCTTTGCATTGTAAAAATCCTGTTTCCACATTTCTGCTTAGCTTTCCTACAGCACTTTCCTCTATACTTGGCAGTTATACAGTACAGGTGGTGTGCTTGTAGAGTGAAAGCAAGAGGAGTGTCCTGACCGATACATATGAGGCAGTACTCAGTGGTGGCTGACTCTAAATATCATATATTATGCTGCTCCTTTAAGATTGATGTTGTTTCTCATTTTGAGGAGGTAGCTGAGGGGTACAACATGCAACAAGGTCCTAGGAACTTGCAGTCAATATACAGCTCAACCATTTTGCCTGTTTGCAGCTGCTCATTGACTCATTGTTTTGCTCATAGCAACAATGTGTCATGTCTGTACTTTGTTTTTGTTTACCAAAATGCTTTTTTATATTTTAATCATTTGTCTTGGTTACATGTAAAGACATTTCTCTGATGTGTCATAGAAAAGTAAACACGAGAGCAAATGTTTGAAGTGAAAATGGCATTGATGTGCAGTAGATTAAACTTCAATTTGATTATTTTGTTATTTTTTGCAAACATTTTTGCCATTTTAAATGTCCAATCTAATTCTGTACATAATGTTCACACTTCTTCTTTGTGGCTGACTTTGTTGTGAAGCACATTTTGTACTTCATTAGCGCAGTTTGGAGTTGGATCTTGGGTTTTGTGACTGTGAGAATAGAAAGAGAAAATCTACGTATGCACATTGCAGCAAATCATTTTGTTGACAGTAAAGTGGACACACACAAAGATGTGCAGTGAATGTACACTATGTACAAGGTGCCTGTAGGGAAGCTGCAGCCACACAGTTGTCATACATATACTTTGACATCCATGGGCATCTCATTATGATAATTCATTGTTCCTGAAATCAGAAAAAGCTGCTGAGATCCTGAGGCTGAAGCTTAGTGTGCCTTTCTCAGCAGTTTAATGTAAATGTGTTCTGGGTGTCTGTAACACATTCTTAGCTGAGAACTGCCGGGTTAAGTTTATTTTTAAAAAACTGATTATTTCTCTTCTTGGTCTGCTCTAAAAAATAAGCTAAAAATCCACATCATTCTTAGTTCTCTTGTGAGAAATATTTAAAACCGGAAAGATCAAATGATTTGAGGGTTTAAGAGAAGGTCAACAAGACAAGTAATATTTTTCTGTCTCTGACATGGTTCTGCACAGGTTGAAGGATAGAAAAAGCAAAAGCCATGGAGCTGCTGAGGTGGCCTCACTGTTGGCTGTGCTTCAATTTTATTTACATCTTAGACACTGAGGGCCTTGGAAGGGGGGGGGGGGGGGGGGGTGGGGGGTGGATGAGCGCTGTTGGTCAGCGCTCATGTTACAGCTCTCGTTCCAATTTTAAAAGCACTGTAGCTTTCACACAGTCATACACATTCTCCCCACTACATACACTCACATACACCAGCTCATACACCAATTAAAACATTACCCCAAACACACTGAGTGGGGGGAGGGGATGGGCAGTTTCTTCACACACCCCAGTTTCCTGCACCCCACTTGTGGTGGGGACTGGCTAGCTGTTCGGGGCTGGGTCAGCTGCTTCCCCGGGTTGCTGCTAGCTCTGTGCCGGTACCTGTATGCCCACACTTTATGTCCATGTAAGGTGTGTGTGTGTGTGTGTGTGTGTGTGTGTGTGTGAGAGTGAGTGAGTGTGTGACTAGCATATATGAATGTTTGTGTGTATGACTATGTGGCCTGTGTGTTTTGGGGTGTGTGTGTGTGTGTGTGAATGCGTACAGTTGGTCCTGGGTCTGAGGCTTACTGAGCTTTGGCCCCTGTGGGACATGGTTGCGGAGGGATGGCTTTACCACTCCCCACTGATTGTTGCTGCCTCCCCTGGGATGGGGGCGCCTGTGGGTCCTGGGGTGCATGGCCAGATGTCTTGGCGTGGCTGTTGGCCTGCTCCCTTGGGGGTCATTTCCTGGGGGGGGGCCTCTTCAATATGGGGCGGGGCTCTGCTGGGTGTCGGGTGGTTCTTGGGTGCCCGGGACCTCAGGGCTGCGTTCTTGGCTCATGCTGGGGGGCTCAGCCTACGGGGGGTGAGCTGCTTATTGCCTCTGGGGCTCTTGCCCTTTGGCCATTGGAACTCCGTCAAAGGTGTCTCTCCTTCCTCGTCTGGGGTGTGCACATTTATATGTTTATATGTGTACAGCTCTGTCCCCTTATTTCGTCTGTTTTCTCCCCTCTCTCTTTTTTAATTCTCTTCTCTCTCTTTCTTCTTCTCACTCTTTCCTTCCTGCCTGTCAGACCTAGTAGTCATATTGTGTGAACGATGATCAAAATGAATTAATAAATAAAAGAAAAAGACAAACATTAACAAGAGTAGCCTATAGAGAACTTATAGAGCTCTTCTTGTAAAAGTAAATATGTTTGGTACAACAATGCATTCGGGTCATGATTCTGATTGCAAAAACTGCCAGACATGACAGGCTTTGAAAAAGAAAAAAAAAGAGAAAAAAAGAAAAAGAAAAAGCCAATGTTACAATTATAAGTTGAAAAAACAAATAGATCCTCTGAAAATACTCTATATGCGTTATAACAAACTAAATGTAGCATCCTGCAGCCAGGTTCACACACACAATCACACACATTTCACCTCAACAGATAAGCCTCCTTGACAAAGTGGTAGGCTATTAAACCACTGTAATGTGGAACAAGTGGATGGGAGCTGCCAGCTAATGATATCTATTTAATTTTCTTTAAGCCTGGCTGCTCAGATGTAGGTCACAGGATGATTCACCTCAGAATCATCCTTGCAAAAACAAAACAACAACAACAAAAAAAGACAATGTGGAGACGTTAAGTGTGTGGGAGCTGCATAAACCAGCGCAATGCACTCTTCCATCTCTGTGTCGCTCTCAGTATCTCCATCTGTCTATCTTGGTCATTTTCATTCTGTTTGCAGCTCAACGCCCTCACCATTTGTCCGCACAACTCTGCGTAGTCATCCTATCTGCCTTGACAAGGAGGGTCTTGCCAGACGCTCATTTGGAAATGGGTTAGGGCTGCATCAGTGACTCAATTGAGATGCATCTGAGGATGTTAGTCTCACTCTTGGCCGCTGCAGTTTGAGGTGACGTGGCTGTAGCTTCAATCAGAATGGAGACTGTTTCCTTTTTGTTCAGATGGGCTCATTAATGTCAACACAATCTGACATTGAGGACAATTTGCTGTACTGTTTTTTCACACACTTTGTTCCCCATTTTATAGCACTGTCAAACAAGTATTTGGATTTAAAGTAGCTGTGACAGCTGAACTTTTCCATGAAGCATCCATCCATCCATCCATCCATCCATCCATCCATCCATCCATCCATCCATTTTCTTTCACTTATGCAATTCAGGGTCATGTGGGAACTGTAGCCTATCCACGCTACCATAGGGCGTAAGGCGGGGTACACCCTAGACAGGTTGCCAGCCTGTCACGGGACCTAAAGCAACATTCATTGAGTATTTTATGCACACAGGTGGTATTTTGTGCTGCAAATTTGGACAGAAGCACACTGAGAAATCCTGTGGTGAAAGCCTTAAAAATGAGTTGAAGCAAATTAAAAAAAAAAAAAAAAAAAAAAAACTAAACAAAACTTTAAAACATCTCTCTGTTGCATAGTGCAGGAGTCATGTACCCAGCCACAGTCCTAGTTGACTGGAGGGACTCACTCTCACAGCAGTTTTATCAGTATGAGTGCCAAAAAATGATGCAACTGGAAGCTGACCTCGCTAACTTTCAATGGCGGCGAGGAGATCCTACACATAAATCACTGAGCTGGATGGGACTTGGCGTTATTGCAAGGTGTCAGAGTTCAGTCAGCCACCAAAAAAAGGATATAGTGTTGATTTTTGAACACTGATCAGACTATATAAACAGATATGAAAAAACTGCACAAAGGCAAATGCAATTATTGATTTTTTTAAATAATTTTTTTTTCTATTTAGCTCCATATTTACTGAATAAAAACATTTTTGAGACCTTCCAGTTTTATTGTTTTTTTTTTTCAGAGTTTCTATGAGAACCATCATTAATTACTTGGATGGGCTGGGCTTCAGGCAGTGTGGTTGAAAGGCAGTTGAGCCTCACATTGGTTCAGATTCTTATATTATTTATAATTGTTTGTCATTTTTTGACACAATACCCAGAGGAACACAGTCAAATGCCTTCTGCAAGTCCACAAAACACATGCAGACTGGTTGCATGAACTCCAACACACCCTCAAGTACACTTGAAAGGCTGCTTCATTTTGAGAACAGTTGAATTTCACTGAATCACCCCCCCACATGACACTTGACATAGTAGGATTTTATTTTATTTTTAATTCTATGGTAAAAGAAGCAACCTGAGTGACCGGGATGGACAGAATTAGAAAATAATACGTCAGAGGGGCAGCTCAGGTTGAGTGGTTTGAAGAGGCAAAGCTGAGATGGTTTAGAACACCACAGAGAAGATTCGTGGATGTTGCAAACAGGGCATGCAAAGGGCTGGTGGGACAGAAGAGGATGCCAGGGGTAGGGTGAGGTGGAGACAGATTAACCACTGTGGTGACCCCGAAAGGGAGCAGCTGAAAGAGGAAGAACAGGAAGGGTAATGGTTGCACTAATAGCATATCAGGGGAGAAAACACAAACTTTGATGATTTATCATTGGACTCATACTAAACTATTAATTAAAACAATGTTTAAAAAAAAATGATATTTGAAAGGGATGCCAATGCCTTTGTAGTGTGCTGCATTCCAGGATGAAATCCAAGAAAATCTTCATCAAAGATACATTCAGATTTTTTTTAAATATGTATTTTAAAATGTCCTAAATGTCTGTTAACTTAGAACATTTCTTATGACATTTTTTGTTTTGTCCTATTGCTTTAAACCTTCAAGCAATCCTGTAATGTGTTTGAAACAACCAGGATTTTAGCACACTGTAAACTAACATTCCTGCCACTCCCTGAGATTGGTGTGCAGTGTGATGAGGGGTGACAGACATGAAATGAAATGCAGCATGATGATATATGAATTAGATCAACCTGAACAACTTCAGACTGAGTGTGGTTGTACATCAAGACAGAATTAAAGGACCACAAATAGGAAGTTTATATATTTTAATCAGTTTACACTACTTAATTATAATCAATTATCATTTTCAACTACTATCCAAAGGCTGTGAAGTGTGTCAGATGTTTTTCACCCCTTGAGGCTTTCACTCTTTTACATGCATTTCCATACAAAAGGGAAATCTTGAAACCTGCTTGAAGTAGAAAATCTGTCACTGTAAATGCTTACCACTTATAAGTTTTGTGTTACACATATAGAATACACTACATAAAGCAGGGAGTTATGGGCTTGTCTACTTTGTAACTCACAAATCACTACCGTGTGACTATACAGTTTTTTTGTTTGTTTGTTTTTTTGTTTTGCTAATAAAATCTATCTTTAGTTTTCATTAATAAATTAAGCCGAATGTGATTTGGGGCAGCTGCCTAATCCCATTCATGAAGTGCACCCGACCTTGAGAATTGTAGCAGCAGGTAGAAAATCACAGAGGCTTGAAGGTTTGGACAGACAACAAGTGGGAACTTCTCCACATCCATATATAACAAAGTGGGTGAGGGTGGTGTGGCTGAAGGGTAAACATAGTTTATGTAACTATATTCTGTTGATGTAGTTCATTTTAATATCTAACTTCCATAAGTACAGTACTGTGCAAAAGTCTTGTGCTACTCCTCATTTCTTTGTATGTTACCAGGAAAGGCATATAAGGCAAAAAACAGAGTTTGTGCAATTCTGAAAAGCTTGAAAGTCAATATTTGGTGTGACCACCGTTATTCTTCAGCACAGTCTGAACTCTCTGAAGCAGCTTTCTTCTCATTTCTTTAAGTAGTCTTCAGGAACAGTTCTCCAGGCTTCTTGAAGGACATTCAAAGACATTCTTTGGATGTTAGCTGCCTTTTCTTCTGTTCTCTGTCAAGATGATCCCACACTGCTTGTGCGTGTGCGTGCGTGCGTGCGTGCGTGCGTGTGTGTGTGTGTGTGTGTGTGTGTGTGTGTGTGTGTGTTTTAATCCAGGCATGCTTTTACTGCATTCATAAATCCATCATGCATGAAATGTAGATCCAAACCATGACAGAGCCTCCACTGTGTTTTACAGACGGCTGCAGGCACTCACTGATGTTCCTCTCTCCTGACCTCCATGTTGAAGATGATTTAAAGATTCATCACTCCATCAGACCTGTTGCCACTGATTTTCAGTCCAGTTCTTGTATAGTGTGGTATACCGCAGCCGTTTCTTTCTGTTTCCCTTCCTTAAGAATGGCTTCTTAGCAGCCACCCTTCCACTGAGACCATTTCTGATGATGCTTCAGCGAACAGCAGATGGAGCAGCTGAAGGGCCAGACACATCTCTCAGGTCCTGTGTCAGGCCTTTGCTGGATTTTTTTTTTACTAATTCTTAAAGACAGGACTTTCAGATACTGTTCATTTTTTAACATTTTTAATCCTATAAGTTAGTTCCCTATATGAATGCCCTACAAAGAGTTAAGGACACACTGCACACCATGCTGAGATATGCCAACGTTTCGGCTAATAGCTCTTTGGGCATTTGGACATTTTTCATGGATTCAACTAAAGAAATGGGAACAAACTGAATGTTTTTGCAACAGGCTGCTAGTAACAAAGTGCAAAATGATACAATTTAAAATGGGTTCTGTGCTTAGTTATGAGTAGACACACTTCATTGCTCGAGTTAGGTACCTTTTTTATGGTTGAATGATTGATAGGTCATGTTAAGTGGCTTAACAAACAAACAAAATCTTTCCTGTCCCGGAGGATTCGTTTCCCGGAGAACTAAAGTTGCACAAAGCCACTTTAAAAATGACAAGAAATGTCTGGCTCCGAAATATAAAGAAATGAGGGGTGACTCTAGACTTTTGCACAGCATTGTATAGCAAAAGACTGATCTCACATTTCTTGTCCAAGGACAAGATAGGACATCTCTTGTTTTTTTATTTCATTTCTTCACATTGTTGTGTTGTGTTTGTTGATTTTAAGACAATCTGAGTGTTGTGAGAGGCTGTCAAAGATCACTACTATTCGATTTATGCTCCTCTCTGCTGGACGTCTGCCTCCTGCCACTGCACCATCCCTTCCTCCCCGTCTATTTTTGTGGGGCTGGAACATCATGTTATACACAATATTACAGCTACATTACAGCCTGATTGACTGTTTTTTATCCTGCTGTGATCAAATTAATCTGGATGGGTCTGAAACTATGAATGATGATATAACAATCTGGGCGCTGGCCACTTGTCGTTCCAAAAATCAATTGATATTTGGCCAGAACTGATGCCTGCACAGCCAAGCCAACGTGGTGTGATAGGGTACTTCGAAGTTAACAGGCTATTGGAGGCAGCTCTGCAGGGGCTATTATGTGAACTATTTTATAAAGAAAATGTTTTCCAATTTTAATTTCACCAGAGATTGGCGTTATTTGTGTTTTAGTGAAGGTTTTATTGGAGGTATATTGGATAACTCGCTGCAGTTGGATTTAAGCGTTCCTCGGTGTATCTTCAGGGCTATTTTTTAAACTCTGTATTTAATCCCATTCTAGCAAGATAACCTGTGCATAGGCTGCTGCTCAGTAGAAGCATGCACACTAACACATACTGTAGCAAATAACTGGCACTGGTAATCACGAGATCCCTCACTGTTGTGTGATGGATAATAATCAGTACTGCAGCACACACATGGGTACTCGTGTCTCGCATCTGCCTTACTGATGCTCTACTGATATTTGTTTTATGTAATAAATATTGATGACACAATTCAAAATCACATTTTGTGTGATCAAACTTTCTTAAGAAAAAAGAAGAACTGTGACCAGGTCATGAGGATGAATTTCTCTGACTCTTTTCTTCATGTGAAAGTTGTTTTCAAGTTAATGCAAACACGTCTTCTGGCTTTCTGTCATCAGGTGTAAGTCTGTGCACGCAATGCTGAGATGAGACTTTAGATTCAGATTAAGGTATAGTTATTGTTTGTTTCTTCTTGTTATAATCCCTAATAATGTGGCTGTTGTGTTTCTGTGGGCCATGCAAACATTATACTTTTCTCCTCTGGGCCAGTGAGGAGTCACACAAACCAGTCTGTATAAGGGCAACTAACACGAGCTCCCTGCAGCTTTCTAAAAAGCTCAGTTTTTACTGGAATCATTGATCACTGATGACCAAGCTCCACCACCCCCCACCATCCCCCCTCCCTGTGTCCAGCTCAGAAATTAAGTATTGTTGGATTCTTTAGATCAAGCCAAAGTCAATTTCTGCCTTATTGGATTTCATGAAAAAATTGTCCGCAGGCCACAGTTTTTATTGTGGCCTGTGAATGATATACAGACCAAGCCTCATTAAAGGAGTCATATAGATTTTTTTTTTTGTTTTTTAAATGTCAAAACAGAATGTGAGGTCATATCTCAGCAATGCTCTGAGCTAATAAACACAATTTTTGTGCGTGGGCTAAAATGGCTAATCTCCCAATGAAGGTTATCTTCGGGGGCGTGATCAGGTGGCTGTTATTTTTAGATAGAAGTCCCGTTCTGACCGCTTGCACTTTATGATTTCTCCATTCACCACATTTGCCTCCCTGCAACCTCCACTTTTTTCTTTGTTTTTAAGGATCTCTGTTCTTGTACACTGAAAAAGATCCAGCACCCACCCTAGATGGGTACTGGATCTTCTTAGAAAGGCACAAGTATGAGGAACTATAATGAGGTTTCCAATGCAGGATCAAAAAAATAGCAGCTGTTCTGAATATGATCAAAAAATGCACGAGAACATTAGGGTTTAATATTTTTCCCGAAAATGACATGAATCAAATCCCGGGAAATGACGAGCCATTTCCCGGGAATCCCGGGAAAAAGTTTATTTATTTTTTTATTTTAATTAGGCCTTCTGTAGCCTGTGTCGGCCTTAACCTATTGTGATATTGTAGAGGTAGCTTTTCCAGCTATGTCCTGTTATGCCCAGTAGGGGGTAACGTCGGCTTGATTAACGCAATAAAACCTACATCTCGACATTCGAGTGCTCGAGCTATGCGGTGTTGTATCGTTCCTCAACACTCCCTTAACAAATATAATTTGAATATTCCTCCATTGTACATGGAATTATACCAAGCTATTTTACAACTGCTGGTGCAAAACAATACGGTTCATCTCCACAGCATTGATAAAGGCTCAGCCACGCTGTCGTGGCGACATCTGTTGCGCTATATCTCCACCAGTGGAACGCTGTAATAATAAATAATAATTAACTACCGTACTACACTATAATATGGCATAACACAGGGCCTTGAGTAATGCTCCACGACTTGGTCATTGCCATTCTGGCAACAGCAAATTTATAACACCGTGTCTGAGGGTTAAAGTAGGTTCGCTGTGAATCGTCTATTGAAAAACTGGCCAATCCTTATAGCCTAAAAAATATACATTTTACTCAACTCCATTTTAAAAGCGAAATATGTTAAAGCAATCTATTTCATGATAATTTCTTCACACATTAGGCCCGCATCCTAATTCATGATTGTTAGTAAGCGGCTGCAAACGAGGAAAAGAAACACTCGAAGTTAAACAGATATTTCTTTATTGTTCAGGGCAGGCATATTTTATAGGCTATATAATGCAATATAACAATATATAATAATATAAAATTATATAATACAAAATACCTTAGGGTAAACACATTGCCTACGATTTCAACAAAAAGAGGAAAAAAGCACAACTGTGTAATACCTCTATTAAAACGCTTGAGATGAAGGCTGAAGCCTTAAACGGAGGCTGAACGTGCCTGAAATGAAGCATAATGCTTTTCGCATTAAACGAACCCTTCTCTCAATATTTCCTTAAATTTAACATTCTGAAGCTTTCTTTTCTTTCTGAAAGTCAAATCGACGCGCGCGACTTTTTTCCCGGTTTCCCGTCTAACGTTTCCCGGGAAACGGGAAATGGTTCTGATCGCATTTCCCGGGAATCCCGGATCCCGAGATTAAACCCTAGAGAACATGACCTTGAATGTAAGATTTCTTTGATTTCTATGTACTTGTCCTCAGAACTTTTTGAGCGTGCCTCAGATGCTCAGGATTCATTATCTTGTCTGAGGACACTGGGAGGAGGTATCAACATTGCTCGGTGGTCACTGTCTGAAATGTGCTTCAGGGTGAGTAAAACATGCTCAGCATTTTTGATCATTTATAAAATCTCTCTTCTCAGCATGCCAAAGAAAAAGCTTTCAAATTCAAACTGATTTTATTGTTTGAATTCACAATTTTTCCACACAAAATTGGAAACCTCAAACCACACTCAAACATGAACACGGATGCTGTGCAGGCAGATAGACATAAAAATATAGAGCGAGCCTGAAATCTTTCACCAGGCCCAGAAGTAACAAGTTAATGTCTGCGTCATGTTAGCTTTACCCCGGGCTACATGCCTCCTCAGCTCATAAGCACTGACTTGTGCTGGGTTATACACATGCTTACAATTATGATTTTGGATCAACAATTTATTCATGCGCTGTGACTCACATCGTTTCAGGGGGAAATTAGATCATTTCGTGCCATCCGGAGCGCTCTGACAGGTCTAAGTTATTTACAGGTCACAGAAAATCAAATGTATCACGGAGTGTGTGAATGTAATTTTAACAGGTGCTGTTTCCACAGCACAGAAGCATCAGGTGATACTTGTTTTTATCACCTGTATGTTCAACTGTTTTTGTCCTTCATTACCAAATGAGTTAGAAAAATTCACTGATTGTGCAGACACACGCCTGTCCTGGTGTAGCAGGAACAACCACAAAGGCACTTTTGAGTTACACGTATGTGTGTCTGTGGACAGATTTTGTCAGTGTGACAACATTGCAATCATGCAAGAAGTAGTCACAAACTTCACAGTTGTGTAGTTGAGCTGAGTGTGACCTGTGCACTGAGCAAAGGACCTGCATGTGAAGTATCTGTATCTGGCATATACACTGTGTTGTGTTTCAACAACTCACTTGCTGCTGGTGCTGTTGTGATCCCATTGCAAGATGGCCTCCAGTTTAGGTTTTGGATGTCTTTGCCAGTCACTACCGCCTGGCTCATAATGCAGTGCTCGGCTGCCAAATAAACTCAGTGAATGAAATGAGAAGCGCTGCTCGCTGTCAGTCAGGTGTTTGGCTGATCTGCCCCTGCTGAAGTTGCTGGAGTGACATCATCAAGTGCATGAGTCAGAAGACCTCAAATGTGAACGTTGGCTCTGAGACACTCTGACAACCATTCAGACAGACAGCTGGAGGTGGCTGTGTGATTCCGTTGCGGGGAATTGTCCATCTCACTGTGCCACACTTGGGCAGACTCTGACAGATAAATGACCAGACGTGATTAACAGCTTGTCATGGTGATTCTGGGGCATGTGGGCCACCGTGAGTGCCTCCGGGAGGACTCGCTGCACTGCGAGAGATTTTGGTCACCCGTAGAGTATGTGAATGTGACGCCAGTGAGTTCCAGAGAATGATTTCACATAACCATTTCAAATTCAACTACCAGACGGAGACAGAATGTCTTCATCCTGAACCAGAAACAAATACAGGCACTGCTGGGAAAGTGTGGAACCGGTTGATTCTCACCCTTTGTTCTCTCTGCATTTCACAGAGTTCTTTTGGAATAGTGCATTTATCATATTTATGCTTTTTGTAAATCTAGATTTGATTAAACCTTCCACTATGCTTCAGGCTTTAAAATCATCATCATCTCACAGTGGTAGCAGTTAATGGACCATGTGCACACTAGCTTTTAGCTGTCTAGCTGCTTCTTCCATTTTATTTACCTTGCTGTACAAGTGTTAAAAATGACTGGGTGTATTTTAAAATCTGCAGACAGAAAACAGCGAGACTGCGCTGACGGGTCAACCTGAGGAAAACGTCGGAGTATTCCCAAACACAATCTGTTTAGAGCAGTTTTATAGCACTGTGAGTGATTTGAGAGTGTAAGGAAAGGGTGCAGCGGTGCATTCACTTGTTTACAGATATGATTAAAGAACGTTTAGCAGCTTGTCAGGTTGCACAGTCGAACCAGCTCTTTCTCAGGTGTAAAAATGAAAATATAGTGTCACCATTCACCATTCCACCATCCAGCACCAAATGCTGAATTTCACATTGATTATGGTGCACTAACACATGACTTTTAAGAACCTTTGTCAGCTTGCTTTGCTAAACGGTGCTTCAGATGAACACATCTCCTCATCAGAGAAATTTGTACTCAGTCATCTCTGAGACTTTCTACCAGCAGGATCTGCGGCGTCTTTTATTTTGAGAGCATTTTCCATGTCACACACACAGAGGTCGCAGAGCCAAAAGACAGAAAGAAAAAAGGAAAAAGAAATGCTGCACATGGAAGCACCCGCAGGTGGTCCACAGATCATCCCACTGTCATGATACACTAGTTTGGCCTCTAGTTTTTCTGTTTGTTCAAAACAGCAAATGAATGCAGTTATTGTTGTAGTTGGAGGAAGAAATAACAGGGACTTAGTCACGCTGCAGAAAAAATACCTAAGGGGAATCCACTACATCCAACAGACAGCTCAGCTTCTGTGTATTAAGAGATGAGGAGGATGAGCAAGTTTGATGGGCTTTCACAGTAAATTCCCTCTAGGTCTCTTCCTTCAAAAAAACCCCAGTTTTGGACCAAAATATTTTTACTGCATTGATTTTTAAGATGTTACACTTTTGGTAAGCCTTTACAGCACGTGGCAGAGTGCTCAGCTGTATGACACATTATCAGCACACAAATATAGAAACAACGATGCACAAATGTACAAACGAATCAACAGCAACCAACAAACTGCAACTTCCTGAAATTGTTAATTAGCCTTTGTTTTTTAATGACAGTGTCCCAGTAAACCAGTGACAGTGAGCCAGTCAGGACCATGAAGGTGCAGCAAGTTTTTTTTTTTTTTTTCCCCCCGGAAGTCCACCTCTTTGGACGAGTCAAAGGAAACGGCTGCAAAAATCACTAAAGATGCAACTGGAAACATTACAAATGATGAAAGCAGAATTCAAAGTCTGATCAGCCATAACGGCACAGTACAACCACATACAGTGACACAGAACGACTCAGTGTGATTTCAGTCATTAATGAACAATAACAGAATAAACAGAATACATTACAAAGTAAGTGGACCATACAAAATTAATAAAGATAAAAAATAAAATGAATATAAAAAGAATATGATGTATCAAAAATATAACAAAAATAATAAATAACCCAAAATAAAGTGTACAGCTGTCATGTCAAGTTAATTAAGATACACACTGACACACAACAGTCTGAGCAAACTGATGAACTTGACCTGTTTGAATGTCACACGATCTGATTTGCGTCAGTGGCTTTTTGCTGACAAAGGGAAGTCTTGTTTAGAGTTTCCTGCCAAAAGTCCATGTTTTGGAAGAACCTCCGTCTGAGGTTTAGGGCTGTTCGAAGCAAAAAAAAAAAAAGCATGTGATTACTGTTATACTGTGCAATGAGAGCTTTTCATTGTTATCTTTCTCTCACCTTTCACTGACATTTGAATTTAGAGGCTTTTGCATCTGAAGTTTCAGTTCTTAACATGAAAAAAAAGGCAAAGGAAAAAGTCTTAAAACCTCAATTAGTTTTGGGGTACAATTAATACCTAGGGACAGGCAATAACTATATATAAATGAAATGGAAGCAACCAAGTAAACCAGTTCAGTTCCTCAATAACACCTTGATACATGCTCATACAGAAATGTTGCCTTACTTTGCTGTATTTTTACTTTAAATGTTACCTTTCGAAGTTATTTATTTATTTTAACATGTTGAAAATTTGAATACCACCTTAACAAGATGCTGGATATTTGAATGGTTGCTGTGCTGTCCTCCTGACGATTCATGTCAGGTGCTCCTGTTCTGGACAGCGAGCCGGCCAGCATCGTATCGAGCAGAGGAGGCAGGTCCATTCATCACTGGCTGGCACAGTTCGCTCAGTAAATGATGCATTGGCAGCTGACAGATGTGGGTCACTTTCAGCCAGAGTGATAATCGTCATCTGCGCCTCCATGAGTCTGATGTTGGAGGACTGAAGCAGAGGCTCCAAAGTTGCTGAGGCCCTGCCAAAAGCAGTCATCATGTACTGTATACTAAGTGAGGAGAAATGAGGCCCATTTGCACTGACATGTCACAGAGAGAAAGGTGGCATACTGGCACACTTATATATAAAACAGAGCCATTGTTAGTTATTAGCAGCACCTGTGCTCTTCCTACTATGATTAGTCGAAATGTCTGATGTGAAAATGCCTATTAGGAAATAATGGCAGCTACACACTCTGGAGCAGTTTTTGTGGCACATATTTACAAAACTCAAACATAATTTATGGCAGTGCCTCTCGAATATGGGCCACACTCAGCAGGGATTGGAAAAAAGGGCAGTGTGACAGACAGGGTGAAAACTAAGGAGTGTAGTAAAATTTAACGAGTCTCTTTCACAGGCATAACGTGATGTGTTGTTTGGATGCCTGTCAAGATTTATTTTTTTGGCACTTGAAAAATTTTCAGCTGAGAATAAAATTTAAAAAGAGCAGGTGATACGCAGTAATGAGAATCTGACCGTTTTCCGCGTGTTTGCTGCCGAGCAGGAATATCAAACGGGATTATATGTTAAAATGATGGCAGCCTGCTTGATTTTTGTCAAAATAATGTTCACTCTGGATACTGATTTGCCGAATATTATTCATTGTTGGTTAGTTAAACTCTTTTCTTCCTTCAGAGTGTTCCTGAGGCATTCCCACTTTTAAAACAACACAGCAGCTTCTTCTCATGTTTAGACACAAATTGCAAATTTTCATGCAGCTTTAAAAGTCCTACATATGTCGGCTCGTATTGCAACTAATCTTTGGTTAAATATGAGGATATTCATATTAATTACACAGTGTGTCTGTAATCTTTCCCTTGCTTGCATATTTAATGGTTTGCTGGATGAAATGACATCAGCTCTGTGCGGGAAAACCAGGCAACTGTGAACCCGCTCAGATGCAGACTCAAAGCCTATTAGTGACGTTACATTTTCCCCATTGACAAGTTTGGCTTTTGTTAACTGCGACTAATTCATCTCTTGCATGCAAGTGAAAGGCACGCAGAGAACACAACATACACAATGCGAGCACACAGATTATCCCTCATTTCAACAGGATGACAACTGTCTCTTTATAATAGCAACAAAGAAGCAAAGCCCCCCGAATGCCCTCACTGAAGGTGGTGATGGAAAACGTGATGCTGTTTTGCATGCGTTACTGAATTCAGATTCAGGCGAGCTGTACTGTATTAACTTTGGTTTTAGTAAGAGGAATTGACGGGAGAGAGAAATACAAGGAAAGCTCGACCAGCACCTTTGCAAAAGTGGTGCACCATTAAAAACACAACGCCCCTGTTTCATCTTTAGCCCAGCCTCACACTCTGGTCCACTACATTTATTAAGATTAAGATTTGTGTGTTTCTATTATCATAGCCAGTATGTTCACTGAAACTGCTATGAGGGTTTTAATAAAAGTAAATTCCACAGATTCTCATATCCTCCTGTGTAATATTGCAAATCTCTGTAATTCCTCTAAATAAGCTTGATGTAGCAGTTTTCAGAGAATCACTTGTGCAGCCACGAGAGACTGAAAGTCATGCATACATTTCATTTTTTTTTTACCATGTTTATGTTGTGCTCTCCTGCAAAGCAATGAAGGGAGTTTACGTGCACGTTATCTCACCTGTTGTTGCATTCCTCTAAAATTCACATTTTTCTTCCTCTGTTTGCCTCTTCGCTGCTTTACAGCTGACCATCGTACCCGCTGCTCTGGTCCACTCATTGCTTTAAATGGTACCCACTTCTGAAGGAAACCTGCAGGACACGGTCGTCTGGACTCCTGCTTTAAATTTTGATAATGGCATTTAATGACGTTGCAGAAGCTCTTCTCTTCTTAAACTGCATTGATTTAATTGAGTATGCTGCTCTTTTACTGTCAGCGTGAAGCGGCTCAAAGGCCAACATTTCTGAGCTACTTCTGTGGTCATTTAGTGAGTGGCTGGGATGGCTTATCGATACGAGCAGAGCAAAAAACATACTGTTTGAGCCAATGGGTGCATTTAAGATCTTCTACACTGATCAATACAATCCAGCGAGAGCCAAATAAAGTAGAGTGTTTGAATATAGCCGCGTTTACCTCCAAGTTTTTAGTCTACTTTGGGTAGAATGTAAACAGTGTTGACAATGCATTATACTAATGCTTTTTATTATTTACATATTCATTTACTATCATTAACATCACTCACTGTAATCACATTTTTTTCTCTTTTTTTTAATAAAGCATTTTAATGCGTTAAATCATACGCTTCAGTTTAAATACACCATGTATAATATTCACAGTGATTTTAATACAATTCCCAGATGAAATGCCGGGAACTTAATAGCGAGCAGTCACCCCTCCATGTGAGAATACAACAAAGCGAAAAGGCTAAAGCATTATGCAGTGCATGGGTCCAGAACTCATTAGATGGTCACTGCGTAGAGCAGTAGAGGCATTAATTCCTCTGCAGAGCCAGTCTTGGGATCTGGACCGGCGCACCACTGCTACATCCTGCCAGTCTGTCTCCTCAGATGATCAATAGCAGTGAACAGAAGGCAGCTGGAAGCTCGCTTCTAAAGACTTTTGTAGCGTGCCAACTTATTTTGGTTGGCAATCCTTGATTAGTGTTTAATCTCACTGGCCTTTGCTAAATTCTACTTATCCTTGATAAAATAAACTGTCAGCTGAAAAATCACAAGACTGAGTGATAGAAATGAGGACGTTTTGGATACTATTTAATGTTACAGGCAAAATGAGCTCACTAAGTTTAGAACAATTGCTGTAATAAACCCTGTTTTGGGCATTGTCTGTTGGAAGGTAGCATATCATACGCTTAAGGGCACATTATTTATGGTTGGTTAAAATTGGATGGGAAAACACAGTAAGTGGTTTAGATAGCAGGGACACGCTGTGGGTTTGCTTACTACGAGGCTAGATGAGTGTGTGTGCAAGACAGTTAAACTGTTAATTAAAAGGCTTTTCATAATACATAAAGAATAATGACAAATAAGGAGGTTGTGAAGTCATTTCATTCTTTAAAGTGTTTAATACTGCCTCTGATCTACTTTTTCTTTTTAATATGTAGCTAAGGATGAAACAATTTTCACTGTCTCACACGTCATGGTCTTTGAAGACAGGTGAATTCTTTGCTGATGCGTCTTGTGAATGTTCTGTCTGATCGCCCGAAGAATCACAAAATCGCTGAGCGTCACAGTTTTTGCAGGAAAAACAAATATTTGGAAATGCAAATTATTTGTAGGTGAGTCGAGGACATGAAGCGGCAGCCACCTCCCTGTTCTCCACTTTACCATCACCGTGTTGCCTAATGTTGCTGGCGGTTGTGCCCTTGTGCTGAGATTCATAAAAGATAAGATGAAATGAAATTTTATTGATCCCTGCAGGGAGATTTTGTCACTGCAGCAGCAACAAAATGGGCTTCATCAGGGAAAAGGAAATAGAATATAAAAGCATGTAAAAAAAAAATATATATATATATATATATATATATATATATATATATATATATATATATATATATGTATGCATTTAAAATTACATGCTGAATATTTGAGAAGTTAAAGAAACATGTTCAACTATTTTAAAGGACTGTTAAAGTGGGAAACAGGTCTAATCTATATAGGTTTAGAGAGAAATAAGTAATTATAAGACTGCAAATGTGCAACAAGAACATTGCCAAACAACCAGTGAATGCCTGCGTTTGTTTATGTGCATCATTTAAAGCTTCCAGCCAGCAGGGACCTATGTATTGGTGTTTGGGGTAAGTCTAGACGGGGAGGGACATGATCGCTGCAGGCATACTGTACAGCATGCTGCGACTGCCCTTCTCTGCTTTTTCTGTGTCTGTCGGTCTCAATGCTTCTGTCTCCTTCTTTCTTTGTTTCACAGCCTCCCCCCCCCTTACTGTCTGTCTCTCTTTCTTTCTCTGTGTATCACCACATACTGTCTAAATGAAGGGGACCAGAAGCTTCAAAAGTCGGACAGACAGGGCGAGTTCAGGAGCCAGAGAGAGCAGCAGACATGCCAGCTGTCAATCACAGCTGTCAATCAGTGGCCTCATGACACACATCAAAGACTTCTGTAAGCCTTCAGATGTTATTAACAGAGAAATTATTTCTAAAATGACCACCAGTGCACTTGAAAGTTTCATAAATAAGACCACAATGACATGTTGGCAAAAATCAACTGAGCTAGTGTTTTTTGAAAAAGCTAGCCATCATTTTTTTTATCAGTTATGCTTCCCGGAGTTGCTGCCTGGTCCTTCACAGCTCCTGAGCCGGTAGAGTTGGAGACGGTGTGGGCAAGAAAGTATCACAAGGAAGGAGATTGCTTTTGTCTGACCTAGTCACAATGATTGACTAGATTTGAAAAGTTGTTGAGACACAAAGCATTCATATCAAGGGTCACAGGTCAGTTGGCCCTGGTGTTACAGATGGTTACAGATGGTTACAGATTGTTTAAGGCTGAACTCATTTTAAACTGACAAGTAATTTGGATGTTTAGTTTGGATGTTCAAGCCCAGGCTGAATAATGCTTTACACTATTTGTTGTTTAACAGTGTTAATGTGTTTGAGTATCGACTCAAAGATGATATGTTCTCTTTCTTCCACTGTCTTCTCTTGCTTAGAAACCACTCAGAATTCATACGTTTCCCTGTCACCCTCTCATCTTCTCTGAGCAGCACCTTCTGCATTAATAATTCAGTACACAGTAGATCATTTATAAACATAAAAATTTCACTACCTCTAACTTTGGACCAGGACGTTATTGAAAATTATCTGCAAGCGTATGCAAAGAAAATAAAAATTACACACAGGTCCAGAAAAATAATTATATATATTATATTATATTATATATATTATATATAAATATACTCACACAGTGTTTCTAGAAAGAACTTGTGAAGTCAATATTTGGATTTTGATATTAATAAATTGGGTGAATACATAATGAATTATTCACCCAAATGAATATATTGTGACTATAAATCAAGCCACATCAGTTCTTTAGGAATTTGTTCAGTAAAAAGCTGAGTGATGCCGTTGAACAGCAATGAAGTCAGGTTAGGACGGTGGGGCTGATGGATGTGTGGGATATTTTCGAGGGTAGCTTCTCATCTTATATACTGTTTTTAAGTGTTTTGCGCCTCCCCTCATCCTCCAACGCTACCATTTTCTATACAGAAGAGGTACTGAACTGCCCGTTTTTGCTGCTCTACAGAGTCATGTGCGACTCTTAGCCTTCATCTACCCCTTAACCGTTCCACAAAAAAAAATAGATATTTCTTTTGCCCATACGTAGATGTTCTCCTCGATTCGATTCAGGTGACATTTGGCCAGGTCATAGTTTTTCCTGCTTTTTTCTTCTTTATAAATCCTTGATTAATTTTGGCAGTCTAATCAGTCAGAAATATTCCTCCTCTGCTAAGCCAGGAGACTTGGAGTGTGTCAGCTAGTATTTTGGTGTATCCAAAATGTATGGTGGTACCATCTCTACATGTCATCTCCCCAATGCCTTTTGCACTAATGCAACCCTGTATCATCAAACTCCCACCCTTTACTCTCAGGGCTACACATTTATTGTGTTCTACAGTTAGGTCAACATGAATTGACCCAGTGTGTAATTTTGCCTCTGTATACCATCACATTTGATTCAGGTGTGACTGACTTTTAAGCTTTAATTCAAGGAGCGTTACAAGAAAAAATTTTCATTAGCTTTTCAGGAGTTATTAAATACAAAACTGTATTTATAGTCCCCCAGTTTCAGAGACTCAGAAACAACTGGACAAACTAGCGGATAATTGTGTTTAATACATGACTTCCTGAAGTCTAGGACCCACGGGCATCACCAGATGCTGATTCACCTCCCTTGGGTTGCTCTGTTAGGCCGTTACTGTAGCCACCTCCAGTCGCTGCTTGTTTGTGGGTCTCTGCCTTCAGTTTTGTCTTCAGTAACTGAAAAGCTGCTCTGTTGGGCTGAGATCAGGTGACTGACTTGGCTGCTGAATAATATCTCATTTCTTTGCCTTGAGAAACTCTTGGGTTGTTTTTGCAGTGTGCTCTGGGTCATTCTCCATTTGCTCTGTGAAGCACAGTTTGATCAGTTTTGCAGCATTTGGCTGAATCTGAGTAGAGAGTACAGCCCTGCATGCTTCTCAAATCATCCTGCTGCTTCTATCAGCAGTCAGCAGTCCCCATCATCAATAAACACTAGTGACCCGGTTCCAGCCATACATGCCCATGCCAAAACATTGCCTCCTCTATGTTTGACAGATAATGGGGTATGCTATTTCTCTTCTTCTCCATACTTTTTTCTTCCCATCACTTTGGTACAGTGTAGTGTTGGTTTCATCTGTACAAAGAATTTTTTTGTTTGTTTGTTTGTTTTGTTTTTTTTCCCAGAACTAGAAAAGCTATCTTAGATGTTTTCTGGGCTTCTCCTGTAATCCGTGGTTTATACCTTGTTGTAAACCCTCTGTACTCCCATTCATGAATGCATCTCTTGATTGTATACTTGTATACAATGATGGTCTACCATTTTGAGAGTGATCGTAACTTTTTAGCCTAATGATGACTTCCTTCACATTCATCTCTTTGGACCTCATATTGAGAGTTCCAGTGAACAGCTACCAAATACAAGTTCAACATCTGAAATCAACTCCAAATCTTTTGTCTTAATTAGAGATGGAAATACAAAAGAACAGGACTCACCTGACCACCAAACCACCTGCCAGTCTGTCTCAGAATAGGGCTCTATGCATACAAATGGCTGTAATTGCTAAATAGTTTGTGCAAAATGTTTCTAAAACCTCTTGAATCAAAGCTGAAATTCTGCACTTCAATCACATCTGGATCGTTTTATTTAAATCCACTGCGGTGGTGTACAGAGGGCAAAATGACAAACAAAAAAAAACTTTGTCATTGTCCAAAATCATCTCCAAATTTGCTCTCAGTATTTATCAGCCTTCTTTTCATCTCCAGCAAAATTTAATCCTGCATTTGTGTCCCGAAGAGCAATTAACAGTTTAATGTTATGCAATGTCCTTCACAGTGTCTGAACTGTCACAGAAACTCAGATCATCGTGATAACCCCTGTGCCAAGTCTGAAGCCACTGTGGCTCTGATGAATAGGTACTATGGCATGCTGTTTTCACTGACTTTTAGCTGCTCACTGAACTTCTTGTTTCCAGTTCCATCGTTGTTCTATCTTTGGCAATATTCTCCCGACATGCAGACACAGTTCCTTAGTACAAAGTTCACAGCTCATTTCATAACAATGCTACTGCCTTTTGTTATTTAGTAATCATAGATGTGTGCAATTATTTTTCAGAGATCACAAGTTTTCAAACTTTTGTGACATTGATCACAACTATATTTTCCGTTTTTGGGTCTTTATTTTTAATAGTCTCACTAAAATATATTTTTTTTCCTTGTTGCTCATTAGAGAAAATCCACTATTTGTAAACTTAAGCCATATAAATTCCAGCTGATATGTTTGAGTTCTCCTGGTAGTTGCCATGTATTTAGTGTTTAAAGTAAAGGCCTGTAAATGATTTACATTTGTAAGATTGTTGTGACAACGTGAAGAGAGTTGGACTGGATTTCAACAAGTGAAGATGGGACACGAACCATTTATTCACACTGCAAGACTGATGGTAGTTTTTCATTTTCATTCACTCCAGTGTCTACATGATGGGAGCAAACAAATCAAAAGGTCACTTTGTGTCACACAGAAACAGCATCTGTGGAAGTCAGAGGTCATGAGTCTTGTGTAGCTAACCATGTGGTGAAATATATCTCAGTGAGGAGATTTTTACATCACATATCATTAAACGTTAATTAGTAAAGTGGGCTTTAGGGACTTTGCTTCCCATCTGGCTCTCTTTGACATACCTTGTCCTTCACATTTCATCGAGAAGACGAAAGTAGGAATGGCTGCCACATCAGGGTCTGTGAGTGTATTAATAATGCAATTTGTGTTAACGACAGAACATCTGCCCCAGGTTGCTGTATGGTTAGCCACAGGTGCACCAGCTGTCTTTTACCATTTATCCTCCTAATCACTTCAGCTGACGTCAGAGTTTAGAGCGTGAGAAGGAAGGAAGCATCATGTTAGTAGGTCTGCATTTGTGTAAAAATACAACTGAATCAATGAAGAAACAATATCCCATTTTTTCCCCCACCAATTTCTTTATTTGTCCCCTTCAGGAAAACTGGTTTTACACCAGTGGGACATAAAAACACAAACACACACAAAAAAAACCCTAAAAAACAAAAGGTTAAAAATGAATGGGGGAAAAAATCCCAATATACACAGCAAAAAGCTCCACTGAACAGATAGAACCAATTAGTTAAAAAAAAAAGAAAGAAAGAAAGAAATTATGAATGAATGGACGCATGGATGGATGGATGGATGGATGGATGGATGGATGGATGGATGGATGGATGGATGGAGCCTCCACCTGCAATTTGGGAGGAAGACAGCAGAGGGTAAAAGGAACATTTAAATCCGTGAATATGGTTCAATATTTTCATTAAGGTATGATCCAATCAAATATAAAGAAAATATTTTGATAATAAAGTGACTGTGTTGTCATCCCCAGCACGCACACACACACACACACACACACACACACACACACACGGCCTTCCCTGGTTGAGGGTGTCACAACTGACAACGTACTGATGAAAAATCACTAAATGGCCATCATATTCAAAGAAGACATCTCCAGTCCCACTCAAAGTGGGTCTGTGCTTAACTGTCACCAACCATAAAACCTAGTGCCATTAAGCAAACACAGTAAAAAAAAATAAAAAAATCTACTCACCAGCTCATAGAACCCAAGTTTACTTTCTTAAAATTGCTATTTCTCTCCAGACAGCAGTCCACACTCAAATCTGTGTCCCCCATAAGGACATGAAGAAAATGACTGCATTTGTAAAGAATTATATTTTTGTTTGTTAAACACAGAAATGATCATTGGGTCTTTTCAGTGGTTGTCAGCTAATTTTTGTCATATTGATCCAGGTGCGTGGCTAATTTTAAATTGCTTATGTTCTAAAACCCCAAATTGAAAACAATGTACAGTGCTATGTTCCTAATTCAAATCTCACCTATACCACCAGTGAAATGAACAAAAAAAGCTACAACTCCTGTTGCACGAAGACTGTGTGTCCTGTACCACACTTATCCAAAGGCTCAGTGTGTCAGTGGACCCTCTAAATTCAAAGACAAAACAGAATATGAATCAGAAAGTTCCTCCAGCAGCAGGTGGGGGAAACCAACACCAGCTATGTTGATAATTGTGGCTTAAGGACGAATTAAAGAAAGCAAAGCTCTTATTCAATCAATGAATTGAAATGATCTGCGTCACTCTCTTGCAGCGTACTTGAAGTCATTCCCCTGCTAAAGTTCCCTTTGCAGCGTGAAGAACGGGCTCTCCTCGCTTCACTTTGCTGCGCCTCTCCTCTGTTAGTGTTGCTTCATCAGGAGGAGACATTGTTCTATCCACCTAGTGCTCACTGGGCCTCCAACCATAACAGTGTCTCATCATGTTGAGCAAAATGGACAGAGGAGTATCTAAAGGCTTATCACTAGCATTGTATTACCCAGAATTCCTTTTGCCTGTGTTATGTTCATCTCTCTTGCTCCTGATCCACATTTGGCATGGCTGGATGGTCATTTTGCCAGAAGAGAATTGGAAGAGATTGTGTGCAGCCCTTCAGTATGTTCTCCCTTCGAGGCTCTGGATATTTCTGTGGAGCAGGGAAGCAGCTAGGCAACAGTCTAAGAGAGAGGTAATTGGTGCCTGGTGATGAGATGAACTGACATTCATTTGGCCACAGTGCTGTTTTTACCCCCCCCCCCCCCCCCCCCCCCCCCCCCCCCCCGCTCCCCCTCCACCGAACACAGAAGCCAAATCAAGGCAGCGTTAAACTGAAATGCATCCGCTACTTATTGATTTTTTTAAATAAATATCGGCATATAGGTGCGTGACCGCACATGTTTCAAATGCTAGTCAAAGTGAGGCAGGATCGCCCATCCAATGTGAAGGAGAGTGGCTTCTCCTCCGCTAACGCGCTCTTTGATGGGTATCTCTTACCATCACGCTCGAGTGCATCCGAGCGTTTCTTGCCTCCAGACGCAGTGAAGAGAAAAGAACACATCCCCCAGAACTGACAGGGTTTATTCTTTTTACTGTCAGAGCTATTTGTAAAACAACTATTCTTTGGTGACAATTCTTTAAATATTAAAAAGTGAGGTTCTACTTCTTTACTTTTTTTTTTTTCTCTCTCTTTTGGAGCTAGTGGAGGGAAATCTCTGCCAGAAGCTTTTACTCTGTGAAAATCAAATGCAGGTAACACCAAAATAGACTGACAGCTTGTCTGGGGTTTATGGATGTGGGTGGTTGGGGGGGGGGGGGGGGGGGGGGGGGGGGGTAAAAATTTCAAAAATTACCTTCACAGCGTGGCGCAGTGGCACCCCATGCACGCTCCTTGTCAAGCGCCGCCGTCACATGGTGCCGCGTGTTTGCGGCTTTACCGCAAAAATTCATTAAGAAAGCGGAGCCGAGACGAAAATGAACGGCTTTTTTCTGCCTCATCAGTAAGATTCAAACTGAGCGTGAGTTACGTAAGCACTGCTAAATTTATCAATGCTCATTTTATGCAAAGCCTGAGCTCCCAGGCGCAGACTGTGTGAATGGGAGAAAGGCTTTTGTTTCCCCCTGCAAGCCATCTGATTTCTATTTCTGTGTCTGAAAAACAAGATTTTTTTTTTTTTTTTTTTAAAGGTCATGCTAATTTTAGCTGTGTTTTCGTGAAGGAGAAGGGAGATGCGTTTCTCTTCACTCAAACGCAAAGACAATCAAAGCAGACTTAAGTCAGATTACAGCTGAGGTTGCGCGGAGGATTACAGTCTCGGGTGAATGGCAGGCACATGCTACCTCTGCATGTGTCGCTTTCTCCTGTCACTCTTCCGTGTGTGAGAGTGAGACAGAGAAGAGGACTGACAGTGTGTTTTTCCAGGGTGTACCTTAGTGGAAAAAGTGTTATGATTGTGCAGGAGTGTCTGTTTCATTCACAGTGAAGTCTAAAACTAAAGGGGTGATTTCCGGATCTCACACAGGATCTTTGTAGTTAAGCGTTTGCGCTTTTTCACGTGCTGTGTTCCTCCTTCATACACACTGCTGAAGACCTCGACTGGAAGCATTAACCCCTGAACTTTAATCCTCATCCTGACCTAAATTTAATCTTATTTCTGCCAGTTGGCAGGTTATTTTCCTTTTTTTTCCCGTGCTGCTGGACTTCAAACCTTAATTTCTGTCACTTTTTTTCTGTTCATCAGTCATCCATCATTTATATCTACTTATTGTGTTTGATACAGGTACACTGTGGATAGTAGGGTTTAATCCCGGGATCCGGGATTCCCGGGAAATGCGATCAGAACCATTTCCCGTTTCCCGGGAAACGTTAGACGGGAAACCGGGAAAAAGTCGCGCGCGTCGATTTGACTTTCAGAAAGAAAAGAAAGCTTCAGAATGTTAAATTTAAGGAAATATTGAGAGAAGGGTTCGTTTAATGCGAAAAGCATTACTCTTCATTTCAGGCACGTTCAGCCTCCGTTTAAGGCTTCGGCCTTCATCTCAAGCGTTTTAATAGAGGTATTACACAGTTGTGGTTTTTTCCTCTTTAATTTGTTGAAATCGTAGGCAATGTGTTTACCCTAAGGTATTTTGTATTATATAATTTTATATTATTATATTGCATTATATAGCCTATAAAATATGCCTGCCCTGAACATTAAAGAAATATCTGTTTAACTTCGAGTGTTTCTTTTCCTCGTTTGCAGCCGCTTACTAACAATCATGAATTAGGATACGGGCCTAATGTGTGAAGAAATTATCATGAAATAGATTGCTTTAACATATTTCGCTTTTAAAATGGAGTTGAGTAAAATGTATATTTTTTAGGCTATAAGGATTGGCCAGTTTTTCAAAAGACGATTCACAGCGAACCTACTTTAACCCTCAGACACGGTGTTATAAATTTGCTGTTGCCAGAATGGCAATGACCAAGTCGTGGTGCATTACTCAAGGCCCTGTGTTATGCCATATTATAGTGTAGTACGGTAGTTAACTTTTCAATGACTATTACAGCGTTCCACTGGTGGAGATATAGCGCAACAGATGTCGCCACGACAGCGTGGCTGAGTCTTTATCAATGCTGTGGAGATGAACCGTATTGTTTTGTACCAGCAGTTGTAAAATATCTTGGTATAATTCCATGTACAATGGAGGAATATTCGAATTATATTTGTTAAGGGAGTGTTGAGGAACGATACAACACCGCATAGCTCGAGCACTCGAATCTCGAGATGTAGGTTTTATTGCGTTAATCAAGCCGACGTTACCCCCTACTGGGCATAACAGGACATAGCTGGAAAGCTACCTCTACAATATCACAATAGGTTAAGGCCGACACAGGCTACAGAAGGCCTAATTAAAAATAAAAAAATAAATAAACTTTTTCCCGGGATTCCCGGGAAATGGCTCGTCATTTCCCGGGATTTGATTCATGTCATTTTCGGGAAAAATATTAAACCCTAGTGGATAGGAAGTCTTTCACAGGAGTAAGCTGGAGCTCCAACTTGTGATGGTGGTCACACCACTGGCATGTTGCTCCATCACGCCTGTGAACTCTTTTAATAACATAGTAATTGAAAGTAAGTAATTAATAGTAATAATATCATTTCCACGTGTTGTGACTGCATCTTACACTGTCTGCAACACCTGTGGTGTGTACCCACTTTAGTAGGTGTCTCAGAGGCATCTACTAGAGCTGTAGCTTTGCCATAACCCCCCCCCCCACACACACACACACACACACACACTGAAAGAGACACACAGACTCACAAGGTGAAAACACCATGCTATTGTAGCTGCTAAACAGACTGTATAGACAGGCAACCATTCACACTCACATTCACACCATTGAGTAATGCACATTTTCCAAATCACTTAACCTGCATGTATTTGCACTCTTGATGAAAGTGTGAAGAAAATCCACACCAACATTTGGAGAACGTATACGTTTCCTTGGCAAACTGCTGCAGTCAGCCAAGTGATTTGAATTTTCATGTAATGCTAACTACTGAGCTGCTGTCCTACCATTTACTTTACCTATTTTACATATTTAAGATACGAAGACAATAGATGCAGTAATATGTCTTGATAATGAATTATCAGTCCATCTTATTTCTATAATTTTGTCTTGACTCCACCTACAGCTGAGTGTGGAAAATTTAGGAGAATTTTAGAACTGACTTGTTGCAATGATGGCATTCAGTTTCAGTACCACATTCAAATTAACTGAGCTCTTTAGAACGACCCATTCTGTCACAATAGTTTGTAAAGGCAGACTCATTGGCTAGGTGCTTGATTTTATACACCTGCAGTAATGGGACTGAAAACACCTGAATTCAAAGTTGAAGAGGTTGTGACCTAATATTTTTGTCCATTTAGACTGTTAAACTTTAATTCATTTAATGAGATTTCTTTGCCACACTTAGAAATTGATAATACTTCATCATCCATCCATCCATCCATCCATCCATCCAATTTCTTCAATGTTTATTCAATTCAGGGTCACAGGGGTGCTGGTTGGAGCCTGTTGGCATGTCCATCAAAGGGCAAGTCTAAATTCTTGTTGATCCAACAAGAATCAACACGGCATTCTGTAGAACTGCCAAAGTCCTAAAGAATATTTCAAAATTGAATGTCAGTTGTTGCATGGCCTGAGAAAGATTTCTCCAGTTAAAATCAGAGTATGTACTTTCAATTTTAGATTTTCAGGTTACAGCGGCGATGATGACATATTTGTACTTACAAGTATTTACAAATGCTGCCATCCAATCATATTCCTTATCTTCAAAAGCCCTTTCAATCCTCAGACAGTGAGAACAATGTTAACTCTTTGTGGTACTCTTGCACAGTTCAATACCAACCCTTCAGTAAATGTTACTGTTGTTGACATTTTTTCCCTCTCACCTTCATGCATGGTTGCATTGAAATCCCACACAGCACAAAAGGAAACGCCTTCCTCACGCTCCCCTCAACAATTCAGTGACTCACTTCCCGTTTATGAAGCCTGCATCGACCCTGATCGTACTACAGCTGAGTTTCACATATGAAACCGTCCCTGTTTCCCTTCAGGTCGGCTGATCTGTGCATTTCATATGAGCATCACGGATCATTAAGCATTTGCAACACGATCAGCGTTCCCACGTTCAAAATGGAGGAGGAGGGGAGCTGTTTAGTGAGGAGCCGCTGGATCCTGATCAAGCCTCTATGCTAGGGATATGTTTTCGCTACAGACCACACTGCCTGTTACCATGACAACAAACAGAAATCTCTCTTCACACACTTCACCCGAGTGCTTTTCAACACTGAAACCGTCCTCCCCTCTCTCCCTCTCTCCCCTGGAGTTACTACCCACTTCTTCTCTGCTCCCAGCGTCCCCTGAGTTTGGGGAATACACTTCAATTGATCTGCCTGCGCGAGACCGGTCACATGACTAATTCAGATGTCAGCAACATCACTGCCTCATTTCTTCTTGCTTTTCAGGCACTATCAATTTGAGTGCAAACTATGGCGGTGCCTGTACAGTCTGAAGCAGAATGAATGGAGCTAACAAACACGTTGGGGTGACGAGGTGCTCAGTGGCTGTGCCACCAGGTCAGGCTTACTGACCTGCAGTGGAAACTCTCAGTCACCTCTTTTAACCTCTTCCATCACATGAGTAGAGAAAACAATAATTTTTTTGTTGTCTCCAAACAGAAATAAACTCTCCTCGAGCTCAGAGACAGCAGTGAAGATGAACAAAGAGGATACTCTTTCATGCTTTGAGAGGCCAGACCTACGGAGCACAGACCCCAGACCAGCACTGGGTCTTTTCTTTTCTTTTTCTTTTTTTTTTAAACACTTTGACCTTTGACCTTCATTCATTTTCACATTTTAAAATGTTAGAGATGGGAGAAGAGATTAAAAAAACAACAAAAAAAACCCCAGACAAATATAAAGCCCAACAGCGTCCCCTTTCCTTAGCTCTGTGAGCTGTGAAACACGTTCGGATTGAATTTACTCCGAGGGCAGATTAACAACGCTGCTCCTGACAACTGTGTTTTCCTCTCACTTTGTGTGCAGAATGATGTGAAACCTAACAAGCTGCTTAAGCGTCTTGACTTCAAAGCAGCTGTTGGACTGTGAGATAAATCCAATGTAAATCACTGATGGTTTGATGTGCGTTGGTTGAGTGGGGTTGCACTGCTGTTTCTCGCTTGTCCTCCACTTCTGTTTTTCTCTCACATTTCCTGAAAATTGATTTTATACCACATTTTGTTGGGTTGTTTGCATTTTCCGGACTTTTTATATTGATCTGTAGGTTTAACAGTCCATACATCTGTCTCTCCCTCTATGTATCTATTTCTTGTTCCAAATGTCTATTTCTCAGTGTCTCAAAAAAAAAGGTCATCTCTGCCACACATAAATAAAATGCAATATTTATCCTTGACAACACATCTATCTAGTGTCATTGAATGCCAAATTTAATAAATTGAGAGTGAAAGGAGTATGCCAGGGGAGTAAGTGCAAGGTCAGTGCCACTGGATCTAAGTACAGAAGCTGGTAAATGTTCCCCTGGGGAGGTCACTGGCCTGAGTCACGCTGTATTTGTCTGGCAGAAGGCCGACTGGCATTTTCTGGATATAAAAGGACAGTTTGTCCATAGCAGCAAGAACAATTGTTGCTGACAACTTTTCCACCCTCAGCCCAGTGACAGCAGCGGCGTTTGTAAAAGAGCAAACAGGTATCGTTTGGGTGATTGGGTTTCAGGGGCCACAAGCATACAGCAAGCAGGTGGTATTGGGTTTCCATGCTGAGGGGAAATTGTGAACACCAAATTCACTGGCTTGATCATATGAGAGCAACCTTCTGCCATGTGCTGATATATTGTTCCCTGTCGGGTGTCGTCTTACAGCTCTGAGTGATGGGGTCTCCTGGAAGACAGAGGAGGACACTGACAGAAGCAGCAGAAGCCGTGTCGAGCATGAAGCCCTTACTGTAACAGTGCCGTGCCACCACTTTGACCCTGCTTCTTCTGTAGCACTAATATACTACTGTGGCTTAAATTTTGATCAAGACCAATCATTTACCAGCGATTCTGCAACATTCTTACTGCATGCAAAGAAGACAATGTTCAGATTTTGGATATTAGGACTGTCCACCTGTCTAAGGAAGGGGTTTAATATTCAGCCCTATAATAGTTATGAAAGCACAGAGTTTGTGTGTGTGTGTGTGTCTATATATATATATATAGACACACACATATATGTTACTGTGCTAACCGGCAACCTTGTGTACAGGGGGCATCTGAGCTCAGGACATATCCCGAACTAAATTCAAAGTCACACAGAGCTCTTAATGAACAAGCTTTATCATATTTTAAAGACCTCACAGCACCGTATTATCCAAATACTCGTAGAGTGCAGGCTTACATGCTGTTTCTAAAGTTTTGAAAAGTAGAGTGGGAGCTGGTATCATTTTCTCCTGTCCAACCAGCTCCAACTTTTGATTCAGGTGATAGACATACTCTTTACTTTTAAAATTAGTTAGCTAGAACTGGAGCAGGTGACCCTGAACCCTCCCTTTATTTATGCTGCTACGGGCTCAGGCAGCTGGGAGGGCCTCCCGTGATGCACAGAGCATTTCTCCTCTACTCTCCTCACTTTCACCTCCCATGCATTTGCATGCTGCTATCGTATGTTGTTAACTTTGAGCCTTCTCTCTCCCACAGTTTATGCTTTGTCCTGTTTGTGGTCTCGCTTTGCTTTTCATTTTCTCTCATCTCTTTCCCCTCATCCCTCAGCCGGTCGTGGCAGATGGCTGCCCCTCGCTGAGCCTTGTTCTGCTGGAGGTTTCTCCCTGTTCAAGGGAGTCTTTTTTTCTCCCCACTATTGCCAAGGACTTGCTCAAAGATGATTGATGGATTCCTGTGTCTTTACCACCTTGTGATGACTGTTATTGTGGTATGATGCTATATAAATTAAATTGGACTGTGTAACTGTGCAGCAGTGTATGTTTACATTAGCTTCCTTTGCAAGCTCTTCGTTCATACTCATAGTTTATGAAAGAACAACCACGAGAGCAAAACAGCGAATGACACGTTCTGCATCACCGCTTCTTCAGGTTCCCTCACAGCGAGGAAGCAGTCATCTGAACAAGTTGGTCTGGGTGTTTGTTAGTGTTCGTGGTTGCATTGTGCTTGTGTGTGTGTGTGTGTGTGTGTGTGCGTGTGTGTGTGTGTGTGTGTGTGTGCGCACGCGCGCGTGCACTCCTGTAGACCTTGTGTACTGTGTCTCGTTTTTTTGGGAACAGCTGTAAAGGGTGAGCTACTATATATATCTTCAACACCGGTCTAATTTTCCTCTCTTTGAGCTGAACCCACAGTCACACATCCACCTTTGAGGGTCGCTGTCATCTACAGCTCCTCTAAAACTTTGTCGGGCATTCAAAATTCAAAATAATGTTCCATATTTGCTCAATTTTCCCTGATATGCAGTGAAGATGAATAGTTTCCATCCCAGCAGGACTGCAGCGAGGGGGCAGAGCACATACCCGGCTGCTGCGCATCCAACAGCAGCTTGATGGATGAACTGGTGTTTGTCCAAGAGTCAAGTAATTGCACCACAACGGACCCATTTGAAATATTTAAACAGTGTTGAACACGAATGGCTCGAGCATCGGGTTTCAAAAGCAACCACCGTATACGGCCACTGTAGGTGAAAACGTTCTGCCCCTGCTGACAGAGCTGATTCTGACTGACGCGCACAAGTGATGTGCACACATGTCCCAACAATTCAGCCAACAGCAAACAAAACACTTTGAGAAAACAGTCAGGGAGGGAGATGCGCTGATCCTAGCAGTTTAGCCGAAGTACGCGATTGCATGATAATGTGTAGTCTTTTTTATTTAAAAAACAAAACAAAACAAAACAAAAAAAAAAACAGAGTGGCAGGATAGTTAACAGTAAATGGTTTGTGTTTCTAAGTGTTTAATATTCATGTCTCGCAGTGTTGCAATCTTGCTGCTTTTGCTGTGATGCTGAAGAACTGCTACTTAACCAGAAAAAAATGAACCCACTTCAGCCTATCTGTCGAATTTAGAATCACAGAAGAAAAGTATAGCAGTATCACTGCAGTCCTGAAATTTACTCTGCTGTTTGTGAGGACACAAATATCTGAGTCAGTTAGAGCAGACATTAAATGATCTTTAACCTGCCAGCGCCCCAAGCACAAAGTCATATAATTTCTGATTGAGCCCATAGAGCAGGTAATTGTCTGGACATTAGGTGCTGCCTCCTGCATCCAAGCTGAAGAAAAAAAAAACATTACCAGTAGTCACAGACCATCTCCTGCTGTGTGAGAAAGGGCAAACACAGACAAGCCCCCCCAAATTGATTCTCTTCACATTTTCCAGGTTAAAGTACTTTTGAGGAAGATTCTAGTGCATCATCATGCAGGCTATGGGTTACAGGAGTTGAGAGTGTACATCTGCTCTACAGGTGCACCAAAATGTACTGGACAGAGGAATGAACTATGCATTACTATACTTTTAAGTGATCGAGAGTGAAGGGGAAGAAACTAGGTATTGATACCGAGTTTTTATAGAACCGAAACATCTATAGGTTCAGCAAATTTACTTCTGGTTAAAAAATGCACCTCTCAAAAGACTTCTGTTTTCTGGATTTTTATTGAATATATTATATTTTTCTTTAATCAACATTGCACATATTCCATTTCAATCACATCTCATATTGCTGTCTACAAAATGTTATGAATGTAGAAAATCCAGAAGTTGGAAGGCTTACCAAAAAAAATAAAATAAAATAATAATAATAAATTAAACAAAGAAGAAAACAAAACAGGAGAATTAAGGTCAGAAAGTGACAAGCTCCAAAGATACAGAGAGAGAGAGAGAGAGAGAGAGTGAAAGAGGAGGAGAGGAGCACCCTCGGGAAAGGAATACAAACATACCTTGGTTTAGGATGCATATTTTTCAAAACAAAGCATCATGCAGAATAAAAGCAAGGCTGGCCAAAACTCACATGGATATTTCTCAACACCTGAACTGTAGAAATATTTTACATATTCATTAATAACTACTGTCAGTTTTTCTCGCTGATGATTATCCCTCAATTTCTTTATGAGCGACAAGGCGGTGGCAAATGAACAGCTTGACTATTAAGCGTACACGTACGTGAAGAAGTTACACTGAGACACTTTTGCCACCTCCCCCCTCCAAAAAAAACACCAATTAATTGCCATCATTGTCATCATCACGTTGCAGCAGTGCAGCAAGCATGTAAAAAACATCTCTCCTGGCTGCATGTGCAGCAGACCGCTTTTTTCTCTGCAAGTGAGGTGATTGTGAGAATCATAATGACTAATGTAGATATGCTGGATTATAACCGCCATGTAAATGTAGCCGTGGTCTCGGCTGACCAACCTGCACCGGCTTGCATAGACGCCTGATTATTGTGGGCTTGAACCCCATTTCTGTCCTGTCAAATTCACATGAAAATTAAAAAAAAAAAATCCCCATTTGCATGTTTTGTCTTTGTTTTTGTAATTCTTTCATCTGCACAGAGAGCTCGCACCCCTTTATTGAGCTCTCGTGGAGTAATGATCAAAAACAATTGTCATGTCTCAGCTTAGATTTTCTAACCTAAATGCAAACTGATAAACTAGGAATGTTGTACGTAAAGAATGCCCATTGACTCTTTTCCTTGAAAGTAACATTTATGCATGTGCAGTGTTTCTTGGCCCGTAAATTTGGAGGCTTGTTTGGGGGGAAATGTGCCGTGCCTCACATGGAGTCTGTTCATGACAAAATTATTGGCTACAGTAATTGGTTTATATAGGTAAAGGGACACATACTAATTATCTTTCTGTGATCTGTGCTTCCGAAAAACGCCACGTTCATCTTTATGACTGTCTGCAGGCTTTTAAATCACACTTTTGATGCAAGAATTACAGCAGCCCAGAGAGTTCAACACTCTGTAATTAACAAAAACATGCAAACAGACGAAACACAATTAAATGAAGCAATCATCCCCACCACATTTGGAGCACATGTGCACCCTAACGGAACGTGCTGTGAATATAAACAGCATCCAAATAAAGAAGCCGCAGATGCTTGTGTTTGAGTGCATTTTCTGTATTTGCAGCACATTTATTGGCAAATTTGTGACTGACAGTAATTTTCCCATTTTTATTTTTGCCTAAATGTTGCAAATGCACCGCAGCATCGGCGGAAATGTTTATTTCTGTTTGCTTGTGCTTTGCCTAATTTCATGCGCTTTAATATGTTTTATTGTAATATGACACACTGCACATCACAGAGCACAGAGCATTTATCACAGAGCAGAGGGGAATTACACGATGTTCCACAAAATTCTGTTGTTTCCCATTTTTCCTGCCATTTTATCAACGCCAATTTGTTAATTGATATGATTTCCCTCAGCTCAAGAAGATGAAACAATCCAAAACCTCAGATACTCAGAATCCCAGCGAACACTTCAGAATACGATAAAAGTATCACAGCCTGAATTATGAGAAGCTAGAACTTGTTTTCCATCAGTGACCAAAGAGACAACTCTATGACAACTCTATGATGTCTAATGGCTTGATGGATAGTTGCTTCTGTATTAATTGCTCCATCCAAAACAGGATTGAATCTGGGTGATGTCATCCTCTGAATACTTTCAAAGCTGCAAGGTGGCGTTTGGTCATCCTTGCTGTGAACCCAGTAATCTGAGTGATGTGCTGACGTTAGCTGCATTTTCAACAGACACAAATAAATTATGCAAAGCTTTTTATTTGTCTCATATCTGAGACAATTTCCTAAATGTGGATGTGGACAGGTAAACACTGCGTTCGCTGAATTTGCAGCAAAGAGCTCCAACACTGTTCTGCAGGAGGCAGATGGTGAAAAACAACCTGAAATCCAGTCAGTCGCAAAACATCCGGCACGAACACTTCACAACAAATGCAAACTGCGTCACTGTTCAACAGTTCTGCAGCGCTCTCCTCATGCAGCACCTTGTTTATAAGGAGATTAAGACATAAAACGAGTTTCTGGTGTTATCTAACGCTGTGGATATTACAGTAAACACTCTAGCTTTTATCCTCATAATAACACAGCGCTTTTATTTATGTACAGTATGTGTCGGTGGGACATAAAATCCAGACTGAGCCGCGTGGAAGCATCTACAGTGCTTTCCGGGTGCAGTGTGAAGATATCAGGCTCAGTCAGGTTGTCTTTTTTTTTTTTTTTAAAGACCTTTAAAGATATTTGGAGACAAAAACATATAAAGAGGGTTTTTAAATTTAAACCAAATTCAGTGCATGAAGAGTAAATTCAGTCTTATGGGGAAAACTGTCAGTGTTGCTATACAGTTTTCACATTTTTTATGTTTTGTTGTTGTTTTTGGAGACCGATAACTGTGGCTTTGCTGAAACACTGTCATTACTTTAACCTTGCTTTTTGGAGCCTAAATGTACAAATAAAGATGACTGTTCCCAGATACTTATTAATAGATGCAAAGTGAAAACTGGGCTAAATTCATGACGACCGGCTCAACTTGGAGACGTAATTTTGGCGGTTTTAGATCAATCCTATCAATACTTAAAGCCACATGAAATGAACTACTTTGCTAAATCTTAACCGTCTTGTTCGGCGTGGCTTTAGATCTGTAAACCAATCAGTGATTTTTTTTCTTTTTTTTTCAGTGAGAAAATCCTTTGTTATTGATTAAAGGAGGCGTTCATCTTAAACTTAATCTTGCTCAGTTGCATAGAGGCCTGGAGGAGTCTCACAGGTGTTTAGGCCTCAGAAATACGTGAGCTTCAACAGAAAAGCACTTTCTCACAATGTGGCTGCTTACATAAGGCCTTATTAATCTAGAACCCATTCCAACAAGAAGAGAACAAGAGTTTCCTTTTGAATGATCCTAGCTCTCTTGTTTAAAGTTGCTGCGCGGTTTTAACTTCTAAAGATGAGTTAAACTGAGCTGCGCGAGTCTGGTCAGTAGTCATGAGAGCAACTCCTGCTTGCGTTCAGAAAATGTTTTAAATATAGCCCTAGTGAGTTTTCTAGCTCGGAGGTGATCGTAATTAAAATGTTCTCCTCTCACCTTGTTCTATGTGTTATCTAATGTCCCCGCAGAGAGTGTCGTTAACCTCCACAGCAGCTTTGTAAAATCTACTCATTTGCTGCACTGAATCACAACAAATTATCACAGCAGTTATTACTGCAGGTCATTTTAACATTCTTAGGAATGCCTAGCAGTACTAAATTTAAAAGAGGGTGATGTTTGCTCATGACACGACCTGTAGGACGGATCTGGATAACCATCAGATCTGAGGGCCTTTCTGTTTCGTGCATAGGTCCACGATTTTCTGCTTCAGAGGCTGGAATTACACCCTGGTAATCTTCTGTCTTTGTACAAGACAGCACACTGCACTTTTCTTGGTTACTTCTGAGCTTTTTATTAGAGCAGATATAACTCAGTGCTCTGTGTCAGTGCAGCGTGACACAATTGCCAAGTCTAACCAAATAAATTATTTGAATTCATAGATTGAGGAAACGGGTTACAGAGTGTCCAGAATGCCTCCAGTCTCCTTTGGTGCTTATTTGTTCTGCTCGATTGAATGCAGTGGCCTCGAGGATCAGTTGGTAGGCTGATCATGTTCTTGTTCTGTATACTAACCTGTGGGAATATTACTCTTTGGCTTTTGTGGTAACACCAAGCTGTAGCTAATTAATTTGTCCCTCATAAATATATCAGCGTCATACAGCTTCCGGTCATCACTGGCAGTTGGTGTGATAGTATCTGGGATAGCTGCGTCTCAGATATCTAAACACCCTGTGAGCTAATGTTCAGCTTAAAATGCTTGTGCTGGCCCCCCTCCTGATGGTCCCTAGGCCTCTCCAGGTTTGGAACATCTTGTGCTTTAGGCACGTAATCCGACAAAGTCAGTGTAATTAAATCACTTCTGAAAATATATTTTTGCACATCAGTCGTATTTTTTGATTTAATCTACCCGTGAAAGAAGTAGTTCAACATTTTGGGTAATAAACTTTTCCCTCCTTCTTGCTGGATAGACAGACTCTACTGTCTGTACACTTAATAAGTACCTACAGCCAGCAGCCAGTTAGCTTTAGCTTAAACTCTGCACATCAAGAAATGTGGTTTTAATTATTAACTATAAATCTGATAGGCCTAAAGCATTGTTTTATCTTGATTTTTAAAGAAACATGTACGTTGTAGCTAAAAATAGGGATGCACCGACTATAAAATCTGGGCTAACACCAATGTTTAAAACAACACTTTAGCTGATAGATGATCTGAGATGCTGATATTATTTTTGTCTTATTTCTCTGCTGTGCAAAAGTAAAGCGTTTTTGACTGTAAAGAAATAACTGTTCGAAAGTGTTTCGGCTCTTCGTGGCACCACAGAAAAATGTGTTTTCGTCAATGGACCAATATCAGTCATCAATAAGGAATGGTGCACACCAATATCAGATCTATATGTGATGCAGCATGTAAAATTCTCGTGCCGCAAACCTTTCAGCTACTAGAGGAAATCCCCACTCAGTGCAGCCACACACGTCCAGGGGTCGGCATGTCGGCCCCTCACCGATGCTGGTGACTTTTACATATGTAGCCTGTGGTGACTGATGGTTTCTTGTGCCACAAAGTGTCCATTATCTATTTGCACTGTCACAAAACCACAGTAATTTAAAGAACAGGCACAGTTTGACATCTTCAAGTTAAAAACTCATAGAAAATAAGCAAAGAATGAAATCTGTGTTAAATCTATGTTACTCTAGAAGTTTTCAATTTTTCAGAGGTCTGAAACATCAGTGAGTTAAAAATGAAATCTTGTGTCTTTAGCGACAGTGGTTGTCACGTGCTGCATCGCATATATCGGTGCATCCCTCGCTACAATCTGATACGTCATTGCTTCCACATTCAGCTCCTTTTGGATCCTTTTTCCTTTCTTACTTTAATTGTTCTGCAACTTTCTAGAGTAGTGATAACTGTGCAGATAAATCAATCCCTAACCTTTGCTACTGTATACTAGTGCTGTTGCTTAAACTGCTGGTATCCCTCCTGATACAAAAAAAAGCATCTTCTCCATAAAGATTTCCCAAATAAACCACTGACATCTGTTTTTTAAAACATTGTGGCTATAGGGTGTTAAAACAAAATTGACACCAAGGAAATATTTGGAACATTCAGTAAACATCTTTTGTGAGGGTAAGCGCTGAGGTAATCACAGATACGAATTTTCAGGAAAAAGAGCACAAAATGAGAACTTGGAAGATAAAATGAATGACCGCACACTTTCAAGTGCCATTAAAGCAAATAGAGTATGTAAAGGGTGCTTTGTAAAAGGAAGCGAAAACATTGTCTTCATAAAAATATGTGATATGACTCACTGTTACTGGCATGTCAGTGGACATTTTATCATTTATCAATCATTTTGTTCATAGGCAACTTTGCAGATCTAAGAAAGGTAACAAATGCCAATGGCCCTCTGACAAAGCTGCACAAATGACATCAGTAACCTCATGTCCACTTACCTATTTATGCCAGATAAATAGGTAAGTGGAACTTCAATGGGAGTATGTTAAAAAGAAAAAGAAGAAGAAGAAGAAAAAATACCATATATATATATATATATATATATATATGGTATACACACTGAAATACACTGAAGAATGTTGGAGCAGCATTCGCAACAATATGAAGAACATGAAAAGGACAAACTGAACACAGAGTATTATGGTTGATGGTCATAACAGTCAAAGAAAGTGAAAAAGTCTCAAATTACTCTATCTGCAACACATCTTAGGACACACAAGTATAAACGTCTGATATTTACATTTTTTTTCCTATTCAGTGTGCATCTATATCACAACATTTTCCAGAAGTCCACAACATACAGTAAATTCAGGGTTTCACCTTTGGTTATGTCATTATCAAGGCTAGGTTTAAAAAAATATAGAACACACGTCCATGTTACTTTTGCATACAGGTAAATTCAAAGTGAAAACATATCAACAAAGCAGCTGGTCAGCTCTAAATTTGCATCTGAGAAAAAAAGCGTAAGGTATTTCATCTTTACGTCAATGATTCTCGAGCAGTGAGAGCTCGGCGAGTTTCATCCGCTGTGATAGAAAGTGAGTGTGGCTGATATTTATGATGGGTGTTTATGTGCCTGACATCTTTGCTTTAGTGTGAGTTGATCTTAATGTAAGAGGATATTCTCCTGATGTATTTGAGTGTGTTGCATTGAGCCAGTCAATATATGTCTCATATATTTCTCTCCCAACCCTATACACTTTCTGAATGAGGATTTCCATGTGCTGTGACACGATGTGAATCGAGATTTTTTTTTTTGCCAGCAGTTGAGTGAGGAACTCAGGCCAGCCTTGTTTGGTTGACAATATGAAACAAGATTAAAAAAGTCATACTGCTGGCTGCACATAAGCAGAGAGCAAACTCACCATTTAGTAACCTATGACACCTACGAAGCCGACCCGACTAAAACATGTCGACATTACAACCGAACATTATCTCTATCATATTAAAATATTCACATCTGTTCCTTACAAGACACTTTTTTCACATGTAAATAAAACATCTGTTTATAAGTCTTCGTAGTATCTTCACGTCATACATCTGTATATGTGTAGTAATTAAGGCAATCATTTCGGGCCGTGACTTACTCATTTGCTAACTCCAGTCTCAGCCTTTGAGGGTTTGTTTACTGATACCATATAGCAGCTCTCATCTCCAATTGTCCAAATGCCAAGTCTCGTCCAGTTGGTGCTTTTCAGTGTCCACTTGTGCTCAAGATGACCGGTCATAATGTTTTGCTTATTCTCTGTGATTTCCAGAGATGCTGGGGGATACTCCCTCTCCCTGTAACTGGCAGCGCTGCAAGAAAGAGAGAAACAGGAAATCTATCATCATGCTTGACAAAATGGCATCCTCAAGATGGAGCAATTTGCCCAAACTCCAAACTGATATTGTGCGTATTTTCCTTTCCCACCCAAAAGTTGGGCAAAACGCGCTCACTACAGATAAACATCAGGGTCATTAGGCAGCAGCTCCTTCTGAAGCACTTTGGCAGGGGATATGTCTGAGCTTTCTACAAGACCACATGGGGGTTTGGTTACATAAATAAACCATTTATTATACACTCCTTAACATGCTTATGTTCATTTATCCTTCAGTACATCAAGCACTTAAACCATCTCAGTTTACTCTGTCTGCCAGCATCATATTCATTCAGGCTGTTCTGATTTATTGATTTGATACAGTTTATTTACACTGAGTGAAAAAAAAAAAACAAGCCAAAGACTGTTTTTTTTGTTTTGTCTTTTTTTTATTCTGGCACTATCCCATCAAACTGGGGAAGCCCTAATGTTATAGCACTAGACACACCCTTTGTTGTTTGGGTGCACAATTTTTGATAACATCATCCTCCTAGAGAAAGAGAAAGCACAGTGAAGTCCCACCCACACCAGTGCGTGACTCTCCACTGACTCTCAGTTGCATAAAGGGTACCTTGTTGTCAGTTCCATCTGCTAGGAAAGCACTGCTGCTGTGTGGTAGGATGCACTCAAACGGGGTAAAGTTCTTATAAGCTGACAAACTGAAAAAGTGAGCCTTTCTTCAGTAGACTAAAGTGGATAGAGGCAATAAAACCTGAGGCAGCAGGAGTAGGAACAGCAAAACTGTGGGATCCTGAAACTTGTGCATGTCAGGATGTCAAGTTTCAGGCTTAATATTTTTCTACAAGTTTGGCTAAAGCATTTTGAAAGTGTACAACGTGCAAGTAGACAACTTAGAAAACTATAAATACTGTTATTATATCCACAACTACCTTTTTGCAGGCAGAGAGACAAAATTTGCCATTTAAAAAAGAACAACAAATGCCCCAAATTAGCATTTATTTATGTAACAAAGCAATAATGTCAATGTGAGGAGGAGGCTGGAGTCGATGGATGGGTAACCAGAAAACTGGACTTCACAGGGGAAGGGCGCTTAATAATACCTGCTTTGTTTGGATTTATTTCACTGTGCTATTGTTACCTGAAATCTGTACACTATGTTCACATCAATATCATTGTTGTAAAGAAATATACATAATATAATTGTGTTGGTCTCTACACAGAGGTCTGCCTTCAGACGCTTCTTTTGTTTATAGAAATTTAGAGAGGAAAGCGTAAATAAGACCACACTGGTACATAAGATTGGACACACACACACTGATAAAAATATATGTAGTGTGAGTTTTACACGACCATTAAAATAATAATAATAAATGAACTTTAGCAGGCAGCACGGTGGCGTGGTGGTTAGCACTGTTGCCTCACAGCTAGAAGGTCTGGGTTTGAATCCATCTTGGCTCGGGCCTTTCTGTGTGGAGTTTTCATGTTCTCCCCGTGCTTATGTGGGTTTACTCTGGTTTCCTTCCACAGTCCAAAGACATGCAGTTACTGCGGTTAGGTTAATTGGTGGTTCTAAATTGCCCATAGGTGTGAAGGGTTCTCTGTCTCTCTCTGTGTTAGCCCTGCAACAGGTGACCTGTGCAGGGGGTACCCTGCCTCTCGCCCTATGACAGCTGGGATGGGCACCAGCGGGATGGGTGGAGAAGAATGGATGGAAATTAACTTTGTTTTTTTTAATGCAATAAATAATTATATATACAATTTTATTTTAATACTAGAATCTGTCATAAGTTGCTTCGACCCACTTCTGTGAACCATCTGCTGTACAGCGGTCACGCAGTGTATAGACTAATGACTTTTATTGTGAAAGGAAGGGGTGATTCCCTCTTCACACATGCAGAGGGTCTCCAGCAGGGACGTGGCAGCGACAGCTCCCGTTTGTTTCTCATCAATCAACAATCAACTTTGGTTTCTGTTCAAGTATAACAACAGCTGCTCCAAAGTGGAGCTGATGTCAGTGTCATACCAGGGTACATGCAAAGCAGCAGCTTGGTTGTCAAAATTGTAGGTTTAGTGATATAAAAGTGCACAAAAAATGGATTTAATTAGTCTAAAATCAGATAAATAAAGACAGTGAATGCCAAACACAGACAAACCGCAATTCTAAAAGAGAAACGGTGATCACACCCCTGACAGAAACCTACAGCGGCATGACGGACATACTCTGCATAAAAAACGTTAAACAATTGCCGCTAATTGGCATTCAGCCAAACATGACCCTCCTCTGTAGCTGTTTTTAATGTTGATTAAACTCAAATTTAAATTCCTTCCTCGTGAAGTGTTTGTTATTTCGGCTACCCCCTGTAGGGTGAAACATTTCACAGAACTGTTTTGTGCCACAGCTATTTGTGCTTATTAAGATGCACACTATTAGAGACAAGCGTCCTCTTTAAACGGAGCAGCTGTTGTATAATTCTCCACCTCAATAATTTGAGGATTTCCACATAGTCTCCCAGGAGTTGAAGGCATTCTGTATGCAATCATAGCTGCAGCAGGCACAAGGCAATTACAACAAACATACTGAGTGTTTTTTTATCTAATTCCCTTATTAGGACTTTAGAGCTAAACCTGTGCTTGTTTACATTCCAGGTTTGGTTTGTTGGAGGAGCTCCTTTAGTAAATACACACACTCATGTATTTGTTCTCCAGTACATTGCACCTGTAATGGTAGGAGGGCAAATATAGCTTTCAATAATGTCAGCATAAACACTCAATATACAGAGTGTTAGACACATTTTCCTTCCTGAGAGGGGAATTCAGAAGAGATCAGTGGATATCATTAATGTTATTCACTGTCTGCGCTGTATTCAGTTCTGACGCCACGTCTTAAAGTGAAAGCAGCCCTGTGCTGTGTGTGTCTGTGTGTGTACGCTTTAAAGTAGCTGAAGAGAAACGGGATCATACCACGACTGCCACACTACAACACCAAAACGCACGCTGAATACGCTGCAGCGTGAGGACAGGCCATCCGCCTAGGTTTAGAGCCGTTATTATGGTATATTGTGTGAAGACAGTAAAAGAATGATTTGATGAGCGCATATCATGGAAACAAATTAAGTTTAATTTCATTGTAATGGGTTGGTACAATATTAGAATGAGTCATTTGTTGTGCAAGGAACTTTGGAGCAATATGTTTGTTGAGGATGCTGTATGGAGAAAAAAAAAAGCAACATCTCAGCAGTTTTAGAGTAATTATTATTATTGTTGCTGTTGTTGTTGTTGTGCAAAAGTTAAATTTGTCTAATATATCCATGTATAATGAGCATGGCCATTTTAAAGCGGAACCACAGTTCAGCTTCCTTTCCACACACCCACAATATACCCAAATCTGCACAAGTATAAAATAAAACAATCACATGTGCACAGTCACTTACATTCAGATGAAGAGCATTCCCGCATTACTATACACTTATCAGGGTAAGTACAATAAATGTATTTCCAATCCCTAATCAGCCCTATAATTCACCTACTTGTCACTGTTCTCCTTTCAAAGGTAACACTGTTTGTTCTGATATTGAGTCATTCTACAATGTTCTCATTAAAAGCAACAAGCAGCTTCCAATTTGACCAACACAGACTAATGACAAAGGAGAAATACCTTCTCAGAGATTTTCAGTCTCTCACCATATTGGCCTCTAAATAACTCAGTCCTGGGAAAAATAAATAAAGTTAAAATAAAGTGTCCAGACGTTATAAAAGAGAAAAGGGATTCCTTTTGTTTATTTTCTAAATTAAACTAAAAGATTTAGGGAAAATATTGTCATGCGTCTGGCCTACCAGCTGTGTGCTCACCTGAATGAATTCCAAGCTGTGTGTTCACCAGGATGCCTTCACTTCTGTGGCCCAGTAGGAGCCAGGACCATTTTTAGTGCCACATTAAGGCATTGCTTGCTCAAGGCTAAGCCAAGAGCACCACAGCAACCCTGCTCAGATCTAACACTCCACCTGCCTACCCAGAAGCCATCCCTATTCACAATGCAAGAGCCCAGCAGCTGCTTTTCTATTGGGAATGGATTTAAAAATCATTATGGTGTTTGTAGAGAGCTCCCGGTTGAGGCTGCCAGAAACAGAACCCTCAGGTACAGCATTATGTGGGAGACATTTTTACAGCCCCAAAGTTTGAAATGATATTAGCAAAACTGCAGGGGGTTGATAGAGTTAATAATCCAAACGATTCAACAGTTAGTTCACTCAATTTTTGAATGTCATTTTACTGTTTTGGAATAAAAATGCTTTAGTTGTTAAAACGTCATTAAAGAGATGCCCTTTCCTTCATGCAGACTGCTTAGTTTCATCTAGATCTCCAAATCACTGTCCAAGGGGTTTTCTTTCTGCCATTTAAACTGTCGTTTTCAGCTGACCAGTTGCACCTTCCTGCTCAGCTGCAGTATAATCAGGAGCACAAACTGCCACAATGGATGAAAATCAATGCATGTTTTACAAGTATTTAAAGAAATAATACATATGAAATAACAAGTATAAGTGATTTTTGGTGGGACCTGCCTCTTGACAGCTGGGATAGGCTTCAGCACCCCCTGCAACCCTGAATTGGATAATTGGAGGAAGATGGATGGATGGATGGATGGATGGATGGATGGATGGATGGCATTTCAATGAGATTCTCAGGCTAGTCCGAGTTCCTGATGTTGAAAAATCCTTTAATCCTTTATATCCTTTGTAATTGATGTCACATGACCTCATTATTCTTAAACCCGAGCACTTATTATCATGCTGAGATAGAAGAGTGGCAACGTGGTTGCTGTTTTGGCACCTACAGTCACAGATGACTTATTGAGTGCTATTTGTTTTTTAAAAAAAAAAACATGAGTATGAGAGGCAAAGTGTAACTGCAGAGATCTGCCAGCCAGAGCTGGACTGCAGATATGAGTGTTGGGAAAAAACAAAGCTGTCTGTCATTACCATCCTGACATTTGATTGTGACAACTAGGATATTGCTGCTGATGAGGGTGCGTGCATGATAAAATGATGATGATATAGCTGGTAGGAATAGCTGCAAATAATGTGAATAAAGACAACACAGAGGGTCACTGACATTATGTTGCTTCTGTCCATTCCACTGCTAGGTCAAAGGAGCTCAGATGGAGCAAGTGATATGAAAATAGGTAATTAAAGCCATGTCTATATTAACAGTGTTCTGGGTTGAATTGGACTCATGCATCTGGGTCTAAATTGCTATGCAGAAGCTTTGACATTTTGCTTTTTTCTTCCTCTTCTTCATCAGCTCGAGCCTACTCTGAGTTTTATGTGTCTAGCTTCTGCGAGCATGTGCAAAGCAGCAGGGTTTTCCATATGGGCAGAACAGTATCATCCATACCTCAGACTGGAATAAATTCTTCAAGAGGGCAAATAGGTGAGGACATCAGCAGCAAGACCTATTACTGCTGAATCAAGATGGTAAATGAGACATAACACCTTCTCATTATTTGCTACCTAGCTTGCACATCAACCCTGCAGCCTGCTGCTACAAATGCATTCATAACTCTTGTTTTGTTTTGTTTCTTGTCTTTTATTTCTTCAAAGGCAGTTAAATAATAAATCTGTGCTCATGCATCATGAGTCTCATTGACCTTTAATGTAACGTAGAAATGAACAAGCACACTGTGTGTGTGTGTGTGTGTGTGTGTGTGTGTGTGTGTGTGTGTGTGTGTGTGTGTGTGTGTGTGTGTGTGTGTGTGTGTGTGTGTGTGTTTTCAGCAGCCATTCCTGTTTGAATTGTTTTACAAAAGGAAAAATATCTCTGAATCTTCTACAGGTTGAAAACTGTCAACTCACCCATCACCCTTTAATTTGCTTTTAACAAACCCTGTGTGATTGTGACAGATTGCACTTGAGCTCTCCCTCCCTTGAGAATACTCTCTATGACACCAAAGAGTTTTTGTTATAACTTTCATCAAAATATTCTGGTCCAGGCGTCACATGCAACTATTATCATCAAAGCACCGACAGGAGCTTCACAAGCAAGTCACTTGTTACATTTTTCAAAGGAAAATGTCCATGTAACAGAGATGTTTACGAGGTGGAAACAGATACCACTTTGTCCTTTGCAAAGGTGATGAACAGTTATGACCCACAAAAGATATATGTGCTGCTTTTTAGTGGGCAAAAATGGGACGCTGATATTTCCAGACCTCAGGAAGTTCCAAGGTTTAAAATCACTAGTTACACTTTTTCACCATTAAATAATCACTACAAAGTCAGAACCCTGTCATATCCAGCTTTAAAGCAGCTGCCAATCTGATCAAATGACCCACATCAACAAACAGATGCACAGCAGTTCTCGCAGGTTTTCCATTAACTATCAAAGACAAGTAGTGGCCTCCAGAACTGAGAAAAAGGCAACCTAGAAGTCCTGAAATGGCAACTTGAGGCTGGCTCCAGTCCCCAAAAGCTTAAGTTAAAATGTTATGACTCCCCACTTTAAACTGTATTAAAGGGATAGATCACCTCAAAATTACTTCGGTGTGAGTAGCCCAGTTATCAGCTGTGGAAATGTCTGCCTTTTTTGAATAAGGTGCAGCTTTGTGTAGCTCATAGCATCAAAAAAACAAACAAAAAACAATTCAGTTATTTTATTTCTACTTTCCACATCAGCCAAAGATTCAGACAGCTAGCTAATATTATAGCTCAGCTGAGCAGCACACCTGTCACAAGCATAGCCCTCTTGCATGCTTCCTTCATTTACAGGGATGTTTTCTGGTGCAGTTCAGTAAAAAAAATATATATATATTTCCTACATGAGACTTTTTACAGCAAGGTTAGAAACATGTTTTTTTTTTTTTGGAAATGGTTGATGATTTCTAAAATAAGACATTGCTGCTGAGATTTTCAAATATATTTTTGTTGTACTTAGAGAACCATGAGGTAAGTGCCACTTAGGCTTTAAGCACACAGGCTTACAGAATGGTACTTGACCCTCTGGCAACCTCCATTCGCTACGGAAAAATGTGTATTCCCTGACCATTTGGCGAGTAGGTACTGGAGGCTGTTGGCTGTTGCTGGTGAAAACAGTCGGGTGCTGTGATTGCGGTGGTTGCTAGCAGTTTGCCGCGGCGGCCTGTAGTTTGCATGGAAGACACCTACTTGCCTGCAAACCCTCACCATTTGCTCTCTGAGCTGTAGTTAAACTTGAAAAAGGTTCAGAATGTTTACCTTCAAAGTAAAAGTTGTGCCTTGCCGCTGCAACCGACACATTTCAAGAGGTGCAACTTTTACTTTGATTACTTTTACAAGTGTTTGCAGACAAGTCGGTGTCTGCCATGCAAACTATTGGTGACCACAACAACTTCCTAGCGACAAAAGCAAGGTATACCTCTGTGGGACCCTTTTCAGGCTAGTGACTGCCAGCAACCCCCTACAACCTCTCAGAACTGGTCGGGGAATGCAGTTAATGCAGTTATCTGCCAGGTAACATTGCTTATTTTGTGGTTAATTGTACTATGGACCACAGATAAACTGTATTATTTTATTTTTATTTTGCAAGTACTTGAGTCTATGGATACATGTAAACCTTGCTATCCAAACTAGCTAAACAAGTTAGCTGATAATTTACTCCATCCTGTCATGCGGTTATTATCTCTTCTGGTACCAAGACGGTGACAGCCACAATCTAAACTCTAGGCTTCAAAATGTGTCCTCAAACCAATAGCTGAAGTCACAATGGCTACGCCTACCTTTTATATACAGTCTGCGATGAGACTGTGATAAAAGACATTTAAGGTAATAGCAGAAAACTTTAGTTGGGTTTTGATCCAAACCTAGACATAAAAATAGTGATGCTTGAGAATAAAAAAAAAAAAAGATCTAAATAATGCCACAGGGACTGGCTTTAAGAGAGTGCACAGGCACATGTAGCACGGTGCCTGGCTTCCTGTTTGCTGACACTAATCCAAAGGCAGCGGGGATTTTTTCTGCCTCTTGCTGCTTCTTGCCTCACACCCCTGCAGGGCTCTTACATCCACACTGGCTTTCAGATTCACACACACACACAAATATACACAAATGAACACACGATAGACTATAAATATTCAGGCCAGGATCGACGGTATGCGCAGCACAATGTACACCGGGGACATAATACACACTGTGCTCATTTCAGCCCTGTCACTGAGCTCTCTGTCAGCACTTTCCTGTAGAGAAAAAAAAAAAAAAAACTTGCACATCTGTTTATCTGATGCTGTTCAGTTAGGCAGACTTGTCCATGAATGTGCTCCATGAAGCCCCAAACTCCAGCGGACCCATCACTGTTTTCTTTTTTTTTTTTTCTGTGGTTCTCATTAGATGCGTTGGCTGCCGCATGAAGGCCGAGCTTCAGGTGTTTTGTGTTTATTTGTGTCTGGGTCTGAGGGTGTGAGGAGCTGTTTGGAAGGCACATGTGCAACACAACGAGTCACATTACACCATGACAGACTGTCACGGTGAATTAAGGCTAGAACAGAAACAGAGGCAGTGGTCAGGAAATATCATTAACACTCTTCACAACACTTCTTCACTCTAAACACGACCTGCATTTGACAGAACTGTCTGAATACTTTCACTGAATGCAACTGAACAAAACTTTATTTCCCTGTTTTGGGGTATTTTCTGAATGAGGAGTCACTAATTGTCCAAAAGTACTGACCTGTGTTTGAATTACCTAACCAATGTACAGTATATATACTGTAGCACGACAAAAGATGGCAGAAGCAGCTGAAATCTGGGTAATCACCAATTCACTTCCATGCCAGCAGCCAAATAATCTATACGTTTAGATGGTTCTGTCTACTGTGACACTGATGAATAGTGGCAGGACCTCTTATCTGATCTTTTAGCCCAACAACTTACTGACAGAATGAAGGGTTTAGAGTCCAAAATGTCAAAATTAAAGCCATCTTCCTTTCTTAGAAAACACATTTTGACACAAATACAACTAACATGTTTGCATTGGATCTTTTTTTTTTTAATTTTAAAGATAAGGTTAGAGCGACCCTATCTTTAATATGATAAGTTAATATGTTAATATGATAGCAAGTGTCTCAGTAACTGCGCAGATCAGGTCAAGTGAGTGTTGCACTGTATGTGTTTAATGAATTTATTTTTTAATGTATTTTGAGCCATGCAGCATGTCTTCAGGGGATGGCAGCGTTGGCCTTTCCGCTACATTGATCCAGACTGAAATGTCAATATTTACATACAAATACTGTATGAATTACATAAAATCTTTGTACATTCATTCTTGATTCCCTGAGGAAAAATTCTCATCACTTTCAAGTTCCATGGCTGATGCTTTGTCAGTCTTGGTTGCAGTTTGTGTTTAACACTCACACCTAAATTGCATCTAAATAAAGATGGTGAACATCAGGTTAAACAGGCGCACACTAACACATTGCACAATGTTTGCATTTATAGCTCAAAGCTCTGCTATGTCAAAGTACAACACTCACAGAGCCGCTAGCATGGCTGCTGATGCCAAGTCTTGTTAACAGTGTAATGCTATCCAGCAGTGGTTCCCAGCCTTTTTAATTTATTAGACATGCCCCCACTACCCTGTCAGATAAACTCAATAATGATTGAACTTGATGTTATGTAACAGTGTTAATTATACAAAAGTGAATGTTACAGTAATGTTTCTGGTAATGTTTTTCATTGACTGACACATAAACTGCGAGAAGTTGGATGCTTCAGTCATTTATCTACCACTCTGTTCACCATGCTCAGCGCATGGTGAACTTATATTTTTTATATTTTTTTTTCCGAATGTCAAGCTTTTGAGCTTCGCTTCAGTCTTTTTAAGCAGCTTTCAAAGTACCCCCTGACTGTGAATGTGTGCTACACGGGGTCTTTTATGCCAAATTTCTTTTTTAGCACTTGAATATTGTCTGGCTTCTGTGACGCAAATGCATAACTTTAATGTGTTGCCTGCGTTTTTTTGTTTGTTTGTTTGTTTGTTTCGTTAATTTCATGTATAGATTTTAATTGTGGCAGTGGTGCATTAAGCACAATTTCATAATTTGTGTGAACAAAAGCACGGAGCCGTTTACCCAAAATGAAAACTGTCATTATCTTCTCATCCCCGTCAGTCACGTCGTACCACCTCCAAACCAGCCCCCTCTATCTAGTGCCCCCGTAGGCATTTCTCACATGCGTACTTCAACAGTGACTTAATGAAACGCCTACAATCACTTATCAACAGCAGATGCAGATGCCTGCCAGTTGTGTTGCCAAGCATAAAAATTACCATGTTGTTTCCCTTGATGATGGTAGCTCCTGGCAATATATCCCCCAATTTACAACTAAAATGCAAACTAGAACTCATTTTGCAAACGTAATTGTATTTTGTATGTTTGATTATAAACCTAAAAAAAATGGTATTGTGTTAGACTACCACAAGGTTAGCATTAGCTGTATATTAAAGTTTCTCTTGGCTACTTTGGATTATCTTTAAAAATAAAAATAAAATTCAGTTGTGATATTTTGGAAGTCCAGTCAAATCAGTGAGCCCCAGAAACACAGAGACAACACAGGGACAGCAAAGAAAATAAAAAAAATCATGGAACACATCAGAATTTCAATTTCTGTTATTAAAATTAAACAAAACTCTCATCAAAAACAAAGCATTACTTTATCATTATTTAAGCTCTAAAACAGCTCTAAAAATACTGAAGAATAAAAAGAGACAGAAAGAATTCCATTTGACTAAACTGTCCCTAAAGTTACGCACTCTTCTGGCTGTGCCAAATAATATGTAAAATGAACCATAGGGAAATTGTGTAGTATTTTATTTTTTTATATTTTTATATTTAGAGCTCTAAAAACTAGTAAAACATCTTTTGTTCAGGAGTTTGAGGAGATTGAAAAAAAAATTATATTTATCAGGTTGCCAGAAATACAACTGAATAATGATGTTGCTGATTTTACATGAGCAAACTAAGTTTGCCATAATATTTAAAAGGTGGTTATATGCCATAGTTGTGTTGCTGCCTGTTGACCCAAAGTGGCCAAAAAAAAAAAAAAAATTCCCTCATTATAGGTTTAAATGTTTCTGAGCTTCCTCATTTGATTACTTTTTCATTAACTTTGACCCATAACTTTCTTTTTTCTGTGTCTGATTGTGACCCTGAATTTACTTGTCGCTCTGATTAGACGGCGTCCCACCGGTTCCCCAGTTTGCTAAATTAAACCCTGCTGGATGAAAAATTGATCAGAAAGTTTGAATGGAAACTTAATTGTATTTTCTCAGTCAATACACCAGTAACATGCAATTAGTTAGAAAACCTCTGCTTGACAGCATGGTTATCATCCTACTATCTGATCAATGTAATTTGTCAAGCAAGGCCAGTGGTCTGAGTTCTACCACAGAGGAGAGAAAAATCCGTTTTTTGTTTCTTTGTTTTTTGTTTTAGTTTCAATTTTTTGTCAGAATGTACATCTGTAATATAAAAAAAGTATTTAATATTTATTTTCAGTCATGTGAGTGGAGTTCAATGGAAAAGTCACATTGCTAGTCAGAAAAGCTACCAGGAAGCTCTACAACTAAAAAACTTCGAATTCATCACTGATGCCTGAACACAGTTTGCACCCAGAAAAAAATGTTTCTCTCATTTTCCTCTCAGTTAGGTTACTGCAATATTTATCATTTTTGTTGCTGCCAACAGCTCTGTTGGCCCGGCAGAGCTAGCCAGTAGACTATCATGTGCTTTCTTCCATACACATCGAGGTGCCAGTCGCCTACTTGCATGAACTGCCAAATCAGCAATAAAGATGCAGTCCCAGCCTTCTTCCTACCTACAGACACTGCCAAAGAGTCATCAAAGTACTTGTATACATATACATCCATGTACAGTTTACTGTGGGAGTGGAAATCATGTTCGCCCACACCTGATTACCTTCGTGGTAAATGCATGTTTTAGAAATGAAAGAAGCACATTTCTGACTTTGTGCACACACATAGTTTTAATTGTGAACTAGTGGTCCTGGTTGTCTGCAGTGTTAGACAAGTGTTCAACCACTTTGATAAATCTAATTGCGCCAACTTTTGGAATAATTACTGACAATTAGTAATGGTTTTTACAGGCACCCCCCACCCCCACCAACCCTCCCATCAGAACAATGGTAGGGGAAACACTCCAAAAACAGGGGCTGCCAGTTCCCTGTGTACAAAAGCAATGAATAATTGTTTGCCTCAAATATCTAACACAGTGAATTTACCATGAACTCAGCTGCTGAAGCTCTGACTGGTGTAAAATCAGTCAAAATCAGGAGACATTGCAAATAAGATGGCAACTGGAATTTTACATGGTAACCATGGCTCAGCCATTGTGGTTTTGCTCTGTCTCTGTTCTTTTGCTGAGTCTTCCCATGGCTGGACCACAATACAGAGTTCTGTCATGGTACTGAATTAATTTGTCCATCACGTCTCCCACAGCGTCGCCTGTCTGCCCTAAATGACGCCTTCCTCTGAAGTCTTTATTTGCTTTTTTGTTTTGTTTTTTTTTTCAAAATAAGATCTTAATGAGCAATGTCACTCTGAAGCCTGAAATTATGTTAATAGTAAGTTTCCCTTTCTGCTACTTCATTTGCTGGGGAAGTAAAAATAAAACGAAGCACAAAGTCTGACTTTAAAAAAAAAAAAAAAAAAACTTGAGAGGAAACAAGACAAAAATCAAAGCCCCTTCAAAAGTCTTTCCCTCAAGAAGTGGCTGCTTCCCAGATGGACCACTTCTTACCATTTTCTTTCCAACTGGCTACTTTTTTTTTTTAATGCATCACACAGATTTATCCATTTATAGCACTATTTTGATGCAGAAAGGAGGGTATCTTTCCTATTTGAACCCTACTCATCCATGCAAAACCCACTTTTGTTGTGGATGACATTTCAGTGCTCATAGTCATGAGGTTAATGACCCTCTCTTTATTGGCACTGAGGTTGGTCAGGTCCACTACTGGTGGTAAAATAAAAATCGAAGATGGATGTATGCATTTGGATTAATTTTCTGAGCACTTTATGCTCACTGGCTTGTTCTATGTTTTGTAATGTGGTTTATATCCAGTGGCCTGTTTTTGTTGTTGAAATTTCCTCCTCAGTGTGAGTGTCGATTACACCGCTGTGCAGTTGTACAGTTCACTTACCTGGTGCACTCTGTTGCAACACTGCTGCCAGTTTGCATGAATAAACTATTTAAATTAAGCACTCTCCTACTTCAATTTCTGTTTCATAATCGCCCCAGTCTGAAAATACAAACAAATAAGACCTGCTTGCATATGTGGCAGCAGGTTCATGGTTATAACCAGACACATTATAGTTATTACAAATCTGTGGAACTGCTAGTGTTATGAGTGCAGTGACTCACACGCTGGCCCCATTCACCTGTTTGGGTTGACTCAGCTTAACTCAACAGTCCACTTGGCAATTTGCGAGCATGAATAATGAGGCAGTAATCCACAGCAGGCCACAGAGCAGTAACAGTCAATCTGTTCTAGGGTGACAGAATTTTCACGTATCAGCCTCGTCTCCTGTAAGTTAAAGGCTCGTGACAAATTAAATGAAAAACCTACGGTGCGTGGGGATCTGTTGGGTTTGGGGGGGTGTGTATTCATATGTTTCAGACGAACGGCGTTCCATCAGTCCAGTTACATCTAAATATTTGGAGACTCATTGTCAAAGTGCACTGAAGCTGGTGGCACATGGTTGCCCTCAGGTATTAATCTGTCACCTGTCTGTGTGTTTCTATAACTACAGCTTTCTACATCTAAATTTATTATATAAATTTATTTGCTTCTTTATTTGTTTATTTATGATTGAAGCGCCGCTTTACATTTATGAAGTGCTGTAGTGTCACAAGGGGGTGGTTGAGGTGGGTGGCGGGCATACAGCACTCTCTGTTCCTCAAGAGAATGGGATTACATCAAGACTCCCATTTGAATTCACGTTCACACAAAAAGCACGTAAGATTTTAGAAAGTGGTTTTGGCTAGATATTACAATATATATAGTCCCAAGTCAAGGTAGAATATTTGCTTTAATAAAAAACCAAAAAGTTAATTGCTAGGTAACACCGTACCATTTTTGCTGTGTTTCTCCTCAATTTTTAGACCATTTCTTGGGAAACCCCATAATATGCACGACCTTTACACTTTAATATGAATAACTGTAATATATTTGCAAGTTTTGTATGTTTGTTTAATGTCACCAAAGTTTCCAGATCATCTGTGAAATGCAGTCTATATACAGTCCACACACTGCATCCACCGCCTGTCATTTGTCACCACAATCTCGCAGCCCACAATCTGGTTCTTTTTTTTTAGCAGCTCGCTTAAAGAGGTGCGTGCGCCTGATCTTTGGACAGGAAGCCAGATCAGTTAGATGCTCGCTATCTTAGCTGCTATTGTTGTGTCACCACTTCAGCTATCTTTACTGCGCAGACAAATGCCGTTTGTGCGCTTCTTCATATCTGTGTGACAGCCAGTTGCTGACTTATTTAAACCACTAACTCGAAATGTGGCAAAAACACAAACAAGGCTTCTTTCCATCCAAATTAAATTAAACAGACTTTTAACCATTCTCATTATAATGAGCTCTCCTCCAAACTGGACAAATGGCACTAGTCTCTCTGGCATGCTGGGTGCAGGAGATACAATGTAGCGACACCAAACTCACTTCACTCATCATTGATCTTCTGCTGGTTATGTTATGAACTTATAACATATTACAAGGGAATTTCTATTGGGAATAAATATTCAATAACTTCACTGTTATATTGTGTCACCAAGATCATTTTACACATCAGTTATACCCGGGGGGTGAAAGTAGTTTTAAATTCTTGCCAGTTCTATGACAAAAACCGTGTGTATATATATATTTCTGTAGATGATAAGTGATTTATTGTTCATCCTGTCTCAATGCAAGCAGAGGTTTTTAACATCTGTGCACCACCTGTATAAAAAGAAGCAGTCCATTAAATCAAACACAGCAATCCCATTGGCAACCACTGTGTTTGGAGGTAAACGCGCTCTTGTGTAGCGTAAATGAAATCTTCGGTCATAAGCAGTGTTTTCGAACTGTGCTGTGTCGTTGAAATTGAGCAGAATAATATGAAACACAGTTAGTTAAACTCTCTTTGTTCTTAACTGGGATATTTTGTAAAGAGCAGACAGACATTAAAAGTATCGGTGAACGTTTTAAAGGCTGTCCATTGACGAAAGCCTCCAGCGCCGAGGGGAGAGAAACTAGACAATTGAGGCTCCAGCATGGCACGAACAGTTCAGAAACAATTTGAAATGAGAGGGAAAAAAAGCTATTTATTAACTGATTAAGTCATGTTTTAGACTGCTTATTGCTAGCAGATTCTGACCCAAAGTGCAGCCATGACTGGTTCTGCAGCAGACAGCAGACAGCCGCTCCCCCTCTTCCAGGTACTGCGTACCAGCGCAGTACCTGATCGTACCGGCTTACTTTCACCCCTGGTTATACCATTAAAATAAATAAATAAAGGTTTTGAAGCATGTTGGCAGGTATGTAAATGACTACAAGCTGCAGGGATGCACTGAGTTTTCAGGAGACAATAAGATGTGAGATATCAACCATGATTACCGCTGCTTACATGTGCAGCAAGCTTTTCACAGAAAAGTCGAACATGCAGATTTTTTTTGTTTTAGGCTACAGTACCAGCGCTGCTGTTATACTGGGATGTGGCTCATTCAGAAACCTACAACATGAGTAACATTTGCAAATGCCTTTGCTAGCACTTAGCTAACATTAATTCTCCAACAGCTAGTTAGAAATGCTCCTCTTGCTTATAGTGAAAAGGTTTGAAACCAGAAAAGGTTTTTTTTCATATTCACAGTTGTGTATAAAAAAATTTTTTGCCCTCCATGGATAGTTTCAGCTTTCATAATAACTCTGAGCAGAGTGGATTTTTTTATAGCTCATCCACTACTGTGTGTTTGTACTGCTGATGCCTTTTGGATTACTTTAATTGATTATCTGACTAATATTATGGTGTGCTGTGTGGTACAGACCATCCCAGAAGTTTGTGCTTGGGTTTTGGTGAGTGAAATTCTAGTGTTTTATTAGTTTGTTACTTAGCACTAATTATATGTGTCTGTGTGTTGCACCCCAGCTACCATTAGCTGATGAATTAGCACACCACAGTTTCATCCATATCAGGTGACTTATGGCTCCAAAAAAAAAAAAAAAAAAAAAAAAAAAAAGTAGCATTGCAGTATTCAAAACACTAATGCTGAAGCTTCAAAGGGTCAGAAAAAGTGTTTATGGTCAGGAGTGGAAAACAATTCCAATATTTGACAGTGAAAGTGTAATTTAGACTGAAAAGAAAAAAGTATAGTAGAAATTTTTAGGGATGCATTGATCCAAGCTTTTGAGCTGTGCTGTTAGTTGATGCCTTCTATTGACTCAGTTATGAAACCTCTGAATTTGAAGTTATGCTCTCTTATACATAATGCTGTGAGAGGTTTCCAGATTTTAATTTAGGAAAAGGGGAACTGCTATGGATCATATATAAATCAGCTGTGACCCTGACTGCTGGACTTTCTTTTTTCTGATTAAACATGCTGTAATCTTCAGATTTGTCCTTAATATTTGTGTGCTATTATATTGCTCAATTTTTTTTAACTGTGATGTGCATACTTTCTGTGTAATGATGCACTAATAATAATAATAACTGAATGTGATTTTTTTTCTCACTCATTTCACTCATTCTTGGCAACAGTCTCTGTTTCTGATCATAACAGGAGACACTTATCACCATAATTATACATAAATGAGCCATTCAGTGTTGAAAGAAAAGAAAAAACAATATGTCTGAAAGTTCTGCTGTACTGTGTGAATCAATTGACAGGCGAAATTTTTCTCTCCGTGGTGTCAGCTGGGAACAGGTCCTGCACTGTGTGAGCTGAGGACAGTCAATTATTCTGCAGTTTCTTCGTCACATTTTAGTCAAAGCACTGTCTGTTTCTAGTTGTGCTTTCTTCCCCATAATCTCCTTCATGGTTTAAGAAAGTATTTTTCTGACTTTTCCTGCATAGAGCGCTACTGTATTTGCACTTGAGACATTGTGCTTCTTTCATGAAACTGAGGGAGATACAGCTCCTCACAAACACCTTGGTTACTTTGAGCTCTTCTTTTCTTGATCTCCCCCTGCTCTCATTTCAAAAAGCCGTTTTGATTTGATTGTATGGGGTTTTTTTTCACAATTTTCTCACTTCTTTTAATACCTGTGCTTCTTTCTGTAGCTACTGTACGCTCTATAATTGCCACCACTCCTTCACAGACTCTGTCTGAGACAATACCTGCGTTAGCACATATCCAGAAAAACAAAGGTATAAAATGCAGGATGCAGATGATTATGTTCATGGTATTCATGAGCTAAAGTTTAAAGAACATTTTAAAAACTGTATGTTTGCCTTATGCTTATAAACATTTAGCTCTTGAATATATTTATATTAGGGATTCATGAATTATGCACCATTAGCTTTAATTTTTACCTCATTAATATCTCTGCCAGCCACATCAGAGCTGTACTGACCTACTGCAAGGTGAACATTTCCTACTGGTTCTTTAATTGGTTCTTTCTCTTTAAATTTAAAGTACTTTGCTGAAACACTGAAATGCTTTTATTGTGAAATAAAAGGAAATAGAGGAAATTAGCACAGACTGCTCATAAAAAATGCATCTACAAAATGAATTTAAGGACATCAGATTTCACTTTCTTCCTGACTTCTTTGTGAAAACAACTCGGGCTTGTTTGTGAACAGATATACCAGCTGCTCTTCTGATGTATAGCTTACAGATGATCTAATCAGCAAATGTGTACTGCCCGTAGAATTATGCCAGATTAAGTATTCAGTGCTCGTCATTACTTTTAAGAACAGGTGCCACGAACAGGAGTGATATCTTACAGGACATCTTCCCTGCGTTTCTGTCAGAATAAAATGGTAGATCTGTTTGTATGAAGTATCTATCACATGTTGTCTTTATTAAGCTCTCCCTCTTCATTCACCTGAAACTCAGAATCAAGACTCTGCATCAAACAACAGACCTCTTGTTTGTTGTTGCAGTCGTGCCTCCACACAAAGACAAGGTCAAGCCTATCCAACAGCAGCGGCCTTTTGGGGGGGGGGGGGGCAGCCTTGAAAGGAATAGATCACTAAGCATTCTTGTTTCCCTTTGGTGCAATGGGGGACTAACGCAGGCTTTTATAGGAGTTTTCTGTGGTCACAGACCACCAATTTCAAAAACCATTTGCACCATTCCTCTACTTAGACAGCCTGGTTTTATGACATAACCTGCATGTTTCACAGAGGTGCGATTATAAGGATAAGGCACAAAGGATAAGTTCCAGTGCAGGTATCACAACTGCAAAACATGAATATGAAGCACACCGTAGATGCTTCCACTTTAAACCTCACATGAAAGCATTTACCCCTTTAAGCATATTTTCAAATATTTGGTTGTGTCAGAATGGTGCGGGATTTTATTTAAACAGCAACAATCTAATCTATGCATTCACAGGAGCCCGCTCTTTTGTTCATACTTCTGCTTCTCTAGGTGCACAATGCACCATTTGCTGGATTTACATCCTGAAAAGTGGAAAAAATTATGTGATAATTACCTTTTGCAAAGAAAGCAGAAAGGGAAGAATTGTCTGGTGTCTGCTCAAAGCAGCTGATTCAAACATCTGGACTTCAATAACAAGGAAAAAAAAAGGTGAAAGAGGCAGGAATAAAAGAGGGGCTCTGCTGATGAGGACGGCTGAAAAAGGTCTTTTTCTCTGCACTCAAATATTGCTTGATTAGACACCTGAGGATAATTGCAGTAGTATAAAGGTGAGTGTGATGACTGAATTGATTATGGTCAAGCTTCCCAGACTGTAATTAAAGCAAATTCTGGACTCCAAAGTGAATCCTTTAGTGTGGAAATTCTGTTAAAGCATAATCTTTAAAGCTACACTGACTAGTGTTTCTTGCATGAGACCAGTACTAAGTGTCCACCCTATTCTGGCTCCTAAAACATACAGGATTCTTAATATTCTTATAAAAATTCAGCACACTTATGTACATTTAAAAAGGTAAATTTATTTTTCCTTTATTCTTTTTCTATATTGATTTCCTTTAGAGGCCCTTAAAGGCAACCTGCATTGTGTCACCCATTGTTTCTTATATAAGAAAGAACACCCGTTCACAAGTCACCAGTCACTATTGTTGTATTTTCTGTGGTCGATATGCTCTCAAAAGCAGCTATTTTAGCAGATCGGTCCTGAATGGGCACTATCTGGCCACTGTGCCATGACTGTAATGGGACTTTGCAATTTTAACATTGGCAAAATAACAGCTTTTTCTCCAGAGTGGCAGCACTCTCTCGCATGCCTGCACCAGTTATAGCACCGGGCACTATAGTGATCCTTTACTATTTTTTTAGGCCAAAGTTACAGTACAACTCACTTCAACTTAGACCCCAGAGGCAGAAATAATGACAGTGGCTACTTTAAGATAAAGGTGAATGGTGGAAATATTAACACAGTGAGCACCTCTGCACACAAATACAAATAAGTATGTTATTATAGTTTTAGCTTGTCTCATTGTGGTTTGAGGATACAACTGTAAAGACCTGAGGGATTTTTTTTTTTAACTCACAAGAGTCTACTCAGTGACCATTTTTGGTGGTTTAACTGGTTGGTTTTCAATTCGATGGCATGTAATGGGGGAATCATAGTTCTGCATTGGTTCTACGCACAGCCTGCAGAAAGCTTTGCCGACCATCTACATGCTGTAGCTGTTTACTATCACCAGGGGGCAGTGTCACAACCAACTGGTCTGTGGGCCACTCATTTGTGCTGTTACTGGTCCATCAGCCAGCTGCAGAGAAGAGTGAAGTTATAAAATGATATAAAGCGATAAAAATAATGAAAACAGACACAAATGCGGTACCATAAAACAAGCATAAGCTGACAGCTTTTAAGATAAACACCACACAGGAACCCCCGCCACTGACAAAGAGTTCTAGTCATCTGACTTCTGTGTATGTGTATTCGAACCTCCTTATGTGCAAGGAGGTAAACTTGATGAACTTTCAAACACTACAAGACGTCTTAAATACTTTGTATTTGCATCAAACCCATAAATACAAAGCAATGTTGAAATAAATGAATACTGACATGGCTGATACTAATTGCAGGCTACACAGAGGGGAAAAAAAAGAACTATCAAAGTCTAAAAATGTGCAGCAGCCATTTGAAGTAGATTTAACATAAACTGTCATATTTGTTGCATCTTGCACATCTTCTTCTTTAGTAAGTTAGTTGCAAACATTTGATCCTTTTGGAAACAGAGCCTACAGATAAAGATATACTTAAACAGCACCAAGAGGAACATTTGCCTTTCAACCATTTATCAAACAAACCATAAAGAAATTACAATACAGCCCTGGCTTTAGAAGCTGATGCTGACACAACTGCCCCCCCCCCCCCCCCCCCCCCCCCCACACACACACACACACACCCCTGATTATCCCCTTCTATAAGCCAACATAGTCTCTTTCTGAATAATTACTTAGATTTGCTAGTGAGCATGTTAGATCTGTAGCAAACACGTCCTTAGGGGTTTAAATAGGACTGGTTCCATATGTGCCTGTGAAGGTCCTAATCAGTGTCCCCTGATCAACACCTGATTATGGCTGTGAATTTTCTTCTGATGGGAATGATCTTTTTTTCAGTAATTATGACATATTACTCCAGAAAATTGTGTTCTGTATGATTTCTCTCATTTTTATCCTTTTTTTTTCACTTTGGGAAAGACAGGACTATTTTAATGCTAAACAAGCAAGGAGTTATTGACCACTGCATTTCACATATGACGAGAATATCTGTATTAATAAGTATTTTTAAAAAACCCAACAACATCAGCGTACCTGGATTTAGATAAGATGCAAATGGTTCACAGACCTTACACCTAAGAGTAAAGAAAACGGTTAAAGAATCCAGCACATCATTTTTAACCTCCAGTAAAAATTCAGAATAGAAGCACAAAGAGAAATCTGCATATAATACTTGGTTTTCTCCAGCACGCTCTTCCTCTTTACTGTATGTGGCATCTACAGCCGAGTAGCTGCACAAGCAGCGGAGACCCAAAAGACAGGACAGGCACTGCATTTAAATAGACATGGTGTAGCATTCACAGTATAATGCATAATTCAGCCTCGCACTGTGGATTAAACCCTGCTCCCCAGCTGTTGCAGAGAGCCACTTAAAAACAGCATGTAGCACGACAGCCAGGACCCTGAACTGTTACTGATATCATGAGGCTCCTCTTTGCTGTTTAGCACTTGAATTTCACTCCAAAATATGCAGCAGATTGAGTCACATAAGAAAGGGATTCACATATTATATATTTTTAGAGTCTTTCTGCCTGCCAGTGCACTGTTTGGAAAACTCAGCTCTCCAAAACACACATTTTCCAAACTGTGGGTGAGACATGGAAAAACCTGCAGGATTACAGAAAGTGCAAATGTTCACACACATTTTTTGTTGAGTTTTTTTTTTTTTTAACACTTGCATTTAACCAAACCCCAAACACATGGCACACACACACACACACACACACACACACACACACACACACTTGAGGACAATGTTTTCCACAGACAAATAGCTGCTATCAGAGATTCCAGCCCCTGTTGCCATGACAATGATTACATTTACCCAAAACACAAGTTTCTTGCTTATGACTTATGGTGCCCTCCACCCCATCCTTGGAGAGAGTGTTTTCAACATAATGTATGGCAATGCAGCCCTGGAACAACATTACATGGAGCCAATTGATCAAGTCTGACGGGAAGAGCCTGGTGTGCTCAGGGAGAGAGTTTCATGAAAAAATAAATAAATAAAGGAGAAACAAAAAGTACAAACGTCCGCCAACACTGAACAATTTCTGGCAGTCTCATCTGGAGATATCATACCTGCCACTTACATCTAAAGATTTCTGGAACCTGCATCTATTACATTTCACTTTAAAATGGGATTTCTGTCTCGTGACTAGCGAGGTATAACTGCACACATCAGTGATGTAGATCTCCACAAAAACTGAATTCACCTGGCAAAGGGAAAACTACTCTGAGACATGTTAAAGGAAATGTACTCGCACACATGCTGCAGAAAATCAAGTCACAGACAAAAGCATGGGAAAAAAAAACAAAAAGGTTGATGCAATCTAGCTACATTCTACATTGGCTAATGAAATATGTTCATGTGCACATTCCTGGCAGATTGCTTTGTAATGAGACTGCTCTAACAGTTTCAATAATGTGGGATTATTTAGATGGCGGATAAAATCATTCCCACTGTGAAAATATCCCACAACAATATCAACTATTATTTTTATTTTTTTTAAATACGTTTTCAGTCTTTTAAATATTTAATCAAGCTGGAATTCCTGACTGGAACCCAAAGCAAAATAAATAAAAAAGTAGCATTTTGCATTTTACAATGATATTTACTGAACTCATTTTGTTTCCTGAAAAAAATGCACAGCTTGGTGTGAACTGCATTAGCACCCATGTCCAGACTTTCACTGCCATATCCACACTGGGATGCATTTCTTTAAAAATGTTTAATTTCTTAGACTGGAGCAGTGACCACAGTATCGGGGCCAAGTGTTGTGCACAGTTGAGCACAGTTGAGCTTTCCATGACTAGCACAAAGCTTTTTGGTTAGTTTTACTGCCTGTTTGCAGAGACCGGGAGGAAACGCAGAGGGAACCGACATCAACTCATCTGCAGTGGAAAACTTTGAACTAGGAGACTGTTAAGCTCTACAAAGAGCAGCCGGTTCATAAAAAAAAAAAAAAATGCATCCATAAACTTTATTTTTCCAATTAAAAAGATAACAAGCCTAATTTTTCCCACTGTTGCAGCAACTTGAATGAGGCTCTGCAGGCATTTGCGTATTCTTGTTTGTGCGTGCGTGATTTTCTATGCAGCCGCTAACGCTAAAATTAACAAGCAGCAGCAAGGTGGGGTTTTTTTTGTTTTTTTTGTGAGACAAATACCGTCAGTGGCACAGCAGGAAATGCTGTACCTATTTTTATCTGCAAACATGCAGTTTTTCAACTGGGACACATGGGAGGGCTCCAATTAGCTCACAGGAAACCCACAGAGGCAAACACTGAGATAACTAATAATGTGTCTTCCCCCGTGCCGACACACTGTACCAGAAGGAAAAAAGAGGCATGTCTAGAAAGATCTGGGTTTGGGAGGAAGAATGTGACTATGAAAAATTTAACTAATGAAAATCAACATTTAATATAGCTGTACGCACATCACCAGAACAAAGTATAATGGGTTATTTAGTACGCTGCATGTTATTTAAAAAGGTCGTCAAGTCTGACATTTTTAAAATCAAGTATTCAAAAGGAAATGCAGCCTTTTATCTTTATTAGCTTCCAGGCACACTTTCATGGAGCACTTGTGAAATGACCGATTTGAATAGTATCTAATGTTTCCAGTGAATAAACACATCAAGTTTCTCCCTCACTGTTTGGTTCATTCATTCATTCTGTCTTTCTCACGCACCTTTACTTTCATTCACGCACTTGGTGAGTCCCATCCATGTGTTCATTCACTCTTCTTTCATTCACAAACTCATGCTGGCTGACCCACATATTCTCCATTTATACCCCACTGCACTCTCTCTCTCTCTCTCTCTCACACACACACACACACACACACACACGAGAATTCATTCATTTTTAATCTGCCGTTCATTCAATCAATCACCTATTCATTGATTGTTTCTTGACTAATTCATTCATTCATCCATTATTTACCTTCTTCCTCTTATACACTGACTCATTTTCATTTATTAGTTCTTTATTCATGCGTTCACATATTAAGTCATTCTTTGAGTAAAGTACACAGTGGTTTCTCAAATATTAATTTGCTCATTACTCATTTATTCAGCATTTATTGGCTCAGTGACTGGTCAATTTATCAGTTCTTGATGAACTGATGCCGCTGCAATGATATTGATCCAGAGTCACTGTGGAGGTAGTTTGATGTCTGTGAAACCACTGAACTGTGGGTGGGATGTGAGTTAAAAATGACCCTTTTTTCATTTTCAGTTAAACTCAGGATTTATTTGAATGTTGCACAAAGGCTATTTATGAATAAATACCTCAAATATATACTAGGTTGTAAAAAAAAAAACAAACAGAAAAACAAAACAATCTCATTAAAATGAATTGAGTGCATTTTGGTGGAAATGGAAAATACTGCCCGGTAACACAGATAAGATTTTTAATAAAACTGGTCTGAAAGTAAATGTGGTATCATCTGCACAGATTTACTTAATTGGGCAGTGAAAGGCTGTAAAATTCTGCATAACATCTACAGGGACTGTGCAGAGATTAAAAACACAGACCTGTGGAGATATTTGAATAATATTAAAATGACAGGACAAATATAATATCTTCTTAACTTTTAACTAATTCTGTGTGGTTATCGGCTGCCTCTGAGGACACAATACTTGGCAGTCTACCTTCACTCAGTATTTTCTGTGCAGCAGATAGCATGTAGAGAGGCTCTGTGGCCCACACAAATAAATGCAGCGGCTGCAGGGAAAATCAACAAATCAACCATTTGTTAACAGTAAAAATTAAATGGAATTTTCCATCAGTTCAGTGGTAGCTTTTTAAATCTGCCAACTGCTGAGTCTCACATCTAACGAAGAGGCAGAAAACCATGACTGCATAAAACCAGGAGTTGGCTAGAGGGAAAAAGGATTTACTGTTAGTGGCCTGAGAAGTAAAACAAAAATCCTGAAAGAGGACGTTGTGGTTTCTCTGCATAATCCAACAGACGTCAGTTAAAGCCTTCCAAAATAGCTGCGTGGACAGAGCCCAAGGAAAATGAAACTGCGAAGTGCCTCGAACATAAAGACGGTTTTCACCCTCAGAGGTACGAGCAAAGCCAAAACTGGTAACAGTTATCCGCTGGGAGAATTATTTCCACGTCACGTTATTAACAACGTGCCACAGCATTTGCAAAAATCAACTTCAAATAAAAACAAAAAACATATTTGGCATCTTGACATATCATTAACTGATCTCAGATCCGTGAGAAAATACCCAAATACACCAAATGAGAGCCACTGGAAATAACTGTTTCAGCTGCATTATATGGTTCCTGCTGCTTTCATGTCAAAAGTTCAAAGGCCACAACGGTTTCCCTAAAAATTTGCTGGGAAATCTCTCTGTAAAGCATCACGCCCAGCCCACGCCAAACCTGATCTTGAGGGTATTAATTTGGATGAACCAGCAGAGAATGTATAACAAAAAAAAAGAAAAGAAAAAGAGTTTGTACCTCAAAAGAAGTCATCAAGAACACACTAATTAAAGCCAAATTGGATTGGATCAGCAGAGAGAGGGAGAGACATGGAGCAGGAAGGCATGATAACAAATTATCTGAATGAGAGGTAAGGGAGCATAAATAAATTAAAACCGACCTGCTGCAGTAAATGAAATCAAAAGGAAAACAGAAACTGTGGAAGCCAGTGGGAGGGTGTGTGTTGCATGCAAGAATGTGTGTGATCAAAGAGGGGAGCAGGGAGCGAGGGAGGGAGGCCGCGATGTGCCACTGACGGAAGCAGTCGAGCAGTTTGGTTAATCGCGCGCCCTCAAGTTTGCATTCAACAGATATCTGCAGAAGCTGGAATGAGCAGTTATTTGTGCCAGCATGGCAGCTGAAGGGAAAACCTAAGCAGAACCGAAGGCACACATGTTAACGAGTAGGCGGCCAATTAAACTGCTGCCCAACCAATCATCATCTCGATGGTTAAATACAGAGTTTCATATCACACAGTTTGCACTAAACAGGACATTCCCCATTCATCTGGAAAACGTTTTTCAAAGATAAAGCTGAGCTTTTCACTTGGCATCAATAAATACATAATAAAATGTTAAGAGGAAAAACAGGTATTTAACAGAAACTTGATTACTTCTAACTTACATGCTGCTAATTTGGAGTGAGGTTATATTTAATGAATAATAACATTACTGACTCATCTGTAATTAGTTTTATTGAATATTTAAATAACCATTTAGTCCATAAAAGAAAAGAATACAGTGAAAACACGCACTGTAATAAAATACTGCCCATAGTCATGTCATTACATTATTTTTCTTTTTCCTCAATAGAAGTGTTGAGGAAATGTTGTGGATTACAGATCAGTAAAATGTTTCTGACACAGAATGACTTTTGTTTTTCTGCAGTATTTCCTTTTGCAACACAATATCAGTTCTTGTGAAGAGCCGTGAAGTAAATAAGAAGCTGGTAGTTTAGTTCTGCATGAAGTGAAAACAGGGGGAAGCAGCTGGCCTGACTCTACACAGAGGTAGCCTGAGCACATCTCCCAGCACGTCTATGGCTCCTTAATTATTTCTTATTTGTTTTAGTTCACACTAAAACCAAAATGTAAAAACGATTGTTGTGTTATTTGATGTTATGTGTGCAACTATTTCTTGGCTCAGAGCAGTTAACTGAGGGTTGGCAGTTGCTTTTTTTTTCATGCAGGCACACAAGTGGTCTGAACCCTCAATCTAGCTCCCTGCAAGGAAAAAAAATGGACGTATAATTCCCAAAATCTCAAACTTCTGTATGTCTACTTATGCTTTTGTTTTATTCCTGGCACTCGAGTTGTTCTTGGTTTATGGCAGAAAAAGTCAACTGTGACTTGAAGCACGACACACATAGTGTTTACTTCAATGTCTAACCAAAACCGCAGACTTTCCCAACCTTAACAAAAAGGCCCTAAATGTTTTCTTTCTTACATCTGACCCTGCATGGGTCTCAGGGCTCAAACCGTCTATATTCAACCCATCACTGCGACCATGCCTTGGCAAAAGAAAAAAAAAATCAAAAAATGAAAGAAAGAAACGAAAAATTCAAATCTATGAACATAATCCACGTTGTAATTATATTCCTGTCACATTACTGAGAAAACTAATTAGTAGTATCCAGAAATGGACTGTTGCATACTTCAGTTACAGTGATTCATTTGTTGGCCAGCTGCTGCTTTAAATTAACTTTTGTATAAAATCCTCTCAGCGCTCTTTCTGTGTATAGTGACTGCAGTCCGTAGAGAGAGGTGAGAGGCACAGTGTGCCCCATGATGTTTCCTTTAAAACTCTACTGTGACCTCAGCTAACCAGTGTGTAATTCAGGTTTTAAGCAAATGAAGTTTGAGATATTTCGTGGGACATGATGAAATCAGTGTGAAATATCTTAAGCGTTTTAAATTTTCCCAGTCTACATTTTTTACAAAGATTTGAGACAGCAATAGGTAAAACACATGACCAGAAAACCAACAAGAATACAGTCACCAACTGTGCACTGCTGCTGAAGCAAACCACCCACATCAGCCATTCATGTGTTCATTATCTCCAACCAAACCAGTGACCTTCTTGGTGTGGGATGATAGTGGCAAATGCTGAGCCACTGTGTTATCCTACCTACATAATTTAAATACATGAAGTTCATTCATACACAAAGATGGACCGTGCAAGGGGAAAGAAGAGAGGAGCTCATGTAGGTGCTGACAGATGAGAATTCTGACATTGATGGTGAAAAGAGAAAGAAAAACTTTGTCCTGAGGGGAGCCAACAAAGCAGCAGTGACCGGGAACTCCAGCCCCTGTGTAAGCAGCAACAATGACAGAAGTACTCAGCTCCTTTACTTGAATAAAAGTAGCAATTAGAGCGAAAATACACCACTGCTTCCAAAGGTTACATCCCATGTAAGTACACATTTATTATCAGAAGAAAGTATTTAGAATTAATAGTGTCAGATTTTACACCTTGAATATACAATTTTGAATGTATTCCCATACCTTATAAGGAAGTACATCTTGTTGTAGAGCTGGACACCGCCAAAAGTTAAAACTGCCTTTTGGATTGTTCTGCAGAATCTGTGTCCCAAACACTTAGAAGTGATGAGAAACACACAGATTAAGGTCTTCAGTGTTTAAATGATGACCGAAACAAACACTAAACCTCAAACGCTGGTTAACCACCTTGTCTTTAAACCCTTATTTTGTATAACTGGGCACAGAAATCATTTCATATCTACACAGTGAATATTATTGTGTGCCAATCGGCACCCGTCTGCAGTCTCACCTCCGACCTCTTCCACTTACTGTAACGCTCATCCGAACGTCCTTTCATGAATTGGTACTACAGCGTTATGGCACACATTTCCAAATCAAACCATTTGCATGGATCAAGATGAAGTGTGTGGGGGGGGATCTTGGTCTTTGCAGACCATGAAAGTGACTCATCTTCATGTAAGCAAGTCAAGCCCTGGCATACTGATTGGTTGTGTACAGCACACACACACACACACATACATATACACAAAAATGCACGCATGCACACCCAATGAGCTATACCCCAGGCTCTTTAGAGAGAGCATTAGTCACTCCACATAAAAGCATCTAGTCACTCCAAAGCAGGAGAGCAGAGAGAACGAGTGGGAGATGAGGTCTGTAGAGGTCTGGACATGGCAGCCATTTTCCAACATGTACAAACGGTGTTCGGGCAGGACAAAAGCCGAGAAAGCTTTAATGTTACAGAGCCGGGCTCAAGTTTACATAATAGTGATCGATACAACAGGAGGCACCCCCTGATCCAGGCTCATCTGGGATTTACGGTTTCCCTGTCCACACTGAACCGGACTGACCACAAGGTGAAACTTGAGGTCATCTGACTGTAATTGATGTTGACTGCACACGTGGCGCTTACATAACTGTATATTATTTATCGCCTTTTAACATTAGTGGTTGTTAGACCCTGTCCAGAACCAGTTGAAAAGCTATGTGAATAAAAAGGTGTGTTTTCAGTTCTGCATTTCTCTCTGGTCTGATCTGAATTCAAGCCTGACTTCAGTTGTCTTTGCTCAACAGCACCACAAGTGGGTAATATGCTCTGAATCTGAAATGTCTGTTAGATAATGGTGATGAACTACTTATTGACAGTGCTATCAAACAGTGTAAGATGTAATCATTGAAACATTTTGTAAAGCTGCTGGTATCTGACAGACCAGGAAAAATGCAGAAATGCAAACAGGTTCTGGAGGAAAGCAGAAGAGAGATTATTAGTATTCTAGACTGTGCGGCATTATATTGTGGGTGATGAATACATTTCCTGCTCGGTGCAGAGAGATTTCTAACTGCAGACACACGTTTTGTAGGACAAGTCACTAAGCCATAGCAAACCACACAGTGCACAGATTTCTAATTAATGTACAGTATATGTAAGATGATTCTTGCTTAGTCCTATAAGTGCATGAGGCACTTTTTAATAAATGCATCAGAGTTTTTACATGCACAGGATCCATCAGTGTGTGTTTCTGATCAGTTTACCACATGACTAGAAGGTGTTCTACTCTTAAGAAATCAGGGAAATTTAAGGGTCTCAAATATAGGGGAAAACCTTTCTTTATCAAACACCACATGGCAGGATTCATTGTGACATAACGTTACAAATAAGGCACCTGCAGGTGCAACGCTACTGAAAGTACATGTCAGTTTCAGAGATGTGTATGACATTGATAAGATTGGCATGCAGTTGCCCTTTATTCACATGCAGCAAACAAGGAGCAATATTATCCTTTCACTAGAGTCACGCATCTGCCCAGTTGATAAATTCAAGCCTGCAATTTCCAATTCATTCCCCTCTTTGAGCCTTTCTTCCCTAGTCTGTTTTTAACTTTGCATAAGTGATTGATGAGCGTAATAGAACCACGGAGACAATTTGCAACTTTTTGTGGATAAATCAATTATCCAAAAGAGGCTAGAAAGCCAAGCATCAACGCAGAGTTAATAATAATTCTCTGCAACTTCTGAATGCACGTTGCACACAGTAAATTTGAATCAATATGGAGAACGTACAGGGCTTTCGGTTTTCATATAATATTCCCTATCATTAAATTAAATACATAAAGTCCAGCAGGCTTAGTCTCCAGAAGTATTAAGAAACACTCCTCCACACTGCTGCTTTAACGTGATTAGGTTATTATCAAAAACTACCATATGTTTTAACATGTTATGTTGCTAATGCTAAGGCTGTATGAGGCCTCAAAATCCCTCAATACAAAGCTACAGTTTATATATAACGAAATGTAGCCACTGACAGTACATTAGCATGATGTGCTGCCTGACCCCCGACACCACCCTGTCATCGGGTTTTGTTCATCCTACACATACACACAAGTCCTCGGTGAAGAGGAAAGGAGAATTTGTCTGTTATCTAATCTAATCATGAGTAGCTTGGGGCAGTTTCAACAGCGCACTTTAATTGCAGGTCTGACTTCCACTGATCCAACTAAATTTATGAAAGAAAGGGAAAATCCAATTAATCACTGCTTTCTTCTGGCAAGCAAATGCACTGGCAGCACACACAGAGTCTTGTGTCAGAGTCATACATCTTTAAAGTAGTGCAACAATTTGTATAAACTTAACTAAAGAAGGAACCAGGAAAACACTCACATGATAATATGTATGGGCAATTTCATGCCTAAACCCACTATCTGACATATATGTAGTGCATTTCAGTCCAACACCTGACAGGCTTAGAACAAATAACAGAGAGTTAAGTACAGTAGATCAATCAAGTCTGATGAGCACTATGGCAGTGCTTGTACCTCTTTAATAACATTTGCATGTAAATCATGGAGACCACAGAGACATCTTAGCTCGTGAGACAGTCAGGTTTGCCTGGGTTTGTTTCTTGTAACTGTTCTACACTTTCAAAGCCAGCTGCTTGCTGCAGCTCTGTATATGGTCAGGATTTCAACAACTGGAATGCAAGTCATTTATCTTATGAATATGAACAGAAAACAGCAACTTCAAAGACCATTTGAAAAAGTTAATTATGTTTTACTATTTGGCAACCTTTCTGTAGATAATACTGACTTTTTATGGTGAGAAAAATTATATGAGCATTATCTGCTTTTCTTTGCACTGCGTATCACCTTTTGTGGCTGATAGCACAGTCGTACCCTCTCAGAAAATAAAGAATCTTATTGTACCTTTAGGGTATAATGGCTTGTCACTGTCGCAGTACACTCTAAGCTACTGCTGTGTACACTTGGCAGGGGGTACGTAATTGTACTCTTGTGGTTTCTAGGCTTGATCTTAGTCTTGAAACTCAGGTAGCAATTTTTGTACTTTGATGCGACTGTACAAAAATCAGCCGATTAAAAAGGGTGTCAGATTGTTTTTGTCACCACTGTGCCACTGATATGCAAGACAGATATAGAATGAAGCTTGCCAAAAAAGGAAGTGAATGCTTTTCATTTGACCAGATTAAATAGAGAAACAGTAAAACCTTGAAATGTGAGTGTAAAATGTATATTTTACCTAATTCATTTTCCTTTGTGTCCAAACACCCTGTCTGCTTGATATTGCACTTTAAAGTTTGGAAGAAATGGTGAAAATTGGTTAAAAAAAATAAATAAATAAATTATTTATATATATTTTTTACTGCTTTGAACATATATCTTCCTTTTTTGGTCTTTAAGGGGGTATGTAAAGTTACCTTAAGGGTGTGCCTGTAAGGAAGGGTCAGTAATTTTGATTTTTAAACAATGATGGCACAAGTATATCCTGACCAGGTTGAGTCAGAATAAAAATGCAACACAGACATACGTACAGTAAATATTTACATTACAGTTTACAATCGACTCTTAAAGTGCGCATGGGGCTATTTATCAAGCTCGCCCTTCAGTGATTTTCCGACACTGATGCATGTTTCTAGATTTCCACGGTTGATAATCAGCATCTGCGGCCTCTCAAACGTTTACAGGACCAGCAGGGCGCCCATCCTCTGCTCGCCAGCTCATCTTCACAGGGAGCAGGAGAGAAAACTTTTTTATGGTTGAGCAGCTGCTCTATTTAATCAAATCTGAAGCCTGTTCATAAAAAGCTGCAGCGCTGTGGGGTTTTAGGTAGCACTCTGGAAAATGAGGGGTGAAAAAAGCCTCAACTTGATATGACAAATCTTTGAAATGCTTACCTTTCCCAATGCCATAACAAATCTGTAATCCTCTGTTGCCCCAGATTGACTGTGTGTGACAGCAAACTTAATCAACATTTTGACCACTCATACCTCTGTGTACACTACAGGTGAACTGGTGGAGCACCACACAAAAATAATCACAATTTAAATACTGAATGATTGATCTGAATCTGTTTTAAAAATGATAAAATTTTCAATTCAGTGCAATTTTATTTATATAGCACCAATTCACAGCAACAGCTGCCTCAAGGCACTTTATATTATAATGTAAAGAATCTACAATATTAGAAAGAAACCCCAACAATAATGCAACCCTCTGTGAGCCAGCATTTGGTGAAAGTGGGAAGGAAAAACTCCCTTTTAACAGGAAGAAACCGCCAGCAGAACCAGGTGCAGCCATCTGCTGCCATCATTTGGAGGCGAGGGGAACAGAAGAGAGCACAGAAAACACACTATGGGGAAAAAGTGCCAGAGTTTAATCATTCCTAACAATTAATTATGGTATCGATGTATAGCGAAAAGAGATTAGTGAAGAAGAAACACTCAGTGCATCGTGGGAAGATAAGATGCGGCCTAAAAAAAATCAACAAAACAAAAAAACAAATCAGCATTTCTCTTTTAAATGCATGAAAGCCAACAAGCTTTGTTTTTTAATAACTGTAAGGCAATAACATAAACTGTGGCCTGAGAAATCCAACACAGAGGCATATGAGTAATTAGCAATACAATCTTCACGTCTAGAGTGAAGTAACACAATAAAGCCAGAGATACTGTCAGATTAATGGAGCCAGTTGGAAAGAGGGTATACAGTGGAGGATGCAGAGAATCAGGTTGCTATTCTTCAGTAGAGGGCCATTATGTAACTGTTACATGGAAACCACAAGCTGGTTTAAACTTACAATAGAGCTGTAATCCCAGGTGTGTTTTATTAACTGCTCCTATCCCATGGGGCTGTGAACACGGTGTATACATGGAAAACTGGAGGAAACCAACTTTGTCAAGTCCATGATGGGCTGGAGCAATTAAGATGTTGACATGGACCAATTAGTGCTGTTCAACTGATTGCCACACAAAATAAAGGCAGTTTAGAGTGAGAGTAATGACAAATTTACTTTTTTTTTTTTGAATCTCTGAAAAAATATGCCCTTAGATGCAAAGATTAGTGTTACTCTTCTGTTCATCGGGTGACTCTTGATTTTCCTGACATTTGTTGTTAAACAGTAGCAGCTGTAGTAGCTGTTAGTATTGCAAAAGTTCACATGTACCAGTGTAGTTAGTGAGATAACTTGCTGTGCTATAAAAGTTATTTTAGTTTCATGGGCCATATCTCAAACTATTTAAACCAAGTGCATTATTTAATGAACTATCCATCTATAAAACAGATGATGAACAATCTGAGCTGTCGCCTTCTTTCATTACAAATGCTACTGGATATCTCAGAAATACGTCAGCATGACTCACTGACTTAAGGCTCAGTCACAGTAGAGTAAAGATAGGATGGCAACCTCCTTGTGACTGGTAAAAATAAGTGGTTGGAGACAGACTGCAAGTAGGTGCAGCGACCAAGTGGTCGACCAGAGGTTAAGAGGGCACCACTCCTCAATCCCTGTGCAACCACCTTCAATGGCAAGGCGGTTGCACAGGTTGCCTGATGGGAGGTAACCTGTCTCCAAACAACTCAGACTCAGACTGTTTGTAAAGTCATCCATTGGGTTTTACCTGTCGGCAGTGCCATGTGATGTATGTCTGACACCAGTGGGTAAAGTTAGCTGGACAAACTAACTTATGAGTCGTGTAAAAACTGTTACAATTGTTTTCTTAACAATTAGGATTAGTATTTTTTTTTTTTGTCTCTTTGAAAAACCTATACAGACCATTACCCAGGTCCTTTAATTCCATACTATCACAGGCTTGCCATGCTAGCTGCTAAGCTATGACTGGATAAAGTTTGTTCAGGGGAGGGGGTTTAACAGCAGGTGAGCTAACCCAACAGAAAAAGTGGCCCACCAAGAAACGCTGATCAGGCTTCTTCACTCAACTGGAAGAGTACTTCCTTTCTTATCCTTTCTCCATTGGCTCTCAGTCTCTCAGCTTTCTCTGACCAATAGATTTGGATGGCAGCTCTGCAATACCTTGTTAACAGCCTTGCTGAATTTAAAGTGATTAATCACTCCTGTATTTTTTGAACTGTTTACTAATGATTTTACAAGAACAAAAATTGAGTTGGCTCATTTCTTTTCTTTCTTTTTTTTTTTTTTTTTACAAAAAATGAACAACAATAATCACAAATACTCACACAATGACAACAGCTGGGATCGTCTATTGTGCATGTTGGCAACGCAGCCGGCTGACAGCCTTTTATCAGGCCTGATTAATGTATTGGCAAGACAGATGAATGGAGAGACATTCCAGCCTCATGAAATTCCACTCTGTTGTTTGGTTGTTTTCTTTTCTCGTTGCTCTGGATACTTCCCACGGAAAAGATTTTATCATTGAGGCATGATGGCTCATCTATGAGTAGATTATTTACAATAATTACTTAAAACAGCACATTAAGGATCCCTTTCTCGAACAAGAAGTCGTTATTGTGTTGTTCCAATCTAAGTCATTTTGACAGATTAATGATTTTTCCACAAAATCGTTACATTTACGTAAAAAAAAAAAGAAATGTTCATGCAGATAATGTGAGAAGTGTGAGAACAAGAAGAGCTTTTCCTCTTCAAATTTCAAACATTTAGTTTTTTTTTTTTTTTTTTGGAATTGACACTGAAAAACTGTACACATCATTGTTTGTTTCACTTACTTTGGCTGATCAGTTACAAGGACACTTTTTTTTTTTTTTTGACCACCGATGGAACAATGTCTGGATGTGCAGGTCCCCTTTTTTTTAACCTTTGGATTAGCCACAATACAAAGCATCAAGACACACACAAGCACACAAACATGGTTCCACTCCATTCCATCACTCAGCAAGCGGGGTGAGATGGTCTTCAACATACCCTGCCTACAGATTCTGCCTCTGTACTGAGCTATTACATTAACAACCACATATTAACCAGATATTAAATTTCACCATCAATGCCCACCTCAATAATTTCCATCATTTCTGATGCCACACGCATAGTCAGAGTTGAAAGTGACTGCAGCTGTTTCAAAATCTGGTACGTTTTCAAAGTAAAGGACCCAGTGCAAACTAGGCGCCCCGCTCCAGTAACAATATGAAACAACACTGCATAGCAGATCTGACGTCAGATACACACACCTGGTGTATTCCCAAGGTAGATGGAAATAATAATATGCCTGCTTTAAGATTAATGACTCTTTTTTTTAAAAGTCTCTATTTATTATTTGTTATATCACCAAACTTAGTTTCAGCTCAGTGTACACTGTAAAGCGATAAACTGGCAACTTCTCAGTCTGAATGTGTTTAATTGGTCTGTCATTGACTATCACTGATATGTTGCCTACCTCTTGTCCACTGTATTCTGGGATGGACTCCAGCCCTCTGTGACCCTGAGTGGGTATATAAGCAGATGTAGAAGATGGATGGATGTCTTGGCTGCAGGTAGAAGTCATTTTCCGAACAGCTAAATGAGCCATTTGTCAGAGCGGTCAGCCGTGACTATGACCTCTGGTTGTCAGCACAATTTGGCTTCTGTTATGCAGAGCAGGTTGTTTCGATACAGAGGAGTCAACTCTCACAAAAAATGTAGACTATAGACTCTGATGTGTACGGAGCTGAATTTAAGATTATTCCAAACAGAAACCCATGTGATAACTGCAAAGAAAAACCTGAGTCGGTTATTCTTAATCAAGACTGCTGTAGCTGATGCTGTTCTGCTTGAGTAGTAGTTAACCCTTTACATGGCCGGGTTGCACAACCCATACATAACTTAAACAGGTGAGCTATAGCAGCACCAAAAAAAAAAAAAAAAAAAGAATTTTCTAATGCATAAATCACAGAAGGTACTTTAAGGTACTCTTAGAAACCAGACAGTATTTCAAAATATTTCAAAAATACAGCCCTCGCTTAGTTTTACTGTTTGTCTGAACCCAAATATTAAAGGCGGCGTTAATGCTGTCATGACTGTAATAATAATCTACTAATTGCACCGTGTCTTTAGTGTTTCAGAGTTGCACATTACCGAGCACATTTGTAATCAACTTTTTTTTTAAAAAGTGATAGAGACTCAGAGAACCTGTTGGCACCCTTGGCAGCTGAGCTCTTTTGCCTGGCTTTGGCTCTGTATAGCACAAATGTGACCACTAGACAGAAACGCTGTGGTTCACTGTAGTTTGTACAGTGTAGTAGAAAGGAGCACTGTAAACAACATTTATCAATGAGCACTCCATCGCCACTGGTATAGTACTCTAGCTGTATTGGTACATCTTAAAGACAGTGACTTTTTATTAGTTTTATCATCAGTAAATCAGTCAGATAGTTCACTTTATAATCCATGAATTCATATAAGGTGTATAAGGCTTTTTACAGAAGCGATATCAAAATCTGGAAAAAGCTGACACAGATAAGTTTACGCAAACTATTCTCTGATTGCCAGAAACAGAGAACTTTCTGTTGATCAACTCACCTCAGCTGTACTTCCTATTATTGCATAACCTAATCTGACATGTACTGTATGTACCTCTCCCTTTTATGTCCTTTGAGATAAAAGGGAGGGGTACATAAATGAATACCTTTTGAGAAACAATCATAAATAACTCTCACTTGGTCACATGGCCAAGCCATATGGTTTGAATCTTGCAACTCACCCAGCACGTGACGCTAAGACTCTATGAACAGCCTGAATCATTGAGCTTCCATGGCTCAGGATGACACACGCCGTTGCAGTCAGCTAAGCAGCTACAAGCCTCAGAATATGCCTGACCCACACACTTTGCATAAAAATTGTTTTGGATTTTGCCTCTTGCCATAAGCCACATTATGTAAGTGCTAAATGTGAGGTATCAAGAGGAGATGGCCCTGTGCCAGGAGGGTGCTGTGAATGTGTTTGGTTGTGGGTGCAGGTGTTGAAAATATCTTGTGCAACAGAGATCCACTGAGGATATAAACACTCAGTGCAATGAATTATTATATGCTGATGCAGTGTTAGGGTGCAGAAGAACGCTGAGAAGCAGTGATGGCGTGAGTGACGAGGTGTCTGGGTCTATTTAATGAATACAGATGTCTATAGATTGACTTGAGATGGAAATTGAGTGTTGATGTTGTGGCACCTTTTGGTGCATTCTGTAAGTGTTCAGAAGGCTGAAAAGTGTTGTGAAGTTGCATTTTAGCTTTTCAACTTTAATGAGGGAAGCGAATGATGTTTTCTTGACTTTTCCCAGCATGCAACACAGTTTTTAGAGTCCAAAATGTCCAAAACCAGACTGTTTTTATGGACAGATTAAACTATTTTTTTTTCTTCCTGTATTACTTATCTACTGGAAATATAAACCTAATGTACTTAATGTATACATTTGTTGTAAGACAACTGCCCATTTTAAACACAAATACACACTTTCAGACTTCTAATACTCTGCTGCGATTGCTTATTTGAAAAGTTTAATTGCTAAGCACAAGATGCCTCTCAGCATCTCTAAGTTCAAGTTTCTTTCTTGTGCAGTAGAAGCTTTTAGTTTCCACGTTCCACTTGTGCAAAATATGACTGGCTCCCAGACTGGCTGATGTCATACAATCCTGCTTGTGCATCCATGTCCTAAACTGAGATTTAGGGTAAGCACCCAGAGAAACTTTCCTCCTTCAGCAGATGGTTGTAAAAACATCCTTCTAGTGCCAGACTCTGCACACACACACACACACACACACACAGAGCTACATTTAAATTCCTTCTGGACAGTCAAACTAAAACATCCAAGTGAGGCCATTTTTGTTTTTTTGCTCATCTGAGAAGCAAAAACTGGATACAAAATCTTTAACTAACACATTTGGAATCGCCAAAGTACCACTTCAGTATATAATAAGACAGAACAGGTCAAATCTAAATGCTCTTTTGATGTGCAGCAAAGCAGGAAGTAAATTCTGCAGCACTTTGTTATTATACTTAAAAATTGCAATCCTTGGTGGTAAATCTTTCCAAACATTTGGCACAAGTTCACAGCAGGCTGACTTAATTTCGCCTTGGATGAGATTAGTAACTAGTTTTGCGCATTTTGCGTGCAGCTTAAAGTTTGTACAGCAGGAACATTTGCTGACCACTTGGAGGCTGAAAAACGTGCGCCATATTCCTGGGAATTTACGCACGGTGCTCTTATCTAAGGAACATGGGAGTGTTTGTAAATAAATATAAGGGTGACATGTTCAGAATAAAAGTGCATATCTCAAGATGGCACCTCGTTTTGCAACATATGTTCTCCCTGTATTTATTAAAAATGTGTCATTTTCATATCCAAAGAGTAGGCCACATACCTTGGAAGACATCCACATCGTGGCTATCCTCTGAGCTCCGAGATAATCATGGTCCTCTTGAGGGGGGAAAAAGAAAAGAATTGTGCACGAAGTCCAGCAGACAGGAGAGAAAATTGCTCTCAAGCTCCCCTCCAATGAGTTTCCACGACGAGTCATTTTTGCTTTAACTTTCCATCTGCCTCCTTGTAAAGGGATATTGTCATTTTGAGGTGGTTTAAATGAAACTGGGAAACTGCTGTCGCCAAGATTCCAACAAGCATGTCCATACAAAACCTGGGGCGAGTCATTTCTCCAGCCATTTTAAACTGATGACTCCTGTGCTTAGCTCTCGCAGTGGGTCACCAATACAAGGCTTTTCTTCTTTCTTTCTTTTTTTTTTTCTTTTTTTGGCCTGTTGTGGAAAAACATACTTGTGTAGGTGTCATAAAAATAACTGTAGCCCTGGTTTACTAAATGCTATGTCTTATCAATTAGTTTTTTGTTAATGTTAAATATTGGAACAGTAACAAAAAACTTGTAACTGTCTTATCATTTATTGAAGTCCAATTTATTTATTTATTTTTTTTACTGGCAGCATATAAAGGGGGTTATTAATATCCTTAGTCTGCTCTCTGTGAGGAAGTTGTTCAAACATTCTTTAGCTAAGTGGTCAGAGGATTACTAAATACATGCCATGTTCATGGCCTACAGTTTCTGTCTCTAAATACAAATCTGCCAAACCCAGCGCAAATTCTACATTAGTGCAAACAGATTTTTTACTTTATTGCATAACAGCAAAACGATCATCCCTATACCTCTCTGTTATTGACAGATGAAACTCATAAAGTGCGAATGCATAGCCTGTCTTTACTAGAATTTAAATTGGATGTCAGATTTGGAAGCCCGCACAGGTTGGATGAATAAATTGACTGATGTGTTGTGAAGATGATTTGGGAAAGACTGCTGTTAGAGAAGTCTGCGATGGTTAAAAATGAAGCATTATAACCTGCCAATAAGGGGCATGAGTGTGTGTGTGTGTGTGTGTGTGTGTGTGTGTGTGTGTGTGTGTGTGTGTGTGTGTGTGTGTGTGTGTGTGTGTGTGTGTGTGTGTGTGTGTGTGTGACTTTGGGTGTCTCTGAGGCATGTTTAAAACTTGTGTTTAGGGGGATCACCTGCTGTTGGGCAGAAATTATGTTTATAATTATCTTTATAGGGCGTGTTCTTCTGAGAAAAAAAAAAACTAATTGTAATCACACGTCAGTCTGAATGGATTTTGAGTTAGTACTGTTTTTTCTGCTTATGTCTGTGCCGTTTCCTTTACTGGGGCTCTTGTCCAGCCCGCACAGCGACTCCGTCACCCCCTCTTCCATTTCCATATACTCCGCTTTGTCGCCAAGTGAGGAGCCAGAGGGCGAGCCTTTGAATTTTCTTAGAAAGTCGGGGAAATACGGGCAGCCCGGGGGCATGCTCTCCTCCACCGGCGACTGGTCCTCATTATCGGTCTCCCTATGGTAAAAGTAGTTAAAGTTGGACACTATGACCGGCACTGGGAGCGCAATGGTTAACACACCCGCAATCGCACAGAGGGAGCCCACAATCTTCCCACCGACAGTGATGGGCTTCATGTCACCGTAGCCCACTGTGGTCATGGTCACTACGGCCCACCAGAAAGCGTCTGGGATGCTCGTAAACTGCGTGTTGGGCTCATCCGCCTCGGCGAAGTACACCGCGCTGGAAAACAGGATGACACCTATGACCAGGAAGAAAATGAGGAGGGCCAGCTCCCTCATGCTGGCGCGCAGGGTATGACCCAGGATCTGCAGCCCCTTAGAGTGCCTGGACAGTTTGAAGATGCGAAACACCCTGACAAGGCGGATTATTCTCAGGATGGCAAAGCTCATGGCATGCTGTCCGTTGCCCTGGTGCTGCGCCAGGTCCGTGCCGAGAGTAATGAAATAAGGCAAAATGGATACAATGTCTATTGAGTTCATTATGTTTTTAAAGAAGTAGGTTTTGCTTGGACTTGCAAAGAACCGAACTATAATCTCAAATGAGAACCAGATGATGCAGACCGTTTCAACGATGAAAAACGGGTCGTTAAAAGGAGTAAATCCGTGATCAGGTTGAGAGGAGTTGTTTCGTGGCTGTAGAGACTCTTTTTCATCCCTGAACTCCGGCAGCGTCTCCAGGCAGAAAATCACAATAGAAATGACTATAACCAGGACGGACACGACCGCTATCCCCCTGGCAGGACTCGAACTCTCCGGATACTCAAAAAGCAGCCAAATCTGGCGCTTGAACTCATCCTCTGGCAGAGGTTTCTCCTCCTCTTTGACGAAACCCTCATCCTCCCGAAACTTTAGTATCGCCTCCTCCCCGAGTTCATAAAACTTGACCTCCTCGGAAAAGATGTCAAATGGGACGTTTACTGGTCTTTTTAAGCGCCCACCTGACTGGTAATAGTAAAGAATGGCGTCAAAACTAGGTCGGTTCCGGTCGAAGAAGTATTCGTTCCTCAGCGGGTCGAAGTACCTGATTCTCTTGTCTGGGTCTCCTAGGAGTGTGTCCGGGAACTGAGTGAGAGTCTTGAGCTGAGTTTCAAACTTCAGACCCGACACGTTGATGACAACTCTCTCGCAGCAGCCGCATTCGCTGTAAACATTTTCGTATCCGGACTGGGGCCGCCTGTCAGTGATCGACACGGTCTCCTCATCATCATCCATGTTGCACAAAAAACTCGACCTTTTGCTTCCCCGGTCCCCCTCCTCCTCCTCCTCTTCCTCGGGTCCCTCGGCCTCTTCCTCCTCTATCATGATGTCCTCCTCGGATCCGAGCAGCGCCAGCTCCGAGTGGCGCAGGTCCCCGCCGAGAGTGCTCCGGTTCCGTCTCCAGCGTCCGACGCCGCGCTGCTTTTTCCGCTCTCTGAGAAATCTCTGCTGCTGCTCGGGCTCCTGCTGGTTCTGTGGCGGCTGCGAGGAGGAGGTGGAGGAGGAGGAGGGGCGCGAGGCGGTACCGCCGCTGCTGATGTTGGCGTTCGTGGAGGAGGCGGCGCGAGACTGATGCTGGCGGTTGTTAAGGAGATGAGCGCTCGTGGAGGTTGTGGAGGTGGACCCCCCAACGCCGCCGCTGCCGCCGCCACCGCCGCAGCTGCCTCCTCCTCCCTCCGCACAGGTTCCACCTTCGGCAGCGGCCGCTGCAGCCGCAGCTCTGGACTGGGCAGCCTGGCGCTCCCGCTCGCGCTCCCTCTCCCGTGCGCGAGCTTGGGCATATCCATAAGGCAGGTGACTATTGCACCCACCATCCGCACCCACCATGGCAAACTCCATTTTAAGTCAGTGAGCGGTTCGGTCCGTGAACGCTACAGTGACCGCTTGGGTGCGATGTGGATGCAGACCAGAGGATAAAAGTTGCAGTTCAGAGCGCGCAGGGAGAGAAAATGAGGCATCAAGCCTCTCGACCAATCAGTTGTGAATGCGAGAAAGTCAGACTAGCAAACACACCTCAAATAGGTCCATGTTCAGTGAATTCCATTTTCCTACTTACATGATACTGATTACCATCTCTTCCAGTTTAGGTACAGCCCCCAGTATTTCATGACATCATTACCATATCCAAAAAATGTAAGGGCCGGTGGCATAGCCTGTTACGCAGACGCTCGGTCAAACTTGCAGCGCCCCTTATTTGCTCAGCATTATAAATCACCGAGTCAACAAGCTACACCAAAACAGTCTCTCCTCGGTTTCTCCGGTGCCCATCAGGTGGTTAATTTCTCAACGAGCAGGGCTTGCGCCCGAATGCGTCTTTTGATCCTCCCTGGTCACTCATGGTTGCCATTTTAGGATGAGAGTTAAAAAAAAAAAAAAAAGGATCTCCGTTGTTGTTATATTATGGAGCGCTGGTGAATCTGAATGACTTTATTCCTCTGACGCTCTCAGGAGCTGCGAGGAAAGGAAGAAGAGAGAAAACAGCAGTTGGTTTAGGCAAAATCAAATCTTCAAATTGATGTGTGTTGTTTTATCGAATGCATAGTCTACACACATCATCATCACCATTATTATTATTACTATTATTATTACTGAGTGAAAACAAAGAAATATGGAATATATTTATGTTTAGAATACAATTTACGCACGAAATCGTCTCATCAAAGTATCCTCCCTTTAGTCTGACATTCATACTTACATCTGAAAAGGGGCCAAACGACATCGCCTCAGCCCCCTTACAAACAAATCTGTTGGAGAAGCAGGGGAAGGAAAGGCTAGGTGAGGATGCAGTCGTTAGCTCCTGCTTAAAATCCCGTTATGATTTTGGAAGGTAACATCACAAATCCCTCGTTGTATCCATCCAGCGACCATATCCACATCTACTATATACATCCGTGCTCTGACGCACTCTGAAGAGGACACTTTTTGGCTGCGTCTCGACGTCTTGTCTCAATTCAACAGGATCTATTGCCACTCCAGCCCCCGTTTCTGCTGCATCGCTTCTGGTATGCTGGGAGCAATAATGTTACAAAAGAGAAGAAGAAGAAGTAGCAGGTGTGCAAGCAGCGAGTTGTTGGCATCAATGAAAGCTCCACACGACCAGGAGATAAGAGGGTGGGTAAAAGTTTACCTTCGCGCGGGCGAGGGGAAACGGCTTCATGGTTTAAGTCTGAGCATCACACATCTGTCTGTCTGCCGCCGTAGCCCTACCTATACTCCCGTATCCCTCCCATTGTGTGTGTGTGTGTGTGTGTGTGTGTGTGTGTGTGATGATGGAGAGTCTCGGTGAGAAAGTCGTTCATGTGCCGCAGCTCGTGCAGGCGGTGCTCGGTCCTCCCCCAGTGGATGCAGCCGGTCACTGCGCGCCGTGCTGCAGTCTCACATCCGAGCTTCATCTGCCCTTCGTTGTCACTACTGGGTTGCAACCGGTGTCCTTTCCACAAAGAAAAAAGAAAGTCACGCATTAACCTCCACGAATAGCTATTTCCCAAAGAAACGTGGCAGCTCATATGTTTCTTAGAAAAGCAGGAAATGCTGTAGATATATTTTGTAGTTAACACCTCCTTTCCCACATTGTTTGTGTGTTTTTGTCAAATTAAATTAACATAATGCCTTCATCACTTAATGTCATACATCCGCGCATTTCAACTAAATAAAAAGTGTGAATTTAAAGCACTGGAAATGCGTCATATAATTTCACTTTAACATTTTTTAAAATTATCACAGTAAAAGAGGTTAGCTCTATGTTTCTCATGCAAAAATGCTCACATATCCCATGAAAGCAAATAATTAATCTTCATTGTGCCCGCCCTCCTTCTGATATTTGATTAGGAGAGCACTCGAAACAGAATGCAAAGTGTTCATTATAAGACCCAGCAATTCATGCTTGTCCTCTGTGGGGGGGGCATGAGTCTTAGACCTCTAATGGCACAACTTATGCAATCTATTTGAGTCCTACTGTAATGTCAAGAGGACGTCCTGGGCTTTCTAGCGGTGCCACATTTGTCAGGGTTTGACTAACAGAGCGCATGGACTTTCTTTTTAAAATGACAGGAACTGCAGCTTCAATATTTTATGGCAACAGGAGGTTAAGTGATAAAATCTTCTGCAGATATGTTTCTATTACTAAAGATCAAATTGTTTCATCAGTGTGAGTTTCTTAACCTCAGTTTATTAGGATTTCAGAAATGTTCAGTCATTTTAACCCTTCCAAAACAAAACGTTTAATAATTTAATATTTAATAACAGTGTCCTTTGTAGTGGACACCAGGACGTACTAACTCCAACTTAGGTCCATACTTCAGGAAGCAGAGGGGTGAATGAGGCAGAAAGGATTTTACTCAGAATCGTGGAAGGGGTGTAAGATTTATTGCTGTCAGGAGTGTAACCAAGGGCTCTGAGGTTTTTGGGTTTTTTTGGGGTGGGTGGGTGAGGGGGGGGTGAGCTATTAACTGTTGATTTCTCTAATTAATGACTCAGATAACCTAAGATCTGACTTTACTGGTTCCTAGTTATAGCCAATTCAATTAGTCAAACCAGATTTTTTAAGATTAGGCAGTCCATCAACGTAACAAATGATCTTGATGCCTCTGATAAAGGGGGGGGGGGGGGATAAAGCCCCCTGGAAGGTGAGAACTGTTTAGATAAAATGCAGCAAGGCTGCTTCAATCTGCTGAGAGTGTGGAAAGATTTCCTTCACAGGCCAGTGTCCTGTATGGCAAACCAAACCTAAACCAAATCCTGCAACTTCAGAGCCCGAGCTTACACAATGCTTCTTATCCATAATAGACTTTGGGTGTCATCATTTTGCCCCAGGCTCCTCAAAAGCCTGACACACAAAAATGAAAACAACGTCATTACATCACATCATTTTGTGATTATGTATTTATCTTCTGTCCACTGCAACGGACAGAAGATAAATAAATAAACAACAATTTTGAAAAAATAAAATGTTGCTCTAACATGTTTCTTATGACAACAATACTTAAATTATCTAAAAAAAAAAAAAAATCTAAATATCAAAATATTTCTTCTTCTGTGTCTGAGGAGGAATAAATTAAGCTCATTTGTTGCTTTGATGGACCGCCTAATTTTTAAGAATCTGTCTCGACTTATTGAACTGTCTCTAACTAGGACCCAGTATATCCAGATTGTTAGTATATCCAGCTAGGGTATCCAAATCATGCCATGAACATAGATATGGTGAAGAATGTTTTCAGCAGTGTTGCCTTCAGAGGTGAAGACCTGTTTACTGATTTCATGTTAAAAACAGTTTCAACTCAACTTCAGCAGGGTATAAATTGAATTCATAAAGAAAGGAGAAGCCCAGTTTGATGTGTGTGTGTGTGTGTGTGTGTGTGTGTGTGTGTGTGTGTGTGTGTGTGTGTGTGTGTGTGTGTGTGTGTGTGTGTGTGTGTGTGTGTATATATTCAACTAAAAAGGCTCTTATTTCCCCTTCTAGAGATTGTAAATGCCTAAAAAACTTCCCAGCCCTACATTAAACTATGCTTCTTATAACATATCACCTCAAAAGCTGGTAAGTCCTCCTGTGAGCTTTCACCCTCCTGCTCTAATGTCTGGCCTTCCTCTGCCACATCTCCTGACAGCTCTAGGTCTGACTTTACTTCTACAATTCTGAGTAAAATCCTTTCTGCCTCACTCTGCCCTCTGCTTCCTGAAGTATGGATATAGGTTGAAAATGTGAGTTTGTAGTGCAGTCCACTACAAAGGACTCTTATTAAAAGTTTTGTTTTGGAAGGGATGAAATTACTGTACATTTCTGAAATCCTACTAAATCAAAGTTAAGACTCTCAAATTGAAGAAACAATTGGATTTTTTTTAGCAAAAGAGATGTTATTTCTGAAAAAAAAAAAAATCACTTAACCTCTGTTTTGACCATAAAATGTGAAAGCTATCATTTTGAAAAGAAAGTCCATGTGCCCTGTTAGCCCCTATCTACAAGGCCTGTGTAGATGAGCAGATCAGCCTCTTCACAGGCCAGTCTCCTGTACTGCAGTTTGTGCCAGGGAAACCAAATCCCACAGCTTCAGAGCCCTAGATTGTACACTACTTCTTACCCATGATGGACTTCTGATGTTTTTGTTGTTTTGCTCCAGCTCAGGCTCTTCAAAAACTAGTAACTAGTTTCACCTTCCTGCCATAATGCTGACAGTACAAAGTATGACTCCCCCTCCACAATTCTGAATAAAATCCCATTATCACTTTATATTTTCACTATATATATATATATATATATATATATATATATATATATATATATATATATATATATATATAAATGTAAGAGGTCATTTTGTTACTGAGCTTCTACAGCACAACATAAGCCAACTTTCTTGTGTGCCGTAGTGCAATAAATCCTGAGCAATATAAAATACTGCTATGTACAAAATCATCAAGTAAGACATGAATCAAATCTACATGTAGAGCCAAACAAGTGCTAACTTGTACATGTAAACTAAAAGAAAGAAAATTCCAAACACATTCACTCTTAAATTGATTTACAGAGCTTCAGTCTTTGAAGTTAATACAGAAATACTGTTGGGGTTTTTTCTTTTATTGCTTTCAAGTCTTGTTGACATCAGTAAGGCTTGTCATGAGCAGTAAAACTGACATTTAAAGCAAGGTTAAAGGAATAAAATTGTTGTCATGGAGTTTAAACAGTAACTGGGATTATTTCATTAGTGACCACAGTCTGATCAGTACACAGTCGTGTGAAAAAGAAAGTTTTCACACAGTGGTGGAGGGCTGATGATTTAGTCTTGTTTTTCAGCCGCAGGACTTGGACACGTTACAGTCATTGATTATGAACTCCTCTGTATACCAAAGTATTCTAGAGTCAAATGTGAGGCCATCTGTCTGAAAGCTAAAGCTTGGCTGAAACTGGATCATGCAACAGGACGATGATCCCAAGCACAACAGCAAATCTACAAGTGAATGGCTGAAAAAGAGAAGAAACAAAGTTTTTTCTTAATTGGAAAGCATCACCAGTGTAATCAGTAGGACCACAAAAAAAAATTTAAAAAATCAGACCTTTTGTTGTCTAATTTGTTATATATTGTTTAAAGCAATTGTACAGCAATTTGTATACCACATAATTAGAGGTCATCTTCTCAGCCTAAACTAGGCTGTAGGAGAAAAAAAACAGTGCAACAGAACAAGCAGGCTAACAAATTACTGTGTTAGGGTATTAATTAGTCAAACAATGCATTACTATTGAAAAGGCAATTAAGAATGCATTACTTTTTTGAGTAATGAGTACTGAAAACCACAGACAAGTCAGTATAATGAATACCACGAGGATTTTTTGTTAATGTGGCCACATTAGCTCTGATTTGCATACGGACGTAAGAGTTCGTGAAAATGTGGATACTTTAAGAAACAGAAGATAGATTTTGTGCATTATTACACAATAAGCAATATGATCATTATAATCATTGAGCAAGCGATTGCAACATCAAAAGATGTGTGCTGGAGGATACAACTGACCACAATAAAATGAGGACAAATACAATTCAAAAGCATATCTTATTCTGTAATATCGCCATTGCTTGATGATCCCTCCAGCTTGGTTGTGGTGTTGGCCTTCTGTTAACAAGTCAAAGATGTACACAGTCACGTCTTTTGGGAGATCAAATACAATGAATTTAAATACCAGACATCACAGCACCTGGTGAGGTAACTGTTGAGTCATTGTTATTGATCATTCCCCCTATTGCCACCACAGATTTATGTGGATCACTTTGCGCTAAGGTCTTACTCATTGCACCTTTGAAACCTCCCAGTTTGAATTTGATTGCACACATAATTAGTTTTTCTGCAGGTACCGCTGCAGGCCTGGTGCTGGGCTACAAAGCAATCAGTAGCTGTAGCCCATTGAGTTCAATCCATTTGATTCAAACTATACATCTGAAACAAAAGCACTAATTAGGACATGAACAGCCTGTTATTCCAGATACAGGATTCCTCTAAGGAATCCTAATAATCCCCTAAGGTATTTCCTAAATCTCTACTTGTAATATTCCTGCTGGGATATTTTTGGATGCTTGTGCTGTCTCCTTCTAAAACCTATCATACAGCCATTGTGCTACATTTTGATATGAAGGAATCTGAAACAAAATCTCAGACCCAATGCACACACCTGTGTTTGTGAAGTAATCAGTGCACCTGACAGTGCAAATTTCACTCACTGCTTCCTTAAAGAGCATGCCTTCACAGTCTTCCCTCCTTCTGTCTTTGTATTTCAGATACTTACCTAAGACATAAGAGGAGGCCTTCTCTAGTCTGTACCACATGTAAGCACCTTCCACCCACCACACACAGACGCATCATGCTCCCTCAACCCTTGCACTTATTCACTGAGTATCCACCTCAGTCAGCACCAGAGGGAGTTGTGAGGTCAGTAATAATAAGAGGTGATAGAGTGGGGATGCAAGGTGCCTTATTAAACACAAGTTTAGTTGCACTTTGAACCAATGCCAGAGCTCATCAGAAATCCTTCTGCCTCTCCCTGAAGCACACCAGGTGAAAAAAATCCAGCACACCAAATTCCAAAAAAGACAAGAAAAATGCCAAGCTCTGTATGCACAAGACACAATCAATATTGGATGTAGTTTCTTTCAAAGCCATCATGCAAAATTGTATCAAATGAAGTCAAAATCTTTGCAGCTTAACTCAAAAGTGAAGTCATTAATGTAATAACCTTTACATCTTGTCAGTATGTAGTAAAACTGAATTTTGTATCAATCAGTCAGGTACAGTTGGGTTTTTGGACAGTGATACATATTTTGTAATTTTGCTATTGCACAGCACTACAGTGTGTTTAGTAGTGCATTAACTGTTTAGGAGTTCCAGACATTTTTGAAACACGTTTTCAGAGGCTTAAAATTAATTGACTAAAAGTAATTGATTTTGCAACCGGAGGATTCGCCCCCTGCTGGCCATTAAACACAGTGCAGGTTTAAGGCATTTCAGCATTAGCTTCACTTTTCAGACCCAGAAGCTACATCTTTTTATATACATTTTATATAGTCTATGGTAAATAATAATAATAATAATAATAATAATAATAATAATAATAATAATAATACATTTGCAACTTGCCTGGGTGATGTGCCCCCTCTGAAGAGGCTCAAAACACGCTACTGATTGAAAAACATTAACTTCAAAGTCAAGAACAAGGACCTTTCCTGTCCATATATGCAAAGAAATGGATTGCTTTTTTTTTGTTTTGTGAATATTTCTTGTTCTGCTATAAGTCCATGCTAAAGAACTAAGACAATAAACAAAGACCATAATAAACATCATGACTGTTTTTAGGGACTCTATAACGAGGAAAAAAACAGGCACACATACACATAGATAAAAGAACTCAAGTGCACACACACACACACACACACACACACACACACACACACACACACACACACACACACACACACACAAAATCAGCTAAACACTAGATTTTCTCTTTTAACCTGCTGATTTATCTAATTAATAATATATTTCCTAAAAGTGCATCAAACTGGGCTTCTCCTTTCTTTATGAATTCAATTTATACCCTGCTGAAGTTGAGTTGAAACTGTTTTTAACATGAAATCAGTAAACAGGTCTTCACCTCTGAAGGCAACACTGCTGAAAACATTCTTCACCATAACTATGTTCATGGCATGATTTGGATACCCTAGCTGGATATACTAACAATCTGGATATACTGGGTCCTAGTTAGAGACAATTAGGCAGTCCATCAAAGCAACAAATGAGCTTGATTTATTCCTCCTCAGACACAGAAGAAGAAATATTTTGATATTTAGATTTTTTTTTTTTTTTTTAGATAATTTAAGTATTGTTGTCATAAGAAACATGTTAGAGCAACATTTTATTTTTTCAAAATTGTTGTTTATTTATTTATCTTCTGTCCGTTGCAGTGGACAGAAGATAAATACATAATCACAAAATGATGTGATGTAATGACGTTGTTTTCATTTTTGTGTGTCAGGCTTTTGAGGAGCCTGGGGCAAAATGATGACACCCAAAGTCTATTATGGATAAGAAGCCTTGTGTAAGCTCGGGCTCTGAAGTTGCAGGATTTGGTTTAGGTTTGGTTTGCCATACAGGACACTGGCCTGTGAAGGAAATCTTTCCACACTCTCAGCAGATTGAAGCAGCCTTGCTGCATTTTATCTAAAGAGTTCTCACCTTCCAGGGGGCTTTATCCCCCCCCCCCCTTTATCAGAGGCATCAAGATCATTTGTTACGTTGATGGACTGCCTAATCTTAAAAAATCTGGTTTGACTAATTGAATTGGCTATAACTAGGAACACACACACACACACACACACACACACATATATTTATATATATATATATATATAAACAGACAGCAGAAGTCAGCGAAGAATCATCAGCAGTCGATACACATAAGCACACCTACCACCTACTTCCACACTCGGCCTGCACGCAGAAACATCCAGCACAGTCACCAAACAAAAGTCTTGTCCTTGGCAGCGCTGTGGAGGCGTTTGTTTAGACCTGGTGGAAGGAGGGAGAGAGCGTGAGTGTGGGGTGATGCAGTGCGTTCAGGGCCTCGCTGAGTGTTTTTTTGCATGCGACAAAATGGGTTTAAAAAACTCTGTTTCTGCCTTGTACATTAGCAGACAGAGAGCAGAGGACAGGAGCAAGGTGTGACTGAGTGTGTTTGTGTGTCGTGTCAAACACACTCACTGCTGTTATGGCAGTGCTTACACTACGTTAATATAAAGAAAAAGAAAGGAAGAGGATTCTGTTCCTAAGCTTACAACCCATGACCCATGACTCAAATCTGTGATGTCAGCAAGATGTATGGCTATATGTGACTTCATACACAGCTATGTGCTTTTGCACCCAAAGGAGCTCTTTTTATATAGCAATGCTTCGAGTTATGAAGCAGAATATTATCATGGTTCCCGGGAACAGTTCATCATCGCCCAATTGATTCACCGTTTACACTGATGTGACGTTACAGGGCAGGACTTCTTCCTTCTGTGGGAAGGAAAAATGAGGCGCTCTCTTGGAAACAACCAGCTAATATCACTGATTCTTTGCTGTTGTTTTGTTTTGCCATGTTGCAGAACAAATGGGCTATTTTTCAGACTGTATTACTGACATAAACTTGAAAGTCTTACCTGCCCTATCCAGATTTCAGCACATCAATAGAATGCACGGATGGATGATATAATTTCAGCACCGCACTTAATTAATCAATTTTCAGAGCAGATGCGCTTTTTTTAAGAGGAACTACCATCTGTTATACTATTTTTTTTTCTCAGAAAATGACTAATGATGTGTTTTACTCTGAATACAAGATTAATCAAATCTGCCTGGTGTTCATTCAGGGCAAAATGCACAATAAACATGATGCATTCCTGCCAAAATTGTCTAAAAAAAAAGTAGCACCTTGGAGGATGGGGTTTACTCAATAAAAGTCCTTGCAGCCTTATTAAGCAGGTATGGCACTTCAGCAGGATGCCGGGGAACCTCATTCCCCAGTGGCTGCAAGGGCAGACGGAGCAGCAGTTGGATGAACCGTGGTGGCTGCTGCCCAAGTAGTTATATTCTACTGTCACTGCAGATTGTCCAGATTGTGGTGCAGTGCTAACTTTTACTGAATGCAGCAGAACACTGAATTTCTCAGAAGCAGACAGGAGCAGTCTTGGAATCTGCAAGTGCTCTATGAAAGTCAAGACTGTACTCAACTGCAAGTTTTGAGATACCTGTACTTACTTTTAACAAATTTTTTACTACACAGCAGTATTCTCCACGCATATATCTGGCAGCTGTGCATGCCTAGTGTGTTGCATTCAGATATTACAGACAAATCATCTAATTGTTTTGGGAAACAGCAGATTTCACAATAGACATTTTGACCAAGTCAGAGTAGGAAAAGTCCTGGATTCCAGTAAAAAGAAAAAAGACCACAAAGGCTTAAAATGAACATCAGCACTGGAAATATCATTTTTAATTAAAACATAAAGGTTATATCTTTGTTTTTACAAAATTTGCAAAAAAAAACCCCAAAACCTTTCACATATCTTGGACATAAGAAAGAGCATACAGATAAACCTGTATGCTCTTTGCTGGTCTGGAGCATTCAGGGATGTTTCAACAGTGGTACAATCTTCACAGGAGTGGACGTTCCAGCAAATTCACCCCCAAGATCAGACTGTGCAATGCTCAAAGAAACTGCAAAAACCGAAGAGTTACATCTCAGACTCTACAGGCCTCACTTAGCATGTTAAATGTTAAAGTTCATGAAGTACAATTAGAAAAAGACTGAATGAGTATGGCTTATTTGGAACAGTAACCAGAAGAAAGCTTCTTCTCTCTAAAAAGAACACGGCAGCACAGCTTAGGTTTGCAAAGTTGCATCTGAACAACAAAGACTTCAGGAATAATGTCCTTTGGACAGAGCTGTGCATAAACGAATGCCTGCCTAAGCAACGCTGCAAAGAAGAGTGGACCAAAATTCCTCCACAACAATGTGAGATACTGATAAAATCATACAGAAAATCACTACTTATTGAATCGTAGAGTGTACTTTATTTTTCACATGACTGCGCAAATAGCACCAAATTAAACTATGTAACCTGGGCTGGCTAACTGCTAGACAAGAGACTAGCATATGCTATTTTAACTAACAAGAAATATGTTAAACATAAGATCACCAAATGTATTGTATGTAAGGCTGTTTACTCCACATAATTACCAAACACAAGTTGCAACAGAGAGAAAGTTTGAATATTTTAAGCATTTAAGAAAATGGATGAGAAGACATTATAGAAGAAATAATATTTATTTATCTCACCTATGAATCAAAATAAAATCTGTAGCGATTTGCTTTCTTGTTTATGTTTGTTTGTGAATGTTGATTGTATGTGTTTGCATGAATGGAGGCCCCAAGGGAGAACAGCCAAGGCTAACACTGATGCTAATGGGGATCATAATAACACACACACACACACACACACACACACACACACACACACACACACACACACACACACACACACACACACACAAAGAAGTCTTTTGGCTTTTAACAAGCATAATGTAACCGAAAGAGGAAAATAATACAGGGCACTGAAAATGTACATCAGGAAGAAGATGATCACGGCAGCGAGGGATGCGAGAGTGTTTGTGTGGCAGCTGCTCCTCTATGCCATGTACTGAGCATTTGAATGATCCTTTTATAATAAAACATCTCCCATTAACAGTAATTCCAGGCACCTCCTCTAATATAGTCCTCCTCTACTTTTTTATACAAGTCGGTTTCATTTTCACATGCATGCTTACCAGCTCCAGCAGAACTGCTGACCACCGTTACAGACCCATCCAGCACACCTAAATCCGTCTGAGTGGTGGGTCCTAATTGGTGAACAGTTACACTCACCAATTGCTGAGCTGACTGAACTGGCAGATTTTCAGGCTCCCCCGTGATCTGGGTCGTGGTTGTTGGTTTGCTTTCAAAGGCAGCAAACGTCATATTGGATGGGTTACTGCTCAGCACAAGAGCATCATTACTGGTCTTTCACATTTCCTCACTGTTTGCACGTTTTTAGATTCCTTCTGGACAAAAACTGTAGGCAGAGCATTTAGTTTTAAGAAAAGGGTAAAGTGGGATAAAATGAGTTGGACAAACTAGGAAGTTTTAAAGAAGCGATTCATTTAGATTGCTTTTTATAGCATCCAGTGCTGATCAGGCTCCCTGCAGTTATAGATGCTGATATAGCATTTTTGAGATCATGACAAAAAAAAAATATTTGAAGCTACTTTGGAAATCGTTAGCTCCTCATAGTCACAGGTTTGCAAATATTTTCCAGTACAGTGTCTTGATGACTTGAAATGAATGAGCTAAAAGCAACTCATGGGCTGCATCAATATGCACTAAGACAGACTGATTTGAAGGATGCCATAATTACATGAAAACAACTTGTGAAAACACAGGCATGAATTTTTTTTTAAAAAAAAAAGCATTTTTTCTGTTACTTATATAAGTCGCATATTGGATAATCACTGGACTGTACATACAATTCAGTTAAAATTTTATTTAAATAGCACCAACTCACAACAACAGCCACCTCAAGGCACTTTATATTGTTAGGTAAAGACCCTACAGTAATACAGAGAAAACCCCAGCAATCAGACAACCTCCTATGAGCAAGCACTTGGAGACAGTGGGGAGGAAAAACTCCCTTTTTAACAGGAAAAAACCTCCGGCAGAACCAGGCTCAGGGAGGGGCAGTCATCTGCATTCGGTTGGGGGTGAGGGGAGGGAGACAGGAACAGAAAACATACTGTGGAAGAGAGCCAGAGATTAATAATAACTAATGATTAAATGCAGAGTGGGGTATAAACACACAGAGAGTGAAAAGAAGTGAGTGAAAAAGAAACGCTCACTGCATCATGGGAAGCCCCCAGCAGCCTAGACCTATTTCAGCATAACTAGGGGAGGGTTTGTCCCCTGATCCAGCCCTAACTATGTCTAAGTTTTTTCAAAAATGAAAGTTTTAAGCCTCTTAAAAGTAAAGAGGGTGTCTGTCTCCTGAACCCAGTCTGGGAGCTGGTTCTGCAGAAGAGGGACCTGAAAGCTGAAGGCTCTGCCTCCCATTCTATCCTAGGAACCACAAGTAAGCCAGCAGTCTGAGAGTGAAGTGCTCTCTTCGGACGATATGGTACTATGAGGGCTTTAAGATAAGGTGGGGCCTGATTACACTACGTAACAAATTTCTACTTTTGTCTTGTCTTGGGATTTAGTTCTAAAAATCTATATTTTTGATCGCCAAAATGTTGCTTTATGTATTTCTAACATATTACATATTATAAACATATTGTATGTTTTATTTTCCCATATGATGCAAGCTACTAGTGGCTTTCATTTAGGTTTCAACTTTTTCTCAAGCTGTTTTGTCTTCAAAAATTGCCTATAAAAATTGTAAAAATGTTCAATTAAAAGAAAAAATAACAATAAATTGATGTATTTGATGTTTTTATGTATTGGGGCAAAAAAAAATCATTCTAAACTTCAGAAAAGCAAAGTTTGACAGGAGTAATGGGCATTTTCTATTGTTTTACAATAAAAAGAGTTAGAAAATAACTAAGAAAAATAATTATTTAAGACCTTGCATGTGAGAAGAAGGATTTTAAATTCGCTTCTGGATTTAACAGGGAGCTCATGAACACAGCAGAAATAAGCTCGGTCTCTCTAGTCCCTGTCAGTACTCTAGCTGCAGCATTTTGAATCAACTGAAGGGTTTTCAGGGAGCTTTTATGACAGCCTGATAGTAATGAATTACAATAGTCTGCCTAGAAGTAATAAATGCATGAATTAGCTTTTCAGTGTCACTCTGAGACAAGAGTCTCTAATTTTAGAGATATTTAGATATGCAAGAAAGCGGTCCTACATATTTGTTTAATATGTGCATTGAAGGTCATATCCTGGTCAAAACTGACTCCAGGATGCCTCACTGTGTTACTGGAGGCCAAAGTAATGCCATCCAGAGTAAGCATCTGATTTGTGGGGTCGAGTACAAGAACTTCAGTTTTATCTGAACTTAGAAGCAGGAAATTAAAGGTAATCCAGGCGTTTATGTCTTTAAGACATTCCTGCAGTTTAACTAGTTGGTATGCTATGCCTTCTATTAATACTGCCTAAGGAAAGCATGTGTAGTGTAAATAAAATTGGTCCTAGCATAGAACCCTGTGGAACTCCATAATTAACCTTATGACTCCCCATTTACATGAACAAAATGGAGTCTATTAGATAGATATGATTCAAAACACTCCAGCGCAGTACCTTTAATACCTACAGCATGCTCTAATCTCTGTAGTAAAATATTGTGGTTGACCGTATCAAATGCTGCACTGAGGTCTAGCAGGACAAGCAGAGATATGAGTCAGAGGCCACAAGAAGATCATTAGTAACCTCCTAGTGTAAGGTTTCTGCCACAGCTGTATTAAATTAACAGTACTGATCATTACCAAAATCTTTTTTTTATATATTTCTGTAATGGTTAATCCACCAGTATGTGCAAGCTCTTTAATCAAAACTATATTTTTAGTGCTAAAATATAATTATTGTGATCCATGACTTTTCAAATCTACAGTTTTACCCCCAAAAAAAGCTGAAAAATAAAGGGCATTATTATTTTTTGATTAAGAGGCCAAATTACAGTTAATTACCTGCACTCTTGAACAGAATAATTCGTTTTACTGGTTGAATGTTATGCTTGATTCACTGAATATTGTGCTTGATTCATTTCCGACTTCTCAGAGAAGACCAGACTGCAGGCTCAAATTTTGGGTATAAACACATGAATTCAGTTTGTTATTTACTTAATAAATAACAATATAATTTTCTGTTTTAAAGAGGTTTTTGACAAACTTCTAAAATATTTGTATTTTCTTGTTGCTATGACAGGTGGTAAATACAACAACATGCAGCAGTGCTATCAACACGGTGGAAAAAATGACACAATGGCGAAATGGGGATGGAGCACACAAATTAATTAGTGCATCTCATATCAGTGTTTGCCATCACACTGTGGGGGTAGATTTATTTTTATAATTCTGTGGTCCATCTGCGCCTTTCACTCACATAACCTAAATAAGATTTCTGAAGTTACCGGCCGGCTCCTGCTCATATGTAGGAGGAAAGGCTTTGAGCCACGGGACATCCCTGGACTGTTGAAGGAAAGACACAAGGATTTGCTTATAAATCTAAACAGGTAGGAAAAATATCACCCCAACCAAGGCTGAAAGGATTAAAAGGATTTATGAGCGGCGCTATTTAAGCAAGAAAGACAGCTGCAGGTTGAAAGCTGTTACAGGTGTTTAGAGAGTGAAAGAAGGAACAGGACTGTCAGCAGAGGTTCAAAGCATCAGTGGAGCCCTACAGGTATGCTTCCTGTTCATGTATATATATGAAATTATAGTTATGCAGGATGTGGCACATTCAGTTTTTCTGTGAAAACAGTGAGATTTAAAAGCTAAAAAACCAGTTTTAGCGCATGTAATGTAAGCAGTTTGATTCTTACATATTAAGGTCATTACGTCAAAATTTTATCTTCATATACAATATGTGATAGAAGTAAATGTGATTTAAAGGTTTGGTTTGGAAAAAAAGTGTGGATGAAAGGGGTCAGTTGGAAGAAGTGTCCTAAATTTTGTATTATCCCACTTTTATCATCTTTGTTGCGCTGTTTTCATTTAGATTTCATCTGGGTCGTGAGCTTTTCAGTTGTTTTCATTGATACTGAAACACTTTTTTTTCACTTGTACATTTGTGTTCATAGACATAGTTTTAGGTTTATTTCTCCAAGTTTAAAGCACTCTAATGGCCATGGCATTAAAAAAATGCTTTTCAAATTAGAAATTCATTATTAGCCTTGGAAGCTTCTTTTGCTTTTTTTTAATATCACTTTATTTATTTATTTCCACAAAGCCTTAAATGACATTTCAGCGTGAGATGTGCAAAACTCACTGAACCTTGAGCTAAGAGTATTTTATATGTATTTTATTCTGGAATGCTGCTTGTTAAGAGTAATGTTTTTGAACATTGATATACTTTGACAAACAATAATCATTTTACTTTAATTGTGTGAAACTGAGGCAGACATTTCAGAGATGGATGTCTTTTAATCCCAACAGACAGAAGCTATAACTTTATTTTAAGTGAACCGCCCCTTTAAGAAAGACTACAAAATAAATCAAAACATGTAGATAAATAAATGAACTGTTATCATAGAGGCCATCCAGATACAACTTTAAAACCCTAAACACAAAAATACAATTTAAAAAAATCAGTACCATTGTTTGCTGCATGTCATTTCAGAATACATTTTGTTTTCCAGCACACTAAAAACTAATTCAGCCACCACTCCTGTAAACGTATACCACTACATTTGAGTATATACGTTACTCTTCTCTTTAATTTCCATGAAATAATTGTGTGTAATGGCACAGCCACATTTTAATCAACAATAACTTGTGATACCTGACCCCCTCTTGTGGCAGCAGCGTGTGCTGCACCCGGCAGAGGATGCAGCTGGTTGTCATGGCAGCAGCGCTAGCGCTGGCGGGGGCGGGGCAAGGCTGCAGCTCCGGCTGCCACCCAAAAAACATCAGCCTCCCCGTGGATATCTGCGGCACCACCGAGCTCGTCGACACCACCATCTGTGAAGGACAGTGCTACCAGGAGGTGAAGAATGTATTGCCTCTAACTTGTTTGTTGCTCCTACTGAGACGCGCACCGTTTTTTCTGCTTACGTCCATGAACGTGTTAAGCTGAGATCAGTCCTCCTGAGTAAATCTGAATATTTTATAGTGTTCAGTAACATTATTTGTTGTTTTCTCTATTTTGAGGACATTTTTTTTTTTAAAAGATAATTCACGTTTACAACTTTATATCAGACCTCAAAAAGGCTACTGCAGGGGAGGGGTGGGTTCAAGTTCCCTCCCCAGTACATAATACAAGCTTTAAGGTGAAAACAGACGTTCAGCGACGTTCAATGAAATGGTACAAATACATATACAAAATGGGAAAATATAATTTTGTTTTGTTGATCTCAACTGTTGGTTAAATTGTTTCAACATTAAAACCTGCTCCAGGTTCACTACTGTTCTTACAAACATTATCAGCGTAAAATTAACCTTCAGCAGCTACAGATACCACACGTAACCTATTAGAGCAGGTTGTGGTCAGGTATTAGTTCATTTATTAAAATACCTGTAAAGCGAGTAATGATTATTGCTGATTCAAATCTTGTTTTTTTTTTAACATTTTTAACTGTCTCAGCATCCACATCTTTTCCCCATAAATAATCTTGTAGAGTGCTGGCGATAATCAGCTGTTAAATTCATGTATTTAAAATGAACATCACTCTTAAGAAATTGAACTGACTGTGTTCATGTCCCTGTGTCTGATCCCTTTCCCCTCTGCTGGTGTTGATGACAGGATCCCAACTACGTTCTTGCTGATAACTGGCCCGAACAGAAAATCTGCAGCGGGGAATGGTCCTACGAGGTGAAGTACACAGAACGATGTCCACGGGGCTTCACCTACCCTGTGGCGAGGAAGTGCGAGTGCACTGTATGTAATGCAAACACAGACTGCGGGACCTGGCCTGGATACATACCCAGCTGTCTGTCCTTTTAAAGGACCCCCGTATTCATCCTGCATTCACCAATTATGGTGTCTCTCTGTCTCTTGACACTGAAATAAACAGGCATCACAAGCATTTCTGTTTTCTTCTCTTTATACCTTTAGGTAATCCGGGCCACCCCAAAACACCACTATCAAGATTAGTCTGTATGATCAGTGGCACACGTTAATCTTACAGTGTCATAAGTCACCGCAGAGGAAACTGTGTGTAGATGTAGCAGTCCTGTAGAGTCAGTTGGAAAAGCGACCTACCAGCAGTTTCCCTTTTTGTCTTGAGCAGGGTGACTGACCCCTGAAAGTCAATAATCCTGCAAGTCAGGTTTTCATGCCGAGAACAGGATGTAATCCTCCAAGAAAAAACAGAACTCTTCACCTCCTTTTTGACAGGTGGAAATGAAAATATAGAGTTTGCAGCATATCGAAAAAAAAAAAACCCTAAAGTGCCTGCAAATCAGTGTCTCTCTTCACTACTCTGCACAGCTTAGTGAGCAGAAAGCCTCCACAGATCTCTTAAAATGCCAACAGAGTCATATAATATCCCCTATAATGCTGGAAGATACAGACTGTCTAAAGGTACAGAAGTATAATTGTATGCTGAGGTGTGGGGAGGCCTTAATAAGAGCAAAAAAATATATATTTAAAAACACTTTACAGTAAAACTGATGTCTGCATCTGCAACCCCCCCCCCCCCCCCCCCCCCCCACACACACACACACACACACACTCACACACTAGGACAAAATGGCAGAACTAATGGACACCTTTGCAGAGGAATGAGAAGAAGAAGAAATCAGCTCCATGCCCTGAAGTCTGCCAGAGACGCCATTGTTACGATAAAGTTTGAAACAGGCTTATTTTTAGGCACAAGCAGATGCATCTCCTGAGTCTACAGATTGTTAGCGTAAAATCTTATTAAGCCAGAGACAAACCTGAGACTGCTGCTAGCAACAACTCACTCATTAATATGACAAGCGGTTAACTACCTACAGTGCTGTTACCCGGCAACGAGCCAGCTTTATCCAAAGGAGATCTCCTGCAACATCATTAAATGTGGGTTTGTTGTGCTGGTTTGCTCGGTTTTAAAAGACTGCTTGATTGTTGCACCAAACTATGGCTTTTCCTTTTCAGGGGTTGGGATGTTATAACATGCAAAATAATACTGTCCTGATATATTGCATTTTTCTACTCTAACTGGGCACTCAAAGTGCTTTTCTACTACAAGTCTCACACACCCAAGCACACACACATTCATAAAGCACTTTATTTTGTGCCTTAGGTGCTTTCTAACTATCATGCACACGCTCATATTGACTGATGCATCGGGGATCATCAGCGTGTGGACGGTAGGAACCAGAGACTGAACCACTGACCAATCAATTACCCCAGTAAACACCCACTCTACCTCCTGAGCCACAGCTGCCCCTATCTGTGTCACTGCAGGTTGTGGTGTCACTGTGTGTGTGTTAACAATATTATTAAATTCTAATAATGTGTCATTTCCTGCCCACCATTTCCCTCCCTGTGATTTTCTGTTCACTTTGTACTTATTCTTTTGATAACCGCCACAATAAGGATTGGTCAACTGCTGATGTAATTAGTTGTTTAATGTGTTGCTCTATCAATGTCTCTATCAATATTTTGTCCCACCCCTATCTAAGAAGGCAATATTCATTAATTGGGTACTCCATAAATGTGATGTATCCCTTTAATTACGTCTAGAGGTTCAGAGGAGACAGATTCAATGAAAAGTTGTTCCGTTCAAAGCACCAAAGGACAAGTTATCCTGACACTCTGAATCTCTATAGTCTGGCTCGGGATCCTAATGAGATTTTTTTTTTCATTAAACATCACCATGTGTGAAAGTTAGCTTTTCAATCTGTGTAAAAAAAAATGCAAATTCAGTTGAGTGCCTGGGGGTGGGTCTCAACACAGAGATAATCACTATTCAACATTTTTGAGCTTTTTTTTTTTTTTATGTGTATTTATTTTTAAGAAAGACAAACAGATCTTAGGTGACCACAACATAAAAAAAGGTCATGGTCATAGTTCTTTCAGGTAACTCATGTTTGAAATGACTGATTAATTACGGCAGCAGAATGCTATTCAAGTTTGAAGTCTAGGCTCTGAATTCATCACCCTCTGGAAATATGCTACACATTGAAATTGAGTAAACATCTCCCTGGAGCCATACTGATGGATGTTGGGGTGATGGAGGGGCAGGGAGTGACGCACGGCACTTTGATGCACTGATATGTCACTTAATGTATATCGTAACTGTGGGCATTGTGGAGGGTGATGTCACGGGTGAGGTATGGGTGAAATTGACGTGGAGTTGCCTGAAAACACATCCGTACCAAAACAAGAGAAGACGGTTGCCATGACATTTTATCTGCACTGACTTTAAAAGTGTGTTGCTGTGGAAACTTGCATTCAGGAGGTATCAATGTTTCTGCCGGCTCGTAGTGCAAAAGTCAAAGCCAAAGTGCCTTCGCAAACAAAATAATCAATGATAGCAAAAGAGGTCGGAACAGAAATCTCTGTGCAATGACTGCATAAAGTAGTTTTGTACTTGAAGGCAGCAGCAGCTGATGTTCGGGATCTTGTTGGATAGACAAGTTTTCAATTTGTTGTTTTGAGTCAGAGAGTAAAAGGAGCTAAGATGGAGTAATGATCAACCCTGCAGGTGAAACTGACCTAAGCTGCTTGTAGTAGAGGAGTACAAGCTGGCATGTAGAGAGACGGAGTGTGGCCCACAGGTGAGAGGCTGCAGGCATTTTAGTCCCGACCACATCACAACAAACTGACCTTTTCTGTTCCTCTACAAACAGCCTGAAGGGGTTCAGACAGCAGAGGACAGATGTGACACATGTTTAAACAAATCATATAGAAATAAAGTAAATTGAAGAAGATGTAGGGCGCGCTGGAGAGATCACGTCTCCTGACTGGTGTGAGAACACCTCCCGAAAGAGCTGGAGGTGATGTCTTGAGTGTGGGAAGTCTGGAAACATGGCTTCATATGTAATTCTGCCATCAGGTAATAATACAAGTAACCTAGAATGAATTATTTTGAAAATCTTAAGAGTGCTAAAGATAACACTTAGCTCCGAGCATGGATTAGTTGCCAATGAGTTTTCTTTCTGCTGAATTTATTGGAAAAAGAAGCTGGCAGTTCACAGGAGCGAAAGACACGACGGTCCCATTATTACATCTACTCCATCAACAGTCAACATCCAGACAGACCTTTTGGTCGTCTTACCCTGTTGTTCATGGATTTAGTTTCAGCCTCTAACTCACTTTGCCCACATCTCCAGTTCAGTGTGAACACCGCAGGCTGGAAATCTGCTGACGGATTTCCGTCCGTTCAGGTCACCGGTGTCCTTTAACGGTGGCTTGTTTTCATCCAGCAGCTCCCTGGAGGTTTGCACTCCGTCCTCACTGATGACTGCTGCAGCAAAAATTTCAATAGACATTTTATCAAGTTTATAGATGAGGTGTCATGGGGGCTTTCTCTGCTCGAGGGAGGAAATGGACACAGTGATGCAGTGGATGGCTAATTCTCAGACAATGATGAATTATTTTTTTAGATTAAATATTTTCTAAGAAACCAGGGCAAGAAAAGTTTATATACATGTGTATGCTAACAACTGTTAAAGACACTGAGGTCACTTTATTGTGCTTTCCTGTAATTGTTTCAGGGTTAGGATGATGAGAGAGTACACAGGTGTCCTTTGAAGGCCAGTACCTGATTTTGGAGTGTCTTCTACTTTCTGAGCCGCTGCATAGCAAACAGTCCCCACGGGTAAATATTTCAACTTGGATTGAAATTTAACAACAAAGCTTCAGCGGTTGTGATGAATGATGCCTGCATCGACTCACTCTCTGTTCAAAAACTGTATAAATATTAATAAGATTCATTTGCATGCAGACTTTTAAAAATGAGCTATAAATCCATTCGAAATAAGACAGTGGTGCTGGAAATACCAACATGCACACGTCTTTAAGGTTTTTCGTGTTAGCGAGCTGCACCCCTGTGTGTGTGTGTGTGTGTGTGTGTGTGTGTGTATACACACAAATACAAAAAAAAACAAGGACTTGCATTTTATTAGCATGCCCTTTAAAAATAAAAATCTCCACCGCTGCAATTCTTTATCTCATTCTGTGGTAATAAGCAGAGGGTATAAAAGCACAGCTACCCTGGGCTGCATGACTCTTGACCTACAGCTCAGCTCAAGGACGGCAGGATGTGTACAAATGAGACATTACTGTCTGAGGAGTTCTGCAACTCTTTCTGCCAGCCGGCATGATGAACTGCTGTGTCACACTGTTGTCTGTTGCCTCAGGTCAGTATGAAGGGAGTGAAAAGACTGCTGCTCAAGTGTGTCCGGACTGTGATAACCAGGCAAAAAGAACCTAATGGAATTGAAAATTGATTATGTTTTAAATAGTTATTAATTTACTAGATGGATAGCTGGCAAAACTCCACACATAACTCATAATTAATATTTAGCTGTTAAAAGGCCCTTAAGATCAAAAGTGCTCTCTATAACATACATAATTAAGACTTGGTTGTCAAAAAGGTGGGAATGCAGTTGTTTAGGGAGGATTATTTCCCATTTCAGTGTTGCCTTTGGATGAACACTGATAAGATATACAATGGGAGTAAAGTCCCGACCTTCAAACCACCAAGTCAGTCTAACTCAGTGGCACAAGGAGCTCCGCTCATGAATTTCATTTGTCATCACATTGTTTTCTCCATCCATCCATCTTCTGCTGTTGCTTATCCAATTCAGGGTCAGGGGAGGGGCTGTAGTGTATCCCAGAGGCCATAGAGGAAGAGTACACCCTGCCAGCCTGTCATACAGAGACAGACAACCATTCATACCTATGGATTTTAGAATCACCAAGTAACCTAACCCCACTAACTGCATGTCTGTGGACTGTGGGAAAAAGCCGGAGTACCCATACCAGAGAAAACCCACGCAGACAAACTCCACAGAAAGGCCACGGCCAGATGGTGGATTCAAACCCAGGACCTTCTTGCTGTGAGGCAACAGTGCTAACCACCACGCTGCATTGTTTTCTGTAACCGTGAAATAGATTATTAGCTTTATTCTCTTTATTATTAGTGCTTTTCACCCATTTCAGTTTTCCAATGATATCTTCACCTGTCTTATTTTAAACACTGTATTCATCCCTCACAAATAAACCACTAAAACTCCACAACTCAAAAAAAATTAAGGAAACAGTTGATCACAGTATAACACAAAGTCAGTTAAACTTCAGCAGAGGTGGACAGTAACGAAGTACAAATACTTCGTTACTGTACTTAAGTAGATTTTTCAGGTATCTGTACTTTACTTGAGTATTTATTTTGCTGACAACTTTCTACTTTTACTCCCTACATTTTTTACCCAAGTATCTGTACTTTCTACTTCTTACATTTTCAAAAGAAGCTCGTTACTTTAGGTTTAATGCGTCTGAGAAACGTTTGCATTGCCGGTCAGTGCGGGAGGCGGCTCCTGATTGCGAGCGGTTTTTTCTTGGAAGTTGCAACAACAGGGTAGGCGGGAGGGAACAGACACCCCAGACGGTAAGAGGGAGAGGCTCCTGCAACGCTCGCTTGGAGACTGGAAAGAGCCAGAGGAAGCTGCGCTTTACATAGAGGCTGCACGCCAGAACGGTGAGGAAAATAAATGACAGAAAATGTAAAGGACAAAAAAAAGTGTCTGCAGTTTGTCACACAGTGTGTCTGCTAGCTAAAAGAACAGCTGCAGTATTTTAATGGAGAGCAAAGAATGAGATAATTCACTCAGATGGAGAAAGATGTAAGAAAGAGGTAGAAACGTCCTCCAAAAAACTACTTTTAATTTCTTACTTTGAGTAGATTTCAGAGCCTGTACTTTTTTACTTATACTTGAGTACAGAAGTTGAACCAGTACTTCAACTTTTACAAGAGTAGTTTTTAACACAAGTACTTCTACTTCTACTTAAGTACAGAATGTCAGTACTTTGGCCACCACTGAACTTCAGGGATACCGATTGGTCCCATTGGGAAGCATAATCCACTGTGAATCTATTTCCACTGCTTTTTGTCAAATTTAAAATGGCAACAGGTGTGCTGGAGAGGCAACAACACAATATGTACGTTACACTGCATTTTCCCCCATTTACAAAGCAAACACTACAGAAAAGCACTTTTAAATAATATTTAAGCATGTTAAACATTATCAACAGCACAGAAATTAAATATTAAGAAAAAAAAACTTTATTAAAATAGATAAATATTGTGGGTTATTTCTTAAGGAGGGCATCACAGTCTTGAATGGTCCATCAGTCTGACTTGGGTGTGAAAACAGGAAGAAAAATAAAACAAACAAAAAAAGTTATCTGAAAACTAAACAGCAAACTTGTTCCGGATGATTTCTCCACCTTCCACTTCCATCTGCTCGTAAAGCCACTTCCTGTCGCAGCGGCACTCGACGCCGCACTTGCGAGATGTGCATTCGGGGCAGGGGTAGAAGCAGCCCATACAATCCACATCCAGACAGTCACACAAGTCCTTGCCATTGGAGAGCAGTCGGCCTTTGGTGTCGTACACTCTGCTTTTGGCTCCGATATTCTGCCTGTGTGGTTTAAAACAGACGGCGTGTCACAGGTTGTCTCATGCAACAATCTGACCTAAATTAAAATCCAAGCTCGGTTGCTATATTTCAGGTGCTTTACACAATAAAGTCTCTAAACCTGCTGGCATGGCAGTTAATTTCCACATCACATTAGCACCTACATACTGAAACTTATTTTTTTTCCCATTTCTATAACAATAATAATCCAGACTATTTTACAAGCAAGGTCACTTTAAAGTCAACCCTTTAAAGGGGACAGTCCATATAAATACTACTTTCCTGCAATAACACATTGTTGGATACTCAAAGATGTACAAAGAAAAGGTATATTACACTGCAGGAATGATTCTCTGATTAAAGATCTCCCACACCAAAATCAAAAACTTACTGATGACAGTTTATCTTACTACCATCCACACTTCTAATTCCTGGCCGCTGTGGGGAAAAAAAAAAAAAAAAAAAGACGCCAACTCATTAATATAAAGCTGGCCAATGAGAAGGCACAGTAACCATAGAAATCTGAGGAATATCACCAGCAGATGGTCTTTTTTGTGTGTGCTTTCTTTTCCACGGGTCTGCTGCAGGCCAAAAATCACTTAAGCCGGAAAAGATGCAAGTTATCCGTGTGGGCATAATTCCTGTTCAAACCTAATTAGTAAGTGCAAGAGAACAGCACGTTTATCCGGAAAAGACTGTGATAAAAGTACACGCACTGAAGAGCACAAAGGCGCAAACTGTCGACTAACATTTCGACTACAAAACTCAGTGGAGATGCTGCGTCCACAAAACACATTTTTATTTAAAAAAAAAAAAAACGGATCTCCATCCAGATTAGAATTTTTAGCCCCATTTTAAAAATAACATACCTCTACAGTAACACGTCTGAAACTAGACAACAAATAGTTATAATTCTTTGTCCACACTGGATTAACCTGGGGTAGTTAAGGCTATTTTCTGAGCCTAGCTGTGATGTTTTGGCTACATATTTGGGGAGTGCTGTAATCCAATCAGGCAGCAAACATGAGCATCAGCAGCATCATTTCTGAAAGTCGGTCCACGTCAAAATACAAAACTAGGTCAGCAGTATTTGCGAAAGTCTTTTGGACGCTAGGTCTGAACATAATATAGGATTTATGCTTTTAAATGCATTCGTGTGGATGTGCTCCAAGTATAAATAAACACCCTCCACCCACATAGTCTCTCACCTGTCTGACAGCTGTTTCCCTCCACGCCCACCTCGTCCACCCTGCAACAACAACAATAACAAAGAAATACATCTTATGCAAATGTAAAAGGTAAATTTTCCCTAAAATATACGTATTATGCACTTTTTATAGAAACCGGGAGTTGTGATTTAATGACAGCAAAGAAACTGCTTTGTTTCAAACAATCCAGTGGGTTCTGCTTAATGTTCTATTGAAACAACAGTAATAACCTACTACTATGATATCCTATCCTAATATCATGTCTTTGTTGCATATATGTGACAGTAATGACACATTTTTTGCACATTTTAGACTATTAATTAAATATAACTCATTGCATTACCCTCCCACAGTACACACAATAGTAACAGAGAAACTCACCCTTATTCCTCCTCTTTTGTCTCTGCGAAGTGCAGCCTCTTTTGCCCTGTCTCTGTCTGCTTGAGTTGGCATCTGATTTGCCACATTCGTCTCCTTTAGGATTACCCCCCTTTTACGCAGCTCAATCTGTGGAATTTGCAGAGTTATCAATTCACTTAAAAGAAAGTAGAGCCATCTGTTTAGAAAAAAGTGCGATGTCAATGCGACCCTGCACCTTTGAGGAGTCCTGTCCTTGGGTGAATATGGTGGGCACTGCATCCTCTCTGAGAAACTGTTTGCCATTGTAGTCCCTGAAGCAGTCTGGCCTAAAGTGCTCTGAGCAGAGGCACGTGTTGGCAGTTGGGATGAAGTTTTTCATCCCAAGGCTGTGCACCCATTTGCTGGCAAGTTGAGGCTTGCTGAGAGGGAACCTGACACACAAGAAAGGGATTTATTCAGTCCTGGATGCAAGATTTCAACCATCAAACCTGTTAAGATAAGGACTGCTGGTAAACTGTCCAGGCAGGTGGGTCAGTTTAATTTAAAATCACAACCTTAGATACCAAGGGCTTTCTCAACACTAGCCCAACTCTTTCTCTGGCTTAAAACAAGCCTTTGCCATTTGACAACACCCATAAACACGACTGGTCAGCATGTATAAGGCAAAGAGTCAGCCTTGCCCTACTTAACAGAATGTCATAAATTTTCCTGTCATCTTTTACCAACTGAATAAGCTAAACAAGACATACATACCAAATTTATCACAGCAGCAGTTTGATCATCATACTGTTACAGAATCTGTCATCCCTGTCCCCATTCTTTATTATATTATCAGAACATCTCAGTGCCTTTTTTTGGGGGGGGGTTCCTCTGTAACCATATAAAAGTTGACTTTAAAATTTGATGTGTGCTCACCTCACCTTGTATGCATTTCTCCTCGTAGGCTGTTAAATTAACATTAATTGGCGGTAAAGCGGTCTGCTCCATTAGCGCATTAACGCCGCGTAAATGTATTGTAGCGATTCTCTTAGTTAGAGAGCGTGTTGATGTTGTGGGATTTCGGACTGTTCGGGAGGTTCGTGAAGGCAGCATGGAGAGAGAGAAAAGACCGAGAGCTTGCCTGTGTGTGTGTGTTGCTGTTCCGCTGTTGTAGTTGTGGTTGGCGTGGCTGTGGCCTACAGCAGCCGTTTTTCTGCTAATAAAGACGACCTTTGTTGTGAATATCGCCGACTGTGGAAGTGTGTTTACAACGTTACAGTATGTATATTTCAGCCACAACCCACCAAACCATTAGCTTTAAGCAAAGAGTTTTAAAGGTCTGGTGTCTTAGAGAAAGTACTTGGGTGAGGTCGCATTGCAGTGTAATAATAGTACCGTCAGGGTAACGTTAGCTAGCTCTGCAGGGCTAATGCTAAACAACGGCAGCTTTTTTTAAAGTTGATGTCCAAACGTTTAATGTTGCATTAAATCTTGAGGCGATCTAGAGTTGATTAAAGTGATTCAAAACAAATGCACACCTATGTTGTGCTACATTAACGCTGGAAGCTAACGCGGTACTTCAGCTCCTCCGTTGCAGTGAAAGCTTACCTGTAAAATCTTATTTCTGACCCCTTGACAAACTTATTGTTGCATCCTGTTGCCGCACATATAACGGGCATCGTGACTTTTTTTTTTAACCAAACGATGTGATAACACGAATAACTGAAAAGAACAAAACAGTACTTTACGAACTGTTTTCCTTTCCCCGTCTTCTTCGGCCAAAATACACGTTTGCCTGCTTAAACTTCCTGTTTTGGATTGGAAGCGTCTGCCCTCTAGCGGCGACTCACATTATTCGCAATTCAAACTAGAAAACGGTCATACAGTACAAGACTGACGTACACTGCTTAAACTGATTAAAGGAACACTTTTTAATCAGAGTATGGCATCACCTTATGGGATATTGATCTGGTCAGTTAAAAAGCAGAGGGGGTTGTTAATCAGTTTTAATGAAATTAACAACAGGTGCAATTAAGAGACAACCCCCAAAACAGGAAAGGTTTTACAGGTGGAGGCCACTGACATTTTTTTCCCACCTCTTCTTTTCTGACTGTTTTTCACTAGTTTTGCATGTGGCTTGGGTCAGAGTCACTACTGGTAGCATGAGCCAGTACTTGGACCCTACAGAAGTTGCACAGACAGTCCAACACCTCCAGGATGGCAGAAGGTTTGCTTTGTCTCCCAGCACAGTCTCAAGAGCATTCAGGAGACTCCAGGAGAGAGGCATTTACTTTAAGAGAGCTGGACAGGGCCGTAGAAGGTCCTTATCCCATCAGCAGGCAAGTGTTGTTACTCTAATCTGCCTACTTTTTCTCACGAGTAATGTAACGCGTTACTATTTACAAAGCTGAAGTTGGTTTCCGATTGCAGCTTTCGATTCAGGAAATGGCTAAAGGGCCATTCCACTAAATTTTTCGCTACCTTCAGCATCTTTAATCAACTCTAGTTAAAAAACTACAACACCTAGACACTTCAAACCTGGACTAGATTATTCTAAACTGATAGCAAAATAATTAAAACCAAGTTTGTGATTTGTGAAACCTTTATCTGATTTGTGAAACTTCAATAAAGGGCCATTTCAGCAGTTTTTTTTTTTTGCATCTGGATCACACTAGAACTGATCCAGCTCCAAAACTACAACACCTGCACACTTCAAACCTGGACCAGATTATTCTATCGTACTGGCTAAATAATTAGAGCATAATGAAAAGAAAAGTCAAAATAGGCAAGTGTGTGTTAATATGACAAGTGATAGTTAAAAAGCATAAAAATGCCAAACTTCAAACTTGTAAACACTTTTATTTCACAACTTTCCTTTGCTTTTAGAGATTTGAACGTCTCTCTATTTCTGCTCATAGCTGCATGAGAAGCTCCTCTCTCTCTGCAAAAAAGGCATTAAGTTATCAATCACTTTAATTCCTTTTCTGTTTTTTATACATGATTATTTTTGGATGCTCATATTGCTTCAGTCACTTTAATTCTCTTACCTCTCCTCCATTTGGCCATGTTCAATTTGTTCCACTGCCTCAGCCCTGGTTAGTGCGCTTGTGTTTTCCAGTGCATTTATGGATCCAAAAACGTAATGTTAAAAACTGTTTTCTAAAAATACAAATATTTACTTTACTTTACATTCTAATAAAGGTTACAAAGGGTTTATGCTAACATGTTTCATGATTTCAGACCCTGCTTCACCTCACCTATTTCTACCTATCTTTGTTGTGACCAGTGGATTTTCAAACAACAGATTTCTTTTGAAAAATGTTTAAATTATGTACAAACCTATTCCAGTAACTTACCTCAGACAGCATCACATTCAGCATGTACTTGATCCTGTCTAAAGAGACCATGTCCATGACTTCAGCTGACATGTTTTTGTAGCTGTCAAGCAGGTCTGATAGGTATTTCATGATTTTGTCAAGTTGTTTATCATTATCAAAGATGATTGGAACCCACTTCTCTTCAAAATGGAAATGTGGCATCACTTTACCAGACTGTAAAATTAAAAAAGACAAAGGCAGTTGCTTTCTAAATAAGGACTCTCTTTTTTTTTTTTAACAAGAAAAGTGGAGCCTCCAATGTTGTCTTTGAAACGCCATCTTGGTTATTACCTTTCGTAACCCAGTGGGTTCATAATCACTTTTCTCCCAACCTTCATGTATGTCATGTGTTGTTTGTCATCACAGATACTCACTCTGTTCAGGCCTTCAGTGGACTGATCTGTAATAATCTGAGCCTCATTGGCTAAATCAGCTAAGCCCGCCCACTTCCGCAGAGGAGGCACGTTCGTGCTGCAGAAGCAGAAAGCGGGAGCGAAGATGATACAGTGTGTGCTGAGCTAAATTGAGCAAACTTCGAAATAAGCTTAAGAAAGTGAACGAGACAATAACCTGGTTCACCCTTAAGCGAGCGGGAGAAACGGAACCGACCTCTTGGTGGTTTCGGGCAGTGCGAGCGTCTTGGTGAGTGAATTGGGCTGGGCTAGCTCGAAAGCTAAAAGAAGCTAAAAGGCTAAAGTACGGCGGAGGCTAACCTAGCGCAAAGCTTAATTGGCGACTAGTGGCGGCAAACCTGATAGCTACCGGGAACTGGTGCTACATATTATAACCCAGGTTAATTTTATGTTTGTACTGTCATGCTCGTGTGTTGAATTGAATATTATGTAATGTCTTATTTTATTGAAGTTGTGTCTCAAGCATAACTAAAGCTGAGCATTTGTTTTATTTATTGGTAAGCTGTGATACGAAACACGTGTGTTGCAGTCAAGTCTTATTGAGTAAATAAACTAACGCTGCACCGGGGAAATGTACTTTAATGCATTTCTGTTTAATTTGTGATTATTCCTTTTAAGTTAAAAGTTTGAATTTTATCATCAAATTATATGGTTCATTATACTATTTGATAAATATCTAAATGTCAAGTATTATGTCTGAACAGAATAAGTGAAATGGGATTTGAAATACATTCCATGATTGAAACTGTACAGTTAGGATATTAAGAGAATTTGAGTTAAGAAACACTTGAGCTATATTGAGCTAAAGTAAATTATTATTGTGTTGGTCCTTTATTTATACAGGCTAGGTTTTTTAGATACACTTGCAACTTGAATTGGATCTGTTGGATTTCCCCCTGACGAGGAGGATGGCAAGCCACCCATTGAGGTTCTGGAACTGAGCAGGACCAATCCTTTTGGCCTACAAGGAACAGGTTCTTTCACAACATCAGCTCTCAACTGGCGGTAGGACAATTGCCATGCTACTGCATAGAACATTGTCTCCTGGAACGGGGAAAGTGACTTGACTGACGTAACTGACTGACTTAACTAATTATTGCCTCAAAGAGTTTAAGGACACTTTATTATTGGGTTATTGTTTTGTATACTGTATTTTTCGGGCTATAAGGCGCAATTAAAATCCTTAAATTTCCTCAAAAATCGGCGGTGCGCCTTATGTGTGAGTTCTTCTTGTGCTTACTGACCTTGAACCAATTTTATGTGGTACACTGCGCTCAAAAATATGTCGAAATGTTTCGGTGCGACTTTGGTTAAGGGACGTTTAATAAATATCGAAATATTGCAGAGCGTACAACGGGGGGGGGTACGCTTTTCAAATAGTTGAGCGCTGCCGTCTGACCGCCGATGGCCGAGGCATCCACACCACTGCACCATTGCATGGTCTGCAGCAATATTTCCTCCGGTCTGGCAGATCAGTTCAAAGGCCTCATTAAATTCCCTAAAATAGTCCATCGTCGATTCACAAAATGACTCTACTGACGATATTAGACAGGAACAAGCTGTGAGTGCGGCGCAGCAGGTGTGGAAAGCTGCCAAAGCCGCCGGAGATAAATTCAACAAGAAGTTGAAGCATTGTTCCAAAAATAGAAACCGTACGCAGTAAACCGCAGAAAACGATGATGGATTTTATTCTACATGTTCCTGGCCTATTTTCATCTATGCTGCCCTGGATATTTGTGCGTAATCTAGCGATCAGCGGCTGGTGCTGTTGCCAACTTTTGTGCAACAAAACTCACTGTTGGCTCTCTCAAAAGTTGCCCTTTTATTAACAATTAAATGGTTGCTGTGTGCCGCAACCAAAACAAAACAGTAACAACGAGACTGACTCGGATAATGACGAGAGGGAACCCGGCATGCTTGATGCCGAAATCGCCCAACTGTTCAACTCAGACACTGAAGATGAGGAATTTAAAATGTGAGGGTATTTTTCTGTATTTCTTACAACTGAAAAATATTCTGAGTTATTGTGAATGAGTTGAATAAACTTCGACTTACCTGACGCTTTTGCTTCACTCTACATGTGTTTTTATCATGCGCCTTATAACCCGGTGCGCATTATGTGTGAAAATAGACCCGTTCATTGATAGTGCACCTTATAATGCGGTGCGCCTTATGGTCCGAAAAATACGGTATATTTCTCTATTGTGTATTTTATGTTCAATACATTCGATGTGTTTACTATCTGTGGCTCCATTTATTCTTTGCGTGTCACTCATTACCCTAACCCTCCTAGGAACCTAGAAACTGGTCCAACAAATGGGTTGAGTGTCCATAGCCTATATTTTCCTGTATGTGCTACACTTTCAGTGAAAGTCAAAGGCTAAAATGTATTATCTGATTATTTGTGAGTGAGACAAAGCCAAGAAATTTAACCCTTTAACAATCCAGGATTATTTTGGCAAAAACGCCTAAAAAGACAATAAAATGTTTAAGTTAATGCTGTTCCTAAACCCTTAGGACTGTGTGAAAAAGCTTGGGCATTTTGTAAAGGTAACATTCTGTAGTTTTTAACACAAAAGTAAGATTTACTCCAAGTGTACCTATCAGAAAGTAATACTCTTTGGAACAGAGAGATTTGAAGATTTTTTTTTTCTCGCCTAGTTTTATCTAGGCGAGAAAGAAAAAAATCTTCAAAAAACAAGAGTGCAGACAGCTGAATTTGGTACTTATGGACTAAAACACACCATGATTACAAAGAATAGGGTCTTGGCAATCCCCATTTCAAATTTGAAAACAATAGCTGTAAAAATGAGCATTTTATAGCATATTTCATATGGTATAGGTTGTGCGTTTTTTAGGACATTTTTGGAGACTCCAAGTGGACACTCCGGATGAATTTGGATAACCCTGTACAACGTCTGGAAAAAATGCAGTAACTTTTGTATGCTTCATCCTACAGACATCAATGAGGGCTCTAATGAAATCTTACACTTAAAGGAATTAGAATATAGAGCCAAAGCCACTCTCCCTGTTTTAGAAATTCATATTTTATCATAAAAAAGCAATAAAGAGTGTATTTTCTTACACAAACTAAACGTGTGCATTATAAAAAGTAGTTCAAACCAGTGCTCTAGTCAACAAACATTTTAATAAACACAAAAATTTACATATTTATGGGCACATTATTTTACGTGTAGTTTTCTCTGTGCCAGTTATTGTAGCAGTCACGGTTTGGAACAAAACACAGGGGGATGTTGCATGTTGCACACTTCACTGGAGTTTTTGCATGGCGCTTCCTGCACTTTAGCCTTCCAGAGGTTTTGTCCCCAGAATCAGAAATATGTACAAGGCAATGGTGCAGTTCTGGGTCCTCTTGCTGCGGGGTGCTTTGCTGAGTGCCCACCCTTGAAAGCTCCACAGCCAGTGTCTCCCTGAATCCTTTTTGATGCATTGGCACCTGTCCTTTGACTTTGCATTGGGCTTGGTACAGGATGAAGGCATTCACAATGGCGATGTCCACAAAATGAAAGAAGAATGTCTTGTACCACTTTTTTGTTTTGTGGAGGACATCATAGTATCCAATCAGCTGATCAGATAAATCAACTCCACCCATGTGTCTAAAAAAAAATAAGAATTAAATAAATTGTTCCTAAAAAGGACCTTGTTAATATAATTTGACTGCACAATGAAGGTGTAAGTCACGGACATCTGCATTAACAACGAAAAATTATTTTGAACCCGTCAAAAAAAAAATGTAAACAGGAAAAAAAGTTTTGCAACTGAAAAAAAAAAAAAAAAAAAAAGATGTGAAACAATTTTTTTTTCCCAAAACTACATTTCACATTCAAGGTTTTTTTTTTTTTTTTTTTTTGCACTTTCAGATTTTTTTTTTCGAATTCAAACTTTTGGCCCTGTTTTGGCGTGGGGGGGCGGAGCATCAGATCACAGAGGTAGACCTTATCTTCAGCTTTCCTGGGCTGATCCAGCTGTCCTGAAGTGCAATCGACCCCACCCTCATTTGGACACCTGTCTGTGATGTTGCAGTTTTGGTGAAAAAGAAAACAGAGATGGACAGAGTAACAACAATCTGAGGACATATTTGACTTGAAATACTTCCTAATTGCAAAGATCAAATGATCAACATCAAAATCAATATGCAATGTTTCAATTCCAGTCTGAACATTCTCAGTAGTCTGACTCATAATTTGTTTTGATAATTTATCATTGGAAGGCCACAGGAATATAATCCGCTTTGTTTCTTGTAACACTAATTGTTTTTTCTTGACATGAGGTCTAAGGAGGGACACGTCCTGATTTCAGTTAGATGATCACAGAAAACAATTTTTCTGTGAGCTCTGTGTAAAAGACCAACAAAGGAGGGAAGTGTAAGTTTGACCTATGACTCGAGAATTACCACAAAATTTCAGACCCACTAGACTTTGATTTTGACTGACTTGCACTACATGGTGTTATATTCAGAGCAAGACCAACAAAGTACACAAAATACAAAATAAATTAAGTCATGAAAGTAAAATAATCAAGGTTTCTCTCACTAACACTAAAACTGTGTCAGTCTTAAATAGAAAGCAGACTGTGTATGTTGTAAGACAGAATTAAGTCCAATTAGTTTTCCTTTTCTTTTTAACAATTAGGACAAGAATAATATCTGTAATTTGGGCAAATTTTCCATTAGATAACATTTAATAACATGCTTAATGAAAACTCAAATACTAATGCTGTCAGTATTTTTTAATCAATTTAACAAAAAGAGAGAAAATAAATGGCTAAATTCAGAAATGTCAAATATAAGGTTTGGGGGGACGGAATTGGCCAGTAAAGTCTTAAACCTGGCTGACTGGGTGTTTCTGGGGGCCAAAGGAGGGCGCTACTCTAAAACTTTATAATTTTATCAATTAAGTGAAAAGTAAAGAACAGATCCAAAATTGGCTCCTTTCCAAAAACTCCCTGTTGAACTGCCATAGGCAATGTATTGTTGGATCTTGGTATCACAATTTTATGTTTGTTTTTCTTTATGTTTGCTTCTACCTTTAGTCTTTAGTGTTTTTGTTTTCATTTTATTCCATAGGTATAACACATGTACCCATGTGCAGATTTAAACTGTAGGATTCTAGGATGACTAATCATAGACTGTGTGAGCTTTAGCATATATTTTTATTTTTTCTGGTTTCTGACCTAAATATGTGTTAAGTTGATTTCAGAGCATTAAAATTGCTTTTTATTTTTTATCTGAATAAATTGAATCATTTCTAGAATAGAAAAATTTAGGCTGGGCTAAACTAATCAAGAGATCTTTAATATGAAGACACTGAATAATAGGTCTTTCAAACATACACTTCTGCTGTTAAATATGTCTCTTGGCAAATTGTAGTGTGTAGATTTTAAGTTGATAGTCTTTGAGTCAGGGTGTAATATTTAGTGGGTAAAATTAATAAATAAAATCAAGTTGAATAGTTCGACCTAATCAAACCACAGGTTCTTTTTAAATTTATATTTTGACCCCAAAGGCCTGCAGTTCGAGACTCAATTTTTCAAACTAAAGACAGTAGGGAAAAATCAGTACAATACAACTGGACTAGTTTTTCATAGATACCAGTAACTGCTCCCCGCTATGTCCTGATAAGGAAATGTGCCTTTTACAGGGAATATTTTGCCTCAGACTAGAACACCTGTCCGTCACACTGTGGATGGGAGCATCTCAGTGTGATGGCCTGTTATCGGAGTATAAATGGTATTAAAAATCCCTGGTTTGCCAAACAGAGGACTGACACGTGGAGGATGGGAGTCTTGGGAAAATGTGATGGTGTCTGAATTAGTCCAGGTTGTAATTAAACGATCAGCCTGAAAGGCTTCTTTATGCCTAAGAGTTCCTGGTTGGGTTCTTAACAAATTTAAGGTACAGCAGCAGAGTTTGTCACTGTATGCCTTTTGGGCCAAAATTAAACAAAACTTAGATTGGGTTAATTATAATATTAAATCAGGAATGTTGATTAACTTTACAGAGGCTTGGAAAACTTAGCGATAGAACTGAACATCATTAACAGCAGAATAAAGTGACAGATGTTACTTGTGTGGTTTACTCAGTCTAAATAATCTTTAACAATAGCAATTCAATTCTTTAGAGCATTGTCTAAAGAATTTTAGAAAGTAGAGAACTCAAATAAATAAATCCTGTATCTTTAATGATGGGAAAATATTTTGGGAAATCAGATGGACAAATTCTAATTTTTCCTCTTTTCCTAGGAATTAGTCGCCTGGGAAAAGACAAAGAAAAAGGGGTCTGAACCTGTAACAACAGGATCAGTTTTTCAGCAAATAAATACTAATTGATGAAAGTGTGAAAATAAATATTTGCTTAATGGGATGTGCTTTAAACAGATATATTCTGAAGTTTGCAGAATAATCGTGATCTTGTGTCTCGTGCTTTAGTCCACTTGGCATTTTTTTGTTTGGTCTTAATTTATAGAAAAGGAGGGTGATCTGGGGAAATAAGAGTGCTAATAATAATGTTTTAGAATGCTTTTCATATGCTTTTCCATTCGTCACTGAAAAAGAGAGCTACTGTCTGTCTGTATAAACAGATTACAGAACTCAGTGGCTCACAGAAAATCATTTGAGAGCAACTCTGGCTTGTAATGACTTATTGTGCTTTAAAATATATTATGTCATGTTGTTGGATTTATGTTGTTTTTAGTTTTAATCAATAGGTTATTAACCATAGGGGTATTAAATTTCCACACCATAAATGGTGTGAAAAAAGGAGGGAGTTGTTAGGGATTATTTTGTACTCAATGAATAAAGGACAAATGTTTAAAGGTAAACTCCAGCAAATTAATTACTAAACAGTGGATCAACCAAATAATAAACAATTAAATAATACATTAGACAGGGATCAACAGCTCAGAAAGTACTACACTAACTTCTCTGTTTCAGTGCATCTTATCTTGAGGACTGGCCACAAAACATACAATTAAAACATCACCAACGTCACCATGTTCTGTCATTAATCTGGACAAGATTTCTCTGTATTGATTAAATTAGAACATCAGGAAGAAGATGTGCTCATGACTGAGAAGAATCTGGGTCATGAAAAACCAGCTTGGACAAGACTGAATGACGAAGGTCAACTCATTGCGCCCAGAGATTGTTTATGTTTAGATAAGAGGCTGTCACTATAAGAACGTTATGGTTAGACAGGAACATGGGCTCGGAGAGAGAGTGAGTGCACACTCTTACTGAGTCCCCACATGGCCATGTGTGTATTTTTCTGATTCTTTAACATATTAAATGTCTTACTTTTTTAATTAAAATATTTCAGGTGTCTTCCTTCATAAACAACCTGTTTACCTGTCAGTAGTCATAATTAGTGTACAAATTCTACACTTATGGCTGAGTGAGTGCTTGACTATAAATCTAATGCATTCCTCCTTGGCAAACTTCATTAAAGTTTATTACTATTACCCATGGATATAATAACATATCTTCTGGAACTGAAAGCAGGATATCACATAAATGTCACAGTTCGGCAGGGCAGCAGGATAAACTCAGGATTGGCTGCATTAATAGCAAAGCTCACACATTAAACATCAAAAACAAGACCAGGTTTTCCAGGGAAGTTATCCAGAGTGCTAATACATGAAACTAAGATACAGGGAACCATGAGGGAAAGATGACATGAAAAAGTGCATGGAGCGATGCAGAAAATCAATACACACCAGGTCATTAAGGACATGGGAAACACCGAAGAACACGGCTGAGCAAATCACATGGAAACAAGGCAAGGGAAGTAAAACTAAATACAAAGCATGAGAGACAAGAGACCAACAAAGTGAAACAGGAAAAAAGACTTGACAAGATAACCCGGGTGTAGCTTCTAGCTCAGGGGTCAGCAACCTTTAATACTCAAAGAGCCATTTCAACCCGGTTTCCACGGAAAAGAAAACACTGAGAGCCGCAAATACTACCGGAAGCAAGCAGTTTCAATTTAGAACTACAACAAAAACCGAACTAACAAAAATAAAATGCACTTCAATTGGATAATTATACAGGGTTCTAGCCAGGAACCCCCCCAAACCACTAAATGCTGCTCCTGCTTGTTAATTGAGTAACAGGGCCTACTTATGTAACCAGAAAGCACCTCTGAAGCCTAGGCAGTAATCACAGTCTTTGTGGATGTGTAGTTACATTTCTCGAGGTGCATTCAGTTATGTACGTAGGACCGCTGCAGAACTCTAAATCAGGCCTTATTAGATTGATAGAGTGCTAATTTTTGCATATAATCCAGAAAGGTTACACTTATATCATGCATTTAATGTGTCCCAGAGTCTGGTTTCCTTCCACTAATGGGTTTGCAGAAATCACGTAAAAAGCATACACACACACACACAAAAAAACATAATTCGGATGTTTTATCGATCAGCTGCTGAAAGCATTTACTGCATTCAAATATCAGCTACCTGCAGTTTTTTTTCTTGAAGGCCTTTCATAGCTCCACTGGTGATGGAAACTAATGTTTGACTATGGCTTTCTGAATACAAATAGGGCTGCAACTATCGATTATTTTAGCAATCAAGTATTCTACCAATTATTCTATTATTTAATCAGATGAAAAATTTTTCGTATTGACAATTCATCTGCATATTTTAACTTCTGTACAGCAGATTTCTCTGTGTGAAACAAGGTAGATGGAGAAGCTACAAAGTTCTCTTTCTTCATGTTGCTAATCAGGTGGTTGATGAAGGACCTCCAGCTGTTTCCCCGGTGCTGTGCGAAATTCTGTTCCCCCATGAAAATCTGTTCCCCGTGTCAGGAGCGCAAACTGCAGCCAGAGAGGCAGATCCGACTGTCTTCATGGCGCTTCTGATCGATTTTTCTGTAAAATTACACTGTAAAAGACTTGCTGGTAAATTAAATTGTTCCCATGTCATGCAGGAGGAACACAATATTTTGGATGGCTGAAATATTTGGTTCCCCACGTGTAACTTTGGCAAATAAAGACCAAATGTTTTCATATTCACAGGAGTTGATGTTCTTCATGAGAGGAATAAACACTGTAAAAAGACTTTTACCGAGAAATTGATCAGAAGCGCCGTGAAGACTGTCAGATATGCCTCTCTGGCTGCGCTCTCCTGACACAGGGGGAACAGATTTTCATGGGGGAACAGAATTTCGCATAACAAAACAAAGTATTTAATGTATCTGCTGCTATAGGCATCCTGTTTGAATTGTGCAGTGTTTGTCAGTGACCACTGTGTGGCACCAAAGAGTCTTAGTGTCGTGTATTTAATTTACTACTGTTAAGTTTAATTTCTTTTAAAACGTTTGTGTTTGATTGTGTTACAGTTCTATCACAAGTAACCAAGTCTTATGGATATATAAGTTTATAATTTTAATTATTTGCTCTTAAGTGTGCACGATCTGTATGTCTCTTCCCGTTGGAGTTGCTACGCAACAGCTGGTGTAAACGGCTGGTGTAAATGGAAGGAGCAGCGCTAAGAAGACGAATCGCTCAAACAGACTTTCTGAGTTAAAGGACAAGAATATTGAAGAAAAAAACCCCTCTCTTAGCTCACAAGCAGGCAAAAGTGGTATGATTGTAATAGTTTATTTTGAATCATTTGAGTTGTATTTTGTAGACAATTTATATTGATTTGTTTCCTTTGAATATGTTCTGTCTAGTTCTACGGTGTTGTAAGTCGGTACCTTGTGTGCTGAATAAACATCTGTAGTGAAAGGAATACGGACCTTCGCTTTTGTGACTGAGGGAGGCACATTTAATGTGTATTTAATGTGTATTTAATTTAAAAAACATGTATTATCCTATCTTTATCGGAAGATGCGCCTATCCTTCTCCCTATGGGGCAGCACTGCTCCAGCAATGCCCCCTATCGGTGCGGTGCGGTGTGGTACTTCCTTCCTCCCCCTGTGTATTTTGACCGTGCATTTCTGACCTATTATAAAGAATAAACATGTCACACACATTTATTCAGTATATTAGACAAACTGTGGGACATCAGCATGTGCAGCACAGGTGTAATCAAACATGTATATTGGCAATATAAAGAGAGACAGCAATGAGCGTGCTCCAGCCGCCTGCTCCATTTATTGCATGTGACACAGCGCCACCAGAGGTGAGCCACAATAGTGCACTGGCTCGCCCCGCATTTCTCACATGCGTATAAACAGGCGATGCGTAAATTCCGATTTTGACCATTAAAGTGTTGAAATAATTCATAAAACAATTTTATAAAACAGTTTTGTAGAACACTCAAGTGGTCAAATGTATTTTCTCTTATCATTGTTGGTATTTTACTTGCCATGATGCCACCATGATCATGGCATCATGACTTGGAACAAGTCACACAGAGCCGCAGCATAAGGATGAAAGAGCCGCGGGTTGCCGACCCCTGTTCTAGCTCAAGAAAACAGAAACCTGAAATGATGGTCTCTGTTCTTTATTCGTCAGATTATACACAGACCAACGTAAGAGCTGAATGAATGACAAACAACAAAAGCACACTACATTAAACTATTAGCAACAAAATTTAGCAAATACCGTATGACAAACTAAAACGATCGCCACTGTTGCATATATTTTACCTTGTTGCCATCTCTCAGCTGAAGCTAAACTCTTCGTTTACGCTCCCGATTTCTCCTTACTTTGTTTACCTCTCCCGGCAATCTTTTAGCTTACACTGCTGGTTTGCTACGCCTTTGGTTACCTTTCACCATCACATGTGAGGAGTTGTTTCTTTTTTTTTTTTCAAAATAAAACATCCGTCTTTACAGGAAACGACTGAACAGCTAGAACAACAAATGCATATTGCAAACCTTATAACCTTTATGACATTATGCACTGGGGTCATTTACACTCCCACCAAATTTTTTTAGTGTTTGTACACAACTTACTCAAACACAAATGATTTCTTCATGAGAACAACCATTTCCATAACTCTACATACACTGTAGACATTCTTTGATTTAGGAGCTTTCCAGTATGAGAACCAGCTTATGAACAGGACATTCCACAACAGATATGTTGTTTATGCGCTTACCTCTTTTGTTCAGATATCTATCACCTACTACCATTTTGACTTTCCTTACAAGTCCATCCCTATCTAATATAGTCTCTGATCTTGACTGCATTTCCTCAGTGTCCATCACTATCTCACCCACTTGAAGGTTTCTCTTGGGTCGCTGTCTGACCATAATGTTGTGGAGATAATCTTCTCCAGCAGCTCCAAAACTGTTCTGCCAAGTACTGCACTTGGTGCCATCATTTTCTTCCATACAAATCCTCCAGGAGGATGTAATGCAACATTCGCTTTCATAGTGATGAGATGATTAGGGGTGAGTGATTCTAAGCTATTTGGGTCATTCAGATTGTCTGTTGTCAGAGGAAAACTGTTTACGATTGTCATAGCTTCATACAATAGAGTCAATAGAAGCACCATTGAGCCTACCAGGAGTGAGTGAGAGTGTGGAGTTGAGGACATTTTTTACAGTCCTTATCTGTTGCTGCCACACTCCACCAGCATGACTAGCATGAGGTGCATTAAAGGCAAAATCACATTGGTTTTCTGCAAGGAAGGTTACCACTCTCTCAGTGTCGACTTCCTGTAGAGCTGCAGTCAGTTCATTTTTGGCACCTACAAAATTGGTTCCCTGGTCACACTTAATTTATCTGACTGAGCCCCACAATGCAATAAAGCAACACAGACCACTGAGAGCATCAGTTGACATATTGTCTAACATCTCAATGTGAATGGCACGAGAGCTGAAGCATGTAAAGAGCACTCCGTATCTTTTTTGTTCCTTACGCTCTGTTTGGTCATGAGTGGGCCAAAAACAATCCATGCCACAGTAGCTGAACGGTGGTGAGGGCTCTACCCGTACTCTAGGAAGATCACTCATTCTCTGTCCTTCCACAGGTCTCCTCAGTTTCCGACAGATCACACACTGGTGGATGTAGAGTGAAACAGCTTGACTCATACTTGGGATCCAATAGCCATTGGCCCAAATTTCATTGATAGTAAAGCCTCTGCTCTGGTGTTTGATCCTTTCATGATAGTGAGCAGTTATCAGCTTTGTGACGTGATGGTCTCTGGGGATGATTGTTGGATGCTTAAATGAGCTAGGAAGGGCTGACCACCGTAGTCTTCCTCCCACCTTCAGCATGTTATCTCTGTCCAAACAGACATTGAGATGATATAGCTTATTGTTTCTTGGTAATGGATTTCCTTTGCTTAGTGTCATTATTTCTTCCTGATATGCTTGTCTTTGTAAGTCTCTAATGATCACAAGTTTTGCATCTTGTTTACTTACAGTAGAGTGTGCGTTTGATTTGTCTTTTAGGAGTCGTCGTCTGAGACGTGCTACCGCACTAACAGCTTGAGACCAGGATGAAAACCTTACCAGGTGATTAGCAAGACTCCAGCACTCTATACCCTTTGTTTGCAGTGTTTGAGCTTTCTTAACTTTTGGGTCTCCGATTGGGAGTTCCATGCTCTCCTTTGCTGGAGGGTGAATTAGCCTCTCCCAGAGGAACTTGGGACCCATAAGCCATCTGGATGATAGCAGTTCCTTTACTGTTGTTCCCCTGGATTCATTGTCTGCAGGGTTTTCACTGGTGGGGACATAAAACCACTGCTGCAGACTTGTACTATTGCATATCTTTTGCACCCTGTTTGCAACAAAGGTGTGAAAACGCCATGCTTCATTGTTAATATATCCTAAAACAACTTTAGAGTCTGTCCAGTAGAATTCTTCCACATTGCTATAATCCAGCTCTTCTCTGAGCAGGTTACTCACTGTGACTGAGACAGCTGCTGCTGTCAATTCTAACCTTGGGATGATGGTGATCTTTGAAGGAGACAGATGAGATTTTCCCATGATGAAGGCACAATGAGCATCTCCCTTCTCATTCAAAAACCTCAGGTAAGAACACTGCGCATACCCTGTGGTGCTTGCGTCTGAAAAATGATGCAGTTCCCTTTTCACCACCTGTCCAAAGTTTTAGGCATGTAACATCTGGCTACCCTTACTTTCTCCAGATTGACAAGGCCCATTCAGTGTTGCCAAGTCCGCTTATTATAAGTGACTTTGTTTATCGCTCCTGCCCAAGTTGACTGGGCGCACACCCAAACAAACACTCATAACAGCCCAGAGTGAGGAGGCAGCGCAAGAATGAGCTCCAGTAAGTGGAGAAAATATAGAAAAAAATATAATAGAGTGGGAGAACGAGAGCGCACTTAAAGAATGGATCCGAGCTCAGATGGGAGACAGTGGCGCTAAAAGTGTGTATTCACTATACGCAGTGCATAGGGGCGCCATACAAGAGGGCTGCGCCAAAACGATGCGACGAAATTATTTCTCTAGTCGGCATTTTCTGTATTTAACAGCTGTGCATATTAAATGATCAATAACAGAGGAACGGCGCTGATTAGGCACCCCTGTGCTCCTTCACCTCCCCTCCTCCTGTTGCCCCCCCCCCCCCCCCAAAAAATAAAAAAATATTGTGTCCGCATACACCTCTGAAAGTAGCTGCGGTCCTAATGGGAGACGTACCAAAGGCATTCCCCAGATTTTGCAATTGTGAAATATGTGCTCACCATGCTTATTTAGTTCAACATGCTAATACAGAGAAGCACACACACACAAAAAAAAAACTATGCACCCTTCTCTTCTATGAGGCTAAGAACCATGGGTTTTACTGCTCCAAAACACAATGAGACAAAACAAAGAAGTGAGCTATACCGCTATAAAGCTATACTGTTTAAAAGCGGCCTCAGATTTACACAGTGTTGCGGGTTGCCAGTTGGGCTTGTTTTCATAGAGCTGGTTGCTTGTTTCTGTCGCGAGATCTGGCAACACTGGGCCCATTCTGCATTGCTCCCACTGTGGTTTCAAATGTTCAGGTAGTGGGTCATCCTATCCTGTGCCAGCTGTATGCCCTCTTCCACTGTCTGTACACTCGTGACTCCGTCATCTACATGAAAGTCTGTGGCTATGAACTGAGAACCTAGTGGATACACAAGGCTGTTCTCTTTGGCCAGGTGTTTTAGCCCATAGTTTGCACATCCTGGGGAGGATACAGCACCAAAGAGGTGTACTGTCATTCTGTATTCTTGTGGCTGTGCACTTAGGTCTCCATTTTTCCACCACAAAAAGCGGAGGTAGTTGCGATCACTGTTTTGGACCTGAAATTGGTGGTTCATTAGGAGGGATATGGTACCACCTTCTGTCAAATGCATGTCAAGATCTTATCAGTAATAGATAAAGATCTATAACATAGATAAGTAACTTTCATATAGATGATGTCATATTTTTTTATTAAATATAAATTAAATATAAATTTATAATAATGCATAAAGGAGTATATGGAAATGTATGTCAGGGGGTGCTTATGTGTCACTAGAGAGGTTAAAGTATAATTTTAATTTTATAATTTTAATTATTCTTTTTTTTTAAATTGAATATAAATAAATAAAAAAAAAGAGGACTCATTTCATTTTGGCAGACGTTACAGCGTGTATAGTTTTTTTTTTTTTTTTCTTTGCATTCGAATATGTCCGAAACGTTTTGCTGCAGACCGCACTGGAAATCTTTATTTAATTTTATTTGTATATGTTTAAGTTTGTCTAAAAAAAAATAAATGAAATCAAGATTTGTTTTACCTGATTTTCACAAAGGTTAAGGCACGACAGCAGCATCAGGCATCCAACTCAGGCATCTGAGCCCTCAGTGACCAAACTAGATCAGACAGGTCAGTGAGCCTGGAGCTACCGCCCCCACTCCTCCCCCTCCAGCATCAGATTAGCCTCAGGGTTTTTGTTTAATTCCTCTGAAAAAATAAATTAAAAATTAAAAAAATGAAAAGTAAAATAAATAAATTAAAGCAAATGAAAACTAAAAAATTTAAAGCAAATAAAACTAAAATAAAAAAAATTAAAGAAAATAAAAGTAAAAATTAAAAAATACATAAAAAAATAAAAGTAAATAAAAATAATAGACAAAGAAAGGGAAAGAGTATAAATACCACGCTGAGAAGAGAAGAGAAAATGCAGCGATAGTCTTTGTCCGTGTTGTCTGTTTTTCCAGCAACTACTAAGGCACAACCTCCCATGAGGGATTTTTGCTTTTTGTTTTTACTTTTGTGTTTGTATATTTCTGAGTGCTAATAACTTTTTGCAACAGAGCTTGCTCATTGCCATGGATCATTTGGAAAGTTTGATTTTATTCGGACTCATACTTAATCTCAGCAGGGCTTTCCTCGGTCGGAGGGAGTGACGAGGAAGTCGGGGCATGATCAGCAGGTTCTTTCTTCTTTTCTGTCACTCTGTGTGTATATCAGTCTTTACTATGCTACTGTCTGTGTCTTTTTAACTATTTGTGTGCAACTAAGATGTCTAATAAACAGCCTGCATCGGAACCTGCTCAACCTAGTGATTTGTTGGCAACTATGGTTTTCATTGGGGTTTAATTTGCAGCCAAAAAGGAATATGGAGACCCCTAAAATGTAACTTACAAAATCCAAGATGTTTAACTAACTTGTTACTTAACTCTGATTAAAAAGTGTTCATTTAATTTTTTTTTTGAGCAGTACACTTGAAATAGATTTCAGTATAATTTTTTTTTATGATTTTTTTTTTTTATTATCTTGTCTTGAAGGAGAAGTCAGAGGTCACGTGATATTTTAAATCTTTAAAATACTTTACTTTTACTTTACTTTCTACATGTTGAGAATGCACACCACACTTGTAAGAACCATATTTTTTTATAAGGCTTTTTGTCATTTGTGATGAATAGATCATGAAGTTGACCTTGAAGACCTCGGTGGACGTCAGGCAAATATTAATGGATTGCTTAGCAATCCATGGACGTACCGCACAAGGACTGCTGCCACCAGCTGCAGTCTGGAACAGAGGAGTTGGAGTCTGTTGAACGACGGGATGAGAGGCTCTGGGGATCACCACAAGTCCAACTTGGCACCGCTACTGGTGCAGCATTTATAAACCAGTAAGAACTGGAATCAAACTGCAAGATAATGATATCTAATGAACGGAGAGTTTAATATGCTATGAAAGTGTGAAATGTATGCTTACTTTTTGTGTTGAACTCATGTTTTCCTCTGTAGGGGCTGAGCTGTGTCATGTTCTGCTGGCGCATGCAAAGCAGAGGACCCCAAAGCAGGACTCAGAGGCAAGAGCTATAATTAAGCTTAGACTTTATTTAACAAGGTCAAACAAAAAGTGAGACTGGTCAGGTGCCAGCAGTATGCGTTACTAAACTTGAACATAAGCATAACTATGGACGTAACAAGAACGAGGCATAAGACATGAAGCACACAGCAGGGCAATGATAACAACACTGACCATGCAGAGACAAGGACACAAGGAACGAGTGAAAACGCAGACAATATATAAACAAAGGGATAACTAGGGAATGGGCAACAGGTGAGAGCACAGCTGAACACAATACACTGACAACTCAAGGGGAAGCAAACCTAGATACAAAACACAAGGAACTCAAAATTGCCAAAATAAAACAGGAAGTGACCCAACCTAACACACGCAAACCTAACACAGAAAACCTGACAGAGGGAATCAAACATTACACAAGGAAACAATGGAAAGGCCAAGATACAGGAACAAAACAGACAAGATAAATGGAGAACCCTGAATACATAAATAACTAAATAGATCACCCAACAACAAACTGAGAAACTGAACTATAAGAAACACAACCTGAAGAATATAACAAAACAAAACTACACACAACAAGATACAAAGGACTAAGACATGAGAACAAAGCAGATACACTATAAGTGAAAATCATAGTAACCAAAAATCCTAACTATGCTTATGTTCACTGGCCCAGGACCATGACAAACTGACTCCAAATGTTCCTCTGCTGTTCTGTCAGACTGTTCTCCTTTATTAGGCCACCACACTACACTGAAGAGTGTTTCATATGTTCATCAACACAAACTTATATTTTTAAACTATAGATGTCAAAATATGCATGACTGATGTTTGTATTAAATTAGTGATCACACGCTGGTTTCGAGCAGCGGAATTGGGCATGTGTAAACTGTAAGTAATACAGGATTTTTTTTGTCTGCTTTATCTTTGATGAAAGAAATTTCCTTTTTACTTCAGCTGATGAGTAAACTCTCTCAGGCAATTCTAAGCTTTCTGGGAGCCAGTGTAATCAGGTTTGTTCTACACTGTCGAACAAAGCTGAAGCATCTGTAGCAACAGGCTTAATTTTCAATTTATTCAAAAAACTTTTTTTTTTTTAAATTAACTACTTGTGTTTTCTGTCTTTAAGAGCATTTATTAAGTTTCACGGGCTAATTCTGTCACTTTGGTCAGATTTAAAAATGTGCAGATGCAGGTTTAAGCTCTGTCAGGCAAAGAAGAAGCCATATGAGAGCATCGTCTTCTCTCGGCCAAAGCTCATTTAAAATGGCCCGAAGCAAATTGGAAAACTGCTCTGTGGTCACAGGAATTTAAGTTTGAAATTCTTTATGGAGCTCAATGGCTGTTAGAGCAACATATGCTCCCATCCTGATGATGTCATTTTCAGGGAGGTCTCGCATATTTCAGCAAGATACAAAGTAAAGCTAATGACAACCAGAAGACCCACATAGATCAAAAAGTTTTACCATTAAAACAATAAATGCTTACAACAGCAAATGTTTTCAAACTGTTTATCAAACTGATTACATTTAAGAAATAGTCCAAATAACCGCAAACCATACAAAGTAAACAAGAACACAATACAATATGGTAGGCTTTTATTTTGTTTTGGCATTTGTTGCTGAAGATAAACAATGATTATAAAATCATGCTTCAGTTTGCCTTAAATTTTTCATGATCTTTAAAGGCAGAAAAACAGGAAAAACGTTACATTTGATTATGTTATTATCTCTACATACAAGAAAAATCCCAAATGTGGGAAGAAAGTTGCAGACATGCTGTATTAAAAAAAAATATTTGTTTAAAATTGTGTTTTGTTCTCTTTGGCATCAAGAGAAACAAATGTGAGAAAATCAGTAGTTTCATTAATGCCCACAAAGGAAAATGAGAATCCCATCAAGGGCCTAGTTTCTTCATAAGTTTTAATGTTGTCACAAATGTCCCTACACAACCTTCCTGTGTCCACACTGCAAACTCACAAAACCCTCTTTCAAAGGCCTGAATGCGAGAGCTACTTGCAGTATGGAACATTTAATCAAACAAAATATTAAAATAACAAATATATAACGTGATGTTCAACAGCATGTGTCACAGGCCTACACATAACAACCTAACGGTCTCATTCATGTAAAATAACAAACAAACAAAAGCAAAAAGACGTCCGCAGTCTTAAATCGTGTTATCTACATGCTACAGTCTGACCTTCTGCTATGGAGCTGGCTTTACCCACAAACCTAAAAGTTGTAAACAAACTTAGTAAATGGCTCTTTCTACACTCCATAAATGTGCACTTCCCCCTCCTGTGAGAATTGTCTGCTATTAGCATCACCTTTCCTTTTTTAGGCAGTTCTGGTACTTAGTTTGTTTATTTGTGGGTTTAATGAAAAAATAAATAAAAATTGTTTGTGCAGGTTGGAATGAGTGGGTGAGACGGCCACGGTTGGGACCCAAAATGATGGGAAATGGGGAATGATGGGGGAAGGAATAACCTTGGTCTTCTGAATCTGCTGAATCTTTTGGGCTCCTTTAGTCTTCTGAGTCTACTGAATCTCCAGGGATTTTACAGTAGCAGAAGCTTTAGGATAGTATAAACCTCAGTAATACAGCCAACTCATACCACCCTCTTTCAAAGGTCTGATTGTGACAGCTACAGGCAGTATGGAGCATTTAATAAAACAGCAAAAGCAAAGTAACAAATCTTTAAATTTGTTCTCTCACAGCCCAAATGTGACAGCTCAATGGCTGCAGTCATTAAAAAATAAAAATAAATAAATGTAAAAGGTCTTTGGTGACATCATTTACAAGCCTTCTGGTGTGAAAGTGGTTTCACACAAAAACCTTTGAACCAACGAGTGTCTCAGAGGCTTTTTTCTCAGTTCTAACCCAAAGTAACTGTTGAGCTGGACTTTTATTCCGCTTTTACAAATAAGCTATGCAGAGGCTCTTTTTACACTCACTAAATGCTCATTTCCACTTCCTGTGAAAATTATCTGCCAGCCGCAGCACTTGATACCACCATTCTGTGTTAGCTCGTTAGCATGCAGGTGCAGTGAAGGTGTGCCTTTCTGTTCAGTATAGGGGCGTGTCCCCTCTGGGCCAATAAACAAATCTTATACTTTGTACTTTCCAGCATTTATTTTAAACAGGGTTCGTACGGGTGCTGGAAATCCTTGAAAATGCTTGAATTTTAATATTGTCCTTTCAAGGTTTGAAAAGTGCTTGAATTTTGGATATAGTGCTTGAAAGTGCTTGAAATTGTAACCGCTTTTTTTTGTAAATAAAAATATAACTATCTGGTTGAACAGTTCGCTTATGAAACGGAGAAATAAAATGAGTCATAAAGTCTAAAATGAAAATTTCTCCGCGTGGGTCTGGCCTGCCCGTCTGCATGTGATCTGTCAGTCTGTTTGTGACCACGCCCCTCCCCCGAAGACAGAGAGTGGCCGTTTTAATGAGTGTTCACTGGAAAACTGCAAACTCCAATTATGGATCAGACGAATATTGAATACTTTTAAGTCAAAAGTTACAAACATAATCCCCGCAAATAATGTCATTCCTCGCGAGTAAATTCAACAGCGTAGAACTCAGCGCATCCACGGAGGCGCTCTCGTTCACTTGTACACCACTGCGCCGTTCTGTGGTCTGCAGCGATATGGCCTCCGATCTGGCGGATCAATTCAAAGGCTTCATTGAATTTTCTAAAATAGGCCATCATCGATTCACAGAAAGACTCAATAACGATATTAGACAGGAATAAGCTGTGAGTGCGGCGCAGCAGGTGTGGAAAGAGGCCAAAACCGCCGAAGATAAATTCAACAAGGAAGTGGAAATATTGTTCCAAAAAGCTGAATCAAAAATGTAAGCCGTACGCAGTAAAACGCAGAAAACCATGATGGATTTTATTCAGAAGGTATGTACATTAATTCTATATGTTCCTGGCGTGTTGTCATCTATGCTTATATTTGTACGCAATCTGGTGATTGGCGGCTGGCACTGCTGCCAAGTTTTGTGTAAGAAAACTCGCTGTTGGCTGTCTTAAAACTCGCCAAAGGACGAATCGAGGACCGGGGGTGGGGTTAGGTGTCCCCCTCGGTGCCAAAGAGAGGTCCGGGCGATGCCACAGCGTAGGAAGGGCCGCAGTATTGCTGTATGTACACAAAACACGGCGACAACGGAATTTTCATGTTTCCGGTGTTGTGCCAAAAAGTGATTTCCGATTTTATTTTTTTACTGTATTATCTTTCTTATATCGGTAAATAGACTGTGGCGCACAGGATTTATCCATCCATCCATTCGCTTCCGCTCATCCTGTTCAGGGTCGCGGGGGGCTGGAGCCTATCCCAGCTGTCACAGGGCGAGAGGCGGGGTACACCCTGAACAGGTCGCCAGCCTGTTGCAGGGCCAACACAGAGACAAACAACCTTTCACACACACATTCACGCTGTCATTCACACCTATGGGCAATTTAGTGTAGCCAATGAACCTAACCCCAGTAAGTGCATGTCTTTGGAATGTGGGAGGAAACCGGAGTACCCAGAGGAAACCCACGCAAGCACGGGGAGAACATGCAAACTCCACACAGAGAGAGGGAGAGGCCCGGGCTAAAGTGGAATCGAACCCAGACCTTCCAGATGTTGTTCTAACTGTGAGGCAGCAGTGCTAACCACTGCACCACCGTGCTGCTGCACAGGATTTATGAAGGGCTTATATTTAAAATGAAGAAATGACTTGTTTTGCAAATATATTTATGACTGCATTACTGTATCAGCATTATAATCAGTCCAGTCGTTTTTGGCTACCCTTTATAGAACTATAATGTTACATTTGTTGCAATTTCTGCAGCCCTCTTGGCAGATCTCTCAGGAAAAAAGACATTTTTAATGTCAATGATAATTTTTACCTTCATTAATAAAGAATATATGAAAGGCACTTTGCCAAGAAGTGATTGCAGCTTCTACCTGTGACAGGAGTGTTGTTTCTCGCTCAGAATGACATAATATCATTCACGAGAGATGTGTTTGACACAGATGTTTCACAGATGTTAGGCCAAAAATTAATCTACAGCCATTTAAATACAACCAATAATTTTTGGGGGGGAAATACTGGAAATCATTTTTTTGGAACAACACGGCATATCTCTAAAACTCTTCAAAAGTCCCCGATGACACCGGGAAAAGTCACTAAGTTGGCAACACTATCTGCCGGTGTTGCCAAAAATTGCAGCTTCTACCATGTGACAGGAGTGTTATTTATGACTCAAAATGAGTTGACATCATTCATGAGAGATAATATTCGAGATATGCTTGACAGACCATACGTCAGCAAGTAATTTACAACTATATAAATACCAGCAATCATTTTTTTGGAAAATACTGGAAATCATTTTTTGGCACAAGACCCGCTATTCAGATGATACAGTGGTATGCAAATGTTTGGCCACCCCTGATAATTGTCATGATTTTCCTTTATAAATCATTGGTTGTTCAGATCAGCAGTTTCAGTTAAATATATCATAAAGCAGATGAACACAGGGATATTTGAGAAGTGAAATAAAGTTTACAGGATTTACAGAAAGTCTTCAATAATTATTTAAACAAAATTAGGCAGGTGCATAATTTTGGGCACCCCAACAGAAAATTTCATCAATATTTAGTAGATCCTCCTTTTGCAGAAATAACAGCCTCTAAACTCTTCCTATAGCTTCCAATGAGAGTCTGGATTCTGGTTGAAGGTATTTTGGACCGTTCTTCTTTACAAAACATCTCCAGTTCAGTCAGGTTTGATGGTTTCTGAGCACAGACAGCCCGCTTTAAATCCCACCACAGATTTTCAATAATATTCAGGTCTGGGACTGAGATGGCCGTTCCAGAACGTTGTACTTGTTCCTCTACATGAACGCCTCAGTAGATTCTGAGCAGTGTTTAGGGTCATTGTCTTGTTGAAGTATCCAGCCCCGGCACAACTTCAACTTTGTCACTGATTCTTGAACATTGTTCTCAAGAATCTGCTGATATTGACCGGGATCCATGTGACCCGCAACTTTAACAAGATTCCCAGTACCTGCACTGGCCCCACAGCCCCACAGCATGAGGGAACCACCACCAAATGTTACTGTGGGCACCAAGTGTTTGTCTTGGAGTGCTGTGTTCTTTTCCCACCATTCATACTGCCCCTTATGTCCAAATAACGCAGTTTAGTTTCATGAGTCCACAGCACCTTATTCCAAAATGAAGCTGGCTTGTCCAAATATGCTTTAGCGACTCTGTTTGTGGCGTGTGTGCAGAAAAGGCTTCTTCTGCATTACTGTCCCATACAGCCTCTCCTTGTGCAAAGTGCGCTCAATAGTTGAATGATGCACAGTGACACCATCTGCAGCAACATGATGTTGGAGGTCTTTGGAGCTGCTCTGTGGGTTGACTATGACTGTTCTCACCATCCTTCTCCTCTGCCTATCTGAGGTTTTTCTTGGCCTGCCACTTCAGGCCTTAACTAGAACTGTGCCTGTGGTCTTCCATTTCCTCACTATGTTCCTCACAGTGGAAACTGACAGCTGAAATCTCTGAGAGAGCTTTTTGGATCCTTCCCCTAAACCATGTACATTTTGCATACATGCAGTGCAATACAATGTTTTAATGGATAGGCAAGAGTATATTTACTACCAAGATATCCAGAATTTTTCAACACCGGGATGTGTTTTTAATACTTCCTATTACATTAAAATACCACCAAACCAGGAGAAATTAAATGTCATTCACAATTATCAACATTTTCTTTGTACACTTTTGGGGAGGGGGTCTGAAAAAGAGTAAACTTTGGAAAATGTTGATAATTGTGAATGACCCCTTAATGTGCTGGAAAATCATGAAAATTGACCTTGGAAGTGCTTAAAAGGTGCTTGAATTTGATCCTGGAAAAGGTGTACGAACCCTGTTTAAAGCTTTAGCTGCTTGATGTCCTGCAAGTTTTAGTGTCATGTTTAGAAAACAGGAGACCGTGACATTCAGATGATCTACTAATATACTGTATGATGACCTGTTATTGTACAGCAGATAAAGCTCCTCAGCTGTATAAATAAGTAAAATCATCTCCAGCTGAAACAGTAATTAATCAACAGTTATGCTCTGATAATATTCTGCTCAAAGGGTCATTTTACATCATGTACTTTTAAGTGCAGTTTGATGGTAAAACTTACATTACTTAAGCAGAATTATGACTTCTTCTTTTGATCACTTTGTGAAACAGCTATTCAGGACAAAACCAGAGTTAAACTTGTGTACAATGTTTCCAGCTGTACTGTACAGTATTTTCTACACCAGGTTTCTAAACTGTAGACAGAAATCTGAGGAGACTGGATAAGCAAAGGACAAAAGAAGAAGTGTCATACCAAATATTGACTTCCAGCTTTGTTAAAAGTGTACAAACTTTTGCCTTTTATACTGCATCTTTATGTATACATATTTCAGCAAATAACTACATCCATTTCCCATTTTCTTGCAAAATATAAACAAATGAGGGGCAGCTCAATATTGTTGCATAGTACTGAACTGTAAAAGAAATTTCAGGACAAGAATTTTTACTGTATGTGAAAACACACTAAAATTACTGTGAAATTTAATTTCTATATTCACATTCTACTCTAAATAATTACAAATTATAACAGAACTTTCATAAATGTGTATACCTAATCCAGGACAGACCGGCTGACTGAACCTGGTCTGGACTCTGTGGAGGAGAGTCATGGTTTCAGTGGTGTTACAGATGCTGTAGAAGGACAGAACACCTGCACTGTGATCCAGGTACACTCCAATTCTGGATGACCAAGGACCTGAGACAGGAGTTCTCATGTTGTGATATCTGAACTCATAACCATAGTGGAAACACTCCAAAGCCCATGACTTATTATTGTTTCCAAACGTGCTCTCTCTTCCTGACCTGCTGATATCCTTGTAAGCTACTGCTATAAAAACATTATTCCCGCTCCACCTCCCAGTAACAACGTGCTGTGAGACTCTCTCTACACAACACCTGAGACCAGTCAGTGAATCTGTCTGGGTGAGCTTTATGCTTAAAAATGGCATTTCTATAATAATATGTTGCGTTTACACCTTCAGTCCTGATGTGCTGTGTTTTCATTTAGAGTGATTTGGCATTTATATTCTAATATATAATATATTCTCTCTCAGAGAGGTTTTGGTCCATTCCTCACTAAGAAGGTTCTGTAGTTTATCTTTGTCCTCTGATGCAGCTGCTCTCACATCCTCAGTGTACCTCTGAGGATGAATATTGATGCTGGGGGAGCCTGTAGCTTCACCCAGACATGACAGTAAGGTGTATTTGTGTAAAAACTAGGTGGGGTCCTCTGTGTGTGAGAGCTGCTCCAGCTCAGTGTTTCTCCCACTCAGCTCAGAGATGTCCTGCTGCAGCTTCTCCTGAAGTTCATTGATACGACTCACTACAGATTTCTGACGAGACCTGATCTGCTGCTTCACCTCTGTGAAGATCTCCTTGCTGTCCCTCTCAGCTTTATCAGCAGACTTATTGATGTTCTCCACCTCCTGCTGAAGCACCTTCAGGTGTTTCTGTCCTTCCTGGATTCTCTGTTGGATTCTCTGTTGACTCTCCCTGAGCTCTCTCTGCTTCTGACTCATTTCTGCTGCAGCTGAAACAGTTTCATGGCCTTTTTGTTCATCCACGGAGCACAGATGAGATACACTGCTGATCAGTGCAGCAGAAGATCTTCATCACCTCATTGTGGCGAGAGCAGATGATCTCCTGAAGCTTCTGGGAGGGGTCCACCAGCTTGTGTTTTTTAAAGGCAGGGGATTCATAGTGAGGCTGGAGGTACTGCTCACAGTAAGAGGCCAGACACTGCAGACAGGATTTGATGGCTTTCAGCTTCCTGTCAGTGCAGACATCACAGGTCACATCTCCATGTTCAGCATGACAGAGATCAGCTTCGTTTACTATTTGCAGTCCAGTAATCAGATTGGAGTTACTTATCCAAGTCACTGTGCGTTACTATTTTTGTCATTTTCCTCAGTACAAAGATATATTTTTGCTTTCTTCTTGCGTCTCGGGGACTGACATCTGGCAGATGTGACAATTCAATCCCGTTTTCAGCACGAGGACAATAATAGTACACAGTGACACAAATGAAACAATGGTGGGAGGAGAGAGATGCGGGGAACAGAATATTTCGGATGGCTTAAATATTTGGTTCCCCCTAATGCACCTTTGGCAAATAAAGAGCAAATGTTGTCATATTCACAGGAGTTGTTGTACTTGATGAGAGGAATAAACACTGTAAAAGATTTTTATCGATCAGAAGCACCGTGAAGATTGTCGGATCCGCCTCTCTGGCTGCGCACTCCCGGCACAGGGGGAACAGATTTTCACAGAGGAACAGAATTTAGCACAAGACCTGTGTTGTGCCAAAAAGTGATCATCTGCCAAAAAAGCAATTTTTGGTATTTGCCAAAAAATGATTGCCTGTATTTAAACAGCTGTATTTAAATGACTTGACTTATAATCTGTGAAACATGAGTCAAACATATCTCTCATGAATGATATCAGGTCATTTTGAGTGAGAAACAGCATTTCTATCACAAGGTAGAAGCTGCACTCAGTTTTTGGCAAAGTGACTTACAGTGGTGTGAAAAAGTGTTTGCCCCCTGCCTCATTTCCTGTTTTTTTTGCATGTTTGTCACACTTAAGTGTTTCGGAACATCAAACCAATTTAAACAATAGTCAAGGACAACACAAGTAAACACAAAATGCAAGTTGTAAATGAAGGTGTTTATTAGTAAAGGTGAAAAAAAATCCAAACCATCATGGCCCTGTGTGAAAAAGTGATTGCCCCCCTTGTTAAAACATACTATAACTGTGGTTTTTCACACCTGAGTTCAATTTCCCTAGCCACACCTAGGCCTGATTATTGCCACACCTGTTCCCAATCAAGACATCACTTAAATAGGAGCTGCCTGACACAGTAAGGTCCACCAGAAGATCCTTGAAAGCTACACATCATGCTGAGATCCAAAGAAATTCAGGAGCAATTGAGAAAGAAAGTAATTGAGATCTATCAGTCTGGAAAGGGTTATAAAGCCATTTCCAAAGCTTTGGGAATCCAGCGAACCACAGTGAGAGCCATTATCCACAAATGGCGAAGACATGGAACAGTGGTGAACCTTCCCAGGAGTGGCCGGCCGCCCAAAATTACCCCAAGGGCACAGCGACGACTCATCCAAGAGGTCACAAAAGACCCCACAACAACGTCTAAAGAACTGCAGGCTTCACTTGCCTCAGTTAAGGTCAGCGTTCATGCCTCCACCATCAGAAAAAGACTGAGCAAAAATGGCCTGCATGGCAGAGTTCCAAGAAGAAAACCACTGCTGAGCAAAAAGAACATTAAAGCTCGTCTCAATTTTTCCAAAACGCATCTTGATGATCCCCAAGACTTTTGGGACAACATTCTGTGGACTGATGAGACAAAAGTGGAACTCTTTGGAAGGTGTGTGTCCCATTACATCTGGCGTAAAAGGAACACTGCATTTCAGAAAAAGAACATTATACCAACAGTAAAATATGGTGGTGGTAGTGTGATGGTCTGGGGCTGTTTTGCTGCATCAGGACCTGGAAGACTTGCTGTGATAAATGGAACTATGAATTCTGCTGTCTACCAAGAGATCCCGAGGGAGAATGTCAGACCATCTGTTCATGTTCTCAAGCTTAAACGTACTTGGGTTCTGCAGCAGGACAATGATCCTAAACACACCAGCAAGTCCACCACTGAATGGCTGAAGACAAACAAAATGAAGACTTTGGAGTGGCCTAGCCAAAGTCCTGACCTGAATCCTATTGAGATGTTGTGGTATGACCTTAAAAAGGCCGTTCATGCTCGAAAACCCTCTAATGTAACTGAATTAGGACAATTCTGCAAAGATGAGTGGGCCGAAATTCCTCCAGAACGCTGTAAAAGCCTCATTACAAGTTATCACAAATGCTTGGTTGCAGTTGTTGCTGCTAAGGGTGGCCCAACCAGTTATTAGGTTTAGGGGGCAATCACTTTTTCACACAGGGCCATGATGGTTTGGAGTTTTTTTCACCTTTACTAATAAACACCTTCATTTACAACTTGCATTTTGTGTTTACTTGTGTTGTCCTTGACTATTGTTTAAATTGGTTTGATGTTTCGAAACACTTAAGTGTGACAAACATGCAAAAAAACAGGAAATGAGGCAGGGGGCAAACACTTTTTCACACCACTGTATATATGCATTTTTTTTATCAAAGCAAAAACTGTCATTGACATTAAAAATGTCTTTTTAAACAGAAATCTGGCTCAGACGGCTGCAGAAGTCACAACAAATATAACATCACAGTTCTATAAAGGTATTTTAAGTGACCAAAAAAGCACTGGATTGATTATAACGTAGGTACAATAAGACAGGCTCCTAAAGATTCTTGCAAAACAGGTTATTATTATTACCTCCGCCAAGGAGGTCATGTTTTCGGTCGCGTTGGTTTGTTTGTCTGTTTGTTTGTCAGCAGGATTACTACAAAAGTTATAAACGGATTTCGATTAAATTTTGTGGAGTGGTTGGAAATGCCAAGAGGAAGAAGTGATTAAATTTTGGCGGTGATCTGGATCCAGGAATTTTTTTAAGGATTCTTCACTATTGCGGGATGGGGGTTATTGTTGTCTGGGAAAGATGAAAGATTATTTCACAGTATTTAGATACACGTATTACAGCGTCAGTGACCCTATGGCCTTGGCGGAAGTTTGTGCACTCTGAGTGCTTCTAGTTTCTTCATTTTATATATAAGCCCTTCATAAATCATGCTGACTGCACTCTGTTTACTAATATAAGCAAATACATTACGCATAAAAACACACAAACATTGGAATCACTTTGTGGCAGACAATCACGGCAGCTGTTGAAAGTAATAAAGTAACTTGTAATCTAACTTAGTTACTTCCAAAATTAAGTAATCAGTAAAGTAACTATGTCACTTTTTAAAGGAGTAATCAGTAATCGGACTACTTTTTCAAGGTAACTATACCATCACTGTCAGCAGGACCGGTATCTGCTTCTTTGTGCGAAGAGGAACGGGATGAGCACTGCCTGAATCCTATAAAATGACATCCACCAGGCCACTGGTGTAACTGCCTCTGACCAAACAATCAGACTTCATGAAGGTGGACTGAGAGCTTGGTGTCCTCTGATAGACCCTGTGCTCACTTACCAGCACTGTGGAGCCTAATTGGCATTTTCCATAGAATACCAGAGTTAGCTGGTCCACCAATGGCACCCTGTGCTTTTCAGAGATGAGAGCAGGTTCACCCTGCGCACATGTGACAGATGTGAAAGTGTCTGAAGAAGCTGGACACACCTCAGACTGTCCAGGAACTCAGTGATGCTCTGGTCCAGACCTGGGAGGAGATCCCCCCAGGACATCATCTGTCGTCTCATTAGGAGCATTTTCATTTCCAATCAAATGATGTGGCATCCTTTCATTCCTAACACACTACCCAGTGCATATCAGTATAGAAAGTGTTCCTTTTTGGGGGCAGTGTATGTATACTGGGTTAGCAGCAGACCAAATAAACTCAACGAGCAATCGATTTTGACAGGGGAGTATTTGGCTCAAGTCACTTTGCTATTCCAAAAAGAAAAAAATTGCTATTTGTATTCACAATCATATTATTCAGAGTCCACTCACAGGAAAATGTAGTAGCAGTTATAAAAGTGCAAAAATATCTGTCTCAGATTGCAGATGCAAAGCAGGAAACAGACAGTAGAGACATTTTCTTTTGGTGCAGAAGTGGCTCAATGAACTCACCACACACTAGGACAGTTGACTGTGAGTGCACAACATCTTCAACACATTTCCATTTGTCATGCTGGTTATATGACTGCTGCAGAAGCACTAAACTACAGTGAACTGATTAAACTGAGCTCGCACTGCAATAACCTTTCAGCAATGTGGGTCTTCAAACTGCATGAATTAGTGCAACTTATTGTTGAAGTATATCAGTAGAATTCAGGTGAGGTGGCACAGCAACCCCCGAGGCCCGTCCACACCACTGTGCTGTATATACAGACAAATATAAACGAGTGGAGAAAAAAATAATGAATCTGCTTCCACAAAGGGACACTGCGTGGTAAAAATTGAAGGGTGTTTCAGTAGAAACAAGGACCAATGCTGAATGCTTGACCACTTCAGCTCTGGGATCTGTGGGTCATTTTTGCTGGTGTCATATGACCTTTACAGTCACCAAATCTACGCATAAGTAGGGCATTTTAGACCTGGCATGCCAAGACACACAGACTGTATTTGACACCCTGTGAATTGTGGGCTTCCGGTTTGGTATTTTGGAACCAGTGACCACATTTAAATGAGCAATTTACATTCAAGCTCAGGGGCGTGGTGGCCATCGGGAGGTTTCCCGAACGGCCGGTCTTTTCCGGCCGGTGAGCAGAATTTTTTTTTTTTTTACCCTTTTAAGCACAGCAGCGCTTGCGCTGCAGCTCTCGCGGCCACAGGTGCAGTGATGGTCGGTCGCGAGCGTTTCGGCTCTAGAGCTGGCTCTTTGAAGTGAATGACAGGAGCTTCACTGAGAGCCGTTTTCATCAGGAGGGGCTACAAACACAACAGCCCAGCCAGCACACCATAGGAGAGGTGAAGGGCGAGACACCAGCTTTGCTGCTCAGCTTTCACTTTCAGTGGCTCCACTCTGCATCCTGCTGCAGCTTAAAAAATATATAATATATAACAAATTATCATTATTATCTGTTTGGTAGATTTGTTTGCAGTGTTTTGTTCATTTATTTTTGTGTTAGATAAAAAGTGAAACTTTGATTAAAATATTATACAAAAGTAAGAATGCCTGCTTTCGTAATAGAACAAATACATAAAATCAAGCAAGTAAAAGGCTTCTCATATAGGGAACACTGAATGCAAAAAGGATTTATCTTACAAAACATTTATATTTGCCAAGTTAAGCTAAAATATATGAGGCTGCACACAAACTGCTGTTTTAATGCTGCGGAAAAAACAGTGTTTTTATAATGCAGATAAAGTTCTCTTGTTTTAAAATTATGGTTTGTCCGTTGTACGATTGGATAAAAGGCCTCTCAAAACCAAGCCCGACCCTGTCCAAGCTTCATGGGGTTTGTTTCACTTTTGAAGCAAGCCTCAAGTAGTCATTAGAGGAGCTGCAGCTGTAGACAGTTTCTTGTTTTTTTAAGTAAAAAAAAGTAGGGATAATAAATGTATGTATATGGTCTGTGACCCATCCTATTTCTGTTAAATGTAGACACATACCCCACCCACTTCATATTTCAGAGTTCCCTGTGTAAGGTTTTCTTCTTCTTTCAGCTGCCCCCTTTAGGGGTTACCACAGCAGATCATCTGCCTCCATCTCACCCTGTCCCACCCATCCTCTTCTGTCACACCAACCCTCTGCATGTCCTTCACTACATCCATGATATATATATATATATATATATATATATATATATATATATATATATATATATATATATATATAATGTAAAAAGTTGTGCAACCTGTACCTGACTAATGTGCTGGGGCTTTCCACGCCTGTAAGACCAACTTCAGGATGGAGAAAGCCCCTGCTCCGGCCCCTCTGCCTGATCAAACCCGTTTCCTGCTGCGACAGCCGCAGTCGGAGCTTCTCAGGGCCGCTGATCACATGATAGAGCGACGCTGGCTAGCAAGCTAACATGTTAGCTTCGGCTGTTAAAACCCGGGCCAGGAATCGCACACGGATGCAGTAGCCTGACTAACAAGCAGTCGCAAAGTCGTGAAGTCTCTGGTGAGTCAGATAAAAACGCATCTTTGTGTCATTTCTGAACGTTTTTACTGAACCAGGGACGGTTAGTTAGCCAGGCTAGCTAAGTTAAAGTTGTTTGTGGGAAGTTCGTTAGGTGTACGGGGCTTGTCGGCTAACGTTAACGATACTGGCCTTTTGTGGATCGACCAAGAAGCTAATCTCACTTAAACACCCGGGTGTATTGTTGTAACAGCAGAGTCTGAAGCCGCATTTAACGTTTAACTTCTAGTGATGTAACCTGGCTCATGTTTATAAGCACGGACTTGTAGCTAGCCGTATTTGTTTGTTATCACTTAAATGGCATTAAGCTTGGTTAACTAACTAACTAAGCTAAATGTTAGCAGCAAGTCTGCGGTTAGAACGGCCACACAGCTTACCACAGTGTACATGTACTGTCAAAACGATACTTGTTATACGTGTAAGGAGTTTTCACTTGCGCTCTCAAGTGTTCCTACTATGGCTGCAGACAAAAGAACTACTGCTAAAGCTACTTTAGCTCGGCAAGTCAGGTAGGCTGTTTATCCCCCCATCCCTAAATGTGCTTGTGTTCAGTGTGTGGAGCTGAAAGCCCTTAATGTACCTGCCCCCCCCGTAAAGGTGGTTTCACTTGTTTTTCCTGACAAGTGCTGTGTGTGGGCGTGTGCAGAGGTGACATCTGTTGCACCTGTTGTCACTGCACGGTGGCGTACATCTTTATTATGGTAAATGGACTGGTTCTTTATCTATATAGCGCTTTTCTACTCTACATGAGCACTCAGAGCACTTTAAATAACATGCCTTTATTCACCCATTCACACACATTAATACAAACACTTTTTCTACGACACATTCCAATGAGTGCATCAGGAGCAGCTTAGGGTTCAGTATCTTGCCTGGAGCAACCAGGGATCGAACCACCAACCTTCTGATTAGTAGATGACCTTCTCTACCTCTTGACCCACAGCCAACCTGGAATCATATTTTAGTTCGGTGACCTGATTTAATTCCCAGCACGGATCCACCAAATGTTAACTTAAAGAGAGAGGTCTGGAGGCTAAAGTTGTGAAAACATCTGGGTGGATCTGCAAGTGAATGAACTACTTCTACTTCCACCAGTTTCTGTGTGTGTGTGTGTGTGTGTGTGTGTGAACACTGATTGGTTGTGGAACCTGTGATTCTTGAAAGCACTGACTCTTTCCTTTCACACCAAGATGTTGCTGAGTGCAGTAGTTCATTTCTGCTTCACCTTAAAGAGTTGCATCCGTTGTTACTTTGAGACTTTAAAAAAGGGATGTTTCCCACTTATAGTCATGCTGCCTTTGTACTCTGGATTTGTAACTTCTCACGCTGTGCTTCTGTTTATTTCTCAGCAGCTTAGTGTGCATAATACCTTTCAGTTAAGTCACTGAAGAACACACTCTTCTGAGGAGCTATAACCAGTTGGTTACCTGAGCATAGACAAAAACTAGTTGGCAAATAATCTCAAATGTTTTATAAAAGCTTAATTTTGTGGCACTACCAAGATGTTAACCCCCCCACACACACACACACACTTTTAGACTTTTAGCTGGCATACAGATTGTTTATTAAAGACCAGAGTGATGTTTGACTTGCTGGTGCAATGAGCGCAGGCCTTTTCATTTGGATGCTAAGGTGTAATACAGGCTGAGTTATAATCAACTACAAAAGGTTACAATGACTAAACCAGGTCTAAACCATTATGAGGACTGTGACTTTTTATTTTTTGTTTTTCATAGATTATTTAATGTACATATCTTATCAGCAATGATGATTTAGGGTCACATTGATTTTTTTTTTTTTTTGTTTGTTTTTTTGTTTTGTTTTTTTGCTGGTGCTTTCATTTAATTTCCAGCAGTCTGTGAAAACATGGACAAAGGTGATTGACTGATAAGATGTTGGACTTTATCCGTGAGATGAGAGCGAGGGATGACACGAGGTCATATGTAGAGCAGAACTGTTACAGCGAAAGAGAATGAATTCATGAACTAGACCATGATGCCCTTGATTACCTTAACGTTTAACCACTTTTGATTGTAAATCAACCAAGCTTAGGCTTATGATGTGCTATCCTGATCTCATAATCGACATATTGTGAATGTCACATTTACTCCCCCCACCCCCACCCCCGTTTTTTCCCCCCTTAATTAAATGACCCTGAATTGGATAAGTGAAAGAATATAAATGGACAGATAGTAATTATGTCTCTTATGTTATGAATTATTTTTCGAATAAGCTGTGTGATATTTTTCTAAGGAAGGCTTTGAGTGGTGACAGACAAGGCAACAGGTAGCTATTACGTTTTGACAGAGCTGGAGAAAAGGGTCTGGTAAGAGTCAGGTTGAATAAGGGTAGAGAACCACAACCCTGTGGGGGTTTTAAGAGCTGTGCAAAATGACCAATAGTAACCTATGGTGTTCCCTCTTTCACCTCCCTCCTCCTCCTCCTCCCCGTCTCTCTGTGTGTTTTCCCTCCTGTCTCCCATAGGGCATTGTAGAAAGGGACTTGTCTTCTTTTCCTACTTGCCCTCTTCAAGATATCAAGTCATTAAACTTCTGCCCAACAAGTCACAGGGGTTTTGGCATCATTTTAAGGCTCATCAGCCAAGCTAGTCCTTAGCATCACTGCAGAGATATCGGCAGGCCGAGGTTGTGGACTCAAATGGGCAAGATGGACAGGCGATAAATAAGACACCAGATTCTGAGGTAAGGTCATTCCACCATGGCACCTGTCACAGTCAGTCTTGTAGTTAAATTTGAGCTGATTGGGGCTTTGAATCAAGGTCATGCCAAAAATGCATTTTCAGTGAGAAACTATTAAGTTATAAAAAAAATGAAGGCAAATACTTAAAAAAATTGCTGACATGCTTTAAAAGGCAAACTTGATATTATTCATCGATAGCCTCATTTTAGTGCAGTTAGCCGTCATGGAGTAACAGTCATAACTGGTATTATGTAAAAGTTACCAAGGTCTCTTTATGCCAACAAAAGGTTCATGCTCGTTATCTTTTATCTTAAGCCGTTAGGAACAATAACATTTTACTGGTTTACTTGGGTATGTAAAAGCTTATCAGTGAGGCTTGGCACATTACTGCCACAGCAGCTGTGTTGTTTCACTTCGTTGCAGGCTTTCCCTTTAATTTTTGAACAGATATAGCCTGAGAAGAGTTGTGTAATTTCAGCTGCATATAGTCATAGTTTCATTCCCTTTTTCTGTCTGTGGTGTTTATTGAAAACATGGGAAAAATTAAAACGCACAGAAATCTTTTGTGATATTTGTACGGATGCGAGTCGCACCATCAGTACTGATGTTACTGCATAGTTATACCAACTGGACTGGCACTGTGCCAGTGGATTTTGTTATATTATGAAATCTTGTAAGAGTGGTTGCCCAGTCCTTATCGCCATTTATGAAGCAGGCACTTTGCAGCGTAGCCAGTTTTTGAGGTCGCAGTACCTCAGAAAGGACCTGTGTCATAACTAAGGTGGTAAAATATGTTAAATACCATGCATTTACAGATATTTGACAGCTATGTCTTTTATAGTCACTACTTTCTGGCTATAGTAGAATATAACCTTTTTATTTCAGAATTAAATGTTGAACTGCATTAGAGATGCCGACAGAATGCGAGTACAGCTCTGAATTATATCATGTGACAGTAAAGTTATTAGAAATTTTTAAAGTTTTCATTTTTATGTCACAAAAACAACAAACTTGTTTCTTTCTTGCAGCCTGATTAAGAACAGCCAAATATCCCACTGCTGATTCAGTTTCCTGAAACGTATCCATATGTGACACATGACATGCTTTCGTTTCTGCTTTTACATCCAGTTGGCTTTCCTGTATGTGCATTTTTATAGGGAGGATCTGGGTGGTCAGTACTCCAAGCCTCTATTTTAAGTCTTTCTAAGAATGTTGTTATGCTGCGTAAGAGCATAATAATCCACTTGTCATCGATATCATTAAACCACATCCTTATTTTGAATTACACACCCTTTGTACTGTTAGACAATCTAACAAGAGGAGGCTTCAAGAGAATTAAGTGTTTGTCACACTTTTGTTTGTAACTGTGTAGCATATCTCAGCCTGAGTTCAACTGTCACACTTACGTATGTCCCAAGAGGTTGCGAACATGTAATGTCTGTGCCTCTCCTTTTTGGAAATGCTTTGTAGCCACAAAGGCTGACTTCATAAGTTGCATGCAGGCAGACTCTACATCTAAAGAAGAAGTTACCTCAAATTAAAGTCTGTGATCAGATTGGGCGAAAGTTGTCCGTTGGAACAGAGCAACAACAAAAGCCGGCCCTGCCCAATTTACTGATAGAACTGGTGGATGCGAAGGGGGAAAAAAATTTGGTGGTTGTTGTACAAAATGTTTATTACAGTGTGTTTTTCTTTTATTTCACAGGTACATGTTGATTTCGTAATGACAAGCTGCTGTGCAGAAGATGTCCACGCTGTCTGTGACTGATATCCCAGATGTTGGTCATGGTAAGAGGAACAATCTCTGTCATACTTATGAGTCCAGACGTTTAACTGAGCAGGAACCAGTTCTCCCACTTCATCTCACTGTTAGATTATGCCAGTTAGTATAAAATACTTGCTATATTTTAAGAGTAGGGATAAAACTTGGTCTTTGTATGGTATTATCCATTTATTTTGGGTGGAGAGGGACTTAAAAAAAATCTTAATTTATAATAAAATGAAAGTTCATGCACAGTTTGTGCCATTGCTTAACAAATAATAAATAATTTAGTAAAATAATAAGTAATGGAACAAAATTTTAAAAAAATGTTATTTATGTTGCTCATCTTTATTTTAACTTTCAAGTGTACATTTCAGCTTATTGTGAGAGTCTTTACTGCATACCTCTGCCATTTAGAGTTGTATTAGTTTCTCCTTTTCCTGCTCTCGATGTCAGCGCACCTCCTCATACAGTCGCATTTGGAGATAAGATGACAAAAGACAGGTGAAGTGTAATAATGATGTTGAATATAACAAGTTGTTTTAATTGCAATAGAAATGGTCAAACAAGTGCTGGATCAAAAATAACTTGAGTAAAGGGCAGAGACGCATTGTGGTCAGAGCTTTTCAGTTGTGACATCTCGGACACACCCAGAGTTTGCAGTTAAGTAAAAAGCTTTTGGGTTAGGAGGTGCAGTTTACCCTTTGTTAGCTTCCTCCATGCTGTATTAGTGCTCCCCTAGCAAATGGTGCACTGCTGCACAGCATGCTGTATTAAACCCAGCACAGAATGCAGTGGTCCTTTGTCATGCTCTCTACCTTTTTCAGTCAAGACCGGGTAGATATTGGATCCAAAATGTAACATTTACCAGGGTAGTATTTATTCCATGATTATTGCATCATGTTGTGTATGTTTTTGCAAAACATGTTGGGCAACTTGCTAAATAAAGATAAAGACGAGTGGAATGGTCATGAACAGGAATGATTATTGTTTTCACTGTGTGTGTTTCTTCTCTCTCAGATGAGAGTAAGGTGTTCGATGAGGCCTCTGAGCTGCAGCTGGACTGCATGGTTGAGGAAAGCAGTGGAAGTACCACAATGAAGCATGATGGCCTGCTGTCACTGGCTGCCCTCTCACACACAGATGATTTCCCCGGCCCCCCTCATAACGGCCCCTCACTGGCTGAGATGAGCAGCCCTCTGCCAGTAGAACCAAATGACATTAAACTGGATCCAGCTGCGAGTGACACATCTTCAAGCACAGGTGATGAGGGGGGAGCATGACCTTCAGATAGCTATAGTAGGAAACATGCATGTTCAGAAAATCATTTTCAGCGAACCTGAATTAAATATAGCATGTTTAATTTAAAAGTAAAATAAATGGCACATACTGTTCTGTGAGATGCTTATTAAGAATTGGCGGTGTGGGGAAAACGGTGTGTAGGCACTTGTCACTATTGTGAGTAATTGAGGGGGAAAAACTGGATCTATTTGTTATAATTCTGAAAATAATGGAATGACTGAACTATCTTGATTATGGCTGTTTGTAATAGTAAGGCGTGTACAACTTCCACAGACCAGACTAGCCAGAATTATTTCCTGCTCATCTCTTGATTTTGCGTGTTTTTTTTTTTTTTTTTGTTGTTTTTTTTCCATAGACCTTTATGATGATTCAGTGACATTGAGCATGCTCATTCTGTTCTTTTTTGGTTGAGATAAAATGCCAGGAAGTAATCATTTTTTCTTGAAACAAGTGTACACAGGTAGATTAAAACTGTCTGAAACCACTTTAGATAATTTTCTTGACTTAAAGAGTTCATATTGGTGTCATCTATCTTTCATTGTACGTAGATGGTCAGCCAGTGAAAAGAAAGAAGGGGCCTGCTCCAAAGATGCTGGGCAATGAGGTATGCAGTGTCTGTGGTGACAAGGCCTCTGGTTTCCATTACAATGTGTTGAGCTGTGAGGGCTGCAAGGGCTTTTTTCGGCGCAGCATCATTAAAAGTGCCCAGTATTCCTGCAAGAACAACGGGCGCTGTGAAATGGACATGTACATGCGCCGCAAGTGCCAGCAGTGCCGCCTGCGCAAGTGTCGGGAGGCAGGGATGCTGGAGCAGTGTGAGTGTCTGTATGCCAGATGAATCAGAGATGGATTTTCACTCTGGCTGCAAACCCACATGCCAAAATGCATGTGGGTTTGCAGAGTGAAAATCGTGATGATGAAAATCAACTTTTTCCTTTTTTTTTTTTTTTTCTTTTAAACTGGGGGACTTGAGCTTTAGTGAGACTGTGCATCCTCATTTGACCTGTAGGTGTACTCTCCGAGGAGCAGATCAGACTGAAAAAGCTGAAGAAGCAGCAGGAGGAGGAAACAGCCCGCACGTCCACAGTGGTCACACCCACCCCTCCACAGGAAGCAGCTGCACTGGATCCGCAGCAGCAGGAGATGATTCAGAAGCTGGTGGCCATGCAGAAGCAATGCAACAAGAGGTCTTTCCTTGATCGACCAAAAGTGACGGTAAATGAGTGGTTCAGAAGAGAGTTTGAGCTGAAATGAGAGAAAATGCTGAGATGGGGTTTGTTTTAGACTCAGGTTTACCTTACTACTGTCAATTTACTGTGAATGTATTGCAGCCATGGCCACAGAGTCAGGATTTGCAGAATCGAGAAGTGCGTCAGCAGCGCTTCGCTCACTTCACTGAGCTGGCAATCATGTCAGTCCAAGAGATTGTGGATTTTGCTAAGCAGCTTCCTGGTTTTCTTGAGCTCACAAGAGAAGACCAGATTGCTCTACTGAAGACATCTACCATTGAGGTTTGTTGCTGGAAATGTGATTTGTTCAAGTGGACCCATTATGCTAATGAGGCAGGGAGAAAAAAAAAAAAATTTTTTTTTTTTACTGACCTTTTTTATGCAGCATTCTCAGCTGACTGAAATGAGCAAATTTAGGCCGCCTCCTTATAAGTTCATTTTCTTTAGATTGGCTGTCAATTGCTTAATTTTAATTTGGTGCCTGTAAATATCACCGCCTCCTCTACTTGCCTCTGTGAAAAATCCAAAAACAAACTCTTAACCTACTAAATTTACTTTAGCAGTTTCATTCATTCTGTGATTCAGAGGTGGGAAAAAACATGAGCACAAGTCTTACATTTTAACTGTCAAGGATCAAGCAAGCTCCAAGTCACTACGGTGAGAATCAAGCAAATCAGATTGAATCACAGAAAATTCTGGGGATCTTTCAGTCCATGAAAAGTTGTTTTTGTTTTCAACATTATCAGAAATTGGTGCAGCCTGCAGTCTTATAAACCTTCTGACCCAATATTTGGTGTTTTTGTAGAAGTAAGAACCCAACAATAGAGCACAGTGCTCTGAAATTGTAATATGAGCCTATATTTCTAAAAGGAAAACTCTGGTGTGCAAACAGAAGTACAAAAATTATCTCCCAGTAAATAGTATCTAAATATGACTACAGTATATTTTCAAGATGACTCTTGAAAATATTGAGTTTAAGATAAATTAAAAAAAACTGTTCAGCTTTTTGTTAACTGTGGGTCTGTAGGCTATAAACAAACTGTTAAATATAAGACATCAAAGCCCCATCTTCCATATTTCACAGCTCTCAAAAAAAGAGGGGAAGACTAAACTAACTTGATCATTAGAAAATAATACATCATAATTAAAAATGATCCAATCTCTGAGATAAAAAAAATCAGTCTTTTTTTATGTATAAATTTGACACTTTGACAGTTACATATCAGTTTGGGATAACTTTAAATATGTTTTAATGTTCTGCTCACAAAGATGTTTTTGTCTTTCTCAGATTATGCTGCTCGAGACATCTCGGCGATATAACCCAGCCATCGAAAGCATTACATTTCTGAAAGACTTCAGCTATAATAAGGAGGATTTCGCCAAAGCAGGTTCATTTGTTCGTTTCTACCTGCCAAATAATAATTCATGTGTTACTTAACCTGATTATGTGCATTTCATCTGTTCCATATGCCATTTTGGGGAGAAAACAAAAGCAAAGTAAAAAGAAATTGCAGTATATTTCTGTCTGTAACGTGACATTTTGTTTCCACACTCCTCTCTCCACTCGTACCACCTCAGGGCTTCAGTTTGAGTTCATCAACCCCATCTTTGAGTTTTCAAAAGGAATGAATGACCTGCATCTGGACGAGGCCGAATATGCTCTGCTCATTGCTATCAACATCTTTTCTGCAGGTCAGCATTCATAAAGTACACTTCCTTCTCATAGTGAAAATGCTTTAAGAGCTAACCTTTTTGAGGGAGAACTGGACTGTTTGCATTTGCAGATTGAGCTTTTTTTTTTTTTTTTTTTTTTTTTTTTTGAAGGCTTGCATTGCTTTTTACCATACTGGATCACAGTATTTTGTTTTGTTTGTTTTTCCTCAGAAACTAACAGATTAATGTGTGTGTGCATATTTGCTTTGTTGGGTAAACGTTTAGATCGGCCGAATGTGCAGGATCACGATCTGGTGGAGAGGCTGCAACAACCTTATGTGGATGCACTGCGCTCTTATATCATGATTAAGAGACCAAATGTAAGTACCCAGATGTGTCCATAGCTTTTTGTCTTGTGACCGACCGTATGTCAGCATAACCAGGCTGTCATCATCACAACAAGTACATTGGGTCATGGCTAAGGTCAGATTGTTTTGTTTTGTTGAGACTTGCAGGGGGCTTGAACCGTTAGAAGAGCAGTTGTGTGCTAGATCAGGCTGCATGGAGAAACTGTAAAGAAGCTACTAAATGTAAACAACATTTTGTGATCTGAAACCAGCTACAATTATACATTATGAACCATCTCCACAGACATATTGTGAAGTGATCATGTGCTTAAAGGCTTGTTGGAATCTTTTTTTTTTTTTTTTTCTCCCCTCCTGATAACAGTTTGCTTCTTTGGCTTCCTCAGGATCACTTGATGTTCCCCCGCATGCTAATGAAGCTGGTAAGCCTTCGTACACTAAGCAGCGTCCACTCGGAGCAGGTTTTTGCCCTTCGCCTCCAGGACAAGAAGCTTCCCCCGCTGTTATCTGAAATCTGGGACGTCAATGAATGACTGCAAACCTGATGTCACACTCCGTGGCTTTGTTAAGCCTGAGACAGACATGGCATCGAGCAAGATCACTGACTTTTTTTTCTGTCGATCTTGTCGAGGACTGATTATAGCATTGAGATTGTTTTCTGTTTCTTGGGAAAGAAGAGCATCATTGCTCTTTGTTCTCGGACTGCTATATGGCTTTGTGTTCATAAAGAGAAATATGAACGCCTAGTTTTCTTTGAACCTTGCATTTTTTTTTCTTTCATGTAGATACTGATGTGATTGTGGTTAAGTACCAGCATTTGGCTCTTTAGCCAGTTATCTTTGATTTAATATTTGTTGACAGTTTGTCAGTCTCTAGTGCGGTTTTATCTTCTTCCTCTAACAATAATAATCAACAAGAACTGAGCAGGTCTTGGCTGTGGCTGTTTCAAATGTAGGATTACAGTCACACATACAGTTAAAATGGTGATATTTGCAGTTGTGCAATAGAATGGGCAAGGATGTGCATAATCAGACCCATAACAGCATTTCATTTTATTGATGTTAGGTTAAAATGGTAGGCCATCTGGTTGACGCGTGATATGGCAACAAATAGTTTGTGTTCCTTTTGGAGTAAGTACAAAAGTTAAAGGTTGGTGTAGTTGCTCAGGTAAAGTAATGTGAAGTAGACCTCTGAGAACTGGAGGCCTCCTTATTATCTATTAGTTGAATATCTATTGCTTTAGTTTTTCCAGATGCATCAGGGACCTTTTTGGTCATTTATAGAAGCCCATTAAAGTTCATGTAAATTGTATATTTATTTACATTAAAAATGCAAAGCTTATCCTCAAGATTGTACAATCACATGCTAACGCACAAGAAAGTACAACTCTGCAGGTGACTAGTAGGCTGGGCCCTTATTCACAGGAAATGGTCTTTTTCTATTTAATTTTTTTTTTTTTTTTTAATTCAGTGCAATGGTATCCTGAAATAGGTGGTATTGTGTCTTTAAAATGCAAGGAAAGATGAATTATTAGTTTGGCAAAGTCAGTCTACCATCTCTCTGAGCCTCTTTTTTTTTTTTTTTTCCCCCCCTCAAATGAATAAACCCCTTTTCTAAGTTGGATTTTGGATTTAAAAAAAATGGAAAGTATTGGCTTGATTAACACCTTGTTTGTAACTGTATGTGAAATGTACTTTTATTTGTGATTTATCACTAGCGTTTTAGAAGCGTGACAAATGTTTGAGCAGGAAATAGAGAATTTTGCGACCTTTTTATTTTTGATAATCTACTATGTGACTGATACAGAGGAAAAAAATGTCAAACTGAATATCTAGTTAGAAAACTAACCAGATCGAAAGGTTTATAATAGTGTGAGTATCTTCCTCGAACAGGTACTCAGCATCAACAGCTTTAACCAGTCAGATTTTGGAAAACCTCACTAAAAACATGTACCAAAATCTATATTAACAGGGAGCAGGAATCAACAGGAAAGAACTACTGTACTACAGAGATTTAAATGTTTTTATTATTGCTGTGTTTCCCATGCCTTGTCCTGTGCGGTGTAACATTGAAATGCTGCATAATGGATGATAAAGGACTGCCAATGGAAATCCATAATTGTGAAGTTTATTTTCTCTTCCTATGTTGAGCAAAGACAGCTGAAAATTGGACAGTTTAATAGCATTGCAGCTGTTTTGCAGTAATTACCTCTCTAGCCATTTCACGATCTCACTATAGACTTCCCATAACTGTAGACATAAAATACAGTTTGCCCTGTCCTAACAAAGGATTTCAAGCATTTTGGCCTCGATGTCCTTGTATGGGACTAAAATCATGCATTATACATTATTATGCATTTGATGCTTTTTTTTTTTTTTTTTTGGCATTTCTTAACTAATAAATTACATCAGACAGCTAATGGGATGGTTAAACATTATGCCCACACCTGCATTCAAACATACAAATGCACACATGTAATACAGGCACAAGTAAATAAATTTACTACACCTAAGATAAGTTTGTCCAAAAGCACTTGCTGATGGACTTAATGTCTGATTTAAATTTGTTAAACTTGGAGTGTAGAATCAAACTGGCTCTTATTTTTAACTTTATTAGCATAATGACCAACATGTCTGTATTATGTCATATTTTCACTTAAATTGCTGACCTCCCAAATCTTCAGATCATTCAATTTTTATAAATTGGTTTTGTTTATGAAAGTGTCCCTGTGAGCCACCAAGCACAGCATCAGGAACCCTGAAACTAACAATATTTTTTTTACACCTTTTTGCTTTTCTACCTGTGACATGTTGGGATGTCTTGTGTGAAAATTATATATTGATATACTAAAGTACTGACAACTCTTAATGATGGTTAAAAAAAATTATATATATTAATTGGTGAATTTACTTCATAGTTTGCGTTTGCCTTTGAGATCATCTATGACAACTTGACTCTTAATGTTTGACCGTGCTGATTAAATGATCTAATGATACGATGCGTCAGCCTGGTTCATGCATCTTTGACCAAGCTGGATGGAAACTGATTTAAAATGTCCCGTGCAGCATAACATTAAAGATTGTAAATGGGTAAAACATAGTAAACTTCACTTACTGGTTGGCTGCATAAATCTTGTCCAGCCACATTCCTTACAGTATTCAGTGTTGCATTCTTGAGGCTTTAGAATCACTGCGGAAGCGGCAGTGACCAGATTTTCTTCCTATAGTTGCTCGGGGGAAACGCCAAACAAAAGGCTATCGTTAAGCAATTTTTCCTGCTACAACACTACAGCAGCTAGTACCAGGAACCTGACTTGGGATTTAAGTGCACAAGAACTGTACTCATGGCCACTTTTTCATTCAGTAGCAGCACATACAGACAGACAGTGGTGTCCTGGCATTTTTGACCGTGTATTGTATCAATCCTTTTGTCTACCTTCTTAAAATTTGATTTATATTTTGTAGATATCTAAATATGACATATTTTGCTGTAGGTTTTGATTTTATTATGATTGGCATCCCTGTGACTCATCAGTGATATAAGTTTTATTTTGTAAAATAAGAAGCAGATTAACACAAGAATGGATGCGAGACTGTGTAACCATACTGGTGAAATGGCTATGCAAAACCTTCCTTTTTGTCTCACTTTAATGAAATGTGAAGTTTGTATTTTGGTTTGATGCTTGCACAGCTGAACACTTACTGAGGGTTTAAAATTAGCTTCTGTATGAATTTTCCATCTTACCCCTGCTTGGATACAATGTCAGTCAACAGAGGGAATATGATTAACCTAATTATTTTTTCTACACTATGTACACTGTAATCAAAGCGCATCAGTTGCTGGCTCTTTTTTTGTGTACATTATGATAATGCTGCAGGTATGAAGGTTAACTGTACTGTAATTGTCTCATTTAATTTCTTAATAATGTTAAAATTATTGTTCTATGGAAATGCAAACCTTTTTTAATACTTGCGACTATTGAAAAGCCTCTGTTTTGTATATACAATATAAATTAAAGCTCTGGAGTAGTGCTGATATGACTGGAATCTGAATCACTTATCATTCAGATGTTACTCAGAAGCTCAAATCAGACCGACTTAAGTGCAGGCAAGACTCTAGGGATTGTCTACTTACAGATCCTCCTTTCAGGTCCACATACTTTTGGACACTGAGGTATTTTTTTTTTAACTGTGTACTAAAACCTAATTTTATGGTGAATATGGGCTAAACATGCACACTCTTGTAATTTTATGGATTAAACAAAAATATCGCACCAGCTGTTAATGAATTAGAGTTATTGTCATGTATAGTTTCCTCTTTTGCTAAACTATAACTGGACAAATAAACATAATAATAAATAAAATGTTTATTTTTAATATTTTCTCCAGAATCCTTTATAAGCAATGGCTGCCTGAAGTCTGAACCCATGGATATCACCAAATAATGGGGTTTGTCCTTTGTGATGTTTGCTGGGCCTTTAAGCAGATACAGTTTGTTCTGCCTCAAGGTTTATCTTCCACACGTAAGATGCAATTTGATGAGGTTGAAATCAGGTGATTGGTTGAGTTATAGCAGAATATTATATCTAATAATAAAGAATAATATATCTACTGTGATGCACTGTACATTCCCTGAATCTGAGCAGATGGTGTAGCGGGCCTCTGTCATATCTACCATACATTAGTAACCCAGTGCCACTAAAAACGAAGCATGCATATGCAGCCCCCACCACTGGCTCATGGGCCACGGCAAGCCTATTTTTCTTTGGTCATTTGATCTTACTTTCATCTGTACAAAGAATGCTGTTACAGGGTGGGTTTGGCTTTTTCAGATGTTTGTTCTAGCAAAGTCTCATCTGGTCTTTCTGTTTCTCAGACTGATCAGTGGTTTTCACCTTGTTATGAACCCTCTGTTTTTTTTTCTCTTGTGAAGTCTGCTTATGGCAGACTTGTATAACTCTGTCAAAGAGATTTGAAATTAACAGTGGCCAACTCAACAATTTGGTACATTCAGGGAGGGGGGGAAACAAGCTTTGAGGTTAGCAATTTAAAAAGGCTTGAAGAGAAGTATCTCATTTGGCTCACAATCCATTTTGTTTTGTAAAACAAAAAATGTGTCCTTGACCTGAATGTCCATGAATGCAAGTTTCACTAAGATCTGACTAATACTTAAGGAGTAGTAGCATGAATTATTGTGAATTGTGGATGGACACCATGGCAAAAGCACATGAGTCTGAATGAGCTTAGAATGGTGTATGATCTCAGGATCCTCTCCAAGGTAAAGGAAACCCATTCAGAACATCCAGCAAAATAAAGAGCTCTCTCCAGGACATAGGTTGTAGAATCATCTCCAGACATTTTATCTGTTTAATTTATGCAGAAATAATACATTAAAAAATGGTGAATACTTGTCATCTTTTGAGTGTATTGTCCATTTAGCTATAATAGCAATATATAATGAAATTCTGAAATTATGCAATATTTTTGTTTTTACAGCTACACAGCTGTATACAGCTAAAATAAAAATATTTGCAGTTTTGGGGGTTGTCTCATTGTTGCCCCTCTAGTGCACCTGTTGTTAATTTCATTAACACCAAAGCTGAAACTGATTAACAACCCCCTCTGCTACTTAACTCACTAGGTCAATATTCCAGAGGTTTAATTAACTTGGTGCTATGCTTTGATTAAAAACTTATTTATTTTTTTTAGCAGTGTATATAAAATTGAAAAACATACTGATCACATTTACAGTACATAGACTTATAAATTTAGGTCTATGGATTAAAAAAAAACTTTTTAGAGCATTGGATTTTGACAAATTGATACCAATGTTTCAAAAGTTATTGTTGTATTAACCGTCCTTTGTTTGTTTTTGTGTATAATGTTGATGCTCTCTTCAGTTCGGAGGCAAGCCCAGGATCCCAGGAGGCTGAAACCAATTATTTAACACAAGTACTGTAGAGACCGCATGAAGTACATCGTCTTCACGTTTTGGATTGGTTAGTTGGACTTTCGAAACTTTGTTTGACTTGGGGGGTATTTAGCACATTTCACTTTTTTTTTTTTTTTTTTTTTTTTTTTATACCGTTGTCTTAAAGCAAATAGCCTACTAAAATTGATGCAGTCCATACTGATTTTTTTTTTTTTTTTTTTTTTTTTTTGTAATTTGTTTGTGTTTCAGTAATTTTAAGTTAATAATTTTAAGAAGTTTGATGGTGGCAGGCTTATCATAATAAACACATAGGGCCCAAAACTCCTGTTGTGCGCTAAAACACAGCAAAATGATACAAAAATATTTTGGAGTAAACCTCCGGTAACGACACCAAGCAGGGGGCATGAAGTGGTTTTCGTCCGGCTTGTTTTGTCGCTTCCGTTAGGTCGGGCTTTGAGTATGCGGAACTCCCCGTAGACGTGCTGCTGATGGTGAGGAGGATGTTGTGAAGGCAGGTTGTAACTGACCGAGCCACACGTTTCACTGAGCAGGCAGGGAGACACACACGCCACATCATTTATTATGCTCTCAGACACTCAGACGGAGTGGCTAACCTTTCCGGGCGTTGTCCACGCTCGATGTTTTCAATAATAAAAAGAGAAATAGGGCTGAATTCAGACAAACATCGTTGCCTCTCCCCCTCCGTGACCGAGGAGGGCACCTACCATCCAGGCCGTCATCGGCAGCTGGCTTCGCAACGAACGTTAGCGGTTAGCCGGCTAATATAGGTAAGGTTATTCCTGTAAACATCTGTGCTCTGGGAACCCACTCAGAGCGTTTATTTCGCGCTTTCTCAACAGTTTCCTTACGTTTGTTACCTTTGACAGGTGTACTATTTATGAGACAAATGTACTAGTAGTGGGTAGGCAGCTAGCTAGCTTGCTAGCTAATCCACTCGTGACGTAGGAAAGCATAAGGCTAGCAGAGGAAAGGTGAGAAGATGCTTCCTTGGTGTTAACATTTAGGACGGGTCAAACCCTGACAGCTTGCCTGAAAAATATATAGATACATATATTAAAAAACCCAACTAACACGGTGCACCACGGACGGCTGTATCTGAGCTGTTGGGAGGCGCTGACATGGCTTTATCACATATCTCGTAGGTGTTGTGGTTAATATTATCTTGCTGTAAGCGTATCCTTACAATAGCTAATCATCGCGACTAGTTCCAGTTTAAAAATTACACTGCACATCCAGACAGGCTAGTCATGTGGGATTTTTGCTCTGCAGCCTCAACCCGTGACGGTTTTCTGTTGAAATAGTGTGCCATTGTGAAGTCTTTCAACACGCCTAAAGCATTGCTGAGCAGTTTTAATTGACATAATTAGCTTATGACAGAGACATCGGGTATTACCGTGAGATAACTTTGTTTTTTTTTTTTAACGCGTGTTTTGGATGCCAAATACTGTAACATGTATTGAATGTCATTTTTAGATGTACGTCGACATTTCTTTCTTTTTTTTTTTTTTTTTTTTAAATGGAAATGATTTGAGGGTGACTGGGACATAATGTCAAATGGATAACTACAGAGCTTATTTTATTTCCTGTCAAAATTACATGTCTTCATTGATGTGACATTATAAAGGTGAACAGCACAGAATAAACCAAGGACCCTACAGTGTATGATTTGAGGCTTAATCTAAATTTTACCATTGTCATAGCTATTATAATGTACAGCAATGTAATAGCATAATAGATGGAAACATAATTATTTGTACTATTGCAACAAAATTAGTACAAGTGTGAAACATTTGTCTGGTTCAGTGTTTGGGTGAATGAGATGGTGCTAAAAGTCTTGGTGTTAATGACGGGCATTAATGGTCCCAGAGGCAGGCCAGTATTTCTTGCTGGTGACAGGTACGAATTGGCTGAGGGAATAGGGCACCCTCAGTTGTCCATCTTTGTCTTGCTGAGGTGAACCGCCACAAGATTCCTAAAGTCTCCTGTCGACATTGGACAAGTTAATTGTGGCTGGATTTTTAAACCTTCCAATAATAAAGTTTTTAACAGAAATGAACAGCTAGTCTTCATTCATAGTAATGAATGTGAAATTATGTCAAAGTGTGAATTAAATAGTTCAATTGATGACTGTACATTAGCCCAATGAACAAAATTGTCTGTTCCATTTATCAAAACATCAGAAAAAGGAGTCCCAGTCACATTTAATTCACCCAGTGCGCTCCACAGACCTACAGATTTTTGACTATATCCACTTAATTGATGATGGGGTAAAATTTGGTTTGAATGTCAAAGCCACTGGAGAAAATATGAAAAAAAATAAACCAGTCACAGATATGAATATAAATTCATATCAGGACAAATATAATTTATTGTACGCTGGAGCTTTTGAGCTGTTGCTCTGGGTCATTTGTGTTATCATAAAATTAAGTTGGAGTTATATTGTAAAATAAATATATTGGCATATAAATTGATTTAAAAACAAGGCATGCATGTCATCATTTTTAAATGCACATTGAGCTTAACTTTGCTTCATTTTATTTAAAAAAAAAAAGGTTGATGGAACATGATTCGGCGGAGCCTGCCTCCATCACACTTTGCAATGCAAATACAACTAGTTCCCTATAAACAAGCAGATAACTGAACACCATAAATGCTTTGGTTATTTCAGTGTTGTGACCACAATTCCAGGGTGTAGAAACCAATCACCAAGCATATATTGGGACTATTTAGAAATCATTTTAAAGTCAGCGTGCACTTTCCTTGTTGGCCACACGAGGCAGGGGACCAAAATATATCAATATCACTTCAGCTGTGGAACACTGTACTATTGGTTCAATAAAATTAAAACTCAAAAGTGAGAATACTTTCTTAATATTGATATTATTCCTGGTTTGTTTGTGTGGCCTTGCTGACCTGAACAATTTCAGCAGTATGCTCAGTTTGAACTTACTGCTGTTTACTGTGACTGGCGGTGAGTGTTAACCATGTTGGAGGCCTGTGAATCATATCCATCTCCTCACTGTGCTTACATAACAAGTGACTGCTTGCCTGCAGACCAGTCTGAAGAGATTCATCTGTTGTGTTAATGTACATCATTATCTTGCCTTTGAAGATAATGAAGTACATGTTGTAATGTTGTGATAATTCTTTATTCTCAGTTTTTAGAGAGAGGAAGTGGGATTCGGTACCGAGCTCGGTAATTAAAGACAATCAGTGAAGTGGCCCAGTCCTGCCATCCTTATCTAAAAATAATGTTGTGATCCAGTATCTCTGTGCTGGATGAGCCTGCCTGCAGCGCTGCTGCTTCATAAAACAGCCATTTTGGCTTAGTACCAGGAAGCTTTCAGGTTGCCAGACTTGATTGTCCATTCATTTTCCCAATGGGTATATGAGATAAAAAGGGTTACATTGGGTTTCATAGTTGAAATAAATACATATTTGAATTAATTTCCTTTTTGTATTTTGCTTTTGCTGTTGGAAGCTTGCTGTTGCCACTCCCCATCCTGATAA